>NC_041041.1:16756622-17360259 GCF_900634625.1 Parambassis ranga
AGCTTAAAAACCACAGTGAACTAAAAGACCTTTTTTTTTTTTAATGCAGCTCCCAATGACGTTCATTTTTAAACTAAATTAGGTCTGTCTATTGTGGACAAACATAACCCAAAGACAGAAATCTGTTTGCTTGATAGCAATCCCACTGTAGCCCTTATGTTTAATCCCAGTATTATCCTTTTTTTATGTTCCCATTTCAAATGTCTGTGAAAACCATTTGCACACTGACTATACTTAACAAAAATGCAACCCTGTTTCACATTACATTGGTTAACAATATCCAGAGCACATCCTTTATTCTGACAATGTCCACAAAACCCAAAAGCAAGCTATGAATGACTGCTGAAGATAAACATGAACTCACATGACAGGAAGCATGACTTCAGAGCATGATGAGATTTTATGTGTGAAAGTTCTTTGATCAACAATGGGACAATCTGTAAAGCCAATGATACATCATACCTTTGTTTTTTAGGATTCAGTGTGAACCTCAATCATGGTACCTTCCATAAATATTTGGTGTGACACGGTACAGGATGAAACAATGTGACCAACAATGATCTCCTTTAAACAATACCATATGATACAATGATATCATACAATAAGGTGATACTGTCAGGAGTCATGGTTGAGCCAGGGTTCTTTATTTTGGTATTTTGTTGTTTTGCCTTAGTTCTTGTTTTATTTCCTGTTTTGGTGTTTGCTTCCTGTTTTATTTTGAAACCACTGAACCTCCTCTCGTTTCAGGTGTCTTGACTTCCCCTTCCTCGTGTGCTCCCTCCTCCTCCTGGGGATTACCTGCTCCTCTCTAATGTGTCTCACCAGTGCCATGTTGTCTCCCCTGCTCCTCTGTGTATCTTGTGCATCTCCCCCTCACTCTGTGTCAGTGTGTTTTGGATTCATGTGGTCTTGTGTCTTGTGCCTACGCCTTTGCCAGCCTTCGCTGCAGCTTAGAGCTCCACGTTTGGTAACCTTGTATTGCCTTAGATTTTGCCATGAATCTTTTGCCAAGCTTACCATGTACCATATGAGATGAAATGATATGTATCAATACACAACATACATGTACTTTGTACAACAAAGTGTATGTTGTGTGCAGGTCAGAAATATTCAAAACCTCAGACACACTCTGATGTTACATAGATGTGTAGTGTCTGTGAAAGAGAGGAGACTAGACGACAGATCCCTCAGAAGCAGAAGTGGTAGCTGAAGTGAACCTGAGCCATCTCTAACCTCTTATCGCTTTGTCAAAAAGTAAAGTTTTTAGCTGAATCTTAACAGCCTGAGCTAGTTTCACAGGAGAGGTGCCTAATGGCTGAGAGCTCTGCCTCCTTTTCTAATTTTAGAAACTCTAGCAACCACAAGTTAGCCTGCACTCTGAGAGCGAAGCATTTTATTGGGTTAATATGGTACCATGAGGTCTTTGGGATATTACAGTATGTAGTCATTAGGGGCCTTAGACATAAGGCATAAGTCTATTCTGGATTTTACAGCAAGCCAAGAAAGAAGCCAATATGAGAGAAATATGATCTCTCTTGCTAATTTCCATCAGTACTCTCTCTGGCAAATTTTGGATCAGCTGGAGGCTCCTTAAGTGTCGTGTTACATCTCTGGCAGCTCTGCATCGATCACTGGACAAGGAGAAGCGGGCAGGTCTGTGTGATTCTTGCTGTGGAAATGGACTGTTTACTGAGATTATCAAAAGAAAACATAAGAAGAGGAAGTTTGGGGTTTGCATTAGGGAACAGGGGAAGTCAGAAATAAAGGCCACCTGCCACTGAGGTAAATAAATGTCCCAGCAACTGCTTCGGAAATTAAAGAAAAGTGAAACCAGACAAAGGTAGGCACATTCTCAGGTTAACAACAGCGGATATGAAAGAGTTTTACAAAGCTGTACTAACACAGTGAACAGCAGAACCCATGTCTGTCTCCTCAGCTTGCTTGTCTTTCAATTTAAACTACTTGTCTCACATACTGACTTCTTCCATATCTGCCACTCTTATTGACATAGACCCATCAGGCTTCCATAGCACATGACCATGTAAACAGACACTCTGTGTTTTTTATGCCTGCTGATGCTGCTGACGTTGATCCACTAAATCATTCCAATGCATGCGATGGGCGTACTGCTGCACCCTCTATCGTGGCACATAAATGTATTTTTAGCTTGCGGTCTCACTAGCTCCAGCAGCCTGTACTTCTGACCATCTTCTTGATAAAAAGACATGAAATATGATGTGTCCCTAATGTGAAACATATTTTTAGGGCGTGCAAAGAAAAAAGGTTCTCAAAGCTCTCCCGCACGCTCTATTCTTCAAGAGCAAAAACATCTTCAATCTCAGAGTAAGCAGGCTCATCTGTTGGTGCCGTGAAACATGGATCTCCGGTGAACTTCTCTGAGTGAATCGAGGGTTCAATTGTCAGGCCACAGAGTATTTATTAAACCACATCTGGGATTGTCATTACACAGGCATGAGCACTGGCAAATAGGAAAGGGAAGGAAATGTGATTGACTGGCATAGAAAGAGCATGGAGAGGAGCAAGGAGGCAAAACGGAAGGAATGATAAATTCAAAAGGTTCTGTTTTTTGAGTGCCATATTAGTGCAGGGAGCAAGAATAACTAATGATAACTTATTTTTTATTTTCATTCCTGCAATATTTGTTTTGGCCTTTCAGGCTCAAACTGGGGCCTCATTTGACAATTTACCCCCCTTCGACAGTTCTTTCAACAAAACTGAAACCTCCTGGTGGTTTTAGCTACTGTATGACAAAAACATCCTACTCTCTAGACATCTGGTCAAAACATACAACACTGAGGACAGTGTTTAAGTCATAGCCGTGACCAACGTAGCACCAAAACAGTCAAGAAGCAACAGTGTTCACAGCTGCAGAGGTTCAGAAATCCAAGCCACCAAACACAGATAATGAAATCTATCCTCGGAATCTGTTTTTGCTGTTTGAATAGCCTTCTCGCTATCTGCCTATTCTTTTGTGTGTGTGTGTGTCCTCTCCTTTCCCCTGTTGCCTGGAATCACATGAAAGGTGCACACAAGAAGTTCAGCTTCCTGTGCTGGGTGAGGTCCAAGGACCCACTGAGCATATGAAAGGGAAAGACTAAATTAACTACAGAGGTTGCAATGCATTAATTCTTAGACAAAGCCAGAGGTTCGAGAATGACGCTTCAAACCGAAAGACCGTTTTGAATGTTCCACAGAAAGGACAGCCATCAGATAGATACAGTGAAATTAAACGGACAGTGAACAAATGGGGAGAGAAAAAAAAGGCAGATTTAGTGTGTAGCAGCTTTGTGTTTCTGCTTTTTAAAGACTGATGATGGAAAAAGTACTCACACATGAGCACTCTTTCCACTGGCTTGCATCTCGAAGGCTCTTTCATCTTTGCATGTGTCCAGCGGTGATGCTCTTGGATGCCCCCCCCCCCCCCTGATTCCATTGATGTGGTTGGGAGCAGCGGAGTGTTGATGCCAGCTTCTTATGTGAGGTCAAGCAGGTTATGTTAAGGCAGTGTCGGGAAGTCTGTAATGCGACCATGTGACCTGGACCCATGCATCCATGCTGTCTCCTGGCAGGAGATGACTGCCTGGCTTTGCCTCGCTAGACCTATAGAAACTGGCATGTACAGCTGAATGAAGGAGAAGCAATGCATTAAAAAGAGACAGAGTGCTTCAGTCTGCTGCTCTGCATAAATGATGACCATACATTATTTTGTAGGATGGTGATTTGAGGATGCTTCAGTGCATCCTGTTAAAGGAGATAATAAAGGAAGCAATGAAGCCATGCTTCTTAGCAGTTCTTTAGCATTTACAGAATTTAACTCTGTCTTGTCATGCTGGATTTATGATGCTAAGCTTATGGTGTAACCAAACAAACTCTGGATCATCCCAGCTATACAGCTTAACAAAATGTCATACCAATGGTATGTATAGAGTTAGCCGAGAAAGACTCATCACCTTCAGTGTTGCATGTTGCTACATGTGGCAGGACTGGTGTGAGAATGTGATGAGAACGTGCTGCTTTGTTTTCAATCAGCATCCTATTTGGACCAGTGGTGTTTGCTTAATATCTCTGGAATGCTCAGCTGCATATATAATACAGGTTGGGCTACACGAATAACACACCACGTATTCACAGTTATATACACATTTACACATAGTGCTATGTCAGCTTGTTCTTAGTCTGGAAAAACAAATTAAGTTGTCTTTTTTAGTTCACTTGAACCTGCTTTTTCTAAAATGACATCAGTTCCATCAGTTACCAAGTGTTCATAAATGAGAAATAACATACTGCAATCCGCTGTTGGTTTAAGGGGTTGTGTGTGATTATTCATTTAGTTGCTGTTTTGCTTTTCAAAATGGCCAAAATGTATTGTAACATAAAACTCTTTAATCACACCTATTATGCTTTGAAACTGTTGGCAGGGGATGTTTTCCTGTTTGAGATCTGACTGATATGCAAAATGACCATAAGTACATTTGGCAGTTATGGTCAGGATATTTTATTCCTATGTCGTCATGCAGCATGTGAGACAAATACATCAAGATTTGACCATTTAATGAGGAAACACCATTTAATCTGGGCTGCTATCAGAAAACAAAATCTATAATGATTTTATGCACAAGTAGTTGCAAAAGACAGGAGACCGGAGAAGATATTTTTAGAGGTTTTAAGGTAGATTTTTCCATTCCATGGCTAAAATATAATAATAATAAAAATAATATCAATGACATAATGGAAATTTTGATTAAAAAAAACACCCACAGGCAGTTTGCTGGAAAAAGTTGTTTGTTTATACATCATAGATCTGAATGAGAGCGTTACTAACACTAAAAAAACCTCTCCCACCTAATCAGAGGGCAATTCCTTTTTTTAATTCCAGGTAGCTCGAAAACATAATCTGATGTCATCGCTGAAATATAATTTCTTTGGAAAAAGTGAAGCTTTTATTGTCAACTGGCCATAGAAGGCTGAACACCAGCACTGCCCTGACACACACCCGCTTATCCTCATCCAGCAGCAGAGCCGGAGCCAACATTTGATTGTGGATAGCTGATAATGGTTGCTCTTTTGCACAGCTGGAAACACAAACATGTTCCTATGATGTGATGAGGAATGGTATTTTGCTTTTCATGGCAGGTCAGTACGAAGGGTTGTGATTGTCTTTGAGATAATAAGTGTAAGATTTATGTCATTAGAAAGCCCATGGCTAGACCTCCTCCCTCACACCAGGATTACCTTAATAAAAGAGCATTTGTCTTAGTGATATGACTACAAAAGAATTCTAACTGATTAAGTCATTATTTAATCGACGGGAAATCAATGCTGACAAATCTGATTATTAATGTTTTAAACAAAAACACTCCCTAAAATATCACGGGTCATGTTGGATCTTCCCAAATCTGATTATGATAATCAAATCTTTGACATTTAGACTGTTTGGTCAGACAAAACATGACATGCTCATGTTGAGTCAATACATCTTATTGCCAACAAAAGTCTGCCAAACCAAGGGATGCTCCATTTTTTTTATACGTTTATATTTATCCCACTATCCTAGACGAGACACATGCAATGTGATACTGGGACACTTTTACACCTGCTTTGAATCCACTGTGTATTTAATGAAGTTTTACACACCACTTCCTCTCATTACGAGTTTACCTATATATACAGGTGCATTTGCCGCACCTGGTCCATTTGACTTCGTTCGAAAACCCAAAGCCCTCCCAACCCCCTTTTCATTTCTTCTTTTCTACCTTACCTTCTTTCTACACAGTAACAACTGGGGGCTAAGATCTCAAGCCACAGAGACCCCCACCCCGAGTCTCTCCTCCTGGGTTCCACAGTTCAAGCACTTATTCTCAACTTCCCTACTCACTCATCATTACATTCATCCTCACCCCTTCATCCCAACCCTTTCATCCTCATCCTTTCATCCCTTCATTCCTCCCCCTGTACCTACACTTAGCACATAATACTTAAAGTGTGGCCTTTAGTAAAGTGAATGATGTGTAGCAAGATAGTTTAGTCATTAGAAAATATAATTTCGTGCAACATAGTCACTTTTACTCTGTTCTATGTCTCTGTTATCTTTTTCTTCTGTTTATTGTCGAGGTTGTGATGTATTTATCCAGCACTTTCCTTATTCAAAGATTTTTTGTACAGTTAACATGCCAATGTTAGTTTCCCTTCCTTTTAGACTACGCTATACTGAGGCCTTCAATGACTAAACAGTAGTCGCATGTGCTTCATAATGCACATGTAAGAGCGTCTGTAACACATTTCACGTGTTCATTTCAACAAGTGTAATACATGTTTTGGCAAGCAGAGAGACTTTGAACAATCAAGCCACTGACACAAAGCAGGGTCTCTGAACCATAAAGGCCCAGTGCAGGGCTTTCATTCTCGTCTTACACTTACACTGAAGCCTGCTAGTATGCTGGTACCTTCATTCAACATGACAATCTAAATATACTCAGACGATATTTACACAAGCCTTATCTGCTAGACGGTCTTCTGAAACTGATTACAGTGCAGTTTGGAGCTTTGAGTTGTCTGCACTCGTGTGTACAAAAATGCCACTTAACATTTTTTCAGCTGTCCAGCTTTAGTCTGTACAGATATGCAGACGGACAGGTATGCTCAAGTTTCAAACACTATATATTTTCCCAGTATCATCGGGCAGGGAGGTCTATACAGCCACATCTGTGTGCTGCAGGAGACGCACAGTGCTGATCTGAAGATGATCCAGCATCAGTAGACTGAATAAAGAGATGGTTTAAGATGTCAACAGAGTAATCTCTTCACTTGTATTTAGAAGGACTCAAATTGTGTCATTGCTGATCCCAAATTATTCAGATGTTCTGAAGTGAAGTCTTTCAGAGGGTAGAAGAGTTTCGGTAAAATGACTGCCACAGAAAACCCCACTTGTTAAAATGAAATCAGACAAAGTTCAAAGTTTTTAATAAGACAAAGTTAACATTAATGCAAGGTAATTGAAATGAGCCTGCTTAAGCCCCCTTTGGTGGTATTTGGCAGTGAAAACAGGATTCATTTAGTTTTTTTGGCAGAAAGTGTGACAGGGGTGTTAACCTTTTGGCACAGAAATCAAAAATGAACCCACACTATAATGAGAATTTGATTAGATTGTAAAAATGTTGGGTCTGTGTAGAATGCTCATTGTGAGCTTGTAATAAATTTTACTAGCTAGTGTTTTACAGTCTTCACACAGATGTGTTGCACCGTGAGAGAGAAAGCATGGTTTACATGCAATTGGTTAAAAAATCACGCTCTGACTGATGACTCAGTTACAGAGTTAGGGAGGATGTGCTGTCCTTCTTATGTATCTCAGTAATAGAGGGCGTCTCACGGATAGCTAAAGGAACCCCTGACACATTGGAAGCAAATCTATGTTATCTTTAATAATAATAATAATAAATTGAAATAATAGCTTTAATAATCACTTAATGATCATTATCATTGTGAAGTAATAATGCAATCCAGCCAACTCTATGTCAATTTAGTGGCTAATCAATGCTGTATTTCATTCAGCATTTTTGTTATGTTAGCAGTCTAATTCATTCTATATGTGTACACATATAGAATGAATTAGAATGCTAACATAACAAATGATCCATTTGATCTGGACTGCTATAATTTTACACATTTCATTAATACATAAATACATAAGTAAAAAAAAACTAAATACCCTATATGGAAAAAGGAAAAGTATCTACACTGTTGTGGTTTGTTGTGTTCTGTTTTCTGTTAAGTTCTCAGTTTATTTTCGCCATTGTGGTTCTTCTATAGTTTTCATCCTCACCCCATCCTCCTGTGTTCCCCGTGCTGTGTCCTTATTAAATTTCGTATTACTGTTGTCTGGCCCTGACCTCGCTCATGTGTTCATAGTGTTGTCTTATGTTTCCTGTTTTATTTGTCTCTGTAAGTTTTACTTCCTTGCATTTCCCGCCTTTGTGATTGCCTGCCCCGCCCTAATGTTTCTCACCTGTGTCTTGTTACCTTCCTGTATTTAAGTCCTGTGCTCCCCTTTGTTCTTTTTGGTTTGTCTGCTTACCTTAGTGTTGTGTCATGCGTGTTTCTCCCTGTCCTGGAGTCCTTCTGTGTCTTTCCGTCCCTCCTGTCATTCCTCTGGATTACCCTTTGTTGTTTGGTTAGTTTTTCACCCTTGGTTTTTTCTTTGTTTTTTGTTTGTACCCTTTTGGACTTTGATTTTAGTTGAACTTTTGCATTTGGGTTCTTTAAAGCAGTCTCACATAACACACACTGTGTTCATTTCAGCAACATGTTGTTTCATCCACCGTGTTCAGATCACGGCTGCCAGATTCATTAATAGCAGATTCAAAAGGAAAACGCATGGATCAGCTGTCATCATCAAACAATCAAACAATCTGAGTTCACAAATCAATACCAATGTGCTGGCGCTTTGTCTCTGAAGCTAATAAATCCTTATCAAACTACCCACATGCCACAACACCTCACCAATGCAACTAACCAGTGGGTTTCTTGATAAACATTAGCCTGCCATTGAAACAAGACAAGATGAAATGCAGAGAAACAGCAATGTTGTCTTTGACGCAACTGTCGAATATTTGAAATTAAATACAGTTTAAGTAGAACATCCGTTTTAACTGATTACCCAATTAGAACTCTCCTTGACACTTTGACACTATCCACAGGGAGAGAGCATTCAGCACTGATTCTGGATTTAAAAGAAAACCTGTATGGCAGACCCCACTGAATGCATCCATCCACTTTGTCTTGGGCATTTTGCACCAGACACATAGGATGCCTCCAAGTTCCACTGCTGCTGCGTGTGGGTCTGGCTGTGGCATGTGTATGTACACCAGTGATTTGTGGTCACATGGATACTTTTGTAAACATTCCGGCTTTAGTGGAACTGCTGCTTTCTATTTTAAGACATCTGTCTGTTTGGATATGCCTACTGGAATTGAAGGTCTCTTAAGTGGCAGACTTTGAAGCATCTTTTAAAGCCAAATGTTTAGGGAGCTGGGGGGCTCAATAATGCTTTTATTTTTTTCTTACAAGATGGAATGAAAAGCCACATAACAAATACATAACAAAAGAAAAATCTACTTTTATGCCTTGGGTTGTCCAGATCAAGCTCTGTTTTGTACTTTTTCTATCTGAAACATTAAAACAGCTGTTCATTTAATCCCTTATTGTCCATGAATATCTATTTCCTATTAACTTCATTTCAACAGAGATTATATTATTGTGCTAGAAAAACAGAAGCACTTTAGCACAGCAACATGAAGAGATGTTTTCCCCTAACAGAATATATTTGATTGAATGCAGACACTAGCTGATTAAAGTTTAATTTTGTTGAATAAGAGGTTGCTCCTTAAATGTTTTGTTCTTGAAACCCCTCTAATATGAATGTCAAATATGGATGAATGGTCCTGACACTTGCTGTAAAAGAGGTGGATATTTCAGGTAGCTCTGCATTTAAAGTCACCTGATTTATGGAATAAAAACTTACTTATAACAAAACAATACTTGTTCATTGCTCAACATATCATTACATGCCACCCAAGTTAAACTTCCCCAAGCACAACACAACTGAGATGTCTACTGTTGAATCTGCTTTCCAGTCTCACATTAAATATTTTCTCACTTTACAGTAAAAAAAAAATGTAAAAAAAATAAATGGCGGCAGTTCCAGCCAGAGACAGGACACTGCAATGCTGCTGGTGTCATGTTATTGTCTAATCACACAATATACATGTAGATGATTTATTGTTAAATGCAGACACTGTGCACTTGTACTTCATTGTGCATCTCTAACATGTAGAATTTGAGTGAATACATTATTGTTTATTGTATCCAATGATGGTTTTTCTAAAAAAAAATATTACAGACAATTCAGGAGTCAAAACACACACGCACACACACACACAAGCTGAAAGTCAAACAAATGGCTCATTTACAAAACAGTAAAAGGTATGCTTTCACCATCTCTCATGCAAAGTAGCCATGTGAATTAAAATGGAGCTGGCATGACTGCTGCCTTCTTACGAGAAAGTCAACAAACTCAAGAGCTCTGGTTTAAATCTGAGGGCTGGCAGGGCACTCCCCTCATTCTCCTCCTTCTCCTCCTCCTCCTTCAGACTGCATGTTCACTGCTCGCCTCATGAAGTTTGGTCATGGCGCTTGTTTTCTTAGTGCTCCAATGGTACTGGCACAGTGCACTCCCTGTGCCCTTGTGTTGCCGTTGCCCCCTCCCCACCTTGTCCTCCTCTAACTTCATCTATTTTGCCAGAGGTGTCTTTCTTCGTTAGGAGAAAATGCCCTCAGAAACAGAAATGCACACAGCTGCCCTCTCCAACCTCCTGTGAACCCCTCGTTGCCTGTTAGGAAATGGGGTTCGTGTCTGCTGACTGTCCCTCTGCCAGTCTACAATGCGGCTGGCTGTGCAGTGGTGAGCTGTGCAGAGGACCACGCCTATGTAGCCTGATTTACACTCCTTTCTTCCTGGGTAGGCACTGACAGCAGCCAGCTCCTGGAGGGACCAACGGCGGCTTCAGCTAAAGGGGCCAAGCCCAGGGCCCATTTGGTTTTGGTTTCCTTTCGCCTGCCACTGTGCCACACCTAGCATGAGTTGGGCTAAATGAGACCAGTGTGTAGATTCAAAGATCGGCTTAAACTGAAACCAATAAAAGGCGAGGCTGTACAAACGGCTCCACAGCCACTCGCAGGTCATATGTCTGTCTGTCTGTCAATTAATTCATGTTCAAGCCGACCCACCCTGTCTCTAAGTCATTTATGCATAAATTCTTTGTGCACGCTATCACACTTAAGCATTGAGAGTCAGCAGCCATGGTCCATGGGCAGACATTAGCACTCATTCCTTTCAACCACTTCACTATAGGCAGAAATGCTCACATTCTTTCCAGTGTACATTCATTCTTCCACCTCTCAGTTCCCTGCGAGGGGAGAGGCCTGTCTGCACTCTCTGTTGAGAGAGCAAGTGAACCTGTCAGCTTGTTGGATCTAACAATAATCTCCCTGTGAGGTACGAAGAAGACCTTGAAAGAGATATTAAGGTATAATATAAAACACAAAATGTACTTATTGTTAGCATCAAGTACAGTATAACATTGTTCACTCAAGTTATTCTAATACAGCATTTCCATGAAAGAACAGCACTGTTTTTCTACTTGGTGAGTTTCAGACTGCACCTAGGACAGTTCTTCTAAGTGTGACAGCCGACCATGTGAACATACATACCATTGCTCAGATTTCTTGTAAGTACTTCTATGAGGGATGGAACAGCCTGACAGATGGCTGATGCTGCCCCAAACTTTTCCATGATATATGTACTAATTTTGGCCTGTAGATGGTTGCCAAAGTGGGGGAGGCAATTAATCACCATGTGATTGGAGGGCCGACAGGATAATTCCTCAGACAAGTGTGCTCACAGTCACATTAAGAGGGCTTTACTGTGTGAAGGTTCATGTAGAAGTTTGCTATCGGCATGCTGTGTCATCATTTTACATGAATCACGAAGAAATATCCCAGTGTTTAAATTGTCATATTTATATATGATGTGCAATCATACATCGGCCAGGTTATGAAGCTAATATTTCACTAAAGAAAGAGGAGTAAAGAACACAGAGGGTCTTTAGAGGATTCATCAGCAAACACTCAGTGAAGCCAGTCTGATTCGTGTGGGTGCAGGTGCCATTTGTGTGTGCCGACTGTCTTCCTTTTACAGACTCAAAACCTATTTGCTTGACCTTTCCTTCCCTTCTTGACAAAGGTGGATCATCTCAGACCAAAACAAAGACACAGTCAGTAAGGTCTGTGAAGTGTGTGTCCTCTGTGCTCATAAGTAAGCAGTGTATTGACATGACTGCTCTCAGAAGGATTGTGAGTTAATCTGTATTCTGACAGCTCCTGTCATCATGGCCATGGTACATCTAACACAGACAGTTCTGCTGCTCTGCATCGGGTTGTTTGGACATTGTGTGTGCGTTTTTCGCCCCTGAAAAATGCAGCTGTTGTGTGCAAAATGGCTTATGATTAATAAGGCTTCTAGTAGTTGTCAGAACTAGTGATGGCTTGAAGTGCTTAACTCTTAATTAAACAATCTGATTTATTGCACTGCAAATTAGGAACATTTTGGTTCCATTAAAAGTATTAATTTTAGAACTTCAACTAAAACTTTACATATTTAGCAGGCCAATAGCACGACCAACACTTGTACACTTGCACTGCACACTATGTATAAGACAACAATATATATTTATATATCCTTAATAAATAACTTAACCCCTTCCACCCCAAGCCTATTTTTTAGTAGGTTAAAAGTTTTTGCTGTGTCGGGGAATTATCAGTTGCTGTTGACTAGATTTAATTCACCGAAAATTGTTTAGGGGAGATGGAAAAGTTTTGCAAAGAGCCACATTTCATTTCAACAGTGGACCAATCAGCATCCTGTGAAGAAAGACAGCAGTTATGGGTGTGTAGGATATATAAAAACAAAATGTTTTTTTTTAGTTTGGAGACAGTTTCGGAGATTTGCGGGTATTGACTTATTTTTGGACCCAACCTCTAGTGGCCCTTTGAGGAACTGCAGTTTTTGGACCTTCCATGTCAGCTTCCTGGTTCCCAGGTGAGGCCTTGCCTGCTGGTTGGAGTATGTATAAGTGTGTCCACTGGGTATGTTATTAATTTAGATGGAGATTATTTACATCAGTTTTGACAGTTATTGGCACTGAATTAGTGACGACAACGGGACAATATGTGGACAATGTTGCACAGCTTATGCATGAAAATGTTGGGTTCTTGCTTGAATTTGTAACTTTATTTCCTTTTTTTTGTGTTGATCTCATGTTGCCACATAAATCTTTGTGCCACCTGGTACCATAAACAGCGGATTTGATACCCAGCTTTTTTTCTTTTTCTTTTTTGAGTCAGCAGTTATATTAAAAGCTCTTGCTCAGTGACCCTTTATGAAGCCACAGGCTTGGCTGCCTGCCCAACTCACAAAACATAGAAGGGAAAGTACTTGTCTTAAGGAGGAAAGCACAACACAGACGGTATGTTGTGCTTGAGTGCCATGCCACTGGAACAGAGGAGTTTGATTCTAAAAATACCTGCCTCCCACCACACTCACAGTCCCATCATGCAAGAACCTTTGCACTGGAAGACCTAACAGGTTGATGCCAATTACTGCAAAATTGCTCTTATTTTCTCTAAGTCTTCATAATTTCCAGTCAACTTGTAATTCATCAGTTCATGTGTGTGTTTGCGTGAAGTGAGCCGGCAGAGGAAACGGGTAACGCCCTGCTGCTATTTAAAAGCTGAACTATTCCAGGTAGGCCCTGAAACTCTGCTTACTCGACCATGCCAAACATTTACCAAAAGTCTCTGCCTGACACCTGTGACCAAGTCATGCGAAAGCAATTAGTGAAAACCAAACACAGACATTTCATGTGCAAGCAAGGCCACCCAAACCCATCCGTTATACAGGACTAAGCAGTAAAACCATTACAAGACGATTAAAATTCACTCAGAGTAAATGAAGTTATTTTTTTAAATGTAATATACATTAGTGAGCGGTGGAGGAGGAGACATCAAAAGGGATGCATGTGTGCCATATGGTTTCAACAGCCATCAGGTGCGGCTCAGGTCCGATGTATGCATGCTCACGTTGTCCGTTGTGTCTGTGTTTGTCTTTTTTTTTTGGTCTATTTTTAGGCCCGCTGACTACAGGCCAGGTGTCGTCATACTCCCTGCATGTGTTGCATGCAGGAGCACACAAGCAAGACCCGGGAGGCCTTTAATAACTGTGGTAAGCTCATGAAATTACACTGATTGCCCTAAGTCTTAAAAAAGGGGGGTGAATGGCCAGGTATGACCAGTATCGATGAATAAACACAATACATATGTGTTTTATGTGACTTTTAAACACTAGGAAAAGGCTATGCATGTGTTTTAATGGTGGAAAATACATTAAAAAAGTGTAATTGTAGCACATCCCTACAGCTCTAAGAGTCCATCCAACTCCCAGATAATATGGCTAAAGAGGTGGAACATGTTGGATGGACTTGTGGAGCCAGCCTCAAGTGGTCACTTTAGAAACTGGAACACTTGGTTTCCTGTTTAGTTAAAGTAAAGTACATTGTGGTACTCAAACAAATAAACAAAAACCATGATCACAATATATCTCTTGCTTTCATGTAGGAACTCTTTACCCATCTTTTACTAGTAGATTGATCCATTTGTATATTTGTAAAGTGCATTGGATTTAGTACCTGAGCTATAACAGGACACACCATGCAGATTAGTTCAGTATTTTCTGTGGTGCAGAAATGTCTGCATCTGGGAACACGGCATCAAAGTAGAATTTTTGTATGAAAGGTGCATTACAAATCAAATGTATTATTATTATTCCAGGCTTAAGCTGCCAAGTTCAAGCTTTCTCAGGCATACTCTAAACAGACTTTGAGAACTGGCTACCTTTGATCCAAGGAAATAACGGCAATGCCTTTGCTGACCACAGATGCCATCCAGTTGGCTGTCCTCTGGCTACAATCTTTCACAAACTCTTTAGGGCTGCCAACCCACAGAGAACTGCCTACTTCCATTCTCCATTCCATCACTTTAAATCTGATCCTTTGAGTCTTGATTCAAAACAAGTATTGGTCAGTAGTCTGGGTTTTGGTCCACCACAATCAAACACAATCCCTCTCCTGCTGGTGTTTTGCCCCAGTGGTAGACAGGAACAGGAAAAGAGAGACAAAATGTTAAAAATGAAATGTGAAATAGACGTGCAAGTTCACTCCAAGCCACTGTTGAAGATTTTGTGTTCAGATCTTGGAACTGGCAGTTCCCGGACATGCAAATTCTTTTTGTCGTTTTCTTTTACAAAGTGCATGCCTTATCCCCATTCATGATGGCAGTAAAATCCATTTTATGTTTTTACAGTGCTGTCTTTTTTGTTTTTGTTGTTGTTATATCTAATCCTCAGGAATGTTCCATACTGACAAAGTATGTTAAGATGAGTGACTGTGATTTGGACAGCTGCATAACTTTGGATTTTTGCGCCACTATTCACAATGTAATGTTTTCGTACTTTAAATACTTCTCGCTATTACATTTATAAATTTACAGCTCTCTCAATGTAATACTAAGCGCGCAGTGGGGGAGCTAACACACAGCTGTCATTATGTGCACACGCAGTTCATCTCCTTGAGTGATTATGCATAAAGTTAATAGCCTTTGTGCTGTTTATGTTTCAGGTAGTTGAAGACTGCATGTCAGCACTGTCTAAAAAATGGACAATGTTGGCCTTCATGCAGCTATTCGTAAACTTTCTCTCAAGGGTACATCATCCAAGGCGGTCTCTTCTTACAGCATGGATAACATGGTAGTGAGGGAAACAAATCTTTCAGGCAGATCCTGGGAGATTTCTCCAGAGATTGTAAACAAAGAGGAGTTTCTAGCTGTAAAGAACAACAAACAATTAAAAAGAAGTATGTCCAATTTTTAGAATTTTAGAAAGTGCTGCCGGTGGACTACCAGGGTCATTTTATTACATGTGCCTATTATGGGAGAAGGAATCAAAAAAGAAGAAGCGTGGGGAAATGTAATGAACTCATCTAACACCCATTACATTTGTTTCAGACTACTATGTCTGAAGATTAAGAAGGGGCTCAGTTGTCACCCTTTTGACAGTGATGGTGACATCATCACTGATGTGGAACATGTTCCACATTCAATCTCTCACTTAGGGTTCCCAGAGGTGTTGCACCGAGCAGTGTACAATAAAAAATGAGGACACCAACTGGCTGCCAGACCGGGTTATTAATGTGAGTGTGTGTGGTCTTTCCTCAGCGTTTTTGACTTCATGACCCACTGATGGTGTAAAGTAGCAGCTAGCTTTGTGCTATTCATTTTTTTTCCAAAATAAGTGTTATGATTGCAAAAAACAAAGTGTGTACTTCTAAATAATGGTCAAAAGTACAAGACATTGTGAGAAGTGAGCACATATTCAATACTGTGTACTATAGAATCCTGGAATGTAGACAGGAATGGGACACTTTATTGTAGCCTATATTCCAGACCGCCATGTGTAGGATAATTTTGAACAGCTTCCAATTGCATCTATCAATGCAGATATTCATCAGGTGGGTTTATATATTTTGGGTGGTGTGCTGCAGAAGACAAAGAAGTGGTAGGAATTTAGTCTAAATGTATTTTTCAGTGCAAAAGGATTCTCTGTCAGTATACCAGTCGGCCTGGATTTCCTCGGTTTTTAGCCTGCACCACGTTCAGCTCTGATGCATTTAAGGCGTGCTGGTCTTACGTCTTTTCATCTCTTGAGGAATGTGATGAATGCTGTCCTTCCTATACTATCCAGACAGCACTATACTTGCATGATTTGTTACCAGACGATATGCTCCACCCTGATGTTCATTTTTGAGGGTGATGTTTATTCTTAGATGCTTTTAATGTCAAGTAAAACTTTTACATTATGTCTTAACTCAAAAAAAATATCTAAATCTACATCTACATCTACATGTTGTGCACTTAACCGAAAAACAGCTTCCAATACTAGTTTTCCTTCTTTCTTTTTTTTTTATTTTCAACAAGAGAAGTCGACCATGTAGGTGCTATTGCAGGTGCCACACACACAAATTTCCAAACCACGCCATGTGAACAGCTGACAAGCGTAACAGACATACATCATACAATAACTTCAAGTTATCTGATGGAAAAATCTCAATGTAATGTGAGTCAGAAAGAATCTGAACAGGTCTGAAGGTGTTGCATTAACATCACTTGTGCATTGAACTGCACGTTTTCTTCAGATCCATGCAGGCAAAGAGGGTAGATAAGAATTCATGCAACCAAACTGTAAAGTAACCTGATGACTTCACAGCCAGTGTGGAAGAAACACACACACACACACAAGTAAATAGATGCACTTTGGCAAAACCTTTGCAACAGCAGTACAGCCCTGCTGACTTTCTAACATATGACACCGTGTCAAAAGGTCACCATTCTGAAAACTTAATGCAACTTAATCCAAATGAACAAGACATGCCCATGTAGTGTTTTTGGCTGAGAAATTTTAGCCATTAAATTAACCCACAATAAAGCCAAGCCAATTGCAAGGAAATGAGTTGTGGAGGAACTTCAAGCTGAGGAGAAAAAAAAGTCAATAATGAGAGATCGACACAGGATTTTTTTGTGTGTTTTATGCATGACTTGGATTTATAATTAAAATGGGCAGGAAAAAAATAGTGTCAAAAGCAATATTAAGTTGTAGGGAGCTGTTATTGCTTGTTGACATGCAAGTATTGTGCAAAAGCTGCTTGAGGACCTACATCTTTCCAGAATGTAGCTAATCAAGAAACCCTGTCACCACTGGCAGTCCTAGAACAGTGCTCATTGAGTTTGTGGAATGCACTTTTCAGCTCAAGCACAATGACCCGACTTCAACCATTTTCTCTTACTTTTTGTTTGGTTCTAACTTTATTATTGTTTCACCATGGCTGCGTACAAACTGGTCATTCTCACTGTATTCTGGATGACTACTATCACATTTGTCCACACTTGTAATCCAAGCTGCACACACTACCTAATTTACAGTATGCACACCGTACCAGGTACGTCACAAATACACTGATGTAGGACCTAAATTTTGTATTTAGAAGCAGGAGAACCCAGTGCAACGTTAACTTCAGGAAAAGATTGTGAATGCTGTGCTTTTTTTTCTGTAATGGAGCTGCATTATCACGTGTTGCACAATCACTCTGACCACAGTGGTGACCAATACATTTACGATTGTACAGTGTAATGTGTAGCTCCCAGTGGAGTGTTTACAAAAGGCAGGAAATTACATGAGTTTGGAGTTTGTGTGGTTTCCCACGCTGACTGGGTGGCAGTGACAACAGGAGAGATGGCTGACGGGACTCCTGGAGCTCAGGGGTTAAGAGTGCTTAATAATTAATGTGTCCTTCTTTACTCACAGCAGGCTAATTTATACGTTGACTGCACAAATTTCTTTTATGTGGAGGAGAAAAATGTTTGGTTTTTAACTTTTTGTCAAAAAAAAAACAGGTCTGGTTACAGTTGTTCTAAAAGGGTTTTGTCAGACTTATATGATTCACTTAGTGCTGTATTAACCAAGAATCACCAGTGTATTTCATCATTATTATTATTCTTGAGAGACCTGAAGCTGCACTGCCCTTAGTAATTTTTCTTTATTGCAAAAATCCATCACAAACTCATTTTAGGACCTCTTAAGGCAAGCCCATAATTTAAAATAAAAAGAAGGTTTCCTCTGGACAACATGACAAATTAATGACGTGTCTGCAGTTACTTTCATCTTCATTGGCAGTGCTGTGAATATTTCATTCACTTGGGCAAGCCCTTGGAATACACACTGGCAAGGCTAACTTATAGGACAGCTCTGCCTCTTTTTTTTCCCAGTCAGTTCTGGTTGGCACCTACTACAGACAGCTTGGCCAGGGGCTTGAGAAGCCGGTCCAAAAGGCCCCTGCCATGTTTACTGTACTATACAAGCCTCAGCACGGCACAACATGGGTGGCCCTGCTACGCAGTCGCCTTCAGTCTCTTCAGTGAAAATGTGGCAGTATTGTGGAAACACCGCACCCGTCTGGCTCAGGTTTTACCCGACATATATAACAATTCAGTCCTTATCCTGAATGCTCATGAGCTGCATGTGGAGGTTAGCCTATGCATCTATACATGGATGCAGCAGCAGCTTTAAGGACAAGTTTTTAGGACAAATAAGATCTGCAGTTTTATGGCACAAATGGTAGTTGTCCAGGTCCAATGGACCTTACCAAACCTCTGCTTCCTGTTTGTACTGTGTACTTATTTGAACACATTCCAATAGTAAAAGGCACTGCCTCATTTGTCAGAGTAACAACACTGACCAAGTGTTGCTTAAATTTAAAACCTTATCCTTCATCTATACTTCATGGTGAACAGCTCATCAACCCCTTACGCAAAGGTCAGACACCCAAGAAGTGTCAATTATTGTCCTCACTTAAAGCTGCAGCCTTTTAGTGGCCTTAACACCACCTCAAAACAACATGTCCTATAGTCTTTGCTCTGTGCTGCTATCACCATGCATTTTGCATGCATGCCCAAGGAAGTGTTTGCATTATAAATGTGACATGCTAGCCTACAATGACGCACAGCACAGCATATGGTCTCCACGTAGACTGCAGCATTCCACATGGAGCTCACTCAGAGCATTTCTGGAAATAGCCAATATGAACCAGATGAACTTCCAACATAGGTTCGATGTTTATTTTCAGGTCAGAAAAGCTCTCTTCTGTTTTATCACTTCAGCCTTTCTGGACCTCGACATGTTGCACCCGGCAAACTGTTTCCAAACTCAGCACGGACTCAGACAAAAATAAATCAATGAAATTTATTGCTATTTAATTTTAGTGTTACAACGTTTGGCTTAAAAAATCACAAACTCATGCACACACATGCTCGCTCTCAAAACTAGTTGTGGATGGCCAGTGTTCTTTGCACCATTAAGTGTTCAAGGGCCAGGATGACTCACAGGCCTTTCATTTGTTCTAAGTGTCCACTCCAGCAGTGGATCCAGCAGCTCGCAAAAAAAAACAAAAAAAAAAAAAAACAGACCAACTGCTGAGCTGCTCCTCATCTGCTCTACCCTGTTTTTACAAGGGCTCAAAGCTTTCTCTGACTTTGCACCCATCCTGTGACGGGTCATGAATTGGTGTAATTCAGCATGTGCATTCAGATGGTAGTCGTTCAATTTTCCTCTCCCTTTCATGTGTTGCTCTGTATGTGTGGCAATTGCCGTTACTGCCATTTTCCAAGATAACAACTGTCAAACAAGACTAATTATATTGGGAGTGGAGGGGGCGGTGGTGTCCACATGCTGGTGGGGAAAGAGAAGAACCAATGTGATTAATGGTACAGTAATGGAAAAGTACGTTCCTGCAGAGCCAAAAATGTTTAATGAATTGGAACTGAACAAAAAAGGGAAAGTGAGGTGGGAACACTGAGAGAAAAAATTGGGAAAACAAATGAAGGATGAAAAATGAGTTTCAGAGAAGGAAACAGAGAATAGTCTGATAGTCGGAAGAAGAGGGCTGATAGAAGTACTGATGAGTCAGAATTTCTCAGAGAACTGGTAAAGGAATATTTTAACATTTTGGTATAAATGTTGCTTTCTTGACAGAATTAGATAAGATTGAACCCGTCTGTAAGTGACGGGTAGCTTAGCTTAGCATAGCACACACACTACAATTGGGAAAAAAACAGCCTGTCATGTTATCCACAAAGACATTGAGAGGAATGGAGGAGAGAGACAAAGAGACCAACCACAAACAGGACACTAAGCGAGAGACAAAAACAGCTCAGAACAAAGGTCAGAGCAATAGGAAGGTGTGTGGGTGGTGAATTAGAAAAGAGGTGAGGTGTGTGAAATCCAAAAGATAGTAAGGAAAAGAGGAAGATGAGGAAGCAACATCATCTGGCAGTTTCATATTTGGCCACCAGAGGTTGCTTGGTTTATTCTCACAGATATCCATTATCTATATTTTATGTCAACAGAGTTGTTGTGTTGTTTCTGTCTGTGTTTCAGTCCAAACTCCTGACATAACATTGCTCTGCAGTGACTTCTTGCAGAGTCACAACACCCTACAGGTGCCTGGTAACACAGTAACATAAATCTCCTTGATGCTCCTCCTCACATTTGGGCCCCATACATCATATGAAGTGAAGCTTATAGAAAGCAAATGCAAATGCTTGTCAAATCAACATAATGAACACATTTCAGATGATTAAATCAATTGCTCTATGAAATTTGTGAATTGTCTGTCTCCATGTGTGCAGGTAATGGATTTCTGTGGCAGTGTATGACCTGAGAATTGTAATCTAAGTACTGACTTTTTTAAATGGTTTCATTCATATTCAAAAGCGTCCATATGCTCACATGCTCACTTTTCTACAAAAATGGAAAAGTCAAGTTAAGGTTACACTGTTTTCCACAGTCAGCATGCCCACTATCACCCAGACTTTCTCTAGACATGGCCCTTCCCTTGTTGCCTTACTCCCTCTGTTCCACCACCCATTACATTTCCTGTTCCCCTGCTGTCTCCACCAACTCCCTAAATTCTCTCAGTCCATACATTCTGTGCTCCTCCACATTCTGCATAAAATTAACAGCTCCATATCTTAAACCTCCAAACCAGCACTCTCCTCCACATTCCGTGAATCTGTATCAGAAGGGACTCACACCCAGACTCTTGGCGCAGCGTGCACTCCTCAGAAATCGCAGGTACGATAAGTCAAATGTTGCTCTCTCATTTAATGTGTTGACTGGGTGCATCTGTCATGATTTCTGTGGATGTGCACACTTATCTTAAATTTGGTTGGTGATGATCATTTGTGAATATGTATGATTTAGGGTGATTGATTCCCCACATGATGCAGAGCTTCGAGGACAGGGGGAAAATCCAGAGCAAGACTCAAGCCTGTTGCAGTTTGCATGTAATAATTATGCTGAAATTACAGTCATTACAAAATAAAATTGAATAATATTGTCTTTCTGTCATGTGCTCACATAGAAGGCTAAACAGATGCAAGCAAGGAGCCTGGAAAATTTGGAAAATAGCTCTGCTTACATCAGCAGCACTGGGGAGTGATGCTGGCTAACAAGTTACTCCCATGCACAGTTTGTTTACACAGACGACACCCAAATCAGTCTCCCATTCTCATTACATGAAATATGCAGTGGGGGAAAATGTCGTATTCAATCTGCTGAGTGTGACAAGACAACAAAGGTCAGAGTGACATAATGATACTGATGAACTTCAGTGTATCAGGATGTTGTTGACAATAATAGCACTCATGATGACTGTCACTGCATTGTGTAGGGATATTTTACATGAATGCAAATAGCCTAGTTAAATCACACAAAGACCACATAAACAATAAAAGTACATTTTCTTTAATGGCCTATTGAATAATACTAATAAAATAAATTTACCATGATGCCTTGTTTTGCTGTTAATTTTTTTTTTTTAATATATTTTTTTCGCTTCCGGTTTGTTTTGATGTGACGTAATCTCAGTCAATCAGCTGTCTGATTTGGAACAGGTGGGCGGACTGATATTTGTGAATGGAAACATGTTTGACGTAAATTAGCATGCATGTCAGGTTTAGGTCGCGGTCTGAAGGCGTTTGTTTCTTTTTAGTTTGGAGTAAAAGCGTTGTGGTTGTTTTCAGTAGCTTCCAATGGAAGTTTAAATGAGACATTTAAGCTAACACCGCTGTGAAAAATTGACCACAAAGACTGGAAAGGCGACGGTCGAGCTGGAGCTAGCTTGCTAATTAGCACTGTGTGTATACAGACACTGGACCAGCTTCACTACATGGGCACTTCACGGACTGTAGCTGCACTTCATCCACCAGCTTCTGGGTCCTTCTGGACTGCGTAAGTGACCACAGTCTTCATTATCTTACTTTATTTGTTTTCCTTATAAATGTTTGTCCCTAGTGTTTATAAAGAAGCGCTTCAAAATTATTTAATCCGGATATTTAACAATTTGAACTGGTTATAACTGCAAGTTGTCTTTTTGGGTCTTAAAAAAAAGAAAAGATGATATATGATGATAATATGCATTACAAATTAATTCTACGTTTCTTCACAAACACGTAGGGCCTATGGAATTTTTAATTGGTTAACAAAAATAGTTGGCCCTTAGCATTCTCTGTCAACTCCAGGAGATGGTTACCTGGAATGGTTTATAAACAGTCCCAGAGTTGTGGAGCACTTGTTGGCTGCCTTGCCTTGATTTGTGGTCTAACTCATCCCAAACCATCTCGACTGGGTTTAGGTTGTGTGTTTGTGGAGGCCAGGTCATCTGACCCGGCACTCTGTCAGTCTCCTTCTTGGTCAAAGGGCCCCTACATAGCCTGGAGGTGTGTTTGAGGTCACTGTCCTGTTGAAAAACAAATGATGGTCCCGCTATAAGCATAAAAACCAGATAGGATGTCATGTTGCCGCAGAATGGTTGCAGTAGATAATAATAATAATAATAATAATAGTAGGTAGTAGCTAGAGTGAATTTTGAAAAAATGATCAAGTGTCATCATAAAGTTAGAATTTCCACAGTTCTAATGTCTAATCCTTGTGTTTGGCCTAAGCAATTCTCTTCTTGTTGTTCTTCCTCTGTAATATTATCTTTGCAGCAATTCGGCCATGAAGGCCCGATTCATGAAGTTTTCTCTGAATAGTTTATGTTGAGTTGTGTCTGCTGCTTGAACTCTGTGAAGCATTAATGTGGATTATAATCTGAGGTACTGTTTATTTGTGGTTTCTAAGACTGATGACTAATAAAATTAGAAACTAATACTAATGGTAATAACTAATACTAGCAAGAGTACATACCTTTTTAAATATACTTTTTTTCCTATGCTGTCATCTCCCTACCCTGTTTGCTCGTGTCTACTTTGAGTGTGTGTTGGTTGTATGTTGAAGTGTCTCACACAGTTCAGAGCAGCATAGATGATGTGAAGAACTTTACTAAAACAAATAAAACTAATTTAAAAAAAAAGAAGAACCAAATCCCAAATTTCTGAATTTTGGGGCAAAAAGTTGGTTGCTCTTAACAACCTATGACAGTGAAATAATGCGGTCACACCTGAATGCACTTTTTGCATGCTTCACCATACATTTCAGCATAGCTGTGCATCCCATTTGTAAAGTGCAGACAGTGCAACCATGTCTCTCCAAAGAGTAGATGGTGTAAAGGAGAAAAGGCAGGGAGAGTTGAGAGGGTGTCAAAGTAATTCTGTGCTCAGCAGCTGTATTTGCTGCCTTTTATTAATTTTTGGGTATATATATTTGTTTGCAGGCTGGACAGGTACACAGGCCTCATTGAAGGGGAACAGGGGGCGAGTCCGGCCTGCAGGATGTACTTTACCTAGGTATGCACTAGGGGAGCACCAATCCCCATTTTTGAAACGGCCAGCTTTACAGCAACAAACATGTTTACAGCCTGGTTAAAAAAAAAACAAAAAAGTTTCCTTCTTGTGACAACAGTACAGGGGTTAAATGTATAACTCCTTTGTTTTAATTATATTAGATTTAAATGTACACATAACTATCGGTATGATCAATTTAAGTGACAGGTGGGTGCTGTGTCGCCCGGCTGCCTTAGTTCCACTTGCGCTGTCGGTCAGTGCCTCCCACAAGGACTTAAAACAGTGCTTCAGAAACCTATGAATTACCTCACAGAAGCTTCATATAGGGTTATTTAATGTAAGGTCTTACAAGCAAATCATGGCTTAAAAGCTGTAAATCCAGTCCACTCTCCCTGTCTCAATAGTCTTCACAGTTCTGTATTATATTATACACAGAGATTGCAGAGTATGGCTGCTGCTATATATCAAGCAGTGGGAAAAAAAAGACTTAATCCTCAAGCCCAGCTCAACAGCGTAGACATCATCCACCTGCCATTAAAGAGCATTCAAACCAGATAAACCTTTGACAAGGTGTTGATCCAAAGCCAGCCGTACTGTATAACCATCCCTTAAATCACTCATTTCAGAAAGCTGCTTGATGACACGCGTACTACAGGAAATACAGAGGCAATATGTGGCTAAAAATCCAACCCTAACAGGATGGGGCTTCACTGAGTAGGAATGTGACGTTTTTATAAGGAGACCATCTATCATTTTTATAGTATCATTAATAAAGTGTCTGGAAAGGGCTTTTAAGAGAGAGCATCTAGACAGGGATTTCACCATACGACAGTTGTGTATAAAGGCTTTGTGGAAGGATTCCAGTTCATTTTGTCAGAGCATAGTCCCTGGAGGCCTGCATATTAGTTTGTATCATATACTATATATAGAATGTGAAGAAAAAAATGGGAGCCTGATTCTTAAAAGGTCTATTTGACCCTTGTAGAATGTTATAAACAATTTTATTAATGTCATAAATTACTGGTTTTATTGGCAATGTAGAAACATACTGCTCATGTCTCTGTGTGTAATCCAGTTATCTCACTCTCCAAGCTGTGCACAATGGTTGCACACCACTGTCATCCTACCTCTCCTGTCTTCATTAGCAACAGCTACTACTACTTTGTACCACACGGTGATGTAGTGAGTGGACAGATTTCTGGATAGTGCCGTTCAGCTCGACTTACACTACTCCTACAATATTTTATTTACCTTTTGATTTAGTAAACACATATGAGTAATTATAGCACGTGTTTAAGAAGAGCTTTGGAGAACACATCGCGATGATGGTTTCCTCATTATCTTAGGGATTTTAAAAGAAACGATACTATAGAAAGGTACAAAATTAACATTAATGTTATGATCTGTGATGATGGCACAGATATGTTCAATCGTTACATGCTTTTGGCATTCCTAAATAACTCCCAGCATTACTGTTTTTTCACCTCTGTAATCTCATGTGAAGCATTGTCTCATAGCTACTTGGAAACCAGACGGGAAAAGTGATGGATGCTTTATTTTTCAAAACTTTTTGTCAGTTTGGCTTCAAACAAGATAAGCTTTTCCAAGTTTGACAGCAATGGAAACAGTTCACTGGGAGAAAACATGCTTTTGTCATTATAGTGCCTACAGCTGATCATGATTTTAAGGAATAGCCCTTTTCAAAAAATCAATTTATCTTTGACAAATTTAAAGGCATATGTGTTTGTCTGTAAACCAAAAAACTTAAACAAAAAACAAAAAACTTTGATCTCTTTATTTAAATTTTTAATCTGAGGTTCCACACAGGCGAACCTGCCTCTTCTGGCATGACTGGCTTCTATAGATTTAATAATAACAAAAGAAAGCAGAGACCTTGGATGGGTTTCAAGTCTCAAAGGACATCGCTTTAAGTAGAGCTTTCTGTCTAGGGTATGCCATCTACTGCTCATGGTATATTGCACAATATATATCCTCCCCCATTTTCTCTTCTCTCTTTCCCCTTTCTCTATAATCACACAGCAATGTTTTGACTGGCCAAATCCCTACCATTTCTCCTGAGGTTAGTGCACAGTCAATCATAAAGGCTTGGGCCGATCTTTTTTGAAAGAACCTCCAGATTATGTTACCTTCACCCAACAGGCAGCCCCATTGATCCCATCGTGCTCTTTGTGGACTCTGCCAAGTGTGTACTGTTCATGAAGACTTCTCTTCTCATGCCCTCCCTCCCTGCTGTGCAACACTTTCTGTTCAGTGACATATTTAGGTTGTTAATTACGCCAAGATCAAAGTGTTTTCACTTCTTCTTAGTGGTATAAGAAGGTAAGAAGTCAACTCTTATTGCATGGGAGCCTTAACAGCAACACCTGTCAGCCAAGGTATCGCACATAAAGGGTGGTTACCTTCCTGAAGGCAAGATAGTCGGTTTAGGGGAAGAAATAGGCACTCTGATGCATTATTCTATGCTGGAAACATGTAATCATTTGAAAGAGGATAAGGTTGAAGTAAGGACATTACTAGAGCCACACCTTATCAAAACACAGTACCTAATTGAGACACTGGTGCCTAAACAAACTTTCCCAAGATGAAAAGAAAATGACCTGTAAAAACAGTAGTTGACTTTTGGACTGTAGGATTTTGTATTAGTCTATCGGAGTGGTGAACACCCATGAACATACAGTACATCAACATTACTTTGCAACTATGTGGCTTACATTTCCTTTTGAATGTCAGACAGATCTACAGTGAGAAAGTCATGTGCATCAGCCACAACTAGGGGTGGGACGATTCAGGGAAAAAATCAGAACCGTTCGGTACACATGTTTTGGTTCGGACGCGTGTTCTGTTCATTTCTGGACATGCGCATCAAGTAATGCAGGGAGGCATTTTTACCACAGCATAGAGACGAGGGTTGCCAACTTGGCGTCTCTCTCGCTACGAGCATGTCATTCTCTGTCCGACAGTGGGAGTGTGTGCGTGTGTCTGTGTGTCTGTGTGTGTACGTGTGCATCGTGCCTCTGTGCGCAGACAGCAGTGATGAAATGTAAACGCACAACCATGCAGACAGAAATGACATGCTGCCCTGCAAATAAGATAAATAACATGAGCTGTTTAGTTGGTTTAATAAAAGAACAAGGTGTAGACCTGTTCTATAGGAAAATCTTAAATAGCTTCTGTTATGATCTGGTGCTATATAGAAATGAAATTGACTTGACTTGATATAATGATGGGGAAACACTGAACTGATTCTTAAATAGGGTAAATGTTGGATAGTTAGGATGTATATTTTGTGCTCATCTATGGTCTTTTCAAAGTGTTAAAAGTAGAAAAAACCTCAACATTGTGAACCGTGACCTCAGAACCGTGATACGAACCGAACCGTGGATTTAGTGAACCATTCCACCCCTAACCACAACTGGTGTTACCGTTTGTGAAATGTAGCACAGACACCATCAACATTGTGATTATATGGTTACACACACTTCCCTGTTTTGTTGAATCTGGCAAAGCAAACTAATACTAGCTTTTTGTTCGCCAGAGTTTACATTTGGTCAACATGGTTTCCAGCCACTCTAATTCTGGTACCACTCACCATATGGGGCAAATGTAGGAAATTTTAAGATGGGAGACTCTACTACAGAGATGTGACCAGTTCATCCTCATGTTCATCACTAGTGTCCCCCCCTAACCCAAACATAACATTTACAAGAAGGACAGAGGAAAAAGAAACACACGCCAGAGCGTAACTGATGTAAATATTATTGGGAAAATGTTTGCCACAGGCAAGGAATAGATAAGCAATAAAACCACAATGTATCGGAGCATGGAGCTGCTTCAACATTGCATGGACGGTAATTTATGACTTTTTACTTGGCGAGATTTGAACTTGGCATGTGTTACCGCTCTCACTGGCTGCCTTTGAGAAACCCACAGAGCATCCAGCACGCAAGGGTACAAACAATCACTCCCTAATACTCAGGGTAAAATAAACGTGGATTAAGTTTCTACTGAGCCAGGAGATTTTTGAAGATAAGAGTGCAAGAAGACATTGAAAAAGGGCTTATTCATGAAGACTATATTTCTTCTAAATAACTATCATTACATATTATTCCAACTCCAAAAATAATGTAATACCTCTACAGGTATGCAACAATCAAAGCAAAGCATTAGCAACACTATTCATATTTCTTTCAGCTCAAAAAAGAAAAAATAAGAAGGGAAAGGAGAAATTGTATATGATTGTATATAGCAATGAATGATATCCTAACAAGAGGAGTCAAAGTCACAACTGAAAAACAGAACAGGTGAAATAAAAAAAGTACTTCATTTAGATATACAGCATAATAAGTGCAGGAATGCAGGATGCATGTGTGGATGGATACCTTGGGTCGATCCTTAAACTTCTTTAAGTTCCCTTGTAAAATGGTCCACGAGGGCTGCGCCTTCTGTTATTTGGCTTTACTCCACTTCCTTTATTAATGTCTGTGATTCTTCATCATACACACTGTTGTGGCCCCATATATGTGGCTTGTGCATTTCTCTAAATCACCTTGCTGATCAAAATGGGACTTCTAACAGAGAATAACTTTAGCCTTCTAGTGTGCTGGCCATGGAAAAAACACCGTTTTCAGTTGGATCGCTTTTTATAAAAGTCCCCTTCAGTTTAATCACTTCGCAGCTGGTTGAAATCGCTGGTTTTGCCAGTTTTCCTTCCTGTAGTTATAAAGACAGCCTGTCCTCTCTCATTACCAGACGTGTTAGTCTAGAATGTCTCAGAGCAGCCAGTCAACTTTTTTTCCTCATCAGAGTATGGAGCATTAAAAAACAAACAAGGACGAAGAGGGAGAAAACAGTTTGTTCTGAGCTCAGTCCAGTGAGTCATCGACAGAGTAAAAAAAGTAATGTAATCACAGATCAAATGTAACTGGACTGCGACAGAAAAGGTTTCCATACGTTGTTGTACTAGCATTGAACCATCAAAGTTTAACATAATATCAGACCCCATTTTCTGTTTGTGTTTTTTATCAAAAGCATGGCCAGTAAAGTATTGTCTTCTTTGTCTTTGATCATCCATACTTCATCTGCTTTGATCATTTTGCCAGTGACTGATGATAACAAGCAATACAATGACAAGAAACAGACGCAAAAAGAGACAAAGGACCGATGAGCTTTTGTAAAGAGTTTGATATATGTATGTACATGTTGCATTTCCTTAAAAGAAGATATAACTTTTACATAATCAAAAAGCAAAAAGGGTACATAATGCACTTGAAATATTGATTATAATCTAAAACCTGATTAACTAAACCTCGCTGTTCAGCCTGTCTTTGTTTTGTTATTAGTTATGTAGCCTCACTGCCAGTCACTAAGCCTGCTCAGCCCTGACACTGCTCTGAAGATGAAATTTCCTGAGATTTAATTTGCCACCAGCTTGATGTCACAGGACTTTATGCCGATTGTAGACTGCCAGGGTTGTAAAGCTATCATAACAAATCAGTGAACAAAGCAGGGTTACCTCAGATGGTCCCTGTGAAGAGAGACCTGGAGAGGCCTGCTTCTGCTCATCCAAAAGAAGAGAAAGGTCTGGGAGGAATGACGTATGAGATGGGCTTGAAGTAACAATTGGTAACCAGTGTTGTGGCGCCTAAGCAGTGGGCTATAGGAGGAGCTGGATGTCTGGATGTTTTCTTAAGCCTGCTCATCAGCATCAACCCAATGCTGTCTCATTGTTTGTTGCATCACAACAGCACACAAAACTTCTGTAGATTGCAGACTCCCATTGGAGTCAGTGGAATACAGTCCACGATCAAAACAAGTTCACTTTTTTTTATTTGTTATTGTCTTTAGGGTTACTATGATCCACTGAGACCAAGCATTCTAGGGAAAACTGGATCATAGAAACATCAAATGTTTCAAAATCAAAGCTACTTTTTAAGTCAAAGTGATCTACTTAAACTGATGATGATCAATGATCAATGTTGACACACAATATTGACACACAATTGGTTTTTATTATATATGTACAGGTTAAAAAAAGAGGCAAGCTGTAAGTATTAAGTGAAGAGAGAGGAAATGTACTGAATAGAAGTAGAAAAATAAATAGTGGAGTATTTGTAGTTTACTTGACACCACTGCAGTTTGGCCACTATCAGCACCCTATTTTGTTTGCTGGAACAGAAGCTATTAACCTCCCACACTGAGACTCTGGGTGTGTCAAGAGATCCATTGTTGAGTTTTTTGGATAAGTGTCCAAAATGTCAAGATTGTTCCAAGTCACTTACTCACCAGGCCCAAGTTTCAGGTTTTAGTGGGCTAACTCCATCGTCATTTGGTCGTTGTTATATATAAATAGACATAGTCTAGCAGAAAAACCGATCTCTTTTTTATGTCAAGCTCATCTCATGAATCTTGTCTTCTGTGTGGTGACTGGGCTTCCAAGATGAGGGTCATCATCCAGACTCTCTCTTCCATGTTTGAGCGTCTTCATTTTTTGCTATGCTAACAGAGATGTGCCCTCTACTATTCATTTCTCGTACAATATGTCACATTTGTAATTCTGCAGTTTTGTCTGGGTCAGGGTCAGCTGTGCATGTTAGATTCAGTCTGATTCTCTGAAGTGCTTTTGAGCAGTTTAGCCATGCAGCATAGGTTTCCATGCTGATCTACCTTGTTTAAAAGTGCATTTGGTTCTGAAAAACACAGTGGCGCGCATAGATAGGTGGATAAACATTCCTAAGCTTGATTTGTGTCACAGCTGTACAGGGCAGTTGTTTAGTCTTGTTGATCTTGTTTGGCTTTATAAGGATCTGAGGGTTATTGCATCTGACAATCTTTGTATGCCTAAAAGAAGACTTGCATCAAATTCTGCGTCATAGACAAAAATGACCAGACACTAAGCGAATAGACATAAATTACAAGCTTGCAGTTATTAACTAATCAGTCAGCCACTTGGCCATAACAAGGACAGAATTACATCTTCAAAAACATGTCTTGTACATGTATTCACAAATTTTAGGTTACATAGGATGCAGACGGTGCAGCTGCTTTCAATTTTTCAATTAATGATGTCTGGGAAAACATAACTGATCAATAGGCTGTAATTAGAGACACACCCTTGCTGTAGACAGTCCATATACTCTGTCAACATCTGGGAAAGGTGTGGTTTCCAGTCTTTACATCCCCTCTGCTAATATTCACTTTGTCTCTGTTGATTGCATTCATAAAATCTAAAATTATATTAATAAAGGCATTAAAGATGTGAAATTGTGTTACACCAGTCAGTGATAATCATTGTCCTTTTGATTGAAATAGTTTACCTTAAGGGTTTAAAGTTTTGAATTTTATTGAGCAATGCCCGCAATATTTCTGCCAGCATGTTCCACCCACACTACAAGAAATCATTTCAAGGGTTTGAAGGTTAGATATGCTCCCTAAGTAAACATTAAGCTGAATAGTAAGAGGCATTCCACTAAAGCACAGGATAACCATATTTATACAGTTAGAAAATCAGAATTTTGTCTGTTTTCTCCTTATTCTCACACTGCTGCAGCCCAACTTCTGTGTAGCAGCCTCTGGTCATGGGACAGCAACAGTGATGGCAAAGACAGCTCCCACAGCTAAGAAGCTCCTAGACGGTTGTTGAAAACACATTTGTTAAATACTTTATAGCCAAAACACAAACTCCCCTTTGGTTCACAACTTAGGAAGTTAACATCTGCAAAGAAAGAGGATTTATGGCTGGAGGAAATAGTTTTGAACAATTCACAATCAGATTTTGGCTTGTAGTACCGGCCATGACTTGGAGACAGTGTTATTCCAGAATTGCTTAATGACACATCATTGTAATGTGTCTTGATAATGATAGATGTACCATTGATCTACACAGAAGGCCGTGTTTTGACCTTGCCGTCACAAAAAACAATCTGCAATCAGCAAGTCTGGGCACTTCCAACCATACCTGCTGTTGAAGCTGACCACCAAAACTACATGGATGTTTGGCTTTGGAAGATAACCATCTGAATCCTCTTTGAGTCCAAAGACCACAAATAGATGGGGTGGATGGTGGCAACATCCCAACTGCAGCCTTTCACATATAGTAGTGAAGTGTGTGTGTGTGTCTGGTTGACATTTTGCCTGCCTCTTCCTTTACAGATGCCTAGTTCCTTATAAAAGTCTTTTGTTAATATATAGATATTCCTAAAGTCTGTTGTTAAGCTGTGAAGCCAATGATAAGCATGCTTAAACACAGAAATACAGTTTTAGCGGAAGCCTTGAAATTAACCAGATAACGCGTTTGATGCAAACAGTTTCACAATTGCCAAAGAAGAATTGGTAAACAAATCAAGTAAACCTGTTAATGGAATGGTACAAGATGGGGTCATGTGACATGATCAGAAGTGTAATTTGGATAAAACTGTAATTTTCTGCAATCAGTTCATCTCATTGTGTTCAAAGTTTCAGCGTTGGACGCCATTCATTATGTTCTGAAGTCACACTCATGTCCTAACATTAGCCTTTTCATTTCATTTGACCAACATTCCATCTAAAGTACAGAAAATAAATATGAAAGAAATTCTGACAAAGTGGTTTAAAAACGTTAACGCCGGTTTTCCACAGGGCAGCTGGGGTGTGTCCTGTCTAAATCCGACAGCTGCATTCAGAGACTGAGGGAAGCATTAGCTAAAGCACGGAAACTATTAATTGGACATGAGTATGAGCAAAAATTGTAGACTAGAAGTGGCTCTCAGCTTGGCTTTGCATTTTAGTTTATATAATCAGGGATTGATTATGCACAGAACACTGTGCTTTTTCTTCAAATGTACGTGTACTAAGAGCAAAGAGAGCCTTGTTTCAAGTCTGCACAATAATACTGACCTTGAGTGATTGTGAGAGGAACAAGGAGGTTTTTGAAGTACTTCCCTCATATTATTACAGTTTCCAAGCTCTGCATTCCTCATTTTTAGTGACACCCTGATGACAAAACCGTTACCAGAGTCTTGTGGAAGAACCAAGTGAAGAAAACAATGCAGCGATAAAAGAGATATTTAAAAACAATTTAAATATATAAAATATCAACAGAATGTAAAAATATTTTTTTTTAATCAGACATAACATCTACAACTGCTTGTATGTATAGCAACCTGCCACCTACCTAACCTAATTATTTAGCTCTCAGTTTGTACACCTGCGCAAACTGAGAATATTTTATATCTACACTTAGAGGCAAAATTAGGTTTCAGTGTTATTCCATTGTGCTTTTGTGTTTTTAATAAATGAATGTGATTAACAGTAAATGTCCGGCTTGAGTTTGTTGGAAACCATGCACTATATGAGTGAAGACTAAGAGGTAAAAAAAGCGTGTGACCCCTTTTATGTTATATTTATGGATTTAATAGTGACTGTCATTAAGCATTAAGTGTTACTGGATATATAACAAATGGCTAATAATTTGGCATGTACTTATTTTGCTCTGTTCTGTTTTATGGCATGCAGTTTATTAAGGTTATTCTTGTCTCATCTGCAATTTTTATGAAGCTGACTTAAAGCTATTCTGCGGAACAATCTGTGTTCCTTGAAATGGAATTTATTAGGTAAGAAAACCACAGGGGGCCCTCCCACAAGGTTGACTATTTGCTCTACAGCTGCAAAAAAAATGAAACAGTACAATGAATTATAGAGCCCACCTATGGACTGACAGTATGAGACCAACTGGCCCTTTAAAATCTTTCAGTTTAGTTCATATACTCGTCAGGCATACATGTGTATTTAGCCACACAGACTGGTGTGTTTGAAAAGCCAGCTCTGTCCCCCACATAAATATTAGCAAAGTAATATCAATGATGATAATGACACGGATGATGAATAACAAGACAAAAGGGAGAAGTTTTCCATTCCTTCCTTCTAACTGGACTCTTGGCTGTTTGAATGCATGGTGGGGTGCATGGGATGGGAGGGTGTGTTTATCACCTTTTCCTTTTTTAATACAGTCTTATAAATCCCTCGGCAAGATGTCCACTGGCCTTCCCATCAGCCAGCTGCTTGGCTTGTCATCCAATCAGGCACCTGCATGATTACCAACAGCTGGAAAAGTAAAAAGTATTGAGAGGATGGGGCATTGAGGAGGGAGAGGGGCTGCAGAGGCTCGTGTGGCAGTAAGGGAATGGGGCTAAAGGCAGATGAAGAAAGCCAGAAAGAAAAGGAGGGACGGAATATGAACTAAAGCGTTGCAATGGCATGAAAGGGAAAAAAGGAGGTGACTGAATAAAACGGTGACATCTAGATAAAACTGGGAGTTGTGGGTTTTTTATGTTTTGCTTTACAAAAATTATAGTGTGTCCTTGCAGATGTCCTTTATTGCCATGTTGTGGGATCATTACGTGAGATCACACACTGAAGGGTGAGGACCCCTCAATATGAAACACATGCATTAGCCTTTTGGGTGTAATAAGTATTTACTCGAGTTAATAAATTGGTGACAACTACTTGGGCCATGTTCTTTGAAACAGTTAGATTTTTTTAATTGTGTATGAGTCATGCACGCCTTTTTATGAGTGTAAATGCCACTAGGGGTGAACTTACTTGAAAGCCAGTAATGGCATTCCTTCATTCACTGCCTGGGTGAATTGGAAATAGAAAACGCCTGAACTCTGAGTAGCCTGAGGAAGCTGATTGCTTCTGCCATCCTCAAACTTTTTCCCTCTCTCTTGTTTGAGACTGGTCTGAGGCTCACCATTTCCCCTGTGACCTCTCTTGCAAACTTTTGTTTCCTTGCAGTGTATTATAAACATAACACGTCTGCTATGCTTTTAGGTTCTCAACCATAACATAGTGTGTGTTTTTAATGACACTTCTTTCAGTTGTCAGACTAAAGGCAGCACACTCTCACCTCTCAGTGGCTCCCTGAGGTTTGATTGTGCTTCCTCCCTTCAGCTCTGAAATCCGCTGCGGTTATGAGAACATTCATCACTCTTGCCTGAATGACTTTTAAGTTTTCCAAAGGAGAAGAAAGGGAATGTATAGTGCAGCCAAGTATATTATGGAGTTGGTTTTTTTACAGTAAGTTTAATAGTTTTGAGAAGTTGTTTGTTCTGTTATCATATATAGAAAATCAAATGCTTGTTTAGGCTAGGCTAAAAGCTATATCTATATCGCAAAATATATATATAGTCATAAAATATCTTTGGGGTTTGCCTTTTGCTTCCAGCTAATTTTACAAGGTAGCCATTTTTTTAGAGTGCTTGGTTGTCTTCTCCCTGGTGTCCAGCATTCTCCTCCTTAAAATACATGCAACAGTAGCATCTCTGAGTTATATGCACACATACTGCAGGTGTTTCTAACAATAGCAGCAAAGGACCCAATGAAGCACAGACAATAAAACACTGACACTTCCTGTCATCATTTTTGTGGTGCTTGAAGAGTTAAACCTTTTAAGCTTAGGTGTTATTCTGGAAAGAGCAGCATAGGGGTGAGATGAAAGCAAGACAGGAGAAAAAGCCCCAGTGGCAGGACTTTGGCCTGTTTTTCTGTGTGAATGTAGTCTTGATGTAAACACAGCTGCTGTTAAGGAACTAATGCATGGCTCATATACCAGCTAGCTGTGTGAAATGAACTTTGACCCAGCAATGATCCTGGTGAGAACATGAATTCCATGCCATTCCAAAGGGACAGGCTTTGTCTATGAGGCAATCACTTATGTCTCCTGGGCCTTTTTCTCAACTCATGCATACACACATGTATCCATCCCGGTGCAGAAGCATGCTTGTATGTGCACAGTCTCTTTTCCTCTCGCACATATATGCCACCAAGTGAAATATTCATATTCTTCCTGTGCCACCTAAAATCAGTCTGTTTAGCTGTGGAGCATATAGCATGCTGCTGAGTGAACAAAGCAAGGCCATTACTGTAGGAGAGAAATCATAGCAATGGCTGGAGAGGGGAAGTGGTTTCATGCAATTTTAAAGACCTGTCCTAACACTGCTCAGCATTTTTATCATGGCGTCTGCTACGGGTGAATGCTTCGAATCAGGTAACTTTTCACCAGCATTCAGGGATGACATCATATTTTTAAGAAAAGGAATGAGTCATAGACTAAGAACTTAATAGCATTCCCCTTTAAGAAATGTAAGTAATGGAGATAAAGGCATAGGCAGGAAACTACAGTAAAGATAAGGCAGATAAGGATGAGGAAGGAAGCGTGGAAAATGACTCCAAAAGGTGTAATAATAAAAATATAAGAGAGGAAAGATGAAAGGGGATGGTCAGTGGCTTTTCCCACGATGTTTCAACTCTTAAAACCTGAGAAAGAAAACTGTGTGAAGTTCAAGGAACATGAGGGCAGCTCCCAGCAAGATACAGTATATCAAAACACAGCAAGGACGGCATAACGTCCAAAACAAATCCAACACACGCAGTTCTGCTGCAACATTTCAAGGGAGAAACGGAGAGAATACAGGCTCACCACCACTAATAATCCCTCAGAAGTTTCATAAATGTTTTCTTTTTTTTAAATTGTTGATCTTTTTGGCTACTGCTCTGTTTGTTTCTAATTGTTTTGTAAGGGGAAGATGCTGAGCATGTCAAATCTAAAAACCCAAGATGTTTTACAGAAAATTAAATAGTGTGGCCACTTTCTGCCCACCTTCCCAGAAATGCAGAGTTTATCTTGTCTTAAATTCACAAGAACATAAGCCAGCTCCATGTGAATAAATAAATAGCTAATTAGTTAAACTCAGCCAGGAATGGAAAATCCCCGATCCCCCAAAGACTGGAGTGCAGAAGTGGAGACTCACTTTGCCTTTGATTGATTATGGAAAATAATATTAGCCAAAATTTCTATGGTTACTGATGGAAAAGCAAAAATGTTTTGTGAGTTATGAACACACACTCACACGAGTGTATGTCAGATGTGTCTGAGAATGGTGCTGTGAGGTTAGAGGCCTGGGTTTCAAGCACAGTCAAGGTGAATTTGAAACTTCTTTTAAATAAGTTTTGGGGTTTGGTTGAGAGAAAGGCCACACTTTTATTTTGTTACTACCCACAACAAACAAAGTTTCCATTCCAAGGCAAGTGCAGTTTGTTCATCCAAGAAGTAAAGGCATGAACTAGGTATTAGGTAGTGGGCAATTTTGTACGTGGTGCCCATGAAATTAAACCTGAATGGATAAAAGGTTTCCTTGCTAACCATGTTTGTCAGTGTCAGTTGAGCTGCAAATAAATAAGAAAATCTGTACATTGTTATCACTTTAGAGGTTGGTTCCAGTTCCTTAGAAACACTAATAACGGATTTTTTGGAAACAATCTAAGGTCTGGCCATGTTTTTATTTACCCACTATTTACTTGTGTCATATCCTGAAGCTAGAGAGAAATACAAACGAAGTGTTCATGTTCAAACACGCATGTGGCTGCAACACTGGAACTGACAGAAGCTCTGCACCTTTTATGATTTATATTGTAGGGGTATGTGCTGAAGAAACACGCCATGAGATGATAAGATCGCTTTACCAGAAAAGGCCAGGATGGGTGACAAAGAGGGCAAGGCCTAGAGTAAAATTAACAAGGGAGAAATTCATACAGGGCTGCACAGTTTGACCTAAGGGCGACCTCTCAATTCCCGAAGGCCCCTCACCAGATGAAAATTAATTTAGAGCTAAGATTACTTATGGTTAAGAAAGATACCAAGACACATTAGACTCTGGAGCTGAGATTAGGCCTCCATCTCCTCACCCTTGTCATCTATGTAAATTACGGTGCTCCCACGTTAAGGAGGCTTGTGTAATTGCTCATCCTGTTCAGTGGTGGAGTAAATGTTCATGCTGGCTAAGAGTTAAAGCATCAAGCATGTGCTCCTTAGAGCAGGCGGCATGTGGTTTGTGGTAACTTTTAAGGAGGGAGATCTGTTTTTACCAGCTCTACATTTCTCAATGTAAAGTTTGGGTTTTAGGTTACCAGACAAGGTGAGAAGGGGTTTCGTAATTCAATTCCTCTGGACATGGTGTTCTTATTTGAGTAACCACCACCCCTCACTTTTAATCCTTCTCAGTTAAGATTATAATAAACAGGCTCAGCTTGCAACACTTTAGTCAATCAAGTTTATTGCTGTGAAGGTTCATAATGAAAGGTTCAAGGTTCATAATGAAAAAGGAATAATGTGGTCTGCAGTAAACAGCTGACAACCATAACTGAGGTGTCACAGGGGAGTGAAAACTTACTGGAAAGTTTTGCAGCAATGCACAATATGTGCTACAACAATTAGTAGACCGCAACAAACATAGCCAAACTCAAATACGCTGGTCGTGTTCATACAGTACTGTAGCACAAAAGTATTTCAAGCTAAAGTATTACAAAATGTAGACCAGAATTTTTTTTGGCATTTTGATCTACAATGATACCTGCCATTTTTATATTTTATACATTTTCAAAAATACATAAATGTTGGAAACTTTGTGGAAGTGGAATTTCAAACCAGAGCAGTGTAAGTGGCCTATCACTGTAAGTTAATTTTGTCCTGCTTTCCACCACAGTCTACAGTGATGTCCAACCTCTGATAGAATGACCACTCGTGTACTATGCAAAATTTCACACAATGGAGTTAAACTAGAACATGCATGAGCATTTGGAAATTATTGAATTTGCAATACTTTGTATAACAATAGTACAAATCACTGAAAAAGAATGGGGGTAATAATTTTGTCTCTAACTATATATATAATATCAACTCCTCAGTCCAAACTCCTCTTGGGCCTGCTAAATAATGTACTTGACTGCTGTGAAATGTAGACAATCTATCATCTGATATCACAATGTATTTGTTTTAAATTACACATGCAATGTTGAGCCGAAGAGAGAGTCTGCCTGGAACTTGGACCAATTAATGGAGAGGTTTAAATGGAATGACCTGATGAAAATATTCCTCCTGTAACTATTTGTTTCATAACCTCAGTGAAAATTAGATGTTTACCTCACAAGGGAAATTAATTAGGACTGAGGGCTACAGTTCTAATATTATTCTACTGATCTCAGTCTAAAAAGACAATGTAAAGACTTGAAAGTATACAGTAGCGTATATTTCCAAGAGTCCTTGAGTCCAGTTGCCTTGATTTAAATCTTGGAAATGACTATGACCTGGATGAATGAGAGCATCCACAGATATACAGTAGCATACAATTGCATACTATACAACAGTGAGTCTATGTAATTCTACCCCATGGTAATCATTGAGGTCTGTTCTGCACCAGTATTTATGTGTCTCAAGAAATAAAGATGGGACTAGGGCTGGGTGGTGACCAAAATTCACAGTAATTTTTTTATATTATTAGATCGGTTTCCGGTATTTGACAGTATTTTCTCTCCTCATGCATGATGTGTTAACTGCATTGATTGTGAGAAGAATTACTGCAGTAGAGTGGTTAGCCTATTCCGCGGTCATGAGAATTGTACAAACAAAATCCACATTAGTATTACATTAGTAATAAAGTAGGGCTGTGGGTTATTTAATATCCAGTAGTATCAGCTTTTTGCTCAATTACGATTAATGAAAGATCATTTTTATTGTTTTAAAAAAAAATAATTACAAATGGTGTGTGTGTGTGTGGGGGGGGGGGGGGGTAGTTAAGTTAGTTAAGTTATTCGAGTGAACGCAGACTAGATGGAGGTGAAGTGACCTGACATAAGCTTGTTAAATACTCCACGAGGACAGAGAAATCTGTTTGTGTTCCTGAGGTGGCAGAAATAAGAACAAAATCCGTTTGGACCGGACTTCTCATACTGCATGATAAACAAGTGTGCAGAACTCATCATACGGCTCTCCACTGCAGCGCACGTAGCATCACACACACATACAGGCCACTATTCGCCGCTAATCATTGGCAGAAGCAGCAGTTTAGGTGAACATGTATGAAGCGGAGATATTTGGGAAAACAAGCAAAGCCGTGAAATCCCAAACAGAAGCAACATCGGACTCCTCCTCCTGTCAAACATGTTTGTTTACCTGCTTCTGCTGCCATTCAGCGCATCAGAACCTGTTTGTGTGTGTGTATGAGTGTGATTTGTGCTGCAGTGGAAAGCTGTGTGAAGAGTTCTACACACACATTCCTGGTTCAGAACTTCCCCTGTCCATTTTAGTGGTATTAGTAATACCTGTGCTCTGCTCCATGTGTGTGCAGCAATGAAACGTGTCCCCCATGAAACAATTTACCACTGCGCTGAGTTCCAGACATTTTAAGCCATCTGAGCTGGTGTTGCCGGTATGTGAAAAATTCATATCATAACGCAAAAAAACACCGGTTTTTGGTACGAACCGGTATACCACCCAGCCCTAGATGGGACAAACTTTAAATAGCATTGAACTTTTGGGGTTTGTAAGATTTGTAGGAGACTTGCAGTCCCAGGCTTGCACAGATCATTTTTGCCAGACTTCAGGCTTTGTGCTTGCAATCAAACCATGGGTGGTTTGGATGATTCAGTGTCTTGTGATAAAGAAGTTCTGGGTTCTTGTTTTAATAAGTTTAATTTTTTTTGTATTATTAAGGATGCTTTTTGTGAATCTTTTTTTTTTTTCAACAATACGTTTAAAGATCTTCAGTGGATTTCTTCACTGTACATGACTGCTAAATAATTCATCCAGTCACATTCTAAGTCTTCTCTTTAACGTATCAGGCCTTTTTAACAGTTTTGTTGAATGTGACGCATCCCGGATGTGTGTCACAAATCATGTTGTGCACCAGTTTACTTTAGAAATCATGGTAGGTGTATTTGTTCAGTTTGGACATTGGCAGGCTAGTTGCTTCAACTTTGTTACTTGCTTCAACTCATCTTAATCTGGCCTGAATTCTGTATTCTCAGCGCGGATCTGTGGTTGGCATTGATCTCAACAATAGGCTAAAAATGATTTTCTCTTTTGTTTTGTTTTTGTTTTGCTTGTTTTCACTAGTCTGTCTGAATATTTGTTGTGTTCATTCAGACTGGGTGTAAAATATTAACCCTGATATTACTGGATGCTTGATGTTGTCTTATGATCTAAACACTTACCATTGTTTAGTTGCCATAGAAACCAAACATTCATCATATAGCCTAATAAAACACACAATATACAGACTTATAAGCAGTGGGGATGATTTACAAAATACACATCTGTCTCCCTACAATGTGTCCAAAGCACACACAACATAGTTACCTTCCATAGGGTTAAAGACTCAGTCTTTTTTTGATCTGCCAGTTCAAATCACTCTGACTGAAATGTATAACAGTTCTAATGCCCGAAACCACAATCCATTTCCCAACTGAAAGTTTGCACTGGAGTGTGAGTTATGCACTGAAAGTGTTTAATCACAGCTTAATTTCTGATTTATTCATCTTGGGAGCATTTCTCTATTCTGTACACAGTATTGCAAGATGACATATAAAGCATAATAATGTGGATTTTGTTCGCTGGCTAGGAAATATACTTAGTGTGTCTCACAGCTGAAAAAGCAGTTTAAATTTAGTCTGGCAAAATGATAATGATGCCAAGTTATGAATGGTAAAAATATGGCACTGTTCCTACTCTCTTTTGTCATTCCACTATTATGATAACTGCTGCCAGACACACTACTAACTGCCAGAGGTTTATGCAGTCATAAAGTTTTGAATTTTTAAATGCACCCTCTGAGGTACCGTGGGTTAACACATGGATTAAAATGGGCTGCGGAGTGTGCAGAGAGACTTTGTGAAGGGGGAAAAGAGTGTATAATTTGAATGAGAGACTTTATTAAAGACAAAAATCTAGTCGGCTCGTAGATATTTGTAGTATTTGCCTTATAATGATAAGGCACAAATACAGTCACATATTGACTCACATAAAAATTACCATGAATAATCATGCATGACAGGTCCAGTGATCAACAGATGAGTATATTTTGTTTAATATGCATTCATTTTCACTTTCTGTACATTGTGACTCAAGTATGAGTTCATGTACCCGGTCATTAATGGGTTGTATTTGCTGAGGTCATTATGAGGCATTTAAAAATGTGGCATTTGTGGGTCCTGACTCAGTCGCTGAGTTATGTAGTTTTACTTTTAAGGTCAGTTACATTTCCTGTGATGCATGATGTGTGTACAACTGTGTCTTGATGGTATCCTGCCTTTCTCTCTCTTCCCCTTGCTATCCTCTGGGGAGACATACGTGCAATAAATTTGTAGCTGCCATTAGCAGCTGGCAGTCATAATCTAGCATTAGGAACTATGCTAAATTTTGACTGCTGCATGCTAATGTGCATTTCATCCAAAGAGGAATATCAATAATTTTTATTAACAGGAATGTTGCTTGTTGTGGAAATCAATGTATTCAAGCAGTAGATGAGTGCAGACCTATTCAAATTTAAAGAAGTGTAGTTTTACATGAAGTTACTAAATGCATTACATTTTCTCTCTTATTTGGAGGAAGCAACACAGCCTCAGTTTTGAGAGTTTTGAACACTCACTTTGTTTGCTCTGTAGTCCATGATGGTACAGTGCTCAATGCTCAACTAGTGCATCATGCACAATGTTGTTGTCAAAGCTGACACTGGTCCCGTCATGGCTTACAGAGCGGGATGTAAATAGCACATTTCAATGGCAAACTGCTGGCATCAGTACAGTTAGCTTAGCCTAGTCAATGGAGTTTAGTCTATCCAACTGTCATAAGCAATGGTAAGCAAAACAACAAGCACTCTATCTGCTTGTGGGAGTGTGCTCACATGTGTTTGTATGCACATGTGTCTGCATGTGTACGCACATCAAGCCCCTGTGCGCAGACAGCAGCAGTAAATTGTAAACCTGCAACCATGGAGAGACGGAAATGACATGCTGCCGTGCAAATAAAATAAATAACATAAGGCTAAATGCTGGAAAATGGGGATATATATTTTATGCTGATCTAAGAGTGTTAAGAGTAAAAAAAACTCAACAATGTAAACCAAACCGGAAACTGTGACTTCAGAACCGTGATACAAACCGCAGATTTCGTGAACCGCTCCACCCCTTGTAATTAACACATTATGTTGTTAAACTGCTAATGAAATCAGGAGTACTTTGCTCTATTCAATAATCATGGTATTTACGGTGATGGCAATTGCTGGAGGGGTCCCATTGTCTGACATCCAACAAATGACACAGTTGTGGTTTGCTGACATACTTCTGACCTCATGGTGGGAGAGGATGTAGAGGAGCAAAGGAAGAAGAGGAAACAGAGCCACCACCCACTCTCAGGCTTCCACAGAACTACTAGGGCCATTATCAAATATCCAGCCCTTCCATTCAGCCTCAGAACAACTCTACTGTAGCTTTTAGGTTTTCTGGGTTAAAGGTCATGCTAAATGTTTTATGAATGTGGAGACCATAATACTGTTTGATGGTAGTGGTATCAAGTGAGGTTGCAAAAACAAATGATTACCATTTACTATATATGTCTTTAGATTAGCTTTGTAAAAGATAAGTCAGCCTTGGACCAAGTAACGCATTGCCAGAATAGTAGTTGCCTTGCAGTCTGGATGCAAGGACCTTGAGAAGCTTTCTGCGGCTGTGTGATGTCTAGTGTTGTGGATAAAACATTTGCTTCTTTGAGGTTTCCCCTCCAAAATACATTTGACTCATCTCCAGGAGATGGTGGGATACTATCCCCTGTGGACCTTTGATGGAAATTGATCTTGGCACATGTTCAAAAGACTTTGTGCGGAGGTACGTCATTTATACACATGCTTGCTCTCTGTCTGTGAGAATATGTTCTTCACTGTCCATGCGAATGTTGTAATAGGCCTGGGAACAAATGAGGCATCTGCCCAAACTGTGGGTGCTTCTAAGTAACCGTATCAAAGTAAACTCAAACAGAATGGCACTTGGTTACCAACTAAGCATGTGAACAGTTTGAAACAGATGGTAAGATTTTTTTTTTTAGAGTAACTCATTGCTCATTGAGATTGATACCACTGTCTGTGAGTCAAATAAATGGAAGGTTACCACCCTAAAGATTATTTAAATGTTATTTAAATGATAGTTTGAGATTTGGACGAATTTGATATATCGGTAAAAGCACTGACACCAGTAACATATCAATACCTTCAAATGCGAAGCTATAGTCACATGAGAGGAAGAAGTAGCATTGCTGAGAAAGATATTGTTCTTTTACAAACTATAAAATAAAATATATAATAATAATCTAACTATTTATCAAACATGACAGACAAGGGGTCTATGAATGATGATTGCTGACACACTTTGTAGTGACTGTTGGAAGGCATTAAAAATTCATGAACTGCTTGAGCTTTGTTTTTAGACTTGAACCTCTGCTTGCAATGATTGAGATAACCATAAGGAATTGCTTAGATTGTTACCTGTTGGCCCTGGCTTTGTTTTTAACATAAAACACAGTATCAGTATCATGGACCTTTTAGTTTGTTTTAGCATTATCTTTTTATCTAAGAAAATAAAAAGAAAGTGCCACCTTAGCAAATGTAAAACAAGAACTTTTTGAGATGTTATCAGCAGTTCTGCCAACTAATAACACTGAAATCAACTTAAGGTGAACATGTTATGACTAAATGAACAAAGATCTGAAAGTCTGTTGTTTTAGAAGTGGAGAACATTACTCATTCCTTATTCCTGCTCAAGATTTCCAATCTGATTCGGAGCAATTCTGGTTTTGGGAAAGAATTTGATCTCAGTGGGAGTTCCTCTTGTTTTACCAAGGGCTTAATGGTTTCACATTTTAGGTTAGGCTGATCTGTGGTGTCAGCTTTGACAAATTGCACTCTGGATTTTTCCAATGTTAAATATCACCCCACTGCTAACTGGCATGTCTGGAATCCCTGAATGGACGCACCCTGACTTTGTTCTACACCCTATCACTATATCACATTAAACAACTCACACAAAGACATGCCAAGAGTAAGAGTATAGGCAGAAGTAATATACTGTTTACTGCATCACCCTGGCAACTTACAGAATCTAGCCAGAAACTTGAAATTCGAAGCACAGACAGTTCTCTTCCCTGCAGGAGCTGTGGTCTCCTCCAGCTGTGCTGAAGTGTTTGAGGGCTGGGTGCGCTGCAAGTGCATCCAACAGTGTAACAGACAAAAGAGCACTCCCTTCACACTTCTCTGGGGGAACGACAGATGACTTGGCTAGGTGTGTAACCCATCACACACCCTACTGACAGGCAAGTTGTTTCCAACTCCATGGCTGCACATCACATAGATACTGTGTGTGTATGTGTGTGTGGAGAGATTGTTGCTTCTGCTTATCAACACAATGCAGCCTTATGATTCATATCCCTGTTCAGCACAGTGTAGGGAGGTTTTTGCTGTACTTATTCTCCACTGTACGATGGCCCCTGAGAGTTCATCCTTCTTTGAGCAGACATAAGTCTTAACAATATCTCAAAACATAAATCAGCATGGACTGGTCAATGTATTTAGGTGTCAAACACACAGGGAAACATTTATAAGCCATCTGTTACTTAAACTACATATACTCTTTTATGTGACCAGCATGTTTTGTTTAAGGTTAAGAAGTCAGATTTAAATATATGATGGCTACTCTCACAGATCAGATATACGCCTATATAGCCCAATGTGTTAAACTTTAGTCCACTACTTCTTGGTCAGACAACATGTACTACTCCTACAAAAGAAATTTTACAGTAAGCTTAATTTTCAGTGGTAATGAGTCATTATGAAGGTTGATCAAAGTAATATACATCACACACATCCTTTCATACTGATTCACGTTTTCTGCTGCATACCAAGTAACCATTGCTGCTGTTTGTATGTTGTAAGGAAAAAAAAGTGTCCCTACACTGTGACTGCATGTGCGTGTCAGTGGAGTTGGTTGGGTGCACATTTTTCCTCAAAGGATGGTTTCAGGATCAAACGCTGGTTTCACTGGTCTGTAGATGACAAAGGAGCTGACTCAGCATACCCGTAGTGAGAGGAAAACTCCTGCAGATGAAAGAAGAGATAGCTGTTTCACTGTGCTGAATGATTTCCATTAAGTTGGTTTGATAAATTCCCCTACACCAAGTATGACTTTCCACGCAGTGCCAAACCACTGCAGCCACAGAAGCTATTCCAATCCAAACTACATCACAGCTTTTCTTCCCAACTCCACACTGACACTGTGACAGAGCCAAAGTTGAATATGCACACATTTTCATTAACCAAGATTAGTTTAGTTTTTGTAGAATTGCTATGAAAAAATTGGTTGGAGGGCTTTATCTTCCAAAATCTGTATAACCTAATTTAATATTTACCAGCAAGTAGCCCTTTGCAGTGTGATGTCTACTGACTTCCAGGAATGTGAGCTGAATTGTCCAAATGTGAATCCATGATTCCAACTTTTTTTTTTTTTTACCTTAGCACATAAAAGTGGATACAGGAAGTCATACCTGGATAATTATGATGCTGATATAACTTGGCTACTGTGCTTTTTTTATTGTATGGAAGTAGCAGTTAAAATCAGGAGGCATTAAATCTGGTGATTAGAGCAAGTGTTGGACAAGTTTGAATGTTCATTCCTTAATGGCAGCCCTGATGGACTAGAGTGCTGTCCTGGTGGGCAACAATTCCTATGTTTGCTGTCATAGCTATTGTATTCTATTGTTCTTGTGTGCGTGGTTAGAGATGGAGGTGCACTTACAGCTCATTCATGGTTCCAGATCTTTAGAAGAATATTATGGTATCAAACGACCCATTGGCATGTTGTGCTGTGTCCCTCTGAGCTGTTGGGAATGATCTTCTAGACTGATACGTTTCAGTCCAGGGGGCCACAGTGCTTCACTTAAGATATTAACAGTAACATTAAAGTAGTAGAGTATTACACATTCTATTAGTAAAAATGCAGAATAAAGCAATATACACACAGACAACACAGAAAAATGGCCTTATTGAAGTGTTATGTAACATGGACAACTGTCTTGTAGGAGCAAGAGAGACCAGTATTGGGGCAGCATGGAAATGTGTGGCTTTTTCCCCTCCTCTAGATGGTCACTATTTCTGGCATTGTCTGATGTTAACAATGAGACGTAAACCAAGCAGTGTGAACAATGTGTGGATTTCAAACAAAAATCTGGTTATGGGAGTATATGGTAATAAAATAAAAGTGTACATTATGGAATTGCAGTGGATAAACTATGCTGTTCATTTATTGATGATGCTCTAATGTAATCTCGTTATTCACAACAATGACAATTATTTATTGTGTTGTATTGTAACTGTAATGCTGCAAGGATCAAATAACAGATCATTCAGAACAGTTACGTAGCAAGTCTTGCGTTTTGTGTTATTTTCAATAAATTGCTTGCATAATAATTTAGCCCAAAGCAAAACCTCTGAAATGACATCATCAATAATATCAACATGACATGATGTTACAATTACACAATAATTTCCTTATTTAATAATTACACAATAATATGTGACAGCACATGGATTTTCTGTTACACCCATTCCCCTAATGTTTCCACAGTTATAAAACTGAAAACAAGACAGGACTTTGTAACACTTAGCACCATCCCACGGTGCACGCTCTGTTATCATGGCACATTCAAATAGAAAGCCCCAAATAGAAACCTGTGCTTGCCTTATTAATTACCAGGAATGCACTCTCTCAGTATCCATCCAAAACCTGAGTGCTGAAAAGTATGCCATCAAGAAGCCACAAGGCATGTTAGCTGTTTGTTCTCCTTGTCCAACCAGTGTGCCTCTGCTCCAGTTTCAAGGGGAAAAACCAACCTATCTGTGCTGACTTGTTTGAGTTGGAGAGCTGAGATGGAGGCAGAGGGATTTGAAAAGGAAGGGGATGTGTAAAAATGGGGAGAAAGGGTAGGTGGAAAACTCGTCTTTTTTGGTGAAACAGTCTTTAAACTTCAGAGGACTGGTCTTATACTCACACTGCCATCGTTCACTGCCTCTGTGGAATTTGTATGAGCACAAACACACACACCCACAGAGTACTGTATATGGTGACTGGGGGCACACAGTGCTTCAATCTACTGTGAGATTCTGAGAAATTAGCTCAAAATTGTGTGGTGGTAAATAGAGGAATTACATTCTGTCTGACTACCAGCACCGAAAGAAATATATATACAGCATGTTGTAGGACGTCTGTCTGCACTGTCATCAGTAAATCTCCCTGTAACATAACAAAGAGAATTATTAACACTAGAAAGTTGTCATTGATTGTTCAACTTGGTTCAGATTGAGGTTTGTTTAAACCCACAGAAAAGCCACGTTAGTGTTTTATATTTCCTAATATTTGTTAAATGAACTGAACTGTTTTGGAATTAGGAAATGTTAGCGATGTCGTTAGCTGGTCTAAGATTTAGAAGATTTAGCGTGGTCAAATTATTGTGTGTTGGGAGGCTCCTGTCAGGCCACAGCGTGGATGGGACAGGTCTCGGCGGATGTGTAGCTGAGTCAGGTTTTGGGGCCATGCAGGAGATTTGTTTAGGGTCTGAGCCAGGGCCCAGGTGTGGGTTATTATCCCCCATCTGGACAACATAACCGTGGTCCCTGGGGCCCAGCAGGAGGTGGGGCCAACCAAACCAGAACCTGCATTGCCCAAATTAGCTTTGTGGTGTATTGTTTTGCCCACTTTGTGTTGACATGAAACTACTGATGTGTAAAACAAATTCTCCCATCTCCCCTTTGTTTAAAAATGTAACTCTTGTTCCCCCGAACTGTTGTGATGTCAGGCTTTTAGAAGTCATTGCAAGGGGGATTTTACATTTACATCATGTCTGAGATCATTTCATTTACATCCGGCAAATGATTCTAACATCAACTATTATCTGTAGTGCCTGTTGTTTAAGAGTGCGTTTTCATATTAATTCTTACACTCAAAACTGCTCTAGCATAGCTGCAGGAATTTTAACAGCCTGGTCTCTCCTACATGAAATAATTTAACAACTGTGAAAGGTATGCAACTGCGTTACACCTCTAGATCTTAAAGATGACATTTCATGGAAACTCCTTAATATAGAAACTGACAGAACTACATAAACATACTCTTATGACAATCCTCTTTTTTTCCTACAGTTTTTACAAGGTACGTACACACTTTCACACCCCTGACATTCAAATAAGTGCCATTATGTTAACACAGTCTCTCACACACCTCTTTCTCGGTGATTACCTTTGGGTTATTAGAGCAGTCTAGACACAGAGAAGACGGGGACTCTTGGGAATGCTCATTGTAATGCAGACTTAGGTGTCAACAGCAGCTTAGCCAGAAGCTCAGGGGGAGCTCTGTTATTTGAATTGCCTAATTACTCTGTGACATTTGAACACACACATCCATGGACACAGTGATGACATAATGTGACTGTTATTCCAAATAAAGTGTGCTTACTTATTAGCTGTTTCATGCCCGATTACATATACTTTTCTGGAAACTATGCAGAGCTATTTGTGACTATAGAAGCAGTTTACTTGACAGGTAATTACAGCTACCATAGAGGTGATGATCAGTTCTGATTACACACTAGACAGCACGACAGCCAAGGGAGAGGGAGAAAAGCCTTGAGAAGGACTTGATGCATAAAAGTCTGGCATTTTGTGCCACGCTTGCTCCGAACTAAATGTAAGTTACACTCTAATAACACTTGAATGTACTAAATCCATTGAATAACAGACAGACAATGCAGATGATGCAATTGCACCTCCTTCTATTGTACTAAAATGTGGGCAACCTTTCTCGCTTATGGGGGCTGCCTTGTTGGAAAAAGACGCCACTTTGGAACCAAATTCTGTGCATTAGAGAATGAGATGTGAAACCACATTGTCACGGTTTCGCCCAAACACACATCTATTTCTGCATTGAGCCAGCAGCTACTCCGGCGTTCCCTCGGCTACTCTCCGCAATTTTATGTAGGTACAATACAAAAATACCAAAAAACTTTGAACATGGATCAGTGTGATATAAAACTAGCTAACAAGCCACAAACCAGCTCTAGGAAATATATACTGCAGCCAGCCACCAGGGGGCAGTCAAGATGTTTTGGCCTCCCTTTTGGATGCCGTCATGACGTCCAGCTTTATATAGTCTTAAGAGTAAAATGTGTCTCCGCATTACACACACAGAAGAGGCATGGTACAGCATGTGTAAATATTAATGGATGCATTTATCCGTTTCTTTACTTTTGTTTTGTACTTTTATTTCGGGATATTGTCATACAGTGTTCTGCTTGTTAAAAAAAAAAAAAACATACATTCTGTTTAAATTATTTTTTCCTTTCTGCTGCTTCAAGCCTAACCACACATTTTCTTTTCAGCACATGCATTTTTTTTAATTAAATCTGTCACACTGCTGAGTTTTAATTAAAGTGCAGAGACATGAGAAGTATCTGTTATGCAACATAATAACACTTACGAAAGAACAGAGCTGCTTGTTTAAAAGGCATTTCTCATTAAAACATGGCCTTACCACATAGCGCTGTCTGGAAGCAGTGTTGTTTTTCTCAAAAAGCTCTTCTAAAAAATATACAAAAAAGAAGGCTTTTATGAATGCAACACCTTGTTAAATTCCAGAATCTGAGCCTTTTGAAAGCAGACATTGCATTACTCAGCGACTCATTTATCAGAGCAGAACTGTTTGAACTACAAGCTCAATTAGGATGTGGTCATGTGTTTAATTGACAAGCTCTGAGCCAGAAAGCTGACTGACTAATTGAGGCTCTGCTGCCTAAATTTATAGGTTCTGACCTAGTAAACCTAAAGGACAACACACACACACACACACACACACACACACACACACTAAACCAACGTCCAACCAGTAAATTGTCACCTATATTACATGCTGGGCAATTTGTAGCCTTGGCATTACCATTGTGCATTATGGAGATTTAGTTCCTGCTGAACATAAACCTTTATACACTTTGACAAAGCTGTGGCTGCTTATGAAGCAGTAAAGACTTAAAGTGGGTTTTGTAACATTTAAGGTTAAGTAGTGGAAGGAAACACACGCTGCCAAAACATTCAGACATTTCTCATGCAGGATGTTTGCCCATATTACTACTCCAGCGTTTGTGAAAGAATTAAATAAGAAACCTTAAACCTTATTTGAACTAAGAAGACATTTGTAATTATAGTTTCAGCAGGAAAAGAGTCATCATAGAGGAAGAGAGGATTACACTGACACATGCAGATCTGGGAACTATTCAGTCAGCTCCAATGCCATTAGACGGTTTGATCTGCACGTCCGCTTTACCTTTCTCAAAGGGCACTGTGAAGGAAACTGCTAAAGAAGGAAAAATCTCAGCTCCTCATTTGTTTAAGGATTCTACGGATGTTCTTAGTTTTATAGATTTCAGAGTGTGAGACTAACTTACTAACTTACTAACTTGGGCAGAAAACCAGCCATTTCACAACTTTCCAGCTGATTTCTTCTGTGGCCTGTTGGAACAATTTCTAGTTGTTTCTTGTAGATTACTGACGTTGTATATAGCTACAAGATATAACCATAACCTCGTATTTTATTGTATCAAATAAAACAACTGGTGTCAGTATAGCACACATTTTATTCAATTATACATATCCTGGACTCTCCTTTTATTGCACAACTCCAGGAAACCACACACTATGTCATACAAGTTTTCTCTGGCAGATTTTAGCAGTGAAAGCTATCTTTAGCCCTTGTTGTTAAAGTAAAACACAACATGTACTTGAGCAAGTTCTCCTCAAATCTGCTAAAACTCCATATTCTGGTTTCTCTTGTTGATTTTATCGGAACATTTTTGAGCACTTGGTGTAAAGTACGGTTCAATATTCCAGCACGGAAGAAGGCAAAGTGTAAACAGAAATGTGGCTGCCATGGAATGATTCAGAGGCTATTTACAGTCTATGAATGGAGGAGATAGGAAGTGCGAACGAGGGAGAGGGATGTGATTGGTTTTACTGGAACTTCAAAGGAAACATGGAAGACTGGAGAAGGATGGAACATGTTCTGCCGGTAGAAACAAATCATTATTGCAATTTACTATAAATGCGGCACTCTGATGCTTTTGGCAGCCTGTAAGGAAACAAATCATTGGGAAATACTACCCCAGATGACCTCTTTAACATTAGTCCTGAGAGTGTTTGTATTAATATTTCCTTAAATGGAAAGGGTGAAATAATTTTTGGTGTTTTTGTTTGTCTTTAATTGTAAATAACCAGGGGATGTAAAAGGATTCTCCTTTCAGGAAAAACTCAACAGTAGTTAAAAACACCATAAGGTTGTCACTGGCCAACAGTTGAATAAATACGTTTCTAAATATAACAGTTGCAAGGCTAGTTGGTAGGTCCTGTAGCTTAACTTTATAGAATATAAAAGTATAGAAAAAAGTAACATATGCATTATTTGTGTGTTTTTTTTTAACCTCTCTCCTTACTTTCTCTTCTCTGTTAAACTAACAAAATGCTATTAAAGAAGCAAAAAGACCTGTTATGCTTGCAGTGGTATCCACGGATCATTGCACACATCAATTTTGTTGGAAACAATTACTCAACAACTACCACATGTGGGTTAGAATGCATAAAAATGTAGTTTAATATCTTTTCCAGCCTGCAAGTTTCATAAACAGACAAGCATATCATATATACATGAAAGGACTTTTATGGTTGTACAGAGGGCTTCTCTCTCTAGGGGGCCGGAGTCATGAACAAGATGAGGTTTTCTTTTTCCTGAACCAAAAACTCTGACTTCAAGACACAAGTCCACATATGCAGAGCTAGTGTGCAACCTTTAAATTAAAAAGGTTTTGGACATTTCTTGCCAAGTTAACACCACTTAATGAATCGTATACCCTAATTAACTAAATAGTGGAACACTGAAAGTTTCCTTGGCCCATTTTGCTGCTATGTCCTCTTTAGACAGAGCTGGGCCTCTGAGGTGAAAAAGAACGTAATTGTTGCACTATACAGTAGAACCACATATATATTTATATTCTTTTGCCTTTATACTGTAAAATATAGTGTAAAGAGACAAAAAGATGTCTTTGTGGTCTATAATACCTGACAGATGTGGAAGTACAGTTAATGACTAATGTCACTTTAATTTTCCAAGAGAATAGTTTCAGTTCGCTGTCAAAGCCTTTTCAAAATGACATTAATGGTTTCACCCTCCACTCTGCTTCCTGTATTTTGAGTTTGCGATGAAATTTCAAATAATTTACATCAACAAAATATCAGTCTTGTTTAAAAAAAAAAAAAGCTTACATGAGTGATGAGCACACACAAAACTGCACACATGTGTACAGTATGCATTTCTAATCAGGTCAGTGCTGCTATCGTCATTTGATAATGGAAGTTCCAGCCCCAAGTAAGAACTTCCATCTGTGGTGACCAGAGAAAATATTATGATTAATTAATAACCAGATTGATTGTGCCAAATGTTCCCCACGAGGTTCTTATATCCAGAAAAGAGATCCTATGGTACCTTTTCCAAGAAAGTACTGTAAGATTGGATGACAGATGCAAGTTGAAGAGAATGGCCGTGACTCGAGCAGCTGTCATGAGGCATCAGTGAATATTATTTTTAATGTTTTCTAAACAACTGTCACAGACTTACTAAGTAAGTGCATGAGTCCGTGTAGTGAAGCTCAGGAGAAACCTGGTTGCTGACTGGAACAGAGGTTAAAAGCTGTCACTTACAATATGAGGAATGTCTTGCAAATGCTCTCTTGGTGAGGAATTGTTATGAATTTTAATGCAGCATTTCTTTCTTAAACAGAATTATACAGAGTCTTTTGGGAGCTCTTTCTATGGTGGAAACATTTTGCAGGATATGTCAGTGACACTAGGCCCACGTTGCAAGGAGCAGAAACCAGCTCGCGCTGGCCCATTTCCCCACGTGGCTTGCCAATGTGAAGAGGTGGCTGCAGTTTGGAGTGTGTGTGCATATGTGTCAGTATTTGTGTTACGTTTTCACAATTAGTTTATATCAACCAACATCGCCTCCTATAATGTAATGGAAGAACTTTTATACATCTCGGTAAAAAGGTGCACAGGTGTTAGCAACGTTTGTTTCTTTCTGTAGCTTCTCCTGGTCGTTATCAGAGAAGACATAATTACAGTCACTCTCAACAAACATATGGTAACCCAGACTGGCATTATACAGTGTAAATCGTACACTGCACAACAGCACAGTTTTTGTCCTATGTATGTGTATTTTCTTTTTATGGTGAAGTCTTGTTTTCATTTTGTCCTGCTATTATTTGTTGCTACTTGGTTAGGTTTAAAGTAAAACAATATGTACATTTCAGTTCAAAGTACCCTAAAAGACAGAGAGGAAAACAACTGGGAGCTATCACAGAGGAGGAAAAATAACAGAAGGTAAAACAAACAGAAAAACACAGGGGAAATTTATTTTCAAAATAAAACAGGAAGTTCAACTACAAGCAAGCAGAAAAAAAATAAAACCATGAATACAGCAACAACCAGGAAAACAATCCAGATATTCTTTAGATAAAATGGAAACACAAGGAAACAAATACAGGAATTTAACTACTCCTAAGATCACAACATTGCCAGATTGTTGTAACCAGCTCCAACAACAGCCACAAATAAGCATAGGCCTCCCACATTTGTCTGTGCCTTCACCGTGAAACTATAACCTATAATAACTATGTTTTGTTTTCTTCCATGAAGCGTGGTTCCTAATAACCATCATCTAATCAATTTGGTTTTCTCTTCAGATATATACTATTAGTTTACTTCTCAAAGGAAGTGAGTACATAATATTCATAATTACAGTTGTTATCATTATGTTTGTGTGTTTGGCCTGGTATTTGATTAAAATTCCTCTGTGGGCCACACCTAGAAGTCCTTTTGACCTGAAATCAGCTTCGGTTAGTGAGGCCACAATTGTTATATAAAATACCTCAATACATGTACCGCAACTGAAATCAAATTATACTAGCACCAGTCATAGCATCTAAGCCTTTTTGTGATTCAAGTTAAAAACAAATTTCAGATATCATTAAGTGCAACTACGATAAATGCTGGGTAGGCTTTCATAGAGCAGCACTTCTTTATAAAGTGGGTTTTACTTGGATGCAGTAAAGTGACTCTTGGGATCTGAAGGCTTTTGTGTGTGTATTTGTTTTCACGGATTTTCCCAAGCCAACAGCTAAAGTAATCCTTTGATTTTGCATGATCATGGTTTGTGGCTCTCTGGCCAGCAGAGAGCTTGAATAAGCAGTATTGTATTTATATATCAGTCTTTTAAAGCAAACACTTGATACTCAAATTCCTTTCAAGGCTTCTCTCAAATATACGTGGCTCATGAAGGAATTGGCCCGTAATATTGAAAACAAGCTTATTTGGAGTAAAGAGAAGTAGATTCATGACTGACAGCACTGAATATTAAACACAGAGGGTTTCCTGGAGAGCAGTAATGACTAAGAGTGTGCAGAAATGGGCGCAGGACCGTGTTTTGAGCGCTTTAAATCAGTTTTACCTTTGCCAAGTGCAAATATTGCACGAAATGTTTTCCCCTCCCTGCAACATAAGAATGATTGTGCAAAACACATAAATTACTGATCTAAGGTGGCGTTAGAAGCCCGCTTCAGCGCCAGTGACATCACTGGCCAGACATTTAATGTACCTCAGACACTGGTCAACACACTCAAACATCATACCGTCTTATGTGAATTTCACAGGGCTTACACTGGTATATTTATAAGTCTAGCACTAAGAGCATGACAGCATTACCAACTAGTGGTGTACCGTCATGTGGTCTGTGTGTTTTTATTTTCTACCCAACAAATGAGTTTATCCTAACAACCATCAACCCCTGTGATAGTTATTAATCTGCTTTTGTGGGTGTTGATGGTGAGGTACATTTTTCATCCTGTGTTTTCACATAATACAAAGCAGAGGCTCAAATCTTTGGAAGGAAGACATCTACTCATTCCTACCCTGCGTCAGTCTGTCCTTTCTGCAACTTTCTCTCCAAGATTTATTAAGCCATAAACACAGGTCAAGTCAACTTTCAGCACATTGAAGTCTCATCCCTCTGCTGCCAAGTTGGACTGACAGAGACCTTCCTAGGCTTCAAAGACGCTGACTCCTATCCTGGGAGAGGAAGTGGAGCTGAATTTGACTCAATAAATGTAATCATGTTCATTGCCTCTCTGTGGGATAGTTTGGCGTTGCAGGTGGGTTGTGTTGCTGTGGGATGAGATTTCCATTCGTCACTTTTACCAGAAAAGATCTTTTGGGACCTTCCAAACTCCTGTTTCTTATTCAGAGTGCACTTTGTAGATAGAAGTTTTTTAAAACTCTGTGTGTGTTCATACAGTTTTTTTCTTTTCTGGGGATGCTTGTTGCCAGTTTATGTACTGCATGTGGTTTGGCTTTGATAAGTGTAATGATTTTACCTTAAACTGGAACTCTTACCTGGATATCTGATGTAATTCTAACATAACAGAACCCAATACTACAAACAAATTTAAGGTATTGTGTTGCTTTTTTTTCACAACCAAGTACGAGTATTGTTTAGTGTTATAGTGAGTACTACTCACACTTGAGTACTCGCCGATACCACTAGTACTTTTTATGTATATACTGTATGTATCTCAATAATATCTAATGCCAACAAAGCTGCAAGAAGCATTTTGAATTGATTCGGATCAATCTTAATTCTTTCAGTTATTTCTGAGGGAATAGACAAATACATACATTTTTACTAGAACCCTGCCTGGACCTTTCCCAACCTCAACTCAGACAAAAACAGCTCATACAAAAACCTGGTTTTTATATTGGAGGAAGACCTGTCTTTTAAATTTCCTGCTTCATGAATGACTCACCAAATTCAATTAAAGTTGAGTTTTTACTTGATTTGTGCCTATTTTAGTAAGGCATGGATTGCAAAAACCGCTGAAGGTTTTTATTTCACAATATAACCTCAATCTATATGTCAATCCTTTCTTCTATTGTAAAATTAAATTTTATTTATATCTGGTAAAATTAAGGTTAAAATAACATAACAACATAAATACTATAATTAGAAAAGATAAAAGATATTTATCAATACTCATCTAGATTAAAGTAACAAACATTCAGAGTCAGAGTAAAATAAACCTCATAAATATGTTGTTCTATTATTCTTTATTTGACTATGGGCATATACCATACCATACCAGTTTCTTATCCGTAACAACATTTCACTTTAAATCGCCTAATGGTTTGCTGCGTTACCAACTCTGTCTACGCTGAATTAGGGTGTGGGATGTTCCACTATCAATAATGTTGAGTGAACTCCAGATATCCCCACTGTCTTCACTGTCTTCACTGTTTCAGGTTTTTCTTCAATAGGCTATAGGCGTCAGACATTGCGCATGGAGAGAAGGAGCGGGTGAATCAGCTGTCTCTGTGTGTGTGTGTGAACGAGAATGAGAGAGAGTGTTGAGCGGAGTTGAATGAACAAAACAACATGATATGATTCAATCTCAGAGATCAGGCCAATCAAGGCATACTTGTCAGACCTATTAAAATATCTTTATTAATTTACTCTAAATCTACAAGCGCTTTGATTTTGGTATATTTGAGTAAACTTGGATCACGATACAGATCATTCATTTTCCCCTCAGTTTAGAGTTAAAAGTTATTTTTACTCAGTACTAATTAAGGTTAAAACACTAAACTAAATGGGTCTGTATGGTGTACATTATACATAATAAACATCACCATGTGCATATTAGTGCGCTGAAATTGTCCTCTTCTTCTTCTGCCTTGTCCTTGCCACATCACACCACTGGAGTGTTGTGGAAGAGTGCTCTGGCTTCGTTTACACTAATGCAGTATCATGTCTTGAATATTTGAGGTTTGTTGTTCCTCAATCACTGAAACTCTACTAAGCTGCACCGCTCTCAGCTTGATTTCCAGCAGAGCTAAGTCAGAAAGTATTACACAACAAAATGAGGAACCACATTCAGCCTTTTTCTGTGTTTCCATCACTTTCACTTGGTGGAACACCAAAACCAAGTTAACCAACCAGCTAGTCTGCATGGCCTTCACTGCTGCTCTGCTGAGGTTTTCTCTGGCCTTTAAAGTATGTCTCTGTGAAGCAAAACCAAACACAAGCTGAAAATGGATTCATATCAAGACACATAATATGATATTACTATTATGTATGGTTTAGTTTATTTCTTTGTTATACTTTTGTATTATTCAAACCATTTATATCACATCTTTCCATACCATTACATGTTCTTTATCATGGATTAATGCTATTATTCTGTGAAACTGACTTAGATTGTTGGACTGCGTCCATGTCACAGATAGATTTGGTTGAACCTTGTTGTAAACTATTACAGAGGAGTGAAGTTGAGACATTCTATCAGCATGTAAAATACAGAAAGAGGGGAAAAAAGATGATAATCTAGAAATAAAGCACTTGAGAAATCCTCTTTTGTTCTTCATGATGGAACATCGGACCCGGAGCGTGGCCTGCAGTTCTCATCCTTAATGGATTGAGATAATGGCTGGACAAATTGTTCCCAGGCACTGTCTTCACTCTGCCCCGCTGAGTTCAGGGATCCGGGGAGTAAAATAATCCGATTTTTCCTTCCTTTATCTCCCAGACTCCAGAGAAGAAGCGAGGGGGCTTTGAAATGCCATGTCTACTTGTCATGACCCCTTTTGTGTACCCTCCGCCCATCCGTGGACCCGGCTTTAGACGCCATCCCTCTTCCAAGGGCTCACTGTCACGGCCTCAAATAAACCTGCTGGAAGTGCCAGCCCTGTTTTCCATTTTCCTGTCGTTCTTTTTTTCCTTTTTCTTTCTTCCCCAGTGTTTATCAGACTCTGGCCTCTCCCAAAATGAGGAGTCTCTCATGGTTAAGTGGTAGAGTTCATGCCGAGGTTTGTGGAAATTCACCAGGTCTCTTACAATCTATTGTGGTGAGAAAAAGCTTGAGTCTGATCACCGGGATGTGAGCCACGCCAGGCTCCCCTGTGTCAGGAATGAGTATACAATGCGTAATAAGCACTTCTGCTGCGTGCTAAGTTGGTCCGGTCATGACATCCTTAAGCCGAGGGTCGTGCCAGCTCTCCTGTTACAAAGACAAATTGTGCATGTGGAATTTCCTGGAGTGGCTCCGAAAACGCTCCCCCCAGTCCTATAGCCAGGCTTTTTTGCGGAGACTTGCACTTGCAGAGATTTAGTGCCATAATTTAGTCCTTGCGCTCATCTTAGCCCTGGCATAATCCTATCAAATGCTGCTTAAGCCACATGATTAGCTAGTGACAGATTTTCATGAGGAGTACTCAGAACTGCTGTTGGGGCAGTTTCAGGGAATGACGGTTGTTACAGGAATCTCTAACGATAAGATGGAGCCCCACCCTGGCAACCAGGAGTCAAAACACTGAGACAACTTTAAAAGAATTCTGCCTTTGGAGTTTTAACTAGCAACAGGTGAATCCAGAGTAATCACTTCATGGTGTGTGCACTGTATTGCTGTTTGTCGGGTGACCACCTATCCCAGCAGCAAGTTGGAAACTATATGTATAAGATGTATGGCATGTCATATTTTACAAGAATGTAGACGTGTGTTCTGTCGCACGGACGTTAAAGGGTCAGAAAAACAAGATGGGAAAATAACGTTACACATCAATCAAACAAAAACAAGCAGGTGGGCTGCCTCCGTTCTCCTTTGTAGACCATGAACTCTTTCTTCTCTAAAATATTCCATCATATTTTATATAAAACAGTGAACCCCAAAGGGAAGCTGGGATGTTTTACGCAAAACATGAGGTGTGTAAGTGTGTGTCTGTGTTTATCAACTTTTCAACAAGTATATTTAATTCACTGTTTTAGGTCAAACCAGGCTCTGCTCATTTACTCTGTGCAGGCTTCTCTGATCAAAAACAAATAAATCAATCCAGGCCTAAGAAGTCAGAACGGATCACCCATAGTTACAATTATTTGTCTTTCAAACATGATGCACAGGAGATAGAGAGGAGATACATGCTCTGAAATCTTGACACATCATGCACGAAATCCTGGCAAAATGTCTGGGAAGGAGAAGAAATCCAATGACATCCAATATGACGCATTATGCATAATGCTTCACTGCCCAAACTGTGATGTATCCCCTTTAGTGCCCAAAATGAGCTTAGTCATAGTGTAGACTCAGTCAAGGGGGAATCAAAACAATTGATCCATGGATAAAGAACATAACGTCATCCTTGCAGCCTCAGCCCACCAATCTTACTTTTTTTTCCTGGTTTAGATGGTACTTGAGAAAAACTAGAAATATTATTCTTTATATCTCTTGAAAATGTGAAACACTATCTGACAAATATACACTGCTTTTTGAAAAACCTGTGGGTGAATAATGCTTTTGGCAAATAAATGTGAACAGACTCCTTAACACAAGGCATGCACTGTTCACAGGGATGAATGTACATGTTCATCCACTTCTACATCATTCATCCTGATTGGCTTCGGTCCCCTGATCAAACAGTATAGCTCATATGTTTCAGGGCGTGATGGCCTGGCTGTCTCCTGCACATGGTGGTATGAGCTTTTATCCCTCATCTGATACTGTGGGTGGTCCTTATCTCTGTGACATGTGACTCTTTCTAATTACAAACCTATTGAGAGATGCCTTATGCGTTGCTTCTTCCCTCTTCTTGAAACTTTTTTTGGCAGTTTTCCTTTGGCCCTTTATATAAAGGAAGTGTGAAATAATGACATTACTGAAGCTTTGGATGTCACAGGGGCTCTCCAAGCTCTGAGCTTGAATTGTTTATATGCTGTCATATGATATACACATGTAAGTACTCACCAAAATATTGGCCTTCCAAAATCTTTCATATCAAGGTTGTCCTAAATGACGTCTTCTAAGACACAAGAAAACCATTCTTTAATGATATGATTTCATCTCAAAGTATTTCCAGTGCCATCTGAAAAGAAACATATTTAAACCAAAAGGATCACACTAGAGCTCAAAATACGGACACACAAACTCACAAGAACTAAGCAAGTTCTTGGATCACACCCATCTTTGCACTTGGCCTTCATTTGTAGATGTGGATGGACATAGGGGGAGAATATTTTCTTATAAAAATATGGTGTGTTTATTATTGATAGATAAAGTGCATATCTTCTTGAAACTTTATTGGTCAATCTCCTACACAGATATTGCGGTGAAAATTAAAATAGGAATAAATAGCGGAATGTGTCTGAAAACAAAATAATCCTAACTTTATGGGTAATGGTGTATTTAATGTTTACACACAGTAACATAGTTGTTTTTAAATAAAACATTGTTATTACTGCTTTCACTCTGTAATTTCTGTATTGACCTTCTACCTCTATTAGGCATTTTCCTGTTAACAGGAACAGTTTTGTGGCAACTAAAGGCAGAAACAGCAACTATTTAAACCTCTTCCTTTTCTCATTCTTTCTTTCTGACATGTAATGCCTGCACTCAGATAAATCCTCTGTTGTTTAGAGAAATGTCCTGAGTTTGCACACACTGTACTCCGCTACACATCATTCTCATTCCTCAGCTGGCTGGAACAATCAGAACTATAACCATTACTGTCTCCACCTGCATGCACTCTAAGCAGAGAGACCTCCAGGGATTTGGTAACAAGTGAATATTTATGAATATTTTACAATCACTGACAGAAATCCACACTGATGAATAAACTGCTGATTGCCTGAAAAGCTACACATATAATTTCCAAAGTTTGATAGCAAAGAGTTACGCCTAGTATCAACTTTGAATCAAATCATGTGCAAAGCTGCAGCTGGTTGGTTCATTGTGTCCTAACCATTTGTCTGAAGATCCTTTTAAGGAAAGAATATGTCTTCTGCAAAGTGCAGGCAGGCATACAGCCATCAGCCATCTGAATGGCTATCTACAGAAACATGTGTTGTTGTGCTTTGTATTTATCGGTGTCTTTCTTTTTTATCATTTGTTAAGCACATGATGTATCTTGAGAAAGTGTGAACCAGAGAGTCCTGGGTTATTTTACTTGACTGGTGTGTGCGTGTGCGTGTGTGTTTTTAATCCTGATCCCAATTAAGCAGAAATCCTCCCTTTTATTTCCTGTAGGTGGTGACAAAAGGCAAATATGTGGCAAATACAGTAATTAATAAATAGAACAGAAGGTATGCACTTGATTTGGGATGCTTTTGATTTTGTCAAGTCATTCATTTAGCAAGTTCATCACCTTGCATCTGTCTTTTTCACATCAAAAGAAGTATTGCCTAAAAGCAGGCTGTTGTTGCCATTATGCTTGTTGTCTCTTGACTTTTTGCTCTGTAAAGTACTATAAGTTGCTCTTATCTGATTCAACTGTGCTCTAATAATGGATTTTGATTGATTTAATTTTTGTTTTTGGATGGACTTGACATGAAAGCAGTTGGATTTATTGGTGTCCAGAAGCATTAAGAGAAATGAAAACATCTGTGGAGCAAAGAGTGCTGAAAAAACATCTGATGATGTAACATTTCAGCTACACCAAGGCAAAGACTTTTAATTAAAATCTTACAAATCATGATGAATCTAAATCATGCTGGTCAGGTCCACCAAAAGCCTGTATTGCTGTGTACTTGGCAACTGTCACATCTTCTGTTCCTCCACCTGGGCCAACCAGGCACACCCATAGTTCTGTCCATCACCACTCCATTGTCTGGGAATGTGAATGTCGTGCAAATGGGTCCATCCATATTTCTGTTTTTAACCTGAGTTACCAGCAAAAGGTGAAATTGTAACTCTTGTTGAGACATAAACTAAATTGCAATTTTCTGATGTACACCAGAACACTTCTTTTTCAGAGGCTTCCTGCTTCTCGGATCCAAAATCTACAGTTTCCTCCTTCCCCTTTGCTGCTGACTGATTTGGACCTCATATTTAGTCCTTCCTTATTTCCCTTTTAGTTTGCACTTACCTGACACAAACTTCGCCTCTTTGGTTTTACACTCTTTCATTGTCCTTCTTGTGTTGCCTCCTACCCCTCCTCCTTCTTTTTTGCATTTCTGGCAGTATCACGGCAAACCCATCATCTCCGGCTCCTGTCACCAATCATGACCTGCGACTGGAAATGGATATCCAAACAAAGCACAACCTATCATCTTTACATTGTGGCTAATAGGAGTATTGGAGGGGTGTTTCCAATAACACAGGCACAGCTCTGAGTAGCCACACAAGTTCACTGAGAGGTCGGAGAGACCGCATAGGAAAGGGAGGGGATGAGCAGGAGAGAGGCTTAGAGGAAAAGAAAGAAGGAGAGTTAGAGGAGGGGTAAACAGAAGGACAAACTATATCTATATGGTGTAGCTGCATCTTCAAAGTGGGGAGATAATAAGCTGGAGGCTGGACTTACAGTCACAAATTAAGAGTTTGTGGGCTCCTATATCAGTGACCGTGCTGCTAGCAACTTCCAGAGTGGAGTGATAGTGAAAAGAACACAGCCAAACAATCCAGTATGAACAAGGTTATGTCCAACAACCGAAATAACTTTAGTTTAAGTAATGTGTTATCAGTTGTTTTGCTTATGTATGTAACTTGGAGTTAAACCAGGAATATGTGGTGCTCAAGCTGTTTTGTGTCCAGGCTGTTATGTGGTTATTTCCATATTGACAGTTCCTTATACATGTGACCTAAGTGGCAGCATCTGAAGCTGAGAAATGAAGCCAGTGGCTTTGGGGATGGCTCCAAAAGCAAGTCAGTTCCCATAGAACTCCATGTTATAATGTCAAGCAGCAGCTATACAGCATAAATAGAACAGTTAAAGAACATTTTTGGTTTCCATTAGTTACATTAACTCTTAAAATGCTGCATAATTAAAGGAAAGGCAACCGGGGGTGCTGACCTGGGAGGTGCCTGTTTGTGTGACTGCTTGTCCACCTCAACTAGATGAACCTAGAACCTGATTTTAGATTTTAGACTTCACAACACTATTGGATATGTAAATTATATCAGCACACCTACATATCAGCCTCCCTACACCACAATAGGTACAGTATGTGTGTGTCATGTGACACTTTTCACTGTGTTCATTGTCTGTCATGCATGAGATTTTTGCACATTCAGAAAGTAAGTGTGTGTCCCTGTCATTGTTAAGCAATGCTTGGCTGCTGACAGCACTGTCAGCCAAACCAAATACAAGGGATGGCAGAGAAGGAGGATGTACTGTACCAGTGTCTGGTTCAACTGCAATTAATGATCATAGTGGAGTGTGTCAGGACAGCAAAACAGAAACAGGTCGAGTCACTCTAGGTTTAAATCAATTATTTTTGTAGGTTTGAGACGTGATCCTAGTTTGTAAAAGTTTCCAGCCTGCTATGCTGCACCTAAAAAAGTGCACCAATTTGACTGAAAAAAAAAGACTCTGGAGCCTCTCAACTGATGATGTGTCTCTATAACTCAATACCTGCACTAGAGAGTTAGAATAATTGCTGTTTGGCATATGCATATCTTAGGTTTAGGCTTCTATGTTTCTATGCTTCTAGAGACGTGGCATATTACATTGGACTATTAAGTTACATATGTCTTTTCACGGAGATTCTCTCTCTTTTGCTATGATGCAGGGTGCCTGTTTGTTTTTGAGAGTGCGTCGCCCCTATGGCTGTCCTCCTACTCATGCAGGTAGCCCCAAGGGAGAGAGAATGGAGCTCTTTGACAGCACAGAGGAGGGCGGGGAGGGGGGAGCAGCCACCATCTACTCCCTGTGCCTGGGCTCATTCTGTAATGAAATGGCCTGTGTCATGGAGGCCTTATCCAAACAATGGGCCTATTCAACCTGGAGAGGAGTCTCTGTCAGGACCAGGCTGAATACGATACCTGTGATTCAGGGCTGCAGTCCCTCTTTCTCTCCATCCTACTATTTTTCACTCTCTCGACTGTAGCTGTAACCATCCTGCCCCTCTAATTCTTCCTTTTTCTGCTTCCGAGGATGTCTCTCTACAAAGATCTTGAACAGCCAGTGCAGTATGTGTTTTTTGACACTTCCATGATTTGGCTAGATCCATTATGGTTTTATGTATTACTATATTATGTTTCATGTTATTATAGGGGTTTTGGTATGTCTTTTGTTTTGAGTTGTTTGGGTGCTGAATAGTTTTCATTTAGCGTTAACTGCCAACTTTAAATTATTATTCAGTTTCACCTTTTTTATCACTAGTTGAGTCATTGATTCTTGGGTAAGACCAAAAATTGTAGATGGAATGCCACAGTAGGAAATAGGAACAGGATGACAATGTTAGTACATTTCTCATGTACCTCACTGCATTGCCTGCTAAGAATACTGCACTTTTGATTGGTCTAAATTCAGGCAGTATTGCAACAAATACATAATTAAACAAAATCCCTATGGACTGAAACATATTTGTCCTTTTTACCACCAGTATAAGAGAGACACACTCTATGTAAAGATGATTTAGCAATCTCTACAAACACAGAACAACCCTTCAAGCTGGAAATGTTTTAGCTCCAAGCACCAGGCAAACAATGTCCACTGATGTGCAGTATTCAGTTCTCATCATCCATACATCCATATTTATAGCAGCCTTAATCCCCTTAAAACATAAACATTTTCTTATGCTGATTGTAATTTTTTTTAAGGCCAACAGCAGACAGGAAACAAAGCATCACTGCAGAAGCTGCACCCTACTGACAGACAAGACCCTGATAAACAATTTACTCGGCTAACACACGCAAGACACAGTTTGATTAACCATGGTCATGAACTTTGAGTAATGATCAGACAGATCCAGACCATGAAGACAAATGTGTTTCCTCTGCAGGGTGGCTGATTTAAGGCCTTGCGGTAATGGGCAGCTTAATAAATCAGTGTTTCTTACCGATAACATTTTCAGGTTTTCCTGGAGTCTGGGGTCTACACATGTACAGTAGCTGACATACTTTTTTCTTTCCCAGGATCTTACTCTGGCATGCATGCAGAATGATTAACACCCACATTGCTCGCTGGAGTCAGATTAGAAATTTTGAAATCTGCGAGAGGCATATAGTAGATCCACTGCTCTTCCACAGCAAGAGTAGCGAGTTGAGGTGCTTTGGGTGCCTGATAACAATGCCGTCTGGCCTTCTCCCTTTAGAGGTCTGCCAGGCACGGCTAGCTGGGCGGATGACTCTATCACGATCAGGTAAAGCTGACTTAATGAATGTCATGTCTCTTGTCATCAGTGCTATGTTCTGTTCTGCACCTTGGGGAAGACTTTGCTGCTCCTCTCCCTGCCTCAGGTGTTCCATGGAACAGCAGAAAGATGCGCTGTCTTCTCTTTAGGCTTCAATGTAGTGTGTTCGTGGAATGGCAGGTAGGCTCCAGAATAGTAACCAGATGCTCCAGATGGTTTGTTACACAGAACCATCTGGGAAGTTGCCTTAGGAAACATTTCGGAAAGGTTTGAAAAGAATACTTGGTAGTTGATTGGATGAACCATCTGTCAGTCAGAGTCTCATGTTAAAAATAGGGTACACAACAAGCCACAGAGAAGTATCATATATCATGATGATATGTCTTGCCTATATAAGAAAAATACATTTATATGTCTTGTTGTTCTCCACATATAAAATTGTTACACATAAAATATGCCATTAAGGGTCAGTTCTTCCTGGTTGAAGCCTGGCAAAATATGGGTTTATTGCCTTTTAGGAATCATGTGACTGCTACTGGGGTAACTACATCAGAGCCATACCTCCAAATTAATTTACTTTTGTCTCTTACTGAAGTGATACTATTTCAAGTAAAACTGTGTGGATGCAAGCACTCAAAAATCACAAATGACAGGCATAATTTGGCATTTTTGACGATTAAGAGAGGTTTATGATTAACACCTGATGTAGGAGAGTGTATGGAGAACAGAAGCAAAACACTGAGGTACAGCAGTCAGTGCAGTTAAAGGATTGCGTGTTGTGTTAAATTAATGCATTTTGTGGATGCTCCAAAAACCACAAAGATTCAAAGGGTATGACACCTCAAAGGGATTCATGCTGTTTCCCTTAAGCAACACAGTCGGACCATGAAATTGCTGACACGTGTCCATACTTAACCAGCTTCATAAAACCGGACACAGTTTGGTCTTTAATCTTCTCTGTGTTTAACGCAGGCAACACAACACTAAATCTAGTCCTCACAGTGCTCCTATAAGTGAATCAGCAGCAGATTAGCTTTTGACAGTATCCAACCAATGGCTCAGGTCAAGGCAGAGGCCCTTGAGAGCTTTGCCAAAAATTACAATGGTTAAATTCATGACTTTAGCTTTTAAAGGAAAACCTTGGCTAACACATACCCAACGTCAGAGGACATTTGGAGATTGATTTTCCTCTTCACATGTGGTGCAGGAGTCTTTGATGAGGAAAACAGGAGCTGAAACAAATGTTCTCTAAATTGATTCAGCTGGATGTTCTCTTTGAAAATATATGTGTATTTGTATTAACTCAAAGTTATCTGTCTGTGTCTGTGTGAGAAAGATTGAGACTATGAATGCTTTGGCCAAATGGGGCTGCAAAAAACCCTTCAATTATACAGTCAGTCTCCTGGAGACATGTTGGCTATTTATTTGGAGAGTTTTATCAGCATGTCAGACGGCCATGAAATGGACTTCAAATTAAATGGCAGTGCTTGGCTGTTGCCACACACCACTTTTGTAAACAGTCAAGAATAAAAACACATAAAACCTAGAAAGACGGGCAGTGGAAGCTATTAATACATGACTGCCAGAAAGCATATGTCGGCTCATGCTGGTGTACTTTTAGATAATGATTTTGGGATTTTTGGGAATGATGTACTTTAAGTATGTATTCTGAAGAAATATGAACAGGGTCTTCAGTGTAAGTTTCTAATGTGTTTACAGTCACCTAATTGTGGTGAACCACGGACTTCTTTGCTACATCTCAGAAAAACGGCTCCCTTGTGCTGTATGAATAAAATGAGCTAGAGGTAAACAGCTAAAACCACTTCCTAATCTCCAAGTCAAGGATACCATTGTGTATGTGCTGCAGTTGGTGTAATGCAAAACCTGGATTGCCATGAACATGATAGAGCTGTTTAACAGGGTTAAACACACAGTGCAAAGAAACAGCAAACTGGAACAGTGCAATCTGATCCCAAATTGTGCAGAGAAAGGTCAACTGTGCACCTGTCATTATAGAGAAGGGTGCTGCTGGTAGGGTGACCAGTGTAACCCGCCTCCCCCACCACCCCTCACTACCCATCTCTCGCCAGATCTTATCTCACATGACAAACTGCGGTAAATGAGCTTGATAAAAAATCTTACGTGTATGGCACCTTGTGTGCTCCCAAGAGATAGCTTTAAAATACATTTGCAGCGAGGCTAGCCCTATGGGGGCACTTACAGGAAGATAACACTCCCTTCACTGTTGGACACAATGTGGCTTTGGTATTTATTCCTGGAATTTATTTGAGCAGCAGGTGAAAATTGTACTCATTCACTATTTCTCAGAATACCTGCTTCTGCTCAAGTTGCCATTGCTGTCAACAGCCCTTAAAAACCAGTGCTATTGCAAATTAATTTTTAAAAATATATTTTCTGTCTTATTGCAGAGCACCCTATAAAGCTGTTTTTAACACTATAAATACCTTTTAGACACATAATGGTCATTTAAAGTTTGATTGCAGAACATGGAACAGAAATTGCTAATTGTTATTTCAACAACCTCTTTGGTGATTGATTGATGCCATCTCATTAAACAAATCTCTCTCATGTCAGTAGTCCTCCTAAATTTTATACCTTGGAAAATGAAAAACCAGTTTGTTGTTTCTCCCTATTGAAATACAACTGAAAGAAACATTTGTGTCATTATTATAGCAGTATGTTTTATACTTGCAGCAATTTCTTAAATGGCTGATTGTGGCTGCATCCAAAAACGAAATACCCAATGTTACAGCATACATAAACACGTTAACAGCCTGGTCTCCTAGATAACAGGGAACATGCATCAAACTCTGATTAAAACTAGATTTCACTGAGTAGCACCCCATATCTCACAGTTAATGTGTTAGTATTTAGCTGAGACATGCTTATGTAGAGATGCTATTATTGCCACCTAAACATAAAATGTAACATTGGGGCCACCAGCAGGCAGATTATTAATTATCCTAGTAGGTCAGGTACTAGGGTTGGAACGGTTCACTAAATCCACGTTTCGGTTCGTATCACGATTCTGAGGTCACGGTTTTCGGTTCGGTTCGGTTTACAATGTTGAGGTTTTTTCTACTTTTAACAGTCTGGAAATACCAGATGAGCATAAAATACATAGCCTATTTATCCAACATTCACCATATTTAAGAATCAGTTCAGTGTTTCACCATCATTATATCAGTCAAGTCAATTTCATTTCTTTTTAATTTCTATATAGCACCAGATCATAACAGAAGCCATTTAAGAAAACCTTTCCTATAGAACAGGTCTACACCTTGTTCTGTTATTAAACAAACTAAACAGCTCATGTCATTTATCTTATTTGCACGGCAGCATGTCATTTCTCTCTGCATGGCTGTGTGTTTACAATTCACCACTGCTGTCTGCGCACAGAGGCACGACGTGTGTACACACACCGAGACACACAGACACACAAACACTTGTGTGCACATACTCCCACCGTCGGACAGAGAACGACATGCTAGTTGGATAGACTGAACTCACTGACGAGGCTAAGCTATGCAATGCTAACAGTAATGATGTCCGTGGTTTTCTTTCATTTTTGCCAGTGAAATATGCTATAACATCCCGCTCTGTAAGCATTGACGGGACCAGCGGCAGCTTTGCGCACGATTGGACGCAGAGTGCTGTGGGTCTCTCTGCTCTGCCTGCAGCTGAACCTGCTGCGTGAAGCGACAGAGACTGACCGGCTGTGAGTGCGTTGAGGCGGGGGAGGAGCTCACGGTCGCTGCTTGTCGAGGACAGTAGCCTGACTGCAGATTGATACGTGCTTTCACGTCAGTTTTCAAAAGTCACCAGAGAGAGTCACTAGTTGCTTTTGATTAAAAAAAGTTTGGAAAGCCGCGAAATGTAGCGAGAGAGACGCTAAATTGCCAACAACGTCTCTATGCTGTGGTAAAAATGTCACCCTGTATTACTTGATGCGCATGGCCAGAACCGAAACACGTGTAACGAACGGTTCAGATTTCTTTCCTGAACCGTTCCACCCCTAGTCAGTAAATTTGTGGTTGTAGTTCACATGACAGCTGACATTTGTTATAAAACAAAAAAACACACATTAAAAAACTTTTGGTTGTTTTTTTTTTTAAATATACCAAAGTTCATTATAATTTCAAATTTCATCTTTGATTGACTGCGATGATGCTGCTCTTGTTGTGTGTGGGTGGGAAACCATTCAATCATTTTGCATGATGATAGCATACATATTAATTATGATGTGTCAGCTCAGAGTCAGCTGCGTGATTATCTTGTACCCAGTGAGAGTGCATCTCAGGAGCTGATAGGTCTGTCCTACAGTAGAGTGTGATGGGATGCAAGGCTTGTGCTGACACGAACATATTCTTGCATGTTCATTGCTATTTTTTTTGGCAGCATTCTTTCAATTTTTGCTCATGTTTCTGTATGTCTACCAAGCCTTTTCAACAATTATGTTGGGTTTTCTCTGTAGTCAGTTTTGTTTTTGGTTGCGAGGTTCTCTACACTGAGCAGCCCCAGCTCCAGGGAGACAAACTGACACCATGCAACAGCTTATTAAGCTTGTCATTTTAATTACATGCTTAGAATTACAGATGAGTTGCAGTGATACTGTTTTTTTTAAAAAATCTAGTCAAGTGTTAATGTGAGAATTTTCTCCTTTGTGTTGAATGGACAAATCATTGCTTATTTGGAATGCTTAACAGTTTAACATGTTTTCCATTTACACGTGTAAATCTACATGTACACTGAAAATGAGATATTGTAGCTGTAACCTTAGAGGTGAAACTTTTAAGCATATTTTACCAGAAACATTAAAATGGTCCTGTTCTTTTTAAGCATATCAGGAAGCAATGTAAGGATTTTAAATTCTAAATAACTTCTAAACAACCAAGCAGGGTGTTTTGTTCATCATCTGTCATCTCAAAGGGTGTTTTTTGTTGCAGTAGTAGCCTCATACATGCTGGCAGATTACTGCATCTTCTTCATAAGTTTAAAAGTAGGTGGTTTATTTTTCATCTTGTGTATTATATTATATCATTTATAGGTAACTGTAAACTGGCAAACAGTAGTTTGCGTGCTCCAACTCTTGCTTCACACATGATGTGAGCTTACACTTTGAACTGTTCTATTGAAAAAGGTGTTAAATGTTCAGCTTGAGAGTTGTTATCTTCACATTCTAAATCACAAATTTTTACAGTTGAGCCGCTCTGTAATCACTGTATAATGACTAGGTTTTTGCCTGGTATGTTGAATACTGCCCTCCTCAGATGCCCCTGAATGCCTCCCATTTGTTTCGGTTTAATTAAGCTGTCAGCTGAGTGAAGCTATTACTGGTTTTATGCGAACTCGTAACTTCAGGTAACGTTAGTTAAAGGGGACTGTGCTGTGGATTGTATCAGTGGCTTTAAATGTTATTCTCTGAGAACAGAAACTGCCTCAGTAATCAGGCAAACTGTTAATTGTGAAACTCATGTATGACCAAATAGGGTCCAACTGCATCTGTTCCCAGATGCTATGCTTCTTGTCAATGATATCAAACCAGGAAGGTGATGTTATGTAAATCAAAGCAGGTCTATGTAAATGTCTTTCCCTGCAAGATATGAATGATTTGATGTAGGAATATTCCACAGAAGATGACGCAGGGAAAAGGTTCACACTTCTACATTCATGTGAGTAGGTAGTGCTCTGACATCACAGTATCTTTGTGCACCCACAAGTGCCTGGTCCTCTGTGGGACTAAATGACTGCAGTCAGGATTCCAGGTGCACTGAGGTTAAGTTACACTACAGCTGTCCAGCTGAAAAAACACAGACTTGTGCAAATGAGTAAAGAGAAGTTCTTTGTTGACTATTGTCTCCTGGCTAACCTTCTGTCAAGCACATTTATGTAAGGTTGGGATGGACTTACTGTGCACATTGTCATAGTCATGCGGGTCCACATACACAACACAAAATACCACATGACTGATTTTAACGCATTTCACTACAAAACAGATCTAACCGCATAAAATACAATCGAATACATTTTACTGGTTGCTATCTACTAGAAACGTGTTGCCTCATGTGAAAACCGCCCATCTTCTCATTGGCCGTTTTGCTATCCCTGCAGCTGTGTCATATGTAACATATTACACACATGGAATGAAAATCATCTTCAGAATAATTGCCAAGTTGAGCATCATCGATTTGTTATGGTGTCTTACCCTTACGAACTCTCTGACCCCTGGATTTGACACTGCTGATTCGCTGATCAAACTCAAACTGATTTTTATTTGGAAGTCAGTGAGCAATCTTCATCGAGTCATGCATGCATGTGAGCACACACACGTACACCCATGGCTGCACACCATCACACAACAAGAGAGCTTAAGGGAGATTTGTGATCTTGTAAAAACACATTGAGCGACGAAGGGCACGGACTAGTTGCAGTTGTCAAACAGCACCTGCAGCATGTGGCTTTCACGTTTTGCAGGGAGAGATTGATTGTCAATATTGGACAGGCATTAACAAGTTGTGATGTAGTGCTTTCATGCTAAATTGTAGTGAATATTCCCCAAAGCTCTTGGGTAGAGCTTATGCATGCCAAAACAATTGTAAGTGAGGTTACTAAAATGTCAGATTTTTTTTAGAGGACATTTCAAAATGGCTTTTGTCAAACATTATAATGGCTTCTTGCTAATTATACATTCCAGTGACTGAGAGTTTTTAGCATTGAAAATCCAGTATAACATCTTATATGTCATGCGTTTGCTAGGTGTACATTAACAAGGAACCATTAGTGCAGAAGAATAGATGACCAACAACGTAAAAACATCTTGATGTATTCTCCAAACAGATCACCTAAAGCCTGCTTAGCACTGACCTGATCCTCTTGGTCCCCAGGTGAGAGAGAATACACCGGCTTAAAGCCGCTGTTGGGACAGATGCCAAGAAAACATCCATCTTTATTTGGGAGGCCTGGCCTCTGCCTCTTGGCATGCACGTTCGCTCTGTAACTGACAGCCCCAACAATAAGGATTCAGCCAAGTAACAGCCAGGGGCAAACTGTAACTATAGCCATGTAGTAATTTGCGCCATACCCAGCAGACATTAACTCTTCCCTTCTCTTTTCATGCTACATCAACCCCAGCCATAGGTTGTGCTTTATCTGTTTTCCCTGTCTTTGTCTCTTTTGAGCAAACATAACATTTTATTAAGCTGGTATATCATTAAAATTCTTGCATCAGACTATCTAGAGGTCACTTTACTATGTTCATTACAATCTATATGTATGGTGTGTAGGTGATGGTTTTTTCACTCTGGGCCATAATTAGTGATGGTCACATGCATGTAAAGCTGTTGTAATGTGCAGCAACATATTGTAACTATTTCAACTTAGGTACACATTTGAAGGAGGACTAGAAATAGAGATCGACTCCACATATTCAAGGTGGGGAGTCTGTGACTTGATCACGTATGTTGTGTTCACTGTTGCTGTTAAAGAGCTTGGTATGTGATCACATATCTGGAAATAAAGGGAGAGAATCAACAGCAGTGGAACAAGAACTCATGGAAATTGGGATACCCATGAAATTTCCTCATTAGTGAAATGTTTATGAAGACAGGCTTGTGCAGGATTTAATGGTCACTATAACCCATGTGCCACATGTCCACATGCAAATGTTGCCACTGTTGGATGAACAATCATTTTAAATGATCTGGAACTCTACACAAGATCAAGATTTAATAGTAAACGTGTTACACTGACACTGAGAATCAGGTAAAAATGTAATCAGGTCTTTTTTTTGGAAACAGCATTACTACTGCAAAGCTAATGTAATAATAAAAAAATGCTATATGTTTATCTAGAATATGGATGATACAATATAGAATTTGTTTCATTAAACTATTTGGAGTTGTACTGTTGCAGTACAGCTGAACTACTCAAAGAATGCAAAGTGGTAAAGGGTGCTGATACTTAACTCAAGAAACATCCATCATCCATCCAATTGTTTCAGTGCTAAGGCTCACAAAGCACACAGGCCCTGAGGCTGCAGCTGTCATACCAGTGTACAGTCTGTCATTATCTGACATCAGCCTGACACGGCCGTGTGTCTGCAGATGGAATTTAAACCATCATAAGTTTTCTTTCTTTTAAGGTAACACACAGACTGGTGCGTGCAGCTTGTTCAAATGCTTGTAAGTGATCAATTTATTGTAAATTACAATGACAATTTACATTTAATTTTACATTTTCTGTAAAAACAGGGAGCTGGGAAGAAGCCCAGTGCGCTGTGACTGGCCTGTTCAATTTACCATAATTAAAGATGGAAGAACAAGATGAGTGAACAACAGTTCAACAACAATTTTTTTTAAGACATAAAAAAGAGTAAAAGTAAAACATACATGAAAATGTTCATTTGAAATTTAAGGGAAATTGCTATACAGTCTTATCAATCCCAGTTCTAGAGCCTTTACATCTTTTTTGAGTTTTTGTTTTGTTCTTTCTGTGCTAGATCCCTCTTCAAACCAAATATTAATCACTGTATGACAAGGTTACATAAGTCTCAACAGTGAGTGTTTAATCCTTTCTATAACAGCCTTCAGGGTCATGTATGGTTAACATCAGTTTGGTCAGTTAGAGTTTTTGGTAAAGTATTCACCAAGAGCTGTGTATCTGAGCCAGGACACACACATAACTCAGCCTGGGTGAAATATTTAGCTTGAGCTTAAGCTTGTCAGACAAATCCATGTTTAGCCTCCAGGTGCTCCTCATGCCCTGCATTCCCTGAAACCCACGGGAAGACAGACCAAACAATGACTGACGTGTCTCCACTGTTCAAACTGCTCTCGGTTGAGGGCAACACCATTGGAGGATATTAATAGAAATACCTGTGGTTGATGGGTGACGTCCAATCCACCCTTGCTGATTTGTCTTTGTCATGCTCTGCGCCTTCTGTCTGGCATGGGTACATAACTGCAGAGATACTGAGGACACAGATGTAAACAGAGGCTGCTGTCATCCTAACTGTCGATACTATGAAAATAAAGAATGAGGTGTGTCACTAAGGCACACTTACAACAACAAATACACCATAGAAGATCAGAAGCCTTCGCAACAGCCAGTGGTTAACAAATTATTCTGCCTTAGGTACAGCAGGAGAAGTGACTTAATGATCAGAACAGTACTATTAACACTGCCTCATACTGATACTGCTCCCTTTATTATACCAATGTAATGTGCAATTGGTATTATTAGTGACTGTTGTTTTAACAGGATGAATGAGGGCCTTTCTTTGGCTTTTTGCAGTGGATTAATACACAATACACAAAATACAGTGGCACTTGCTTAACATTTGCACGCTAGCCCTAATTACCGTGTATAATGTAGGAAATAATAATAATAATAATAATCGGAATATTAAGGTGAGTTAAATAATGAGCCCTTTTGTTTTCTTCAATTTAAGGTTTGCATGCTAAACTGAAAAAGTCTTTTACATACATGGAGCATTTAACCCTGCCATATCTACTGCACTATTCTTTGCTTCAATAGTACAATAGTAAATGGAATACGATACTTTTGCTTACAAAACACATGTGCATGAAGATAATGTATTCCTGTAATGCAAAATAATACACGCTTAGCTCTAGAATGGGAAGTTGAGATGAACAGATGATGCAGACAATCACTGGGAGATTAGTGTACCTTGAGAACCAGCGAACCTGATATTGTCAGTGTTTCCCCAGAGTATAGTGATTGTCAAAAGAACTGTCTGTGTGCATGCATCTCCTTAAGCCTAACATTGCATTCTTGTGGTAGCCTGTACTTGTAATTGTGCTCCAACATCTTATCAGCATGTTACAGTCACAATCATTGCACTCATGCATTTCCACTTACAGAGTAATTAAAGTAAATTATGGCTTTTCCCATTGTGTATTATAGTTGTTGGTGGCAATACATGAATTTACAAAGGCAAATATAAGAGATTTGATCAAAATAATCCCAGAAATGACAGACAGAATTGAAGATTAAATTTCAAATTGAAGCACCCCATAAAGACTTGTTATTCTTTTCTAACAGTTTCAACAGAACACGTTTGAAACAGCACAGTATAACTTTCAGAGAAAACATACTTTGTGTGTGAATCTTGGTCTCTGTTGTGTTAGCTTTGTATACCTACCATCCACCTGAACCACTTTGTGCTGAGTCCTGCAAGATCACTTAATTCAGTCTGAAAATTGATCTAGCCAAATGGTAAAACAATGTAGTTCTGCAGATGCTCAAGGGTCAAGTTCACATAGAGTAAATTTGTCATAGTTTGTTAACTTTTAAACTGAAAGCCGTAGCAAAAACACCGTGAACACAATGTTGGACATGTGGGCTTTCCTCATTAGCTGGACAGTCAGCTGGACGCTAACTTGCAGGCAACTATAGCGTGAGCTGGTCTCATGTGGTAAATCATCTTGTACTCTTTGCAAACTCAAGCAAATGCAGAGAATTATTTACAGCAGCTACTTGATCCAGGTCTTAAAAGAGCTTGCTAGTGTAGAAAGGACACGTCATCACCTACAGTTATGGAATCATAATAAAATGATGTCATGGGTGATGATTTGTAGTTGTGGTCAGCATTAAAGACATTACATCATCAGCCAATGTTATGTGCAGTGTCCCACCTGTTCTGTCTACATGAAAACCCAAACTGAAAAACTGCCATGCAATGAATTACCTCTTAAAGATATTTGATTTCATTCTCCAACCTTTTTTTCCACACACCCTTCCCATGGCTGTCTAGGTTTAGCAAACATCGGCTACAGATACTTTGCTACTTAGGGTTAGTAATTAAAGATGACAGTATGTTTCAGCTGTAGCAGTGCAACAAATCAAACTCACCAGACATGCATACATTTCATCCAACAAATACAAGACACTGAAGACAAAGACACAGCTAACTATTACTATGGAGAGAAAAGTACCCTTCACTCAACAGCAAAGCTTAAAAAAAACAAAAAAAAACAATCAGGGTCTAGTTGAGGCTTTTGCCATTCAAAATGCTTCTGGTCCCACTTAACAGCATTCCAGTGAACATTCCACATCATCCACATACCTAATGATAACAAATAGCCTATTATTACAGACATATAAAGACACTAATGATCTGTCAAGAAGTAGACAGACATGCAATTAAATATGCTGCCTAGCATTTTACTGCAGGCACAGCAGACGGTGTGGTCGTAGTCCGGGGCTATCCAGTCTCCACAGGGGTGCTGCTGCGTTTCCTCTCAGTGAACCATGTCAGTGGTTAGCCTTTAAATGCCACTATGGCAACAAGAGCGCTGCAGACCTAATGCTGGTCCTGTAGTTGGTGAACAGCACCATAATAAGTGATGGTTTAAGGAGACAGGATAGAGTTAAAGAGTCATTCATAATAAGAAGCACTGTGATTGACATTGTATTATGTAGCATGCCTAGAAGTTGCTGATGTAGGTTTATTAATACAAAGGTGAAGATGTATAGTGTTGCTAAAAACAATACCCTACTGAGCTAATGAGGTGCTAGCTGTAGTTTGATATCTATTGTTTATGAGTATACATATGAATATGTAAGTACAAACTTTGTTAAAAGCTATGTTGGAGTCAAAACTCTACAAGAAATGCAACAACCATGCTTCACCTTGATGGAGCATAATACAGTATGTCACACTATATAGCTTTTATTGGTTTAAACTACACTCAAATGCACAAAGTAACAATAATGATAATAAATGGAATTTGTCAGTGTCAGGGACTAGCTCATATCCACTTACTTTAGGCCTGACCTACACTTTACCCCATGCTGTATAACCAGACAAGCTGTGATGTGGCCATTGTTTTGTGACTCTTCATAATAGCACCTTATAAAAGACCAGTGACACAGAAACTCAATAGCCACAGTACTTTTTGACAGCACCAGCCTTTGTTAGAGTGACAAAAAAGTTTAAGATCCCTGAGGATGGAGCCTCTTCATCACATAGTCACTCCCTCTGTACGTGACAGACAGACCAGGCCAAAAGGCCGACAGAGACTGCTGAAAAAGAAAGATGAGAGCTGGAACGAGTTAGAGTGATGACAGTCTGGGAAATGAGGACATAGGAAAGACCAACTGGAAATTGATTCCTTAGGTCTGAGTGCGAGTCTGTGTGTATTTTCTGCAAAAAAAACCCTGTCTCTCATGAACATATGACTGATACACACATACCCTTGGCACTGTTTCAGTTTTTTTTGTAGACTCCCATGCCAAAAGACCCTGTCATGCCCTGAACCTATGAGCACCCACATCTATAATTAGCTTAACGACACACCTACTTACCACCCACGTAACAAGAACAAATGATCTGGCATAATTGCACATTAGACATGTTCAAACAACGCACTCTGTGTTGAAAGTTCTTCTTTTCTCATGAGGCAAAGCATTTCTGTACCCGCAGGGAGGCAAAAGTCATAAAAGGCAAACCAAGCCAAGTGGACATGCAGATACCAACTGAAAGGTACCAGACCATGTTATAATGAGGTGAATAGGAGACAACTAAAGGACAGGGGAGATGGTGAGAGGTGTGACTGAAGTGAAATTTAAAAATTGTATCACTGTGGTTGTGTGAGGTTGTACCACACTTTTAGAGATTATACTACAGCATTGTTATTAATATAGTTACCATGAAGTAGCAAGTATTTCAATTTTTGCTGATTTGCTAGCCAGCTTTGCATCACTATTATATTATATGATGAATAAAGAATGTCTCCACCTCCCTCCCTGCACCCCGCTGTAAGAACTCCCAGTTCTTTCTACTGGATGATGTAAAATCATGTTTCCTTAAACTCCAATTGCAGTTATGCATCTTTTGCAGAGTCAGAAGAAAAGGCCACCCCAGCTAGAAGCCATGCACCTGCTGCTGGTAACAATAGTTGTGAAATGGACTTGGAATAGACAGTGCTAGCAGTAGCAACATAGCAATGTTTGTTATGTCTATTTTGGTAATATTTGTCCCAACTGATATTCATTAGTGTTTTCAGAATGGAACTGCTTTTCAGAGGGGACATCACAGCCTTTTCTGTGTCGTCTTTGGTCATGTATTATTGATTTTAAGGGTTTTGCAATGCTATATGCTATAGTCCAAGTTATGTCAAGTTATGCAGTGTCCCACTTCAAGTTAGCTGTTCTTAGTTACACCATTGCAGCTCTTTCTGTGTTTATACCTGTCTGTGTATATTACTGCAGGAAACAAGTATTTTCACAAACATTAGCAAATAGCAATACTCATTTATTAGCCTGCTAAATATTTAACCGTTGGACAACCTTTACAATTGCTTTGAAAAGTTTGTTTTGGATAATGATTATCCTCCTGCCTCTTCTTTCTTCTTTCTTCTTTATGACAATTCAAAGCCTCTTAATTTACAGAACGCTGATAAAATCATTCACCCCCACATAGTTTAAAGCTCATATAAAGTAAACTACTGTGCACTTCCACTGTAAACACACCAAGAATGAAGTGCCACGGAGAGTTAAGATAATGACAGTTCAGCTGGGGTCATTATATTCAGGAAGTTGTAACATACTGTATCAGACCCCAGCCACATCGTCAGCCTCTCACTGCCTTCGGGTACTGACATCTGTTGTTAATGCTGACCAAGCATCTGGGAAACTTTGATGAAACTGAAAGATTTGGATTCATTCAAACTAAAACCGCCAACATCTCTAATTGGCTTTTAAGATGGTTAAATCCCCTGACAGAAATGATGCTGACGTATCGGAAAAATCTCCACAGTGCCACATTTGACCGTGTGCTGATTCCAAGTTTGCATGCTTAACTTGGATGCAGTTTACATTCAACCCACTACAATCTGATTGTGCAACCATATTTGTCATTGGGGGTTCTTGTGCCCCGAGCCAATGATAACACTCAGCTAACGTATTACATACAAGGCTATTGGATGAAATTTTTGTCAGTGTAAACAGAAGATGCAAAAAAAAAAAAACACTGTTGACTGTGGTTGCTAAGTGACAATCTCTCATCGTGATCAGTATTTTGTCAAAAGAGGCACATAGAAACTTTTTATTTATGTGTGTGTCTGTTTGAGTTCAAGAGTTGACAGCAGTACAGTACTAGAGAGCTAAACAACACAGAAACTGGCTCCAGACAATGAGACGGGTCAAGTCCTGGTCCTGCTGTGCCCGGCCTGTTGAAATAACAGCCTCAGATGCAGTAAATATTGACTTTGCTAAGCCAGTGTTTACCTTTGAGGCTTCGTGGAGAAACTACAAGGCAATTCATAATTGAATCGAGCCAATTTTGCTGGTTTTTAGAAATGGAGTGTGACATTGTAAAACTCACAGTGTATTTGAGGATGTTTGTGTGAAGTAGCCCTCCCAGCAGAGCTTTAAATACAGTGGGGAAAAAAAGTATTTAGTCAGCCACCAATTGTGCAAGTTCTCCTATTTAAAAAGATGAGAGAGCCCTGTAATTTTCATCACAGGTATACCTCAACTATGAGAGACAAAATGAGAAACAAAAATCCAGAAAATCACATTGTAGGATTTTTAAAGAATTTATTTGCAAATTATGGTGGAAAATAAGTATTTGGTCAATAACAAAATGTCATCTCAATACTTAGTTATATACCCTTTGTTGGCAATGACATAGGTCAAACGTTTTCTGTAAGTCTTCACAAGGTTTTCACACACTTTTGCTGGTATTTTGGCCCATTCCTCCATGCAGATCTCCTCTAGAGCAGTAATGTTTTGGGGCTGACGCTGGGTAACACGGACTTTCAACTCCCTCCAAAGATTTTCTATGGGGTTGAGATCTGGAGACTGGCTAGGCCACTCCAGGACCTTGCAATGCTTCTTACGAAGCCACTCCTTTGTTGCCCGGGCGGTGTGTTTGGGATCATTGTCATGTTGAAAGACCCAGCCACGTTTCATCTTCAATGCCCTTGCTGATGGAAGGAGGTTTTCACTCAAAATCTCACGATACATGGCCCCATTCATTCTTTCATTTACACGGATCAGTCGTCCAGGTCCCTTTGCAGAAAAACAGCCCCAAAGCATGATGTTTCCACCCCCATGCTTCACAGTAGGTATGGTGTTCTTCGGATGCAACTCAGCATTCTTTCTCCTCCAAACACGACAAGTTGAGTTTTTACCAAAAAGTTCTATTTTGGTTTCATCTGACCATATGACATTCTCCCAATCCTCTTCTGGATCATCCAAATGCTCTCTAGCAAACTTCAAACGGGCCTGGATATGTACTGGTTTAAGCAGGGGGACACGTCTGGCACTGCAGGATTTGAGTCCCTGGCGGCGCAGTGTGTTAATGATGGTAGCTTTTGTTACTTTGGTCCCAGCTCTCCGGAGGTCATTCACTAGGTCCCCCCGTGTGGTTCTGGGATTTTTGCTCACAGTTCTGGTGATCATTTTGACCCACGGGGTGAGATCTTGCGTGGAGCCCCAGATCGAGGGAGATTATCAGTGGTCTTGTATGTCTTCCATTTTCTAATAATTGCTCCCACAGTTGATTTCTTCACACCAAGCTGCTTACCTATTGCAGATTCAGTCTTCCCAGCCTGGTGCAGGTCTACAATTTTGTTTCTGGTGTCCTTTGACAGCTCTTTGGTCTTGGCCATAGTGGAGTTTGGGGTGTGACTGTTTGAGGTTGTGGACAGGTGTCTTTTATACTGATAACGACTCCAAACAGATGCCATTAATACAGGTAACGAGTGGAGGACAGAGGAGCCTCTTAAAGAAAAAGTTACAGGTCTGTGAGAGCCAGAAATCTTGCTTGTTTGTAGGTGACCAAATACTTCTTTTACTGAGGAATTTACCAATTAATTCATTAAAAATCCTACAATGTGATTTTCTACATTTTCTTTTCTTATTTTGTCTCTCATAGTTCAGGTATACATATGATGAAAATTACAGGCCTCTCTCATCTTTTTAAGTGGGAGAACTTGCACAATTGGTGGCTGACTAAATACTTTTTTTCCCCACTGTACACTCCATGGGTCATTTTAGACAAATGAGGACTGAAGATGTTGCATTTAACAGAAGATTGTTTCTATTCTGCATCTCTCAGTGTAAACTCAGACATTCACAGTGTGTGACGTCTGATTACCCATCCCCTTTTAAACCCTTTGAACCCTTTCCAAAACAGATAGCAAGTGGCCTGCCAAAACGCAAGCTCAGCACAAATATATTCATGTTGCAGATACCATCATATTGTCATATATGCTAAAAGGACAACATTAGATCAAAGGTGCTTGTATTTTTAAAGCTGAGCGGTGATTTGGACACGCCCCGCAATGAACTGCCTTCATCTCTTCCCAATGTGTGTGTTTTCAAAGAGCAAATACTTTTGGTTGGATAAACACATACTAATGCCTTTGCACTGTGCTGTGACACCGAAACTTTAAGGGAGGTGCCATTGAGAGAAGAGAGAAGACAAAAAACATGCAGAGAACACTGGGTTTTTATTCACCTGTCAGCTTAAACAAATACATACCTGGGCATGGGATGTGGTATCAAAATAACACTTCACACTGAGTCATTGTTTGATGGTTCGTTCCATTAGCAGATTAACATATTAGCACAGGGGAGGGATCTGAGCTATAGCACAATTGATTTATTGTCCTAAAATCTTTATATAGAAACATATCCAAATATTTTGTTAAACATAACTATTTGCTCCCCCTGGCACATTTACATTACATACTGTGCATTCTGTAATGCATTGAATGGAAGACCAATAATAAAAAAGGCTAGGAATACTTTAATTATGTTTTACTATATATATATATATATATATATATATATATATATATATATATATATATATATATATATATGTGCGTGTGTGTGTGTGTGTGTGCGTGTGTCCACAACTGTAAAACCTTTGCCATAGAGACATTGCAGTCTTCTCAATACCAGCATGGGTAGCACCAACACCTCACTAGCTGGTTGATAAGTGCAAAAAAGAATGTGTGAGGTAGGAATGGAAAAGCAGCAGAATTCTTTATTGTTTCATTTATATAAATGCTCTCAACCATCTTCTTAAAAAAACAGGAGCTTTGTGCCGAATATCACACAAGCTTTGGAGCACAATCAATAAAGGTCTTGTCATACTTGAGCTGAACATTTATGGAACATCCACGTAATGGAGGCCTACACTATATGTTTGAGTGCCAGAAAAGCCACTACATTAACAGACCAAGCTGACAGGCTGACAAAAAACCTCATGAGAGGGGCGAAGATATAGCTTCCTCCCTTCTCCCAGTGGAGGTCATATAGCATGTTTAGAGATATAAATGGATGACTGCAGTGAATCATGTTGAAATGTCATTTATATAAAGGACTGATTCACTTTGTCAAGGAAATGGTGCTGTCTTGTGATGAACGACTAAAAAGACTTCATAAAAGCCAGGGAGAAAGGTTGTGGGGCTGGGACAAACGCCCAGGATACACTATGGTCCAGAAAGAGAGAGGGAAAGAGCAAAGCCATGGAGAGAGTGTGAAATGGAAGACAAAGAGGGGAGAAAATGAGCCTAGGTTTTTCAAAAAGACAAAGTGTGGGTTCTGTGATAGCGTATAAAATAGATATATGACGTCAGTACAGTCATATTTTATGTGCAGCAGTCCCTCAGTAGCTGTATCATTACAGGTACAGAGAACAGTGAATGCTTGTGTCTCAGTGCTTAGACTCTGCAAATGCATGGAATAAGTTTTATCATTTCTGTATAAAAACCATTAGAGTTGGGATAGAATTTGAAGTGCACATGTAGATAATAAAGTTTCATCATGGGTTGGGACTACAACTATTACTTCATATTGCTAGCAGCACACAGATTGGCTGCGAGCCCTATCTTAACAGCCTACTGTAGCTGGTTAACAAAGGCACAAAGTGCAAGCAGGTAGTTTTTCTACTACTTGGGAGGTTATAGAATGAGCAACCTGCCCCTAACCATTCTGACACAGGCCAATTTTAACCATCAAACCACCACTTTATGTCACCTATATAGACCATCTTCAAACCTAAAATATGGCCTTAGATCTGTACAGAAAGCTGACCAGACCAACTGAATTTTGTTCAGCTTCAAGGGATTGGCTTGAAGCAATCGAAGATGGATTGTCATGTGATCAAGATTCGGGTCGTGTATGATTGATTGCATGATGCTTAGTTATTAGGTGTACATATGACTTATTTCACTGGCTGCCAGTGTTTAGTAGAGGCAAGCACTGCATAGAACCCTTAAGAAAAACACACTTAGTGTTGAAAGTTCTAAATCCTTTAACCACCCTACACTTTCTATGCTGCTACACACAAACTTAAATCAGGTAAATCTCCACTGCTCTTGTACACAATAATAGGTCTTAGCACCTAGTGTTAAGTCAGACACACGGCTATGTTCAGGGAGTGTGGTGTCTTAATGAAGGATCTCACTTTCTCATGACTTGGTCCTCATCTCCCTCCTGTATGAATCAGCGATGAACTGGGGAAATAGTGACAGTAATAAAAGACTCTCAGGGTATAAATGGGTTTCACATTTACATTTTTAAACTGAGTCATAGCTCATTAGACAAATGATATCAAATGTTCTTGTTTTCTTGGAGGTGAACGGAGAGTGGTAAAGTAACACTGAGACGTCTCATGGCCAAATGGATGTGTGGGTTGGACGTCTTTTCCAGGAATTGGATCCTGTGATTGAGTGTGGGAATGTGGATACCTTTTTATTGCTCTTCTAGAAAAATAATTTAACTGCTTAATAGTTTTTGATGTTCTTTCCCCTGTGAATTTTCTTTTACTTTTCTCTCATCCACAAATCCTTCTGTAACTCTGACTTCACCTTTCCTGGAATGTCACAGCCTCCACCCCTACTCGTGTCACTGTTTTCCCCACCCTTTGCTTCATACTGGGAGGGATTCCCACACCTGACCTCACATGGCTTCATAACCCTTTGCTTAGCTGTTCCTTGGCCCGAGTTCCCCCTTAGCTGTTGGCACATTGTCTCTTTGAATGTCCAAATATGGCAGAGAGAACTGGATGAAATTCGTCTGCAGGTTAGAACCCATTATTCTAAGGAATAAATGGAGTTTTGATTTAAAACTCAGATATGGGTAATTTTAGTCAAAACACACTCACCTGCACCTAATTATTAGTCAACCCACCATCTGGTCACATATTGTGATTATTCTGTGTGTTTTGGTATCATAATACCATAAAGATGAGAGATCATTTGTAACTGGAGAGGTGTAACTGTGCGAAGGCTAAAAGGCTGTTTCATGGAGAAATGCGTTGGCAGTTTCTCTGTTTTCCCTCTAACAAAACACATTTTCATTTTCAGGGAAACTGCTGATGCCATTTCAGTACTTAAAGCTCACCCTGACCTGCCTTAAGGCTAATGAACATAGCTGCAGGACCAGATGCCAGATTGAAAAGGCCAATTTAGAATGTGTAGTGAACAAGAGACTAGAATGAGTCATACAAGTTTCTGTAAAAAAATTTTGACTGTGTGTGTACTGTTAGAAAAAACTACATATTATTGGGGTGAGTCCCATTTTACAGGGAGTCTCTTAAAGATGGCATGACTGTGCAAATAGATGCACAGTCATGCCAAACCAGCTAAAAACACACATCTGAATTAAGTGGTACTTGGTTGTTGGCCCTTTTATTATCTGACAGTTAGTAGCACGAAAGCACTGTATGTAAAATGTCAAACATGCTAATGAAGTCAGAACAGGAGCCAACTGATGTAACCAAATGTTGAGCAACTTGTGTCACATATGTGTTATGTATAATTTGCATATTGGCTTAATCTAAATGTTTTAGATAATTGAATGAAAGCCAAAAAATGGCCCCTGTCACTTGCAAGAGTGGCCGGATTCTGACCGCAACATAGCTGTGGTCCTTATTCAAAATACATATTCATAGCCAAGTGGCAACTTGTCAAACCCAACATTCAAAAATTGGACCTCTCAGAACTTTGAATAAGCATCTGTCTTTGTAAACACCTTACATCACACCTCTCTGTATGAGAAGACCTCATTTATTTGCATGGGGAAAGCCCCATTAGGATGGAGTGGTGGGGCCAGCAGCCATCTGCCTGTGATTACAGCCTAGGAGCAACACTACAACAATGGCCACTTGGGCATGGCAAAAAAGAAAAAAAAAAAGCAGGGGAGAGCCCAGCGATGATCACACACTCGCATACAACAATTACTGGGGAACCAAATCCCCCAAGTCGGAGTGAAACCCAGAGATTTGGCAAGGCGGAGGTTGTTAGGCGTCCAACATGCAGCTGAAGCCAACCAGCACACTCCCGATCAGATCAGCTCCATGTGTGGTGTTATGATGGGCCATACTCAAAACCATGCATGTAGTATATTGTACATGTGTATGTGATGAATGCAGTAACGTATTGCCATCCGTGATGATACAGTGTTTTGGGATACAGAAATCCTACATTGATGATTTCTGCAGCAGTCTGGTTCAACCTCTCTGACCCTCTGTTAGCCTTGTCAGCTAGTGTATTAGCATGCTAATGTTTGTACTGAGAGTGGCTTACCGAGGCCCACAGCTTCTGTGAGATAGTTTCAGAGTTTGTGCATGAATGGAAGCAATTAAATTTAATTGTTTCTCTCAACGCGGTCTAGTCAAACACACTGTCATAATATACAGCTTATTACCCAATGTGGTCACTCATCATTAAAAGAAGAATTTGTGAAAAAAATGGCCCACTTTTTTTTGGTAAAAAAAAACTTGCTGCATGTCTGCCTCGTGCACAGTGCTTATGATTCATTTATTAATTTAAACATAACAGTTAGCAACATTAACAATTTTTTTGTCTTATTGTGTGTAACAACCTGAACCCCAGACTCTGCACTAAGATCTTATAGTGAGACTTCCTCTGGACTTCAGGTCACACAGAGGGCTAGAAGCTTGATCCCCACAGCCAGCTAGAAACATAAAACAGCTTGGTTGTCAGAACTCCAGCTGTAGCAGGATCCTTGTTAAATGTGCATTAGACTACACTCTGGGCCTCGGCAAAACTGATTTTACTTTCTACTCATGAACCTAGAATTGTATTGACTTAGCAGCTAACTGTTTAACATGTATTTGACATGCTCTATAGGGGAGGTTGTTTCACAGATGGAAAAGTAATAACATTTCTGTATGTTCTTAGGGTGAGGATGTGCTGCTCTTCGCTGCTCATCACAAGTGGGTAAGTTGTAGGTGAAGCTTTGAAGCACATGGGCAGCTATAGCCGTTTTCTATCTTACAGGATTTTAAGGTTATTGCAGTTTCACTTCTAATGTAAACCTGGAGGGAGTTCCTGTTGGATGCTTTTCATGTTATAAATGAGAAACTCTACATCACACAGCTTATGACAGGCTCCTGAGATAACAGAGATTTCGGTGTGATTTTTAACAACAGCATTTAATAGCAGTGCCAGAAACTGTAGAAGCCACCCTGGTAGAAGAGAGCTTGAGGCAAAGAAACACTAAATGTTGTTCGCTACTCTATTAGGTTTCAGAACAAAATGTAATTAATCTTTATTACTTTTATTAAGCTGATGCATTCACTTTTTCCATTTAGTTGTGAGGCTCCAGGGCATCATAGAGATAGTATGTCAACGTGCATGCTTGCTACAGCATTTGTCTGCATATGGAGCAGGCCTGTATGGGAATGTTAATGTTTGCGTGTGTGAACTGCTGGTGTCTTTCTCAGTGTCACTGAACAGACACTACTTACTCAAAATAGATGGTTTAAAATCATCTCTGGATACATGCCACTCATTGAAACCAACTTGTGTAATAGCGGATTGGCATAAAATAATACTTATTTGAACCAGTAGACAGGATTAAATGCACTGATGCTTTGGTATGTCTGTAAGCAGACACACACCCACATAGAACCAAAAAGGGACTTCCCCACAAATCCTGGAAGTGCAGCGTTCTCATACTTTAAATAAATGAGTACACATCATGCTGTCATGGGAAAAGACACAAATCTTTAGAGCCAAATGTCACATATGCAAAATATGACAGAGAAATATTATATGTAAAAATAAATACACACGTGGGGTGTAGTATATATAAACACTGATATAAACATGGTCTGATTGCTCTCTCCATAGTTTAACTGCCAGGATGTAGATGGCCTCATTGGTGTAATAGCTGACATGACAAGGGTTTTGCCAAGTAAGTGTAGTCTGGAATTTATTTAACGAGCACTGAAGGAGATATGACTTAGGCAATATTTTGACACCTGTTTCAATAAGTGATTTCACCCTCAGTGGGAAAATTAAGTTATATGACTGATCATCTTCAGATTATTTATGAGTCTCTAACCAAGCCAGCAATGTACATCTGTAGCTAATTGCTGGTGGCCATTTTGAAACCTTGACATTGTGAGGAGCCTTTGTTTGGTGGGAACGAGGGTGGATGTGTTTTTTTTTCTTTTTTTCCCCCAAAATTCCTCAAAATATAGTAAATGATGATGATGAACAGGTGCAACATTGTGCATGTTAGTAAAAGATGTTTCCCCAGCATTCAGACACATAACACCTGGTTTTGCTTTGTACTACACATTTCCCAGGAAACATTCAATGCTGCAGCAAAACTCTGATTCTAATGTACCAACAGACCTGACCATATATTCTTTTTTTGGGACTGACATTGACCACTGTCTTCCTGATTTGGCAGCATCAACCTCCCATCAGTTCTCATTAGTCTCCTTGTCTCCGCTGCTGAGAATCAGCCACAGAGCATGATGCTGCCACCACCATGCTACTCTGACTGATACTGAGATTGTATTTCTTGAAGCATGTTTTCTGAAGCTCTGCTAAAGTGAACGTTTAGGGTTGGGTCACCCTCCTGATCTAACAATGTACTTAAGGCATTTGGCAAGATGACAAATTATTCAGGCCACTATGATTGCAGTTTATAATGTAGTTTTATATCCTGATATTTGCTTGTTACAGTTTAAAGTCAGAGGTCCACAGAGATTTTTTCGGCTTTGTGGCTTCTGTTATAGTGTGAACTGTGAAGATATCAAATCAATGATATCAAATATGTTTCATTTGCCACTGCTTCATTCCAGCCAAATTCTTGAATTTAAAGCCAGCATTATATGTCTGACTACAGCAAAATATGTAATTTTCTTTTTCAGATTTTACAAACATTTATGTTCATCATTATAAGTAGATGAGGAAAATACCACTTTTACCCACTTAAAGTGAAATCTGCAACAGTAAAGAGTGCAAAAAATAGAAGGTCTGAATACTCTGAAGTCACTTTACACACAGGATCTCATGTTTCATTGAGTGCTACAGTATACGTTGATGTGATCTATCTCTCAATCTAAAATGACATTTTTCCCCTTGCCTTTCTCACTTCTGTTGATGGTTGTCTATAGGGATAGTTTTACATTGTTTGACATTTTCCTAATCCTCGCGAAACGCTCCACATCTGAGACGCTGTGGGTACCTACCTTAACTGGACTCTCACTGACACACACCTTGGCAGTGCAGAACAAGAGTCCATTCTCTTTCACTGCAGACCATGAAGTCAATACATGAGTGCTGTAACAGAAACGCTTCAGATGATGAATTGCTGCAAGTTCATTGGTTAGACTCTGACTTCATGTCCGAGTGAGTGACATTTCCTAAGAGCTAAGCTTTTCAACTTGTCCTGGACTTTGCTATAGCCACACACAAATGCCACTTGAAATCCAAGCCAACAGTTTCTAACAAACAATGAGTCAGGCTTACAAAAAACACACAGTCCTCACCCTACTTGTGTCAGTGAATTGAAATGTTTCCTATTGATGTTTCCAAACCTTGTTGTATTGTATTTGGCAGCTATTATAGTCTGGAACCTTACACTGTATTGTAAGGGTTTTTAATACCTGTTTATGTTATATCACATTATTTCTGACAACTTTACCAATCAAAGTAATTTAACTCTTCATTGTACTAATTTTCATAGTGTAAACAATTTTTTTATATTTAAAAAATGTAGCCACATTAGTTGCATAGTTAGAAGAATACAAATATAGTTCTGACTAAGTAGTTACAGGCTGCTTGTGGTACAATGTTCAACAACGTAGAGAAGATTGAAGCAAGGCGTCTGGACTTGTAGAGTTTTCTAGAAGATGTTTCGCTGCTCATCCAAGCAGCTTCATCAGTTCTAACTGTTTGGTGGGGAAACATGGTTTATATGTGGTTACAGACCTATGTGGGTGGGTCTGGGTAAAACTTTAAAAAAACTTACAAACAATAGCACTAAATGTTTCCATACTTACCTGTGATGTTCTGGCTGACTGGGCCAGGTGTGTCTAACGACTGGCTAACGACTTTGAAACTGCCGGAGGTGGACTGGTTGACAGTCCTTTGTTCTTACTGTGAGTATGTGCAAACTTCCTGGGAATGGATGGAATCACTGCATTGTATGTGGTAGAAAGATGATGTCTGAGGCCACCACCTCTGTTAAGGGAAGGTTTTTCCAGCTTAACATAGATGGCTTCCTTGACTCCTCTTTCATACCACCTTTCCTCCCTGTCTAAAATGTGAACGTTGTTGTCCTCAAAGGAGTGTCCTTTGTCTTTGAGGTGGAGGTGAACAGCTGAGTCTTGTCCTGAGGAGGTGGCTCTCCTGTGCTGAGCCATTCTTCTGTGGAGTGGTTGTTTAGTTTCTCCAATGTACAGATCAGCGCATTCCTCACTGCACTGGACTGCATATATCACATTGCTGTGTTTCTCCCTGGGAATCTTATCCTTCGGGTGAACCAGTCTCTGTCTCAGTGTTGTCATAGGTTTGAAATGGACCAGGATGTCATGGTTGTTGAAGATCCTGCGGAGTTTCTCTGATACTCCTGACACATATGGAATGGAGATGTTCTTTCTCCGCCTGGTGTTGTCCTTCTTCTTGTTGTTGGGGGGTCTTGTTTTTGTGGCTTTGATGAGTGCCCACTTCGGGTAGCCACATGTTTGCAGGGCCTTCCTGATGTGGTGTTGCTCCTTCTTCTTCCCCTCTGAGCTGGTGGGTACAGTTTGTGCTCTGTGCTGCAGGGTCCTGATGACTCCCAGTTTGTGTTCCAGTGGGTGGTGTGAATCAAACAACAGGTACTGGTCCGTGTGTGTGGGTTTCCTGTACACTTCCACATTGAGGCTCCTGTCCTCCTCAATATGTACTGTGCAGTCCAAGAAGGCCAGATTGTTGTCCTTGGTGTCCTCGCGAGTGAACTTGATGTTGTTATCCACTGCGTTGATGTGTTCTGTGAACCGTTCCACTTTGTTGGTCTTGATTTTGACCCAGGTGTCATCCACATATCTAAACCAGTGGGTGGGGGTGGTTCCAGGATAGGAACTCAGGGCTCTTCTCTCCACTTCTTCCATGTAGAGGTTGGCCACAATAGGAGACACAGGTGATCCCATCGCACAGCCGTGCTTCTGTCTGTAAAAGTTCCCATTGTACTGGAAATAAGTGGTGGTCAGGCAGAGGTCCAGTAGGTCACAGATGTGGTCTGGCGTTAGGTTGGTTCTCTCCTTGAGTGTGCTGTCTTGTGTGAGGCACGTCCTTACCATCTCTGTGGCTTCTGATGTAGGGATGCAGGTGAACAAGGAGGTGACATCAAATGAGACCATGGTGTCATCTGGGTCCATTTGGATCTTCTCCACCTTGTTCACAAAGTCCTGCGAGTTGTGAATGTGATGTGGTGTGTCACCTACCAGTGGTGTCAGGAGTTCAGCCAAGTGCTTAGCCACGTTGTATGTGACTGAGTTTGTGCTGCTGACGATGGGTCTGAGGGGGACTCCTTCTGGGAGTCATCAGGACCCTGCAGCACAGAGCACAAACTGTACCCACCAGCTCAGAGGGGAAGAAGAAGGAGCAACACCACATCAGGAAGGCCCTGCAAACATGTGGCTACCCGAAGTGGGCACTCATCAAAGCCACAAAAACAAGACCCCCCAACAACAAGAAGAAGGACAACACCAGGCGGAGAAAGAACATCTCCATTCTATATGTGTCAGGAGTATCAGAGAAACTCCGCAGGATCTTCAACAACCATGACATCCCGGTCCATTTCAAACCTATGACAACACTGAGACAGAGACTGGTTCACCCGAAGGATAAGATTCCCAGGGAGAAACACAGCAATGTGATATATGCAGTCCAGTGCAGTGAGGAATGCGCTGATCTGTACATTGGAGAAACTAAACAACCACTCCACAGAAGAATGGCTCAGCACAGGAGAGCCACCTCCTCAGGACAAGACTCAGCTGTTCACCTCCACCTCAAAGACAAAGGACACTCCTTTGAGGACAACAACGTTCACATTTTAGACAGGGAGGAAAGGTGGTATGAAAGAGGAGTCAAGGAAGCCATCTATGTTAAGCTGGAAAAACCTTCCCTTAACAGAGGTGGTGGCCTCAGACATCATCTTTCTACCACATACAATGCAGTGATTCCATCCATTCCCAGGAAGTTTGCACATACTCACAGTAAGAACAAAGGGCTGTCAACCAGTCCCCCTCCGGCAGTTTCATAGTCGTTAGCCAGTCGTTAGACTCACCTGGCCCAGTCAGCCAGAACATCACAGGTAAGTATGGAAACATTTAGTGCTATTGTTTGTAAGTTTTTTTAAAGTTTTACCCAGACCCACCCACATAGGTCTGTAACCACATATAAACCATGTTTCCCCACCAAACAGTTAGAACTGATGAAGCTGCTTGGATGAGCAGCGAAACGTCTTCTAGAAAACTCTACAAGTCCATACGCCTTGCTTCAATCTTCTCTACGTATGATGACCTGGATGACTGAGAATCTTCATCAACAATGTTCAACAACTATCCACAATACCATGCTTCAAATGCCAGAATGTCCCTGAACATTGTTGCTGACCGGGTGTATCCCATCATGGTCGCACTCCACAGTGTGTCAGGGTCAAGTGTTGTGTCACAGAACATGTTTGTTGAACAGAACAAGTTACGTTTGTAGAACCAGCATGATGTTGTCAAACTAGCATGTACTAAAATTCTTGTTGGATCTTGTTGAGTATCTGGATATTTCAGCCTTAAAGGCACACTTGAAATGGTCTTGAGTCAATTGCAGCTTGACTGACTTGAGACCTTAAGGCAGAAAGCTTAAGAGACTTAACCGCTGAGTATTAAAGCATTGCGCTCTGAAGCTCTGCCAAACTGTCAATGAATAATTAACATTAACCAGGATATGCATACGGTGTATATATAAATATATAACATCCTTTCATAAAAATACAGTGGAGAAAATACATTTAGATGAAGGAAATATTCTTAGAGTTTTTACTGTCTGGTACAGAATGCAGTCATATTGTAGATTTAAGTAACATCATATATTTAAAAACGGTCAAAATAGTGATTATTTATGCCAACACTGTCTTTTTGAGTATACTGCTTGTTACTGCACCATCCAATGCTCCGTTAGAGCAGTTCATTTAACAAAACACGGAATGTTGCCATGCCAAAATGTGTGCGCACCAAACATATCCACCTGTCTTAGCTGGCTTCCAAACGTCTGTTACTGTTAGACTGAAACATGAACTTACTATATGAGCAAAAGGCCAGCATGGAGCAAGTGTAGAAAAACCCAGCAAATCCAATGAGTGTATAAAGCACTCTTTTAGATGTTTGGTCAGCAGAAAGATATCATAAGAACTGTTACCATGTGCTTTTTCTTTTGTGTGTTTATTTGTTTTTTATGCCAAATGTCAAAATAAGGTATATAAACACATATATACAGCAGAAAAAGTTAAAAAAAAAACTGCTTTTCATAGTGACAGACTCGATGCTGGGGGACATGAGCAGATGGATAAAGTACATCACCATGCTGTCTGACTCTAGTAGCCAAATCTTTAAATGGATAAAATAAGCTGGCAATTTAACTGTGAATCTGCACTTGTGGCCTTGACTGCAAATCTCTGCAGACTCTTACATTCGTAGAACAGTAGTGAAACTCAATCCCAACTGTAAGGCGGTCCAGTCTGTGTTTGTGCGTACACGCACTGTATCTGTGTGCATGCGTACATGTTCAGACAGCTCAAATCCAAAGTGCCATAGTTCATGTCAGCAAAGCGGCTAGGTGTTTATGGCTGTAATGGAACACAGTGTTTTCAGTGAGAATGGCTGGAGTGGACAGGACTTTTATAACCTATGCTATGCATGTCTGTGGTAGTATCTCTGAATTCTTTCTTGACTGCATGTGCCATTAAATTATTTAGATGGTTTTTTGAGGTGGTACAGTAAAAGGCTTTAGATATTTCCAACTGGAACTATGGAAGACTCTTTCTGTTCTACCAATAGACAGAAAAATATTTCATTGGTCCTCTGAGTGTAGTCTAACACAGACTGACAGATATTCTCCCACTTATAGACTATGACTTCATAGCAGAATGAATAATAAATAGGTAAAATGGAGAGAGACACAGGGCAGAAATATGTTCCTGCCAAAGAGTGGTTTTAGACTTATCAGCTTTTCCTCTGGCTAACACTGGCCATGTGGCAGTAAAATGAAAAAAACATGGAGTATGGAAAAAACATGGCAGTATCTACAGTAGCTTCAGTGCTAATCTCAATTAATTCTTTATCATGAGTTAAATCACTAATCCTGCATGAAGCAACAGAGAAACAACATAAGACAAACCACTTTCACACTGAACAATACCACCATGACCCCCTAAAATCTGTTTTTTTTTTGTTTTTTTTTCCCAGGGTACACCTGTCCACAGCCCTAAAAATGAATTACATGTGCAGTACTTTATCAGCTCCTACAGCAGTGATGTTAAAATGACACCCTGCTGCACACAGTAATTTCACTTCTGTTTCCAGCAATTTTGTGGTATCTTGGCAAAAATCGGCCATCGGTATTCATTCATGCAGCATGCTCACATTGTCACCGTAACCTGATGTTGGGAAAGGAACTTAATGGCTTTAATGCTTTTACATATTTTTGAAAACCCACATGGTCATTTTAGTGTAAATTTGTTATTAGTTTCATACAAAAGGTTCAGGTTCATCTTTGTCTTTATATTAGACTTTAAGGTGTGCAGTGGAAAGGACAGTTATGAAAAACAGGCAGGAGACCAAAAATGTTCTGTTAACAAAAAAAAAAAACATAAAAAAAGAATAAAAAAAAATACAGGAAAGCAATGGCTTATGTGGCAGGATAGCCTGTCTTAGGGAATGTACACACATCTACGTGTACTATAGAGCAGTGGTCCCCAACCACCGGGCTGGGGACCGGTACCGGTCCGTGGGTCATTTGGTACCGGGCCGCACAGAAAGACTGAGCAAAACATATATTATTCATTATCTGAGTCTGACAGCTGTTTCATTTATAAATCGATCAGATTCATCCGCCTGTGCCTTTAAGCACCTGCTCAGACGCTTGTCTCGGTCACGGGATACGGAACCCCAAAATTAAGCCCACAAGCAGCAAAAATAAATAAAAAACAAACGTCTTTGGAGAGCTTCTTCGGAAAGGGAAAAAGGCCTAACGAAGAGACAGAAGAAGAGGAGCCTACCCCTTCAAAGGAAAAGAAACCCGCATTTAAAAGACTATATCAGGAGTCCTATTTAAAATACGGATTTATTGCAACAGGTGATTCTCACACACCAAGTCCGCTCTGAGTGATATGTGGCGACAGACTCGCAAATGAGGCAACGAAGCCTTCAAAACTGCGAGACCGAGCACCCTGCATTAAAAGACAAGCCATGGAAGAAAACATGAACAAGAACGACTGAAGCAATTAATGACGGCCAAAACAAAATTACGGAGTGGACTGGACATAAGAAACACACTTCGGGTGTCATGTCTCCCATTATCCCTAGATGGGACCGCCTCATTGCTGAGAAAGCTCAAAGGCTCCCACTAATTAAGCATAAGAGTAAGAGTCTGTTTATGCACTTTGTTTTTTTTTTTTGTTTTTTTTTTTTTTTTCTGTGCCGGTCCGTGAAAGTATTGTTTTACATGATACCGGTCCGTGGTGCAAAAAAGGTTGGGGACCGCTGCTATAGAGTATCTAAGGGAGCCGGTGGGTGTGGAGAATCAAGTGACTTTGAAAGTTTTTTTTTATGCTCGTAGATGGGAGTGGCTGGATTTTCACTGTGTGTTTTGGCTAAGAACCTCACATGTGGAGAAAAAAAAAAAAACAGCTCCACACTAAAACTCAAGATGAGGTGCCACCAGCAGGTTGTGACTGCAGAGTTTTTACAACCAGCACACACAGTTGAGATCCTTATAGATGAAGTTTTAAATGAGATGCAGCAATTCACCTTCTGACATGCAAATATTGTATTGGTCTGCCATCTGAGGTGTGGGGTGCTAATAAGATCTTTCCTAAGCATCTTGATCCTGGATCCAGTCTCTGGTTTTTGTGTGGATCAACATCAACTTCGATGACTTTGCTTTATTCTGGGGATCAACAAAGAATTATAAAAAATAGTGTACTACACACATATGTCATGATCACTGTTCTTTAGCACGTTTTCAGGTTCATGTCACACAGGCCTAGTTTTGTGTGGCACAACAAGGGGTTTCTAGAAAGGAGAGCCAAAGCAGTGTAGGTATGTGCAAAGAGAATAATGGCACTATTGTCTGTGGCAGCTTGCAGAGTGCAGAATCTTGTTAACCTTTGGAATCTGGCTTAGTATCAGACTGGCAGGAACACAAGGGTTGGCACCTTCCTTTGATACGCCTACACAAAGAGAAACGTGGGTAACCCTTTGTCTCATGAACTCACCTACAAACATGCATGCTCGCAATTTTGTAATATTGCAACTCTACATTTTTGACATTTTTTCCTTAAGAAATGTTTACTTAATGGTTTTTTTGTTTAAAATTTGCAAAACTGTCAAGCAATTGTGACATCAAAAAAACTTCATCAACCAGTCTGAAAAATGTTGTCAGTTCTTGCATTAATCACTAGCTTGCATATGTATGCACACATTATTTTAGTGTGCAGACCCATTTTTAGTGGCACTCCAGTATGACCAGAAGTGTTGTCTGTCTGTATCACATAATTTTTTTCTAGTCTGGAATAAGATTTCATGGTCTGCTGAGTTAAAAGCAGTACATGAGCCCCAGGGTGGCTGGTTCGTCTGTCAGACACCAGTGTTGAGGCTCGCTCATTTTATAATTGACTGACCTGAGACAACCTTTCAATGTTGTAATTGCTTACCAACCTAAAAATGGGACCAATTCTCTGCACCACGGTTCTTCCTTGTACTCTTACTGTTGTTGCTTTCGCCTTGATTTTGTGCCATCTCCCCCCTTATAAAACTTCCTTTGGACCTGTGCCAGACTTTCCCAACATGCCCTCAAATGGCCCCTGGCACAGAGGAGCTCTTGCTCATCCCAGAACTGCAGGTGTTCCCACTGGTTGCAGCCATGTCCTCATCCTCTTCTACCCCTAAATGGGCTCTTGCCAGGGGATTCACACACACACAGGGGGTCTGCATCAGAATGGTTGCACTTGGGCCAGGAATTGGACTGTGGGGAGAGGAGTGCTTTATCTTTAGGCCAAAGGCACAACACTGTAGCACATTGTGGCCATCATCTGATAACAATGACTCAGCAGAACCAATCGACATCAGCAGGAAATTCAGACACAGCTATTCGTCCACAATGATGCAGCGTGGCACTCCTGAGAGGACATGATGTTGCTCTCTTAGAGGCTGTTCCTTGTATGTGTACTACAGTTTTTTTTCTCAGTTGCATTTAACAAATAAAAAACACTCAGTCTAAGATTTATCAAACCTATCATTAACACATGGTTCAGAATTAACAGGACACTTGGCTACTACTCAATGCTTCTTGGGCAGTTGTGTGGATCTTCGGTGTTCCAATGCAATCTAGTGGAACACAGTATTTTCAAGTCAAAAACAAACAAACTGCCCTGATGGCTGTTGACACAGTGTTCTCAAAATACTAAGACTACACAAAACAGGATTCCGTCTATATCATATGATCAAGCAGGCCTATTTCCTAACAGCCTGGAAATGCCAAAACATTTTGTTGCTATCAGGTTGTCAAGCCAATAAAAACAGTGGAGCTTCTCATTGTCAAGCTGTCAAAGACACATGCTTGACATGCTGTTCTAAACCCAGTGAGGGCCTGACAGTTATGCTGAAAGATAACTCCCGAAACTGACACTAATTAGAAAACATGATGGAAAGACCAAGTTGATGCTGAGCACAGAAAACCCTACACACCTTAGGCGTATGAAAATCCAGTAATCTGTTAATTGTAGATGTTATTTATCACTTTAAAAGATAAAGCATGTATTATTGTTTTAGGAGTGTACAGAAGTGAAATCATGGTGGGAACAAATGCACATTCCGATTCAATAATGTAATGGTTTGTTTCAATTGCACTAGAAAGAAAGACATTTCAACTGAAATGTCCAAAACGAGTCAGTAAGTTTCAGGTATCTATCTCAACACCAACCGCTAAGTCCAAGATGGCGGCAGGAAAAGTTTTGTTAATTGTATCATTAAATAACTTTTACATACAATAAGGCCTCTGTCTTTATTTATGGCCTGTGATAACTGCAAAAATGGCAACTTCTTGATTTTCTAACTTTTTGTATTGCAGTAGCCTTATCAAACAAGGACCACTTGTTGATTTTTTTTTTATTCCTGTAGGTATGCCATCTATTTACACTGTAAATTCAAGTTGTGATCTGGAAAGCATCGATAGCACACAAAGTGAACCCAACTGCTTCCAAGACACTGATGCAAAGCAGAGCATTCACTGAAAGCACCGCATAAAGCTGACCTCCCAAGAACATAAACTCTGAGCTCTGTAGGAGGCAAATATGAAAGTGTTTATTCATGTACGCTTGTAATTACATGATTTCACTTTCATGGTCTCACACAAAGATGCATAACCACTGAACCTTAATCTCATGGGTGATTATCTAAAATATTCCACTGCAGCTTGTTGCTGCAGTGTCCCAATTAGCTGCCTCTGAGCTAAGAATAAGTTTATCTAAGTTTCCACAGCCAGAAAATAGCATATATACAGTACTTTATATCTTCAAACAGCCATCCAATGAAAACAGTCACGCTAGGTCCAAGTGTGCATTGCCTTCAGGCTGAACACACATTTGTTCTCCTAATGTCATCGTTAACTTAATTTCTTAAGTAATCATTACAGAAGCATGGTTAATGTCTTAAATTAAATTCACTCAAATTTGTAAAATGTATTATTGTTTGGCACATTGTATTGATAATATTCAGCGTTTACTTTAGGCCCCCGTATAGCAAGTTAAAACCTTAGTTATTCTGATAAATAGAGCAGCCCTCTAGTCTTCTTCTTCTTCTAATTCAACTGTATTGAGCCAAAATAAATATGGCTTTGATAATTAGGAACTTTGGGTGTTTCTGCTGTTATGATAATTCTTTTATCTTTCATTGGAGGTGGTGGACCCACTGTGGTCTCCTCTGTGGTTACAGATTGTTCAAGAAATCGCATACTATTCCATCATTACCATGGTATTGCATGGTATCCATTCTTCAGTGTGCTTTAAGAAGAAGCACCCATGTCTGTTGTTACCACTAGGTTGATGAAGATTCTCAGTCATCCAGGTCATCATACGTAGAGAAGATTGAAGCAAGGCGTCTGGACTTGTAGAGTTTTCAAAACTCTACAAGTTTTGAAAACTCTACAAGTCCAGACGCCTTGCTTCAATCTTCTCTACGTTGTTACCACTATCTTCTCATGGGCCTCCTTGAGGTTAAAAGTCTTCAAGCCCAAGATGGAAGTTAGACTTCAAACTTTCTGCAGAATCACTCAAAAATAACTTCATGTGCATCTAACAACAGCTGTATAACTCCACTTCTTCTACCTTAGGCCATACACTTAGCAATCATACCTCATTGTATCCAGTCAGTTGTATTTATTTGGCTTGGATACAATATACTTGTCTTACTTGCCGTTCTTCATTCTTATTCTATAAATAACTGCACTAGGTCAGGGTGAGGAGACTAAAATAGCAACCAGTTTCTGCTCTACAGGTGATGACACTCAAATTAGATTTCACAAAGGAAAACTGAAAAAAAGAAGTTTATTTAATGAAATTCTCAGCTTAGCCACTACTGTCCCATCTGGTAAATGGTTGAAAGACATCTCAATGGTAGTTTCAGGGTGTTTAAAGAGACACTTAAACAAAGTCTACTTCAATAGTGTCATCATTGGCAGGCGGAGATGCAGCGATAAATTGAGACTGTTGGATGAAAGGGTTTTTGTGGTTTATCTGGTCATCACATTCTGCTAAATGTGTCACATGTTCTCATGTTGATCTGGAAAAATATTTGACTCACTCTACCATATTGTTAATGTACCTTGCTGTGCAGTTTCCTAATATAGAAAGATGAGCGTGAGGAATTCTGCATTTCAGCTATGGTTTCCATTGCATGAGCACATTTGCACTTTTCCTCTTGGACACAGAGTGCTAGTTTTTCTTCTCTCTGTTTCACAGAAATCGGGCAGATATTCCAAATACCTCATAAGGTCCAAGCAACATGCAGATGCAGAGCCCTATTAAAGTTTAAAGCAGAAACACACTCACAGTATACATACAAGCAAGCAAAATTTACACCTCCAACAAAACAAAGTGTTTGGTCTGCAACCTAGCACACATGGGGTGTGCTGAAAACCTGACATAGCAAGCCAGAGACACAGCATGTAAACAGTATGACAAGGTCCTGCACTCCCAAAGAAAGACTGTTGTTCCAGTGTAGACAGGTTCTTGGCTTGCTTAGTTTGAATGACTGATTGGATTCTAGTCAGAGCTCTTTTTCTGGCACAGCTTGCAGGAAAACACAACAATATCGAGCGCTGTCGATTTGTTGGGGTATACATTGCATTACAATAGTGTGGATGAGATGTAAGCAGAAGCTGAGTCATTTGACTGTGCAAAACAAATTTTGCAGTTTCAAGTCAAATGATGTATGTATATCTCATCATTATGATCTTGTATTACAGCTGGCTCCATGATGTGGAAATATTCAGTTAACTAGTTTGCCCCTATGCACCCAGAGCTGGATTATTAAATGGTAAGAATGGCCATGCCCCCACATGTCCATATTGCTATCCAATATTGAGAAGTGCTTCTGTGTCATGTCAAACCAATGTGCCAATATTTGTGACTAAAGTTTTATAGATGATTGACAGCCTTTCTTGTTGTTTGTTCTCTACTTAGCTGCTTGCAAGGCTACCAAAGCCAGCTCATTTTCATGTTGTAGTATGGACAGCATGGATTCTGACAAATCGTTGGTGTATTCACTTTTTTCATAGTCTCACAATTGTATAGAGAAAATAACTTTGTTGATGGTGCAAACTGACAAACTGCTGTAGAGCGGACCCTGCAAGACAAGCGGGTTATTAGAAGATTAACCTGACACCAGTCATCGTCAAGTCTATGGGACAGACAATATAAGTCAATATAAAATAAAAAGAAGACCAAATCAAAGCTAAATAATATTGATATTCAGACATTACATTACAGAACATCCACCCAGTGTTGTGTGTGTACAAAATAAAGGACACTCATATGTCACCATGAAATATTTCACAGTCCGATAACAGAGAAAAGAGCTAATAATGGGTAGCTACCCCTATACATCTGCCTTTTTTCAAACATTTTTACCCTAAGAAAAGGCTCATCGTACCTCCATAAAGCTCACCTGCCACCTATTATTTGTCTCTTTACCCTGACGTTTATGGGTCCTTCCTGACGTTTATGGCCCATTCCTATTCACTTTGAAAGTATAGACAGACACTGAAAGCATCCATCTGGCTTTGATTTCTCTGCTTCCTGGGGCTCTTTGTCTAACCATCAGACTCCAATCCCTCATGAAGAGTGCACGTGCACCCATACTGTACAGGACTATACGTAAATACAAACACACAAGGCAGATGGAGGCGAGTCAGACGAGTTTCAGAAGATTGATAGAGGGAGAATACAGTACCACATCCCACTCTGTGTAAACACAGAGAGAAAGCTATTTTTATTAGTCAGCTCAATCTCTATGGAGACTTGGGGTGGGGATGGAACCTCCTTTATCGAAACCTGGCAAGTCCTGATCAGAAACCTGCAGGGACTTCTCTGTTTAGAAGACAGAGCTCCCATAATGACATCAGGCATCTCTGAGGCATGAGGTCATCAGTGTAGGGAAACATGTCCTATTGATTTCATTTCTAGCAGCAATGTTATTGGGTGGGAATCGAAGGTCAAAATGTCTTTCTTATGTTACAGAGACATAAAATTGACCCCATCTGTGGTAGCCAACTGTATGGTGTTGTACATGCCTTAGACATTTATGGTTGAGTTAATTCCCACTGCTGTAAGGTAAACTGAAGGCAAGCCTAAGAAGAACAATAGTACAGCTGAGCAAAGGGCCAGCCTCCATCATTGGTGGGTCTATAACATCATAACCAGGCATGACAAAGTGCCTAAAAAGAGAAAAATAAACATGTCTTAGCACAAAAAGATAGCAACAGCAGGCTGCGAGTCAAACGTTTACTTAAAGAATATGCGGGAATGATTGATGAGAAAGCTGTCACACGCTGGGCCCCAGGATCACGGCCCCTTTGCAACAAGCTCAAAAGCTGTCTGACATTCAGTGCGAGCTGTCTCTCAAACTTCCCCCCACAGGAATTCTGGAGTGCATCCCTTCTTATGTTATTAAAAGTTATTCCACTGTTTAAGGAAAATGTGAAGCATTTACAGTACGCATAAGGGTAAGGATATACTGCAGAGCTGAGTCGTGGACTGACAAGACCAGGATGAACTTTTTTGCTCTGTGCATTGCTTGAAACTGCGGAAATATATATTCATGTTCATATTTTTTTGATGAGTCTGTAATGCTAAGCTAAGCTAATTAGCAGCTGTTTGAAGTCATATAACAACTTCTTACCTCTCCACAAACCTGTGCATAAAATTGTAATGTCTAGACCATACTTAAACTCCAGAGGCCCACTGTTGTAATATTACAACATCACATTTAAACTTACAAAAATAAAACATTTTTTTCTATTTAAATCCACATTAACATCAATAATGAGTTCTGTTGTTCATGTTTACAATGTAGTTGGATGGTAGATTGTGTAAAGATGTATAGTTACACACATGTGTTCGCAACATGAGCGATATCACTGTACATCTGCTACCCTTCAGGCCCAATTATATTTGCCTAAATACTTACAAAATGTCAAAAGTGAAAAAATCACAGATTTATGCATCACAGGCCTTCTATGACAACATCTAACAGGTCATTTTTATTTCTAAACTTGAGTAGCTGGGGGTTAATAGAAATGAGCTGAAATTAAAGTAATAAGACTGCCTTTTTGGCTGGGAGGATCCTTCTGGGTTTCATTCCTTGTCTGTCAATTTTCTTGGAGATTTTGTAGGTTTTTAGAGATCTGCCATACTTCTGGTGTAATGCACATTGATTTGATGTAAAAGTCTTGCCTTTCATCCTTTTGTGTCACACCTTTTCTTTAACCAAAATTCTCGCAGTCTTGTCATCACCATGGTGCTGCCAAGCAACCAGTACAACCTCCAAAGGCAACATATTTATTGTATCTGACTGAGAGGAGAATGGAATTAATCATCTCATCTTTACTTAGCACACAAGCCTGAAATGTCAAACTGCAGTATTCCTTTACCAAAATCAAAGACATTTGAACACTGTATCCTTTATAAGCAAACACAAAAAGTATCACAGCCTGTCAGTTTTTTTCTCAGTTGATGGTCCAAAGGCCGATATGTTAGCCCGTCTCTAGCAGCAGCGTGCCTAGAAATAAATGTTTACCAGGTCTAGTTGCAACTCCACAGGAATTCCCTCGTGTCCTATTACCTTCCCATGTCAGAAGAATGCTAATATGCTCGTATGGCTTCATTGAACACTCAGGGAATGCCGGGGATGCCAGCCTGAGCATGAGCAGGGTCCCCACGTGGAATGTTTTCCTAGGTGTCATTTTCTCATTCCGCCAATGGCTTTGAGTGCAGGAGGTTAGTGGAGTTTAAGTATATTGAAATAGTATTGCAATAAGTACAGCACAACAGTTATTGGCTTGAATTCACCTGATCTACAGCAGATTATGTTTGTCTTTTTCATGCCCCAGTTAAATAAGCTTTTTTTCAAGGAAAGTTCATTTTACCATCTGTTGAAGGACAGTTCACCAACATTTGTTGCAGTACATCACTTTCTCTAAAACAACAGAACCATGAGTTGCCATACTTTTTATAAAATGTGGTTGCAAGAATCCCGAGATCTGTCAACCCTAATTTGTAGTGCTGGAAGAAAGGCTGGGACCATCAGGAGTTTTCATTGTATGTTTACAAGCTTCTGGCACAGGCCAGTGTACCAATGACCTTTACAGATCATATTGGTTTGGACATGTCTAAAAGTATGTATTTCAAATATTTGACAGGGCTGTGAAAATGGACACACTGAGGTATCCATTTCCAGGATCTACCCGGTACCTTAAGGATTAACACAAGGAAGAGTTGAAGTTTTGAAGTTTTTTCTTATTGGGAACATCAGTGAACAAAATAAAGGAACACTTTAAAATGTTTTTCTAGCTTTAAACTTGGGATTGGAATTTCTCTGCAATCGTCATAATATCTGGCATCAACCAGTCCTAATGAAGGTCTGAGGACTTTCTCAGCAGCCTGTGAAAAGGAACTTTCTCAAAAGTAAATGATGTAACTTACAAAGAAAATGTGTATACCTAAAGCTGGAGGTACCATACTCCCCGAGAAGTGTGTGTGCATACGGCCCGCCCACTGCAGCGCACGTCACACACAAAAAGTTGACAATGCAATTGTATTGCAAATTGTGGGCACAGTTGTGGTTACCTGGCCTAAAGAGCTGATAATGCTCAGGGAAGAGGGCGTATAGCATGACAATAGATAGAAGATCAGTACAGCTGACTGTATAGCAGACCTCTGGTCTGTGTGAATTTAATTCTGTGAACGTGTGGATGAGTGTCTGCAATAACACGTCCCGTCTCCCGGTGTTTAATGTGCACGTCGAGCGACTGTAACGCCATGTTCAATACTAGGATTAATTTTTACTGCCACCTTTTGGACAGACATTCTCCTCTGTGCGCCGTGTTTCTCCTTCCATTAGTTGTTTGCCATCATCCATCGTCGTTGTACTTCCTCCTTCCAAGTCTGTGTGTTCTGCACACCTGAAGAAGCCCTTGCACTTCTCCACATTTATCACACCCACTAAATTTCAACCAATCACAGAATTGGTCTCGCACACCACTGAGAGAAAAGTTCTGCCCGGGACAAAATTACCTACTGCATGTATCACAAACTAAACCATGCCAGAATGTTTAGATGAAGTAGTGTTATCTACTCACTGAGGGTGGAACGATTCACTAAATCCACAGTTCGGTTTGTGTCATGGATCTGAGGTCACGGTTTTCAGTTCGGTTCAGTTTACATTGTTGAGGTTTTTTCTACTTTTAACACTATGGAAATACCATAGATGAGCATAAAACACATTTATTTATCCACCATTCAACATATTTAACAATCAGTTCAGTGTTTCCCCATCATTATATCAGGTCAAGTCAATTTCATTACTATAGGCTATAGCACCGATCATAACAGAAGCCATTTAAGATAACCTTTCCTATGGAACAGGTCTACACCTTGTTCATTTATTAAACAAACTAAACAGCTCATGTTATTTATCTTATTTGCACGGCCGCATGTCATTTTTGTCTCTGCATGGTTGTGCGTTTACAATTCACCACTGCTGTCTGCGCACACACACACACAGAGACACAGACAAACACTCTCTGTATTACTTGATGCGCATGTCCAGAACCAAACAGAACCCTCGCCCCGAACCGAAACACATGTACCGAACGGTTCAGATTTTTTTCCTGAACCGTCCCACCCCTAGTTCTCACACTGTGTTAGGGTAGTAATAACATGCTATCTGTAATTCCACTGTCACTGACTTTGTATAGACCTGGAGCTTCTGGATGTACATTCACAAGTCTTGTAGGTGACTCCCTATGGCTCCATACCGATGTGCCCTTGGGCAAGAAACTTAACCCTAAGTTGCTAATTGGTTGCATCATTGGTGTAAGAGTGTGTGAGAAAGGGTAAATGTGAAGTAGTGCAAAGCGCTTCTTGTACCCTTAAGTATGTAGCCATGTTGCATACAACATGGAAATCTAAACCAGAACAGTTCCAAAATTAATTCTCCTAGATTGATGAAACTAAATACTATCTGTTATTGTTTAGGCCTGTATGGCTTCCATGGAACTGGCACGCTGACTGGCAGGCTCACTGTACTGATAATGTACCCTTGTGCGCTCTGATTCATCTAGATCAAACGAATCAATCTAACTGATTAGCAAGACAGTGAGTAAAGGTCTGTGAGAACATTTTAGGGAAGATTTATCATTCTTTAGTACAGACCATGCAGAATACATCTGCTAGAATTAGTTTATTAAATACAGCTGATAATATCTCTCTCAGGGATGATTCTTATGTCAGCCAGGAAAACTGAAGATTGAAGCCAACTAAAAATGAAAAGCCTGGTGTTTATTGTTCTATGTATTTTCATTTTCAGCTTTATTCCCATGACTAATGTTGTATCTGCACCGGTGTTTTCAAGTGTCCTGATGCTATCCCTTACATGGGTTTAAGCTTAATTTAGCTCACAAATATCTCTGTTCAGGATCTTTAAAGCATTAAGTACAATTACCGTCAGCATTGCCATATAACTGGGCTGCTGGAGCCTCATGCACATGTGACCAAACAGATGGGGTTAAAGTAAAGGGGACAGTGAGAAGTTTCTGTGGGTGTGTGGCTGCACAGTATCTTGTGTGTTTGTGCATTCTGTTTAAACTGTGTTTAAAGGATAACGCAGCATGCCTGTCCTACTTCCACTAAGTGTAATTCATCCACTGCCAGACACAGTTTATATCTTGTAAGTCACTGAGCTCTATTGTCTGAGAAGACAGTTGACCGCACTGGTCAGTTTTACCCAACATAACACTAAACACAGACATTGTTCTTTATCCTGAAACAACATAATTAAGGCAAAGTAACTGTTTATTTTCAGTCTATTAAAAGTAGGTCCATTTTAGGGTAAGTTAAGTGTAAACAAGGCAAAGTGAAGTGCATACTTGGGGATTTCCATCCATTCCGCCACCATGCTATGATTTAGCTGCATGCACAGTCATACCTGCTTCAACTTTTAGGAGCGAGTACATTTAATATGGGTGACTTTACAGTGGGTGAAATGGAGATTTAAAACTGCTTGTGTGAGTTTGTGTTCCATAACAACTCAGTTAGCCTATATTGAAGGGAACTGCTCTAAGTCTAAGTCTGCAGTGTGTTCCTACAATGTTGCCTAGTCCTAACATATGATCAGTTTGGTGAATGAGTAGATTTTAACCTAAACCACGAACTCAATGTGAATACTCACTTTAAAATGGACCCACTGCCTAACAATAATGCCAATGGCTGCCTAACCAAACACTCATATTTGGGAGTAACAATGAAAAATTATAATACAATATAATTTACCTAGTTTCATGAATACATAAAGCTTGTATATAAATTCCAAACTTAGAAAGTGAAGTGATAACTGTCATTAAAACCTCAAACATACCTTTCTTTTCTAAGCTTTATAAATGCATGACTATGTCCAGACTGAACTGGGAAATTGGGCAAACCATTAGTTTTCTGGCCTGTAAAGACAAACTTTAATAGCATCAATTTTAATATCAACAATGGGGCTATCCAGTGCCGTGCAGGGACAGAAACCACAACATCTGGAAACTGTACTCAAAACAAACACGCAGACCACGTCAGTAAATGCTGACATGCTGGCTGCCAAGATCATTTTTCATTTTTTTGTGGCTATATGTCAATTACCACAAGTGATTACCAAAGTTTATCATGTTTAAAATGTATGTGATGGGATGATGCAAAATTAGATGCATGGCTTTTTTTCTGTGATTCCACCCGTAATTTCAGTAAGATCATGCTCTTGACACAGCATGCGGCTTGGGTTAAGTGTGAAGTCATGATATTCAAAGGGAACCTTTCAGAACAATTCTTTTCTGATCACTACAAGCAGCCTAGTAGAGATAGCCATGGAAGATGATGTCTAACCATACATATGTTATATTGAGGAGGAAGAGATGCAAAACAATAGCACTTAAGTGTCAGAGTAGCATCAGTGGATAGCTTCCACTGATTGATCCAACCTCTGATTATATGTTCATAGACCATGATCATACAATGAATTCAGCAAGATCACTGCTGACATGTCCAAAAGCATCAGTAACATCTGGCTGATCTCAAAACAAATCATTCCTTTAATATGACAGAACAGCTTGCACTGCTAGTCCTACAGGGAATCAACACTCAATCTGCAGGATGGCTTCTAAGCCAGACCTCCACTATGATGTCACCCCCTCACCTCCTCAAAAAAAAAAAACATGGGTACCCGCTGCAATAAAGCAGATAATATCAGACAAAGTAAACACGTGGGTGGTGTAGAAAGTCAAGCGTGTAGGTAGACAGATATATTTCTCAGGAGTTAGCAGACCAAACCACAGTGATTACTGTGCTTTCTGCCCCCCATGTGATATAAGGCAACTTAAATAAACACAGTATTATCAGCATTACTACCTGTATCACCTGGCATCATTTTGTGCTTTGTAGTTCTAACATTCCTTCACCAGTTACACAAGAGCTTTGTGCTGCGATTTAGTGTTTCACACCATGTTTGCTGAGGTGCTGATAATGCATTACTGTGTTTTTGGTTCAATCATTGCTTACTATTGCTTTATGAAAATTGTGCCTATATTAATTCAAATTGTGATTTATTTCTAACACGTGAACAAAATTCACGTCACAATGTCATATTTTAGTTAGCACTGTCATGCAATGGCAATATTGAAATTTCTGACTTAAGTACAACTAAGTACAACTTAGCTGGTGGTGGAGGTGTGCTCTTCTCATCTTGAGAGATCAAAAGGCAACTTAATGAGCGCCATCTAATCCACCTCTGAAGCTCTGTTGACCTGCTTTATGTTGCCATTTCTTTATATTGTATTGTTATATTGCTTTTGCTACCTTCCTTCCACTGTGAATTTCCCTCCCACCCCCTCACCTCCCTTCCTTCCTTCCTTCCTTCCTTCCTCCCTCCCTCCCTTCCTCTCCCAATTAGACATATTTACTTCCCAAATCCTAATCTCTAAAATGTCGACAGAGGTTTTAGCACTGGCTCCCTTCAGGCAGCTCTCTCTGTCTCTCTGTGTCTCTCCTGCGCCTCGCTGTCTTTTGTTCTGCCTGATGAGGTCATGTTTGAACCATGTCTCTTTGGGACTCTGTAAGATACAAGCCCAAGCAGAGGGGAGCCAAGCCTCTGTTCACACATGAGATCAAGATAGTCGGGGGCATGTTTCCACAGATTGCCCCTGGGTCTGTGACTTGGTAGGTGTGTCTGTTAGTGTGTGAGAGAGAGAGAGTCAGAGGCACACTCACGAGACCTGATCATTAGCTTGTTATTTTAATGATGATAATTATAATGATAATGGAAATGTAATAACTCTTTCATTAGACACTTTTTAAGAATTCAATTCTGTCATGCAGAAAGAATCCTAAACATACTGTGAGGACCCTAATTAAAGAAATACAGTATGTGATTATGCTGGATTGCAGTTGAAGGATGCAGAACACTTGGTACTATGTCTCTGTAATTGCTGCTTGGTTATTTGTTCCAGTTGATTGTTTAATTTTCTCACAGTGATATGTGATGTTCAATGATGTTGTATATACTGTATATAACAGTATAAAAATCAGTTTACATTATGTAAGAGTTGTGATAACTAGATGAATATGGTGATTCTGTCACGACCTGGTGTTTAGTTCTGGTTTTGTTTCCTTGTTTTGGGTTTTCTGTTTATCCTGTGTCCGGTTATCTTTGTTAGGTTGTTGTTCTGTCCCGTGGGTTTCTGTTTTTGTGATGTTGTCTTGTGCTTCGTGTTTTATTTTGATAGCCTTGTCCTCCTTGTGCATTGTCTTGTTTTTTACTTCCTGTGTTTTCCCTCCTTGTGTGATCACCTGCCCTGCCCTAATGTGTGCCACCTGTGCCTCGTTGTCTTTCCTGGTCCCTTTGTATATAGTCTGTGTCTTCCCCTCTGTCATTGCTAGTTCGTCTCGTCCGGTGTACGGTTTGTTTCTGTCTATGTCTCGTCCATGCCATGCGTTGTTCCGCCCCTACCATGCCATGTACTTCTGCCTGACCTCGGGGTGCTCCAGGTAGTTGCCTTATTCACGCTATGTTTTTGTTCCTGCCTTTTTACGCCATGTGCCTGTTTGCCTTAATCTACTTTTACCACTCAAGGTGTGAGTTTTAGTTAGTTATTTTGTACTTTTCCTTTTGACCACGCTGAGTAAGATTTTTGGTTTTTGTATTGTTTTGCCCTCCTGGCTTTGAATAAAGGAGCTTTTGTTAACTTTAACCGCTCTGTGCCTCTGCATTTGTGTCCTCCTCCTGACGAACCCTGACAGATTCACACATGCAGATGCTAAAAAAAATTATAATATATTATAATATATAATATATAATATATATATAATATATAATAATTTCAGAGCCTTCACTCAGCACTCTCCCAAAAAGGAAAAGTCACTGTATTAGCAAACTAGCTAGTACATTGGTTGTTTTCACACATATTTTATACCAGTATTTCACAAATACAATGCAATTTAAAGATATAGCAACATACACACTGGTTATTTCAAAGGCAAATAACTACCTCCTTTTATGTTCTAGTGTGTCACCAGCTTTGTGTGCTTGTTTTATGCTGTACTAGTGTGAATTATATTGTAGACATCAAACACTGGGCAAAAGTGCCTAATAGAACAGTTAAAATGAGTCTCACTGTTGCTGCTTCATTACCAGGGACACAAAAACACTGTTGTCTCCAGTTCATTGACCTCCTGTTGGCATTCCACCACAGAGCCCTCAACATGTGCACTGCTTTGTTATTTAGAGGGTTTTTTTGTCAAAAACCTCATTCTTAAAGGTTACATATATTAAACAGGACATATGTTATTTTACCAGTGACAATATCTATAACATGACATATATCCATCAAATCCAAACTGTGATAATTAAGCTCTGGTTTGTGACTGCAGGGGTTCAGATGCTGATGTGTGTTTTGACATGCTGCATTTGTGTTACAGATCCAGCCCATCAGCAGCTTTCAAAGGGAGGTGTGGAGGTGAGTCATGGAGGTTGAATGATCAGGTACAGTGGCCAAAACCACACACGCTCATAAATTAGACTAAAATAGTGCCTATCACTCAATTGTCACTGTGTCTGAGGTGATAATCTCAGTAATAAATTGATCTTTCATCAGTGGTACAACACTGTGTAAATACTGTGTACATAGAGCTTTTTAATTAAAACAGAAAGTACTACTTGAAACAATGATACACACGGAAGCAGTTATTTTGCATATAAATCTGAAAAACAAAACTACAGCTAAACCATGACAAATATTTCTGCCAATGTGTTGACTAGGGGCAGCACTAAATTACTTTAATTAATGTCAGTGATCTGCACTGTAAACATTATTCAGGGTGACACCTACCAATGCATGCCAGGCATTTAGGGGACATCTGTGTATAGTAGTTACAGAAAATAGATTGAGTTACACTCTCCCTCTCTAAATTGCATGAGTCTCTGCACTTCAGTCACATGCCATGCTACCCAATACACCATAAGTATAGTCTCAACCTTCTGGTACACAGTGTAGTGAAGTTTAGCTGTGTAAGTTTTTTGGGTTAGTATTTCTATGCGTCTGACCTAAGTGTGCTCTCTCGCCTCTGCAGAAAGAAAGCACTGCCCCTATTTGATGTGCGTATTGTACACTATTCACTGGCTCACACTATGAATGTTGTCAGTTTACTTTTCAACACCACAAACTGGCCAGTCTCAGACTTGTAACGTGTCTTCTGTCCCAGCACACACCTATTAAAGCAGACTGCTCCCTTTTGTTGTGCCCTTGTCCTCCACACCCACGTCCCACAAGGCCACTCGCTGGGACTCATAAACACTTGGTAACACATGTAAGTCTTGAATGAACTGCAAAATCACTGCCTCTGAGTAATAGGTGTTTTTTTTCTTTGTGGCTGCCTATAACATTTTGTCAAGTCTTTACTGTGGTTTATTTGCTTTTTTTCCCCCTCCAACAGAAAGAGTTAGGAGAAAGGGTTTGTCAACTTTACATTCTGACAGACTTGTTACTGAGATAAATGCATGAATAATTGGACAAAAATGTATGTCTAGAAACATGCATCATTCAGGATACTTTATAGGAGCAGTTAGGAGATGTGGTTGCAACATGGTGACAGAGTAGCAGTAAATGGTTAGGTATTGGTGAAGTAATGGCACCAGCACTTATTTCTGATTTATTTAATGTCACCATGGGAACTATGGTTCTGTATATCAGCCTCTACATGTGTTGTTGGTTTTGTTTTGGTTCCCACTTGCTGCAGAAAGAATGAAGGTGTGAGACTCCAGAATCCCTTCAAGCTCTGCTCACCTTGAGCTGAAGACTTGGTTGGATCAAACAATGTGAAGCAGACTCTATGCAGTCTGCACGCTGACACTGTCTTCTGTTTAAGCTACAGGCTTTGTCTGGCAGCCCCTGCTTGTTCTGCTTTATGTTTTTTGGAACTGACATTGGAGTCTTGGAAGCCACTAAGATTAAAAATGCATGCCCCTGCCTGTCTTGTGGAAGAACAAATACGCGTTAGCAGTGCAACTTCATTTCACTTTAGGCGATCACCATCTTCATATCACTGACACTTAACACATTAATGAGATGTTGGAAGCAGTTGGGAGATGTGGATGACTGCATGGGTGTTACAACCTCCCCTTAGAATCCCTGATGTGGTGCTTGGCGAAGGATTGAGACATCGCCTGTCACGTCATTTTCAATGTCTCTTTGTCGGCGGGTGGTCCGCCAGTGTGCGTGCTGGTCAACAAAGATCTGGACTGTTGTCTCTCCTCTCAGACTGACTCTAAGACTCCTCTGGGAATTTACTGAGGTTTGATATAGTCTTATGCTCGAACATAAAATGAGGCAATACTAAAAGAATGCCGTCCAAAGCTTTGTAATTTATGAGAAAACTATAAAGTTTTCATTTTTTTATTTAGCCTCTGAATCCAGAATAATGTCTAAGACCAACAGTCTTCTCACCATACAGTACAGAGGAGTTTGCACAGTCTCCCTGTACCTGCGTGGGTTTTTCCTCACTTTGTTCCCCTGTGATGGACTGGTGGCCTGTCCAGGGTGTACCCCACCTCTCACCCTTAATTAGCTGGGATAGGCTCCAGCCCCCTGTGACCCTGCACTGCAGGACGAAGCGGGTTAATAGATAATGCATGGATGGATGTTGTCAGTGCCTTTTGAGGGACAAAAAGCTTTTACAGAACCCACCTGCTTTGCTAGCTTTATATAGATATATTACACTTTACACCCATAGATCATCACAATTGACAGAGCAGCCTGTTACTGCTGCAGATTTCAATCATGTTTTGTTGGAATAGTTTCCGATGTCACTGCACTAATGCATGCATTTCTTAATCAGAGGGAGATTTGCACCAATTTCTGTGTCTGTACTGCAAGGGCACTCTCTGCACAAAAAAACAAAATACATGCAGACAGACTGTAGCAATGAGAGCGATCTGGTGAAGAAATGCCTGGTTGGTCAGTGACAACTTTTTTAAATTGAGATAATTTCCAGTTGTGTGCAAGTGTAAAAGTACAATAACCTTATACCTATACCACTGTCTACCCTTGTTTAGTGTCTGCCTCTCCACCAATAACAGCCAGAAGCAAAACCCAGCTGGTTTTTATATGAGACACATTGTTTAAAAGGGGGTATGGGAGAAAATCGGTTATTAAATGGTCCAATAAAACCATGCCATTCAACATGAGGACTGCACTGTGCAGTAGGAGAGAAGAAACCTAAGCTTGGTATTTTAGGAAAGGGTATTTGTCAGGTTGGCACTTCAGTGCAGACAGCGCATATCTCCATGTCAGCAGTGGCAGTGTTTGTTTTGGATACTGTCCGTATTAACTAGATATGTCCAGCAGCCAGATTTTCTTGACAATTAGTGACATGTACGAATTTTCTTTGGCAGCACTCCAGCTAACTTTGTTTTTGTAGCCTCAAATGAAAAGGTTTCTTTTCCCCCCCTCCTCTCCTTCCCCCTCCAAAAAAAGATAGGTTCACGTGATAACAGTGTGTACAGCAGTACACAGTTTCATCCTTTGTGAGAGCTAATCCCAACACTAGCACAGTTGCTCTGTCTCACTGCTACATCGGTCGTAACTCAACACACCCAATAAAAAGGGCTCTGCTAATGTTTAAAGGCGCTGTCTGGAGACAATGGAAATATAATACCAGCAGTAACATGGACACTGGCATTGCTGGCAGCAGTGCCAGCGTGGATAAACTGCCTCATAACCGCTGGGAAGAGTCATTCAACTCAAGGACTGGCAAAAGGATGCTGCTTTTGACCATAGGGCGGAGGGTGGAAACCTCGCAGGAATTTAAGTCAGTAAACTGGCAAGATGGACAGCGGTATGCTGTTTAAGGGCAGTGCCCCTGAGGAATCCAGGGGTGATGGTCAAGAAAAGAATGCAGAGGTTGTGCCAAGGAGCCTTGGTGGCGGCGAGGTTTCCACACCACAAACCTCGCCAGGCATTTATACAGATATGCCTCTTGGGGGTGAGCATGACCTCTATCCCTTTGGTTCATCATATGTTAAACGGTCACAATGTGCTGGTAACATTAATGACTGTCAGATTACACCACTGCATACAAGGATCACAATAGACATGTGAGGCCTGATGTTTCATGTCATATTTTTGGTTAACATCACACACACTGTTAAATGTTGCTGTCAGTGGGGAGATTTCAAAGTTATAACTTCCTCCAAAAATAGTATTTCAGGATTTCCTGTATTAAGTTGAGTTGGGATTCTCACGGTAAATGACATGTTTTCTTTTCTATAGTACTAATAAAATAGAATTTGTATTTTTTGTTTTTAGTTTATATAGAACTCTATCCTGTCGGGACAGCTTGTGTTAGTTCCCTGTAGACACTGTGTTTTTTTTAATCGGGTTCAAAATCTAATTACCATGGTTACCAAACAGTCAGGATAGGATCTGCAAGTTAAAAAGTTTCTGTTTAACATGGCCCCTGTTCCCCACATCAAACCAGGATCATACAGCTTATCAGGCACATCATCATGCAGGTTGGCTGTTGGATGATTTCTATGGTGTAGTAGTGTCTGGCGATGGTAGATATGAACACTCTGATGCCTAAAGGAACTAAAGAAAGGTACTAATACGTCTAAATGACAGGTGACTTTTAGCACCAGTATAGTACATTACTTTATTATTAAATGTAATGTAATCACTTTGAAAAGGAAAAATACTGTGTCTGTGTGGTAAAAATACTACAATATGTTTTCTTAGCATTCAACTCCCATCATCACCCCGAAGATGGTTAGAAGATGTCACATACCAACTCTGGAGACATCTATCTTATTTTAAATGGGGTCAGCAAATCTGATCCTGATGTCATCTGGACTTGAGTCATGAGGAACAGGAACACTGAGGTTTTTCTATCATCCTGTCTCCACAGAGACCTATTCAGAAACTACGTCACAGGATGGGCTGAGTGAGCATATCCAAACACACCTCTGCTCACACAGGACATCCCTAGGTGACCTTTCAGTCTAATCAAAATAAGTTAAACGATGAGTTGTGCTATCACATGGACTGGATGATATCATTGTTTATAAAAGCCGCTGTATGGATTGAACCTTTGTGCATGCCGGGTCTAACAGGGAAAAAAAAGTGAAAAATGACTTGAGTGTAACAGCAGGTTGAATTTTCCACTCTGTAAGAATTTCTAATGCTTGCCGCAACTTGCAGGTATCTGGGTGGAACTTATGGAAGACTATCAACCACTGACTATGAACCAACTATGTATGCTCGCTTGAGACCGCTACTATTTGGCTTATGTCTGGAATTGGTACATTTGGTGTTCATTCCTGGGTTAAATCAAATCGTCACAATTGTCCATCCCTCTCCCTCAAGCAGCACTTACTCAGTATATAATAATATCATATCATCATGATATCAATATGAAATAGCATACAATATTTCTGCTTGAAAATGTTTCCTAAATACAGTATGTATGGGCAAATTTCATGCAGGAAATTGGTGTTTGGTAGCCAGTGACTGCAACCACAGTAGTGATAACTTGCAGCTTCCACACACAGAAACGGTGTTGCCAATATTTTTGATGCAAAGTAACTTTTATTTACCTACCAAATCTGGTAAGCGATTGTTTAGGAATAAATAACACAAAGTGCAGACAGGGATGCATGTAACTACCTAGTGGCTTTGTCAAGAACTGAATGGATAACAAAAAGAAACACCAAGGATATACAGTACTGATTTCTTTGAGAAAATTAACTTTCATCATAAGTTTAATCAAGATTTGCTTGTAGAGATTCTGATTACCATTTTGTTTCTTCTTCCAACACTGTGACCTAAATTTGTAGTTTCAAAATGGCATATTGCATTACTTAACATCCTCCAAAGGTGTAATTACAAGACAATTATATGCATTACATCAAGACCAACCCTGTGTGTAATTGAACTTAACCAGAGTACAAACAGCTAAGCAAGCTTTCCAGTTCTTATCACAACAATAATCCTCTAATTAGATTTACTGTAACCCAACACTGTAAGGTATTTTCTTTTCATCTGTTATAGCGGTGTCTAACCTTTGCATGCCCCTCACCTCCCCACCCCTGCACACACCCACACACACACACACCTACTGTGCTCATGTGAAACTTTTGCACCTCAAATAATGAGGTTAGGGTAACAAACTTTTGGTAATGTAAACATCCCATCCACATAATCATTTCCTGCTCCTGTCCTATGACTAAATTAACTGGAGATTTGCCTTTGTGATTTCAGCAGTTTCCCCAGTGTGGGCGGCAAAAGGACAGCAGTGCAGCACACCCCTGTCAACATCTCACAGGCTGCAATGAATACTGAAAATGTGCTTTAACCAGGCTTCCTATTGTGTAGCTATATGTAATAATACACTTCAAAATTGTATTTATGAACATATACTTTGAAACCTTATTGTGTTTAAAAACTGAGATTGTTGTAGTGATTATTGGATTAATTGTTGAGAGCAACATCTTACATATATTGTACTCCAGCTAACCATTACTGTTTTTGTTTTGACTGGACACATTTCTCACAACAGTCCATTTGATGAGTGACCCAATATCTTGGTTTCATTTTGTCCTATCCCTATATCGTAACCTAAACCGTACATAAGAAAAGGCTAATAGTTGAGGGGAGCTAAATCAGCCTCCTCCCTACGTGGACGTTTTGAATTTGTTATTATCACATTAATGCGGTTAATAGAGAGCTTTGTAACTGGAAAGTCATTTTGGTGAAGTTGACTGAAACAATTGAGTCTAACTCATGCAACTGTTATCTTAATCTGCTTAAAAATAAATAATGTATTATTTGGTTTGTATGGTAGGACAGACTCTGACAGTGATATGCTATGGACAAGCCATTAAGCTGTCATCAAATGAAAAGCAAAAGTCATACTCAAACTCAACAAAAAGATAATTACTCTATCAGTGAGATATAGTGAAGTTCTTTGTATTGAGCATGTCCCACATTGCCACATTGCTCTTGGTGTGCAAGATAAAATTGTTGTCTGCCAGACAAATGGCCAATAGAGTTAGAAATAAATTTACAGAGGAGGAGAGAGGGAGAGTGACATAATGTCAGATTTGGAAAAGTTTGACTTACCGAGGAAACAACAGCTCAAACAGAGGAAGAAAGTACCAGAGAGCCTGAGACAGCCCAAGAAATGATGAGTAAAAGAAGAAAGGTTTTGGGCCTGGAAACCCCTGCCTCCCCACGGACCCTGAAATTTGGCCACTTTGTATGAGATGACTTCACATAATGCACCTGAATACACAGATTTACACACAAGCTTGGCTGGAGCTTCTGAGCCGGAATATTCGACACACTGCCTACTGACATCACTACAGCTGGTGTGAATTTAGCAGAACTTTGCCTTAGGCTGCCTTTCAACCCCCCACCCCACACACACACACCTCCACCTCCTATGTTCCGAACCAATCACACACTCGCAAAAACACCTAGACACACCAACACTGTTCCACCTTTCTTCTCAATTTTCTTTATTATTTTGTTTTTGTTTAGTTCTTTTAAAGTTGATGCGATTTTAACAGCTCCCAACAGGATTAGTGTGGAGGCTGATCTGCTGTGATATATCTGATGTGAGAAAAGTCTTTGTGCCAAGAAATGCAGCATTTGACATTCAGTATTTACAGTCAGGAAATCTGAATATATAGAAATGCTTCTGTAAACCAACGGTCTGTGACTAACAATGATGGGTCTTCTATGTCACTGTTAACGTTTCAAGGTTTCATAATTTCGTACACAAGTCACACATTTCCACTATGAAAACCACCCAAAAGTCAAAGACCTTCAAAACAGTCACTTCAATTTTCCAGTTGTTTTATACAGCATCCTGCACTTATCACTACTTGGACATGTAAAAGACTGAAATCATTCACCAAAAATATTGGCAGGGCACATGTGCCTCGTTTATAAACAAACTTTATTTTCCCTCCCTCTGTCAGACGTTTTCCACTGCAGGGATGGATGGTTATAATGAGAGTTCCAGCGTCCAGCTATTTTTAAGGTTGGAGACAGGCTGTTATTGCGCTGGTGGTAGGGAGGCCTTTGGGGTGGTGGATTATTCCACAGACCTGCACTCCAGACTTTATGGGTCTGAAAATAACTGTCCTACCTAGCCCTCCCAATACTCCCCCCATGGTAATCACAAAGTGCAGCCATCCATAAATGTATGTGGTATCTGTTTAAACTGTCATCTCACCAATATTAGGTGAACCCAAGTTCAGATATCTACGTCAAAAGCTGGGAAAACAAATTGGTTGTGTCTAAAAGCAACATGGCTTGCTATGAGATAAAAAAAGACAGATTTACATCACTTATTTCAACCATGTGTTGCAGAGGTGCACTACAGGTACAGAATGAGCACAGGTGTAGAAGGATGTTCTTCTTGCATCAAGACACCAACAAGATCATTCTTACTTTATCAGAAAGACCCTGAAGTAAAGAGCTCGAATATGCCCTAGCAAGACGTTTTGTATTTTCCCTGCAAAGATTCAGGACCTTAATCCTGAGGGTAGCAGCAGTTGGCACAGGTGCATGCTGGTAGAAGAACACTAAAGCCACAAAATCCAGAAAAAGTTTTGGCTTCTCAATTTTAAAATCTACATCCTTATTAGTTTTTCCTTGTCATGGGAGTGCATCCTATAAAGTGTTGTGTAATGTTTTTTGTGATGCTATCATCAGGATTATTTCTGATGGACCTTGAAGACTAGCAGACATTAAGGTTGGTTACCAGGCAGGGATGATGAAACGGCAAATCAGCACCTACCTGCACAACTAAAACTCTTCTTATCACTCCTGAATGACTGCTAAGTGAACCCAAAATGTAACTCTACTTTTGTAAAAAAATATGGATTCTGAGTATCCTAAGATTTTGTGTGGTTTTTAATTTTTTTCTGGTGTTAAAAAATGTGAACACAAGCACAAGTTGGAGTAAAGAGTCAGTTCTGGTTTTGTGATTTCAGTTTGTATTGGACGGAAATGGACAGATGGATGGTTTTCTGTCACTCTAAAGGCTTCCAGCAACAAAAGTTAATTTTTTTAAGAAAAAAAACTGTAAAACGTGCAGGCATGGGAACTGTTTTTAATAAACACATTTTAGAACCTGTATAAAATCATAAAATATGAATAGAAGCAATTCTTGCGCAAAAAGACCAACCATGCAAACTGTAAATCCATCCAAAAAAAACAAAACAAAATAATGACACAAAGTCCTAGAGAAATGTTTGATACTGTTCTTGTGAGCCAGTGCTTATTGTGTGAAAACTCAAAATAGACTACTCAAATCTGGAGCAGTAATCTATTAAAGTATTTCCAGTATAAACCTAGCATCAGGAGTGGTCATATCGTTACAAAGGATGATGGGAGAACACGAAAACCAGCAGAGTTTTGATAGGGTTCCTTTGAAATCCTTCCAGCTGCTTTGTTGTGCCGATGGCCATCAGGCAGGGTGCAACAAAAGCCTTGCTTCTGCTACAGCACCTGCTGTTTCTCATTTTCAAATGTCATTCACTTTGCCAGATTGAGAACCAAACCCATCCCATTACTTGAGTTTATTCTGGGAATGCCTCGGGAGTTTGACCCCAAATCACTTGAGTTTAGTTTAGATTGTTTGACCCTTTTCATCCAGCTGAATGGAGAGGTGGTGTTTGGCCGAAACCTCTGTTAACCGATTCTTTATCAAACAAGGGCATCAGTCAAATTAGCCTGAGTAATGCTATGTCACTGTGGGTCAAAGGTCAAGGCCTCTGCTGAGGATTATCCAAGAGGCTGTAGTGCTTCAGCTGTTAAATGCCTCATTTTCTGCTCCCTTCTTTTTGGTATACAAATCAGTACTAGCTATGAAATTCCAACAGTGAAAGAGGGATGGCAAGCTGAGTTTGAAGCTGTGGTTAATCACAGACCCTTCAGTTTGTTTTAATCTTATAACATAACAGTACAATTACACATCCGGCTTATTACCTGGAACACTAATCAACAGACTGTACTTCCTGCCGACTGCCGGAGAGAGAGTCTCCAAGTTTGTATATGGAATGGCAATTTAAACAAACAGTGATTGACCAAAGACGTTCTGCCCTTGAGATCTGTTTAGCAATTAAAGTTAATTTCAGTGATATCTTCCACCTGCAAAACAAGTATATTGCAAAAGGGAGCACAAGACTGGGCTGCAAAGAGTGTATGGCTCCACTGTATAAACCGGACACTGCACAATGGGTTAGATGTGTGGGGTTGTGAAATTTTTAAGATAATTAATCTTGAGTTTATAGCTTCCCTGCTCAAAGGAGTGATATGGTTTTCTTCTAGTAGACAGCCAATGTATGGTTTTTCATGTGTCTGTGTGACATAAATTTCGTCATCTGCCCAAGCCTGAAGAGGCCGACAGGGCAATTTTTGCTGCATAAACTGCAGTACTAGGTGAGACTTTAAATTAGTGAACTAAATTAGATTGAGAAAATCTTGCACATACATGCATTCACACACTTAGATCAGTGGCTATGGTGCCTTCTGATCCATTCTTTGTTAAAGGCAGTGCCTTGGACCAAAAAGTGGTCCACAGCAGCAGTATGGTCTTTGTGAATGTCAAAATGACAACCACTGAGCTCGTCCATTGTTCTCTTTGGAACCTGTCTTAACTACAGGAATTGGTGCAAGTCCAATGCTTCTTGACCAAATGATCAGAGAAGCTTTATCCCAGCCAGACGACAGAAACTCGGAATTGCAGAAAATGTCTTCATACCCACACTCTCGATGTACTCTCTATAGACACATGCACATTTGCTGTTAGCCTGCTAGTCCATTGCTGGGCAGTCCATCCAAAAGCATCCTAAGTACACACTAAAAAAAATGTCAAGGGAGTCACGAACAATGTTAGAATCCATTTTCTCAGCATCCCGAAGGTCTGTACAAAACTTCACAGCAAGCTGTCCACCAATTGCTTTAGCCACTGGTGGACACGTCACTTTCCTCTATAATATTGCCATCCACACAGCGACACTGCAAGAACTGCTAAAAATGACCCACATGTTAAAAAATCCACGTTTTAACCTTCTACCTCCTCTCAGCTCTTGTAACTGTATTCTTGCTGAGGAAGCTGAACTTAAATTTTAAGACTACTAAGTGAGACTCCTGGCGATCTCATCAGCTCTCCTTTCACTGCTCTGGGCACCAATCAAAATTTAGGAGGAGTGAGCTTAAAGTTGCTTTCATTACTGAACAGGCTTTACACAACTTGGCTCTGCCTTTTATCTGTGAATAGCTGATTCCTGATAAGTCCATTAAGCCACCTAGGTCCTCAGAGTAAGGTCTGTTAGCCGCTCTGTGCTCACAGGTTTGGCATCAAAATGACAGTGTTTCTACTGATATGAAAACTCAACTTTAGACTGACATTTCTTTTACTTTTTAGTATTAAAAAACATCTGCTGCATAAAACCTGTTCTAAAATTGCAAGCATATTTATTTTGTGTGCATTAAAGGATCAATTTTCAGTCATACTGTAGTACCTTTCTCTATTTCTTCAACTAAAACATTCAGAAATACTGACCCTACTTGTATCATTATTGGACTGACACTACATGCTGTATTGGCTCACCTGCCTATTAAGTAGTTCAGAATCAAACTGCATTACGATGCATCCTGTGGCTAGCTGGTTACACCTTTCTTTCACATTGTGGACATCTTCTAATATTACTGCTACACTTACAGTATTATGAAGTGCACTTATACGATTTAAATGATTTGCTCTACAGTGTACTGCCCCTTTTTACGCTAACAAGAATGTCCTTGCCAATTGTCAAACAACAAGCGCTACATGTTCTTGGAGTACATATGTGCAACAGATCTGCTCTTGTCCTATTTGGGCAGGAAGCAGGAGGAAATTTGATGAGCAGAGAGGAGGAAGATGGTTACATCACTGGAAAACGAGCAGTGTGAAGCTGTTTAACAATTTCATAATTTCATAAACAGACAAGATAATCTTTTACAGTGCAAGGTAATCAGGTCACAGTGGACTGTTGAGCAAGAGGAATGTCAGACAAACACAGGTGGTTGCCATCCCAACTTTCCAGCTGAGCAGAGAAACAGGATTGTTTCTGTATTTTTAACAGGAAAACAGCTAAAAAACACAAATATATTTAAGATCATGACATACGAATACATTTTCAAATGCGCACATATATAAAAAATAATGTTGTTGTTATAATGTAGGTTTGCAGTTTTTCCTAAAAATATCTCTGCATGTGAGAAAAGTTTTAATTAAAAATTCAGAAGGGGGTAGTAAAAAATCTGCTTCACAATCCACCTGGCATCAAAAGTGTTATTTTAAAATATACTGTTCAGGGCGCACAAGGTCTCTCGATTAAAATGGGAAACAAAACAATGGAGCCTGAAACGAGAGATAGCTTTGCTTACTGGTTGCCATAGAAGCACAGGAAGCTGCCTCAGCAGCAGCAGGAGACCCTGGTGGCATGAACCCACATAAAGGAGTCACTGGCTGTTTGTGTTGATAATTGGTCAGTTATTCATAACAAACCATTAATCTGGAACCTTACAATATGTATTTCCTCTTCAACTGTGTATTTTTCAAGGGTTGCTGGGGATATCTGCTGTGAGAAGCCATGTCAATGACTTTTGCAGAAGCTGAAATATCCTGACAACAACCTGGTTCCTTCCCGTTAAAGCATAAAATGAACAAGTCTCCAAAGAGTCACATAGCAATTGGTTTGACTTTTTTCTGGCAGATGAACATATCGCCGTTTGAGGAGTGGAACATTGGTTGATTAAAGCCATATCCAGGCCTAGGGTGATGAATTGAGCAGCTGGGTGATACAACCCTGGAAATGAATCGTTGTGATGGACTGGACCTCATTGTACAATAAACAATGTTCAATGGTCATTTAGTGAGAATCCCAGTTATATTAAAAGTACATTTAAGTGGACGGATATGATGTAAATTTTCCCTATGTAGGCCTATACTGTAATCTAGAACACTAACCTGCAATTGACATTTCACTGTGGAAGTTTTGCACTTCTCTGTAACTTGACTTCCACACTGTGCACACAGAAGAAGTGAATGCAATGACACATAACAAAATGTAATGTAATGTGGGCACTACTTTTAACTTTTGTTTTTTTGGAAAAATGATTCATTCAAACTTCCTTTAATAACTCTTTCTTTAAATTGTGTGGCACATGGATCAAAGCATAGAAATAATCCAGCAACCTACCCACATGATGCTAGAGGGGCTACTTAACACTGGGCCTCTGACCCTTGTGATTGCCTGATACTCATTAACGTAGGGAGGGGAAGCAGTGTGAGAGGGACCAGAAACAAATCTAAAGCCCACGATAGGCTAAAAACAATCACTTGTTCTCCTGTTACATCTGCTCTCAAAGGTTTGCTTGTTTTATGCATTAACTACCTGTCTGTCAACATGACTGACAAGCAGGTCAGTTATAGACTCTGTAAAACAAATCATGCAGCACAAAGCTGTAATACGTGGTGGAATTTAGTCAGCATGCTTTGAAAAATCTCTACAACACAATAGAAATATGTGACAATCTTTGACAAATCATAGCTGTCTCTTTGTGTTTTCATTTGTTTGTTCATTATCACTTGCAAGTATTCCCCCCCCTGTTTGTGGGAAACATAAAGAAGGAATTCCTTCTTTACTTCCTTCCCCCGCTGTGTCCGAACATGCATGCAACACATCAGCTGACCCGTCAATAAGGCTTTACTGCTGGGCCTCGCATCTAAACACGCTTCCTCTACTTATATTGCTTCCCCATGTGTTTCTGTGGTGCTCAGGTCAGGTCTGAGGTTATCTTAAGGTTAGACACAGAAAAGAAACTTAGAATGAATGGATCCACAGTACAGGCTTCAGTGCTATCAAATTATAAAAGGTGAAGAAACACACTTATTGAAAAATTAGATCAAATTATTTGTTGCAGATATATCATTTTCCAACTATTAAGATCTGGAATGTCTGGAAAGTTTTTACACTGTAGTAACATTAGAATAGCTTCACTGCCAAAATGGGGTAATAATTTATTTGATATTTCTTAATAATTGTGCATAATAATCTATTAAGTTCACTGATTATCTTAGCCTTAAAAAGGTAAAAATAGAAACACTGGTGCCTAGTTTCAGTCAGTTGGAACTATGCTGCTAAATTTGCAGCTCACAGTCCTATCACAGTAATAGCCTGTTTTCAATCACTGGCTCCCTACACCCTCTGAAACAAATATCCCTCTTTGGCCCTTTCAATTGAAGACAAAGTTAGGTATACCTCAATTTGAGTAGGCTACGTATACGTAAATAGACCTAATTAGAAGTTTCTCTTGCCAAAACGATAAGATCTCTTGTAATACACCCCCGGATAGATTAATGAACTATTGGAAGGATATTGAGAGGATCACGGGGCTGCGACTGGCAATGTTTCACGGCAGTTTAGTTACACAAACCTCTGTTCCTGCTCCAGCTTAATTAGAGGGAGTCAGAGTTTTCTGATTAAAACAAAGCCTGTGCCAGGATTGCTGGTCTTACATCATGAAAGTATTATGCAGCAGAGGAGTCTTTGGGCTTCAAATGGATTTAAAAGTATGGAATCTAAACTTAGTTTCACATTGCTGACTGATGAAGAAAATGTGTGTGTTCTGTTACCGTCTGTGCTGAATATTGAACGTTTTTCCATTCCAATTAAATATTATCAGCATAGCTCACTCAAAAAAATGATTGTGAACATATGCCTTTAGTTTCTCACATACACATAAACTACATGTAATTGGCATAATATATTTGCATACTACAACTGTGTTTGTTAGGTTCATGCACAGCTGATTACACATGCATTTCTCATGATATCTCATCTCATCCTTCCAACAATAAACGACAACAGGCAATACCTCAAACTGAAGGCAACCAAGTGAGACTAATACAGGGACACAATAGCACATCATCAGCAGTAACAACTTTATCAAAGGAAGCACTGTGATTGACTGCACTAACTAGTAAACTGCGTTCACCCTGTTTTATCAGAGCAAATCTCCCACTGAGCACAATTACATGTTCCACCAAGAAAAACAAAACAAATCCAAAAAACTGTTCACAATACAACAGTTATTCTTTTGGATGTGTTCCCAAAAACTGTTATCACGCTCCTAGTTTTCACACACTTAAGCCCCAGCCAGCCAGGCCCTGTCACTCGCCATCTTGTCCTGAGTGCTGAGAGGCCCGTGCTTCTGGTTTCCAAAATAAGTCATCAACAGGAGCCTCTCTGTGGGACGAGACAAAGGGAGGCTGATAGGAGCCCGGAGCTCTCACATTATGGACCCCAAACAGCTGAAGACAACCGCAACAGGCTGAAGCTCTCCTGAACTATGGCATTTAAATAGGGATATTGGACTCTTAAAGCGCCTCGAATCATGAAAAAGCCTCTAAGTGCTAAGCGTAAGGCCAAAACAAGTACAGTACATTTTGTTCCCAAAATTTCCCCCATTACCCAGACAACACACCATCCTCCTCCTCATGTCACTGTGAAGCAAACTGGTCCTTCTGGCAGAGAAGTCCCCAACTGAGATCACTCATTTTAACAACATTTTAATAACATTCTTTCCCCCAAATACCTGATGGTTTAAGAAAATGAACGTAAACAGTGCACGCTTATGTAAGTGGCAGTCTCCATGCAATGAGTATTGTTTAGCATCCAATGTATTTAGCATGTCACTTTAGCACTGGAGGATATCATAATACATGAAATGGATCAACACTGAAATCTAATTCAATCAGCTGCGCCCACATCAAAGTCCCAGACGTGACTGTAATCTAACCCACATAAGTACATAACAAAACAATCAAATTTCACACCCTGCCAGTGCCTTTCTATCAGACACCACTTCACACATCCACCATTTTTAGTGTATTGTGGTAATGTCAGATTTAGGTGTGAGTTTGTTATCTGACTGAAGCTATGAAATATCCCCATATTTAATCCATACTTGTGATCAATACTCTGATCCCAGAATAAGCAAAGAAAGAAGCCATGCTGGAGTTGTATGTGTGTTTGGCATTATAACTACATCTTCTTCTATTCTGGGACAACTTTAACACCTGTTGCTGCCGTCACCATAGACTTAATAGATCATAAATCACACCTTAAACTTCTGCTCTACTTTTGTTCACATTTGAGAACCAAGCTTTAAGGTTGGCAAGATGGCCTATCAGATGAGCTTCAGGTGGATGAAACTGATATTGAACTGTGATTATAACATACAAGAAAAGACTGTCTGGGAGACAAATATGATTTATTTCACTGTCGATGCATTTAGTTTGGCAGCTATGAGGAAGGAATCTTGGAGACAAAAAAGAGGAAGAAGCAGTCAAGAAAAACGGAGAAAAGGCGCCTCCGAGAGAAAGCCAGGAGCAGCTAGAGTGGAAGGGAAGAAGGGGAATGATGGTACATGATGGAGAAAGAGATGAGGAGAAATGGCAAACGTTGAAGGACTCCTTGGACAACTGCTTGGAGAGAAAGAACAGCTCGTCTCACCAAGAGCCTATTTGCTGTGGTACAAATCACTGCTAAGCCCAGCAGGCCCAGAGGGGAAAGCACTTTTCTTCACCTCATCGTCAGGCCTTGGAATCCCGTTCCACTTTTCCAGATGGCTTCAGCAGCAGCAGCAGACTGAGCGGGTCCTGCTTCCGCTGACCCGCCCAGTTGTCCCATCTGTCCAACCCAAGCAACCCAGTCACACTCTCCAGCTGCAACTGTTTGGAACTGGGAACTTAATCCCAGTCCCTCACTGGAGACCAGTTTGTGATGTTCCTGGCCTGGTTTTACTGTACCTGGCAAAAGGCCTAATTGTTTGATGATTAACTAAAAAATGTGTGTGTGTGTGTGTGTGAGAGAGGCAGTGTAGCACAGCCAGACAACTAAACTAGTGTATCTCTTACAGACAGTTTTTTAGATTTATTTTTGTATTGAAACCCAATCACATGGACAGATACTAAATTCTAAGGCAGACATGTTGTATGACTCGTTTGCATTAGCTTTTTCTCAGCTAAGGAAGAGTACTCTGCATTAGTACTGATGGCAAATAAACTGTACACAAAGTCAGATTAATTTCAGGTTACATCTGAATGATTCTGTCAGTTAGATAAATGGATGTTGACTGATTGCTCATGCCAACATATACAAATCTGGCCTCAAAACTCCATATGTATTTGAGCTCATAGGTAACATCATGGGAACTGTAAAGGTTTTTTTCTGTAACACATTTTATCTTCAGGGGTGTTTCTGATCCTCACAGGTGCCTTACAGGCCATCTGCCCCAAATAATAAATGTTTGTTCAGTATAAAGTTCAAACATACATTTCAGCATATTGTGCTGCTCCCTATTTGTTGTGTATTTGAAGAAGAAAATATTTTATATGCAACACTATTTCTGTCTTGTGGTACCAGCCCTTGACAAAAGTAATATCTATCAGAGTGACACACTACATAAAGAAACCACTGTGTCACAAATGCTTAATTGAGACATCCCCCCCACTCTGCATGCAATGACATTTGAGACAATTTATTGGAGCTTGTGGGGCTCTAGGAGCCCTCTCAGTTTCCACCAGCTGAAAAGGACTTTCTAGCGATATGGGAGCGGGCTAGGAAGTGCAGCCAAGTAGGAGCCAGGTTTTGGACTTCAGGCCAAAATTTTCCCCAGCTGCTTCCACCAGGCAATATGCAGACCCAGGTGTTCAGGCAGGATTTGAAACCCAAGCCTAGCAGTTTAACTGTTCCGCAGCCCCCAATCCCATATTGCCCCTATGTTTACCCCTCAATAATGCAACTCACCCTGTATCTTTTTTTGTCCTGCCTCACTCAGATGAAGAACTATAGTCATCCAGCTGTAAAAAAGCTGTAAAATATGATGTATTTATCATTTATTAGGGTTATTTTTCTTGGTGGTGTTACCTGTTTTTGCAGGCACTGATGATCAACACACATGCAGACTAGTGTCTTTACAGCAGGTGGAAAACTGCTGTATTGCTGTAGATATGACTAGCATGACAACAGATTTATCTAAGCTAGTTGGCTAAGTCAGCTCACAATGGCTGAATTCCATTTAGCACCTCAGTCTGAATTTGCCATTATTGTGCTTGCTGGCCCTGCTGTTAGCTTATGAGGGGCAAAATAAGGTTACTGAAGCAAGAATAATCCATTGATTTATTAGGCATTTAAGCTATACTCTGTTGAATTATACAGTTACATGTGATGCTCAAGAAACTGTTTCCTCAGTTTACAATGGTGGGAAACAATAGAACAACAGCTTGAAAGCAGCTGTACATTGAACCATCATGATAAATCCCTGCTGACAGAGTCCACTAAAGTCTGACTTGCATCACATGTTCAGTATCAGTTCAGAATCTCAACCTAAAATCCTAACAACAGTGCATTTTGTTTAAACAATGTTCAAGGGTACATCATCCCTATGTAAGTGTGAGTGTCAGGGATAAAGGGAATGCAGTGTAAATATATTCATAACACTATAACACATAGGTCCCATCATTTGCCTGCCCCTCCCTTGCTGAACTGAATTAAGCCATGCAGGAAAATAAAAGATTATTTAAATATTAAATTAGCAGATTGTGTTAGATAAGGGGATATTAATGTATGTGAGTGTGTGTATATGAAGGGGGGGATTTAGGTTAATGAGAAAAGTTCACACAAAGTACAACCCCCCTGATTCCATCTTCAGCTCGTAACACAAAGGCAGGCAGAGTTCACAGGCACTTGCAGGGAAGAAAGGCGAGGTGACAGGTTCAAAAGTTCAGGCGCTGCTTTAGACTCACTTTGCATGCCAATACCATTCGGCACACCCTGATACTTGTCAGGGGGAACCTCATTTAATGTTCTATATCAAGCTCTGGGTGGCAAGTATCTCTGCTGGGGAATACCAAAACGGGAATTAGAGCAGAGCGGGGACTGTGGTGAAAAAGAGTTCTGGATCTTCCACGTCCGCCTTGATGAATTTGTACAACAGATCCACGATGTCTCACTAAAGACAAGCCGTGGCATGGCCCCCTTTTCAGAAGCGCTAATCTCTGTATGGCTTTACAATCACATGAGATACCATGAAATCAGTTCCTTCACCTGTGACCTCTAAATTCTTAAGGATACAACGTAAGCTTACATCAGTGTCATGACAGGCGAGTAAAATGAAATTCTCAGAACGGAACAGAATCCTTGTAATGTAATGCTACACCACTTATTGTAGAACAAAAAGTATGTTAAATACAATGAAATTACATCAATTTACTTCTACTCAAAGTTTGTATCTGTCCTGGCACTTGGGCAAAGTACAGGGTTCCTGATGAACACTGAGATTTGTTGGCTTTTAGTAGAGACAATGCTTTTCATTGATAGAAAATGTAGTGTGGTTAGCACACACACAGCAAGAAGGTTCTCAGTTTGAACCTGCTGGTCAGTTAAGGCCTTTGTGTGGATTTTCTCTGGGTGCACAGGCTTCCTCTCACGGTCCAAAAACATGCAGCGTATAGCTAATGGACAGCTGAATGGATGGCTTTCAGTATGCATTCAGTGCCCACAACAAAAGGTAGCCGGTTGGGAACAGTGTAGTGAGTAAAGAAAGAATACCATATACCACAAATAAGGTTGTTTTATGTATGTAAGGTATGTGTAAATGTCTGCTGATAATGACCCATTTTTATTATATGTACCAGGAATCATGTGCTACAATCATCTCTTTAAAAACCTTGCTTTAAAAAAAGTAACACTTTTTTCCTCAGTGTTCAAACTGCATGCTCCAAGTCAGCAGAGGCACTAATGAGAGTACATGTGTGATTTAATCCAGGTGCAGACATGTGTTAACATTTACATTTGTCTCCGTAACTTTGTTTAAATTTTCACTCGGGAAAGAATTAGATGGAGAGATACAGCGAGAAAGGAAAAGGGTAAAGACCAGCTTGAGGTTTCCATTACTGTGTACCTTGTAGCACAGAGTGGCCTTGCCACGTCATGAAGCTGTTGCCGTGTGGCAGGTCAGGATCCTTGGCCAGTTTCCATCCTCCTGACAGCCTGTCTCCATGCCTGCAGTGGCTCCCTTCCCACCGGTTCACTTTTAATTATCTCTCAGGCCAAACGCACTCTGAGGAAGTCCAGGAGCAGAGTATCAAAACCTTCTGGAGGTTTTATCCATTAACCCTCCTCTTTGGTCCCCTTGAATGTGTCGCACAAAGCTGTCCTTATAACATGAAGTTTTTTTTTGCAACACATCTTATCTTTATTTTAAAAGGTGCTTCTGTGCTGATTGTTACCATTTGCGGTACATGATCATCTCAGCTGCCTCTGCTTGGACAGACATTATGTGGCTCTTAAAGAAGAATGTTGGAGTAAAACTTGTACGTTGATTTATGACGTGATATTTAACTTGACGTTTTAACCACAGCACTACTGTCAGGGCGCCATGGTCATTAGGCAACAAATTCAGTTCAGTCAGTCAGGCTTGCGACACTCCATATCTGTCTACTATCAAGCTACATTGAACGGACAACTCCATCTGTTGTGTTTTATGTAACCATGTGAGATCCAACTTTGTAGAATCTGTGAGTGATTAGAAACACCTTGTATCTGAGCAAACAAGTCTCACTTGGGGCAAATCTATGCAGATGCACAATCCACAATATGCATTTTAATGTGTTTATGGCTCCAATCTAGGTGAGAAAATAAATTCTTTGGATAGTTTTCTTGAAGAGAGACGCCCCTTTGTGCATCTGGATGTGGAAAATATGCCGTCTGTGCTGAAAATAAGAGAAATGAATGAGAGTAAATCCTCAACCATCCCTATGTTGACTCAGGTTTTTGGCCTATTGTTTACTGAGTCATCGACACTATGCCATGCCATTAGTAAATATTTCTCTTTCCTTTCACTCCCAGACACAAACACATACCCTTAAGCTCATCTTTAAAATTATAAGATTTAAACAAGTTCTAACATGCAACAGGGTAAATTTGAAAAAGACACAACAGGAGACAAAAAAGTAAAACATTAACAACCTCCAGGGCAGAGAGTTCTTCTTTATCGTTAGCGCATGCTGCCAATTGAAGGAAAAACACATTATTAATATCTCCCTATATTGTTTTGTTGACAGCACAGTGCTCCGAGAAAAGAACACTATTTTAAGTGTTTTGGTATGCGGTTGGAAGGCCAATTGGACTGCATGTTTCATATGCTGAAATCAAGCAGCTGCAAAATTACAGTAGCGTGCCCTCACCGCAACCGACTGGAGCTGTGCAATTAATCAGAGGTTAACCCCACAACCCCACAAACTCGTGCATAATCTCTAATTTACGTACCTCCTTCCTTTACATGCACAAAAACACATACACACACAAACAGACAGCCTCAAACGTATACACAGAAAAATGTGTGTAAACACGTCTAATAAGTAGATGTCATATCTTCCCTAAATAGACATTCATACCCCATGGCAGCTCGTAAAATGTTTTGGAATATGTCATGCAGAAAATATTAGCTCTAAGTGAGCTGTCATATATGCATACCTCACGTTTTCCAAAGAATTCTTTTAATAGAGCCTCCAGTCCTATAACAAATTCTCAAATATAATGCAAGATTATCGGTCTGTTCTTCTCGTTTTGACTTTGTGCACGTGTGTTTATTTCTACAATTAATCATTCCCTACTTTGGATGAATAGCTTTGTTATCTTAGTCTCCCCTTCCTGTATTCTCAGCCTTCGACTCTGGCAGGAAACTTCAAGACAATATGAAACTGCTGCGTACAAAGCATCTGATATTAACATTTACACGTGTCAGTGGGCTTTAAGTAGTGAATTTAGCAATCGGGTGAACATTTTTGTTGAGGGCATGTAATAAAAAGACACTGGCACAAGAGCGCATCATGCCAAACATACATGCTTGATTAGCCTCAAGTCCAAATGAATATGACTACAACGTGTGTGCTGTTACATAGATATTTACTGAAGTTGAGATTCAAATGTGGGATCTAGTTTTACTGTCATTGCTCGCCGATGTCTGCTCCCTGAACAATAAATTCAGCCACCATATTACAACCCCTAGTGCTGAGGAATAGTAGTGGTGGTAGTAGTGGACACCCAACAAAAGTGTGCAACAGTTAATGCTTTATGTGGCAATAAGCTGGGAAGTTAATAGTCAGGGCGGTAGAGCTCTGACGCTCCGTCTGGCATCCTCACTGTACTGTAGCTTGATGCATTGTATACAGAACCCCCTCTTCTTCCATGAAAAGCAAATCTCTCATGCCAGATTAATGAGGACTTCACTTTATTTACACTGTGACCTCACATTTACATCTACAATTATTGTACTGTTGACGTTGCCCCCTGAAAGGACTTACATCAGCCCGTCAGCACATAAAATATATCTACCTACTCCTGCTCATGGCAGTTAAGATGAAGAGGCTGCCTGTGAGGAATAACCTTGAATTGTTTTAGCAAACTTTGAGTGAGGTGGCTCGCTGGCATGGCTGTGTTTGTATGAGCAAATGGAATGCAGTCCTTGAGTCAGGGATCCTTAAAGCAGTTCATTTAAGTTCATCCCGTTCGGAAGAAAACCTAATCTCTCTTTTTGGTTTCGCTGATGGCCCCTGTTCATTTTAGTCTATCACAAAGGAAGGAGGAGGGAAGAATCCTCCAGCATCCTGGTCATGGATTAGGTTCTAAGTGGATGACATCATTTTCTGGGGCTTTGCCCTGCTACGTAGCATTGTGCTGCCACTGGAGGGGGGTGGCTCTGGCAGGGATACTTTAAGTTCACTAACAATATCAGTCTGGAACAGAGAACGCCACCTCATAGATTTTCCATAGGACTCACATCATAACATCATCATAGGTAGAAAACCAGATTTATGTCTTATAAAACTATTTTTAAAAACAAAAGTATAATTGTTTTATAGTGAATCTTTGTGCTGTTCTCAGCTGTGAGCCACGTTGTGTAAATACACTACTAAACTACTACTAAACAGTTAACAGACACAGGGATATACTGACTTCTGGTTTCCCACTTTAGGGAGCTTGTGGATTTCAGCAGAGGAAGTGCAAAATCAGGCAATCTACAATTGCAGGATTAACATTAAGCCGCTTGTGAAATCCAGTTGTGCAGAGCTGTGTGTGTTTCAGTGTTAGTATGAAGTGGCTAACGAGGTAACGCTCCCCTGTGAAATGAACTTTCAACCTGCAGATGGTACTGAGTCAAGACTTTTATTCAAGACTGAGCCATTAAAAGATGATGTCATTGTAGAACTCCATTGTATTAGAATGCACAGTGTGCACATTTTATATACACGCATATACATTCATTTTACTGGAACAAATGCAGTACAAGCATGAGGCCTATGTGAAAAAGAACATTTTGAACAATATATCTAGCTGGTGTTTTCCATTCAGTTCACTTTCTTGATTATTTTAGTTCAGTTTTTTAAATGTTGTCAGCTTTTATTCTTTTGTTTTTTAACATTTAATCTTACAAATGAGCTATCTAACTGTAGAGCACAAGCACTCACTAGGTGATAGGTCAACCCTACATGCACCTGCAACATTTACTTTTAACATCCCCCTCACAACAGGAGTGTGTGTGTGTGTGTGTGTGTGTGGGGGGGGGGGGGGCAGTAAAACATGGACTTTGATCTGATAGTTGAAGACAATAAGGGTTCTTGTGCTGTTCTATTCTTTCTACACAGTATAGGTGACTCAGCTGTCTTAGGCTCTCACAATCACTTTTGCCCCTGGTTGAGAGTCAGCCCATCCCTGGATACTGCACACGTTATCTTGGGTTCAATGCTAACACCTTCAGGGTGGGTAAATCAGCCCGCAGCATATTTCACCAAAATGTAGCCAGGTATGGCTGGGTTGAGTTGGGGTTGTTTTCAGCAATGATAAAAGAAACATTAGCCCTGACTATGAAAATATGTGGCTGTGCATATTTATAAGCCTTTATAAAAAATCTGTCTGATATCACTGTCCTTCTCTCTCACTGGAATTACTGTAGCATTCTGTGGCATGATTCTACAAGAGCAAGGTACTGCAAGGCACTGTGGATCTGCCTTGAGGTGCTGAAGGCTTCAGCTGTTATTGCAGATGCACTTTGTGTGCTCTCTTCAGCCTGGGGTGGCTTCTGCAATGGACTAAACATATATAAGAATTCATCAAGGCTTTTCTCTGATTTTATTCTTGAGGCTGTTGTTGCTGCTGTTCGCCTACATGCACATTGTGAAGCCTGATGACTTCTTCTGTAATTCTTTTGACAAAATGTCAAGGCCTAGCTGATTTCTGAGAGGAAAAAGTCTGTCTTTGGGTTGGCATCTCCTTTTTTGTAGCTTGCTCAAGACTCATAAAACAGTTACAGGCCAAGTTTGCATGATTTTTGATTGTTTTCCTTGACTAGACTTTTGTTATTTGTTGGAGTTTTGTACAGAACTAATTAGGCATCAACAAGTTTAAAACATTGTTGTTGCATTATCATGTAGAGCCCAGGATCTCTACTTGTGATTAGCAGGCAATAGCTCTTATCTTAACAAAATGTAGTGAAAATGCAGTGTTAATCAAGAATATTCTAAAGGAGAAATCAAAAGGTTAAGTTAGAGTTTATTGTTCTAATGTATCAGATTGGCTGCTAATTAAAGTGGAACGTCTGTATACTGAAACGTGCAAAATTATAAGAAGCCAAGTTTAAGTCCAAACATCTGCAATAGTATGCATATGGTTGCTATTTATAACAATTTATTTGATATGCTGCAGTTTATTTAAGGATTTATATTTGGTCAAATCTGGATTAATCTCTGTTGTGGAAAACTCATTGTGGCTATGAACCTCTTCCAAACAAGGGAGGTGACTTCTGGAATTGTAATTGCATGTATGCCGTGCCTGACCAAACACATAAGAGCTCACATAAATTCAGAGCTGAAGCCTAACACATGGCAGATGATAAACTTCACTTCCAAATCTAACTTCATTAACAAATGATCATCTTGTTTAATTCCTGGCAGGAACAGGACTTGACTTGAGTTCAACACTGCAACTGGAATATAGCCATGGAGCTGCAACGCAGCACTTAAGACACATATGTAACAGGTTCAAGTTGAAACCACAGTGTGGTAGAATGGGGGCAGGGAAGACCACGTTATGAGGTTGAAGAGTGTGTGCACATGAGATGCAAGCTGGGACAAAGCCAGAGCTGAAGTAGTGTGTGTGTGTGTGTGTGTGTGTGTGTGTGCATGTCTCTGTGTGTGTTTGAGATGGAGATAGAGGGAGCAGACGGTTTGTTTGCTGAGACACAAGAGGTCACAGATGTGAGGGGAGAAAGTGCACATTCAGCATTTCCCAAGGAGGGGGATGAGCGGTGAGACAGTTGGAGAGTTCGAAGATGCAGGTGGTGTTGCTGAACGTGCCGGTAAGCAGCAAACCTAACAAGTCTAATCAGGTCTTATCTGGCTCTGCTACAATTTCATGGCTGTTTGAAGCAAGTGGGCCATGTTCCTCAGATCTCTGCAGAAGGATTTTTATCTAGGGAAAAAAGTTTCCATAAAGCATTTTGAAGCTACGTGGAAGAAAAGGTTTCTGTGTATGTGTGTGTGTGTGCAGTGATGATCCAAGACATTATGAGCTCACAGTAATATTTTAAAATAAAAAATAAAGACACGCACATACAGGGAGAGGCAATGACCGAGGAACACTGCATGATGAAATGGCCTTTCTAAGGTATAACACAAACCACTTAATGTCAAAATGATGTCAGTAGGGCACATTATTTTTATTTTGTTTTTAGCACTTATTTTGAATGGTAAAATTATTAAACTGCCTTTTTAATGTGTGAAAATGTTGTAAAATATTATTTAATACACATCCATTTTCTGTGCTTTATATACCAGCAGGGTTGTATTTGTTGTTGTTTACAGTGAAACATTGTTCTTGGATACAACTTCCGGATGCGAGGGTAAAAATCTGTATAAACACATCTTCATAACATAAAATGTGCCTAAGGCTGTGGCCACTGTTTTGAAATCATATATCATTTACGTCAAGGGCACATACAGTTCATTCAACATTTCCAGGCTGTGGTTAAAACAACATTATTGGCAGAAAGTGTATATCTGTCTGTCTACTGGGCCACAAGTAATTATTTAAAAATTATGTGCTTATTTGGGTTAATGCTCACTGAACAAGGCCAACAGTCTGTATAATGCATTATCTTGAGGCGGGCTTCGAGACAGTGTTCACACAGGTTGAGGGCTAGCTGGCTGCAGAAAAGTAATCAATGGCTGGTTTACCAGCATTAACCTGCTTGTGTGAAAAAAGGTGTGTTATTAGTTGCTTTTAGTCACTTGATGGCAAAATATGATGTAAACACAACTTGCTCACTAGTCTAGACATTTTGCCAACATTACATTAGTCAAGCAACTATTGTGGTTTTACCTGATTATCCATCTACAGCACACCCTTGTTCTAGAGGCAGTTGCAGCAGCAAAAAGTTAGCCAGTAATAGACCTAATAGATGTGATGGACAGATGCCTTTTAGTCGTTTCAGTACTCTGTATCAACCATTCTGCTGTGTCACCTGTAGGGTTATCTCAGTAATTGATTATTTACAACTTCTATCAACCACAGCTATTAGCTGTTAGTCATTTCTGGGGGAAAGTCTGCTGCTACTTAAGTTTACTTTACAAATATGTGTATTTAGGTTTTTAAACACATTCTCTAGCTTCATTTTTGGTCTCCACCACATCTGTGGGAAATCTCTGCCTCTTTAACCGATACTGTTGAAATCTATGCCGGTCTGCTGCTATTTGGTGCTGAGGCAGGTTGTGTGTTTTAGGTTTATTGAAGCTTTTTTGTGAAATCAGCTGGCTGTTGCTGCAGGAAACAGGCCTGATGAGAACACAGGGAAGGAGAAAGAACCAAAACAGTAAAATTGTGGGCTGTAAAACCAAAACAATCAGTTGATGGAATTAAAGTGTAATTCCAAGCGTGTGGGGGGCCAGTAACAACTCTGTGTACTAGATTTCAACACAATACACAACGAAATATTGATCAATACAGCATAACTCACCAAGATGTGCATTGAACGCCAAACAATTACCAACAAAACATTAGAGACCACAAAAAAGCACAACAAGATGGTGGGACTTGGTTCACGATTCAGATCACGTTTACAATGTTCCAAATCACTTCCTTCTAACAAAGGCCAGAGCTCAGTGTGAGTTTCTTCCTCCAAGCCCTGTTTCCCCGCATGATCGACAACCTTGCTACTGATGGACATACATCAAAAACAGTCTTCCTGAAAGCTGCGCTCGGCCATCATCCTCAGCTCTGCAACACCCCCGTAAAAATCCCCCTAAAAACCTCTGATGAAATAACAATCTGAGCTCTTTCAGCTTCCTACCACTGCAAGAAAAATGTGCAACTTTTTTCCTCAAACCGATTGAAACCTCCAACTAACAATTTCTTGGAAAAATCTAGATAAAGTAAAATTCCTGGTAGTATGGTCACCAAAGGGTCAAAGCAAAACACAAGTAACCGTTTGGATTGTGTGTTCACAGAACAGAATGCTGAAAAGATTTCAACCATTTACTTTCCATGTTTGCTTTTTTAACTTGAATCAACCACTTTAGATTATAGTTGAGGTTTGCCGAGTCATTTTTCAAGTAAAACAAAGATTATGAACTGTTTGACTTGAGCTGTTCATGGGCCCTTTTTGCTTTGTCTGAGAAACTGCATTCATATTTGGAGGTCAGTTCAATAAATATTACACACATTCACACAGTCCCTAAACTTTAACAAACCATACAGGGAATTAATTGTCTGCTTGTGCAACAGCAGCCTTGCAATAAAGCATTCCATGTCTCTGATGATTGCATGAGTGAGTGCATAAGTCCTGTCCTCATGTGTTTGCACTAAAATTTCATGACCTCGCTTCCCCCGTGTAATCTTCAGACAACCTTCTGACGTCCTCAATAAAAAGTTCATGTGGGAATGCACGTATGTGAATCCAAAGGCTTATTTTCATTGCTGCCTGCTCCAAATAGGGACTCATGACCACACCTAAATCTATAACACTGTAAATACTACATTCCCACAATCCAAGAGGAATAGAGGTGCAAGTAACAGGTGCCTCTCAGGAGCAGCATTGATCTCTTACTTGGGAATGTATTTCAGTAATACAGCAATATTTCATGAGATACTACATAATGTTGTGCATAGAACACAGCTAAGAGCTCTCCTGAGGGCCATAGGAAAGGTATGCTATGTTTTTGGCAAAATTCTGATTTCAAAAACAAATACCCTTTTTTCCATGTGTGCATTCTGCCAAATAAGGTTGAATGAGTAACACATAGTGTCAGTCCCAATAGATGGAGGAGGAGGTGGTTTTTACTTGCATGTAAATGTGCAAATCACTTTTTGTAGTGGTCGATCTTGGCTTTGTGGTCAATTAATGTCTCTTTCTCAAATGGGACTAAAACTTTCTTTTATCACTCCCCCTGAATATTACCTTTACTCATAAAAGTATGACTATATATACTATCACAACATTGAACCAAAGCTGATGCCTGTCTGAGTCTATAAAATCAAATTCATATATGGTTAAGTGCTAAATTTCATGCTTTGGACATACAACAAAATGTCATTTGCAGACCTCCATGAAAAAGAGGTCAACTTTAACCAACTAATCTTGTCAATGCAACTCAGTCATGTGACATATCTTCATTTGCACAAAGGGTTGCTGCTCACAATGGGCAGAAAAGCTTTTGTTTTGGTACATTGCACCTGACACAATTGTCATGGCACAGTTACCCCAATCCTGGGAAAATACTGTACATGCTCTGGAAAATGTCTGATAGTTAGTAAGCTGTAAGGGTGCAGTGACATGATTTGGGGACCTGGTGGCTGTCAGACTCAATTATAGTGGTGTACCGTATGTCATAGTGGCAAGCTGCTGGCTCCAACTTCCGGGCTGCCTTGCTATTACCTGTGACATTTCAGCCTGAACCCCTCCTGTTTCCACAAAAAAACAATTCATCAGAGTTACCGGTACAAAACATGGCTGCAGTGCACTTCTCTTTTTCCCACAAGTGCTCTGTATGCTGCTGGTGTCACATGGTGCTTACAATGTTACATTAGTTATGCTATTTTGTTATATTTAATGCTTTTTTTATTTTCTGTGTAAATCTACAACTCACTGAGATATATCTGACGATAAAACTTTATTTTCCTCCATCTTGGGCTTATGCCTTCAATTAGCCAACAACAAAAAATATGTTATGGGAGAGTAACCTTACATAATGCACAATGTTGGAGGTCTCTTTTTAATAAAAGTTTGTGCAATCTATTCTCAAGCCTCCAACAATCAACACTGTTTATGAAGGTGACATCATTATATAACAAGCTAAAGGAAGTAACTCATTAATGCCAGAAAAACCACATTATGTTCTGAAAAGGATAGGACGTGGTTTACAAGGCAGTGAAGGGAGGGCTGAAAAGCCTGTTAAAATGTAGCTCGTCCAGATAAGTAATTGGTGCTCATTTTGCCAAAGACATAACATCATAAAAACAGCATCTATTTAAAACTCACTTGGCTTACACACAGGACCTCCCTAATGCGAACAATATGAGAGAGTCAAATCTGTGTTTGGAGCACTTTAATACATGCCTTCTTAACATTAGGATAACAAAAATAAATAGGATACAGTGTGTGTGACAAACTTACTGATGTATATTAGCAAACGTCATTTATACCATTCACCCACCTTAGCTGCACACATGCTCTACCATTTTTGCCATGATTGGATTACCTGGGAACCCTACCTGCTAAGTGTTTAGCTTGTGCATAATAGCAGATTTCCACTTCACAATTAGATGCAACAATATTACTGCAATTAGGCCCCATTCACACTGGAGAATGTCGATCCAGCTAGAGTAGGGTTGAATCCGGATAGCCTTTAAGCTGGATACGTTCAGACCTATTTTCAAATCTGGCCATCACACACGCGTGTCCGCAATCCGGCGGACACGCAATCCGGCTTGTTTGCTGTCCTCCAAACCGCTAGGGGGTGCCTCGTAATATGAGTCCGTTCAGGCTGTGGTAGGGCCGGGTGTGCACATGCGTCATGCCTCCCTGTGTATTGTCTTGAGTTTTGCTTCCTGTGTTTTCCCTCCTTGTATGATTACCTGCCCTGCCCTCATGTGTGTCACCTGTGCCTCGTTGTCTTCCCTGGTCCCCTTGTATATAGTCTGTGTCTTCCCCTTTGTCCTTGCTAGTTTGTCTCATCTGTGTGGGCTTTGTGTCATTCCATGTCTCGTCCTTGCCATGCCATGCCATGCCATGCTTCGCTCCAGGTAGTTTCTTTGTTTATGTTATGTTTTTGAACCCTGCCTTGAATCCTTGCTAAGAATCCTAGTTTTTGCTTTTCTGAGTTTTTGTGTGATTTTCAGTTAGTTATTTTGTACTTTACCTTTTTGACCACGACAAGTGTGATTTTTATTTTTGTATTGGTTTTGCCCTCCTGGCTTGCAATAAAAGACTGTTTTTTGGAGCTCTGAACTGCTCTGCGTCCTGCAACTGTGTCCGCTCTCACTCACAAACCCTGAAACGCTCATTCTTTTGTTTTTTTTTGTTTGTTTTTTTTCGGTTCAAAAAGCTGTTTATTCCTTTGTAGCCCTGTTAAAAATAAACTCAGGGCAAAGCTGTCATAGTTCGACGGATGTTTACATACAGCGACCCAGACACCCGGAAGTATCACGTTGCTAGCGGGGTTTTGCTAGCTGCATTAGCGTTCAGACCTGAGCCAAGTTTGAGCCAATCCGGCTAGATCCACCTCCGAGAGCGACTCGAATCCCACTCTAGCCAGATTGATTTCCCCAGTGTGAATGGGGTCTTACAAATAATCAATCAGTTTTAAGAAAACATAAGCAATCAGGATTTATGCAAGCAGACATGCAGTATAAATAATGGATCTTAAATAGTTTAGCACTTAATGTCTACTTTTTTATATATATATTTTTATATATGCTATAAGACTGCACTTTTTGTACTTACTTTACTGTTAATTTCTACCTTCATGCAATTCATTTTAACATTCAGTTGGCCACCAAGTCACTGCAGTCATGACACTGATCAGATGTTTTTACTTTAACACCAAACCTTCCACAGAAACATGACATGTTTAATAGTGTGACACAAAGTTTTTTATTGCTGCTTTTATATGAAAAGGAATCTTTGGATCTAGAGAGATTAGATTTAGTGTGTCATATTTGAGACGCGGCTTTTACTGAGCAAAACTAATCTTTTTTTTTTTTGCTGCCAATAAAACGTCGGTGGTGTTCCGTCACATTCAGCAGGCCTTTTTGAGAGACCTGGTGATGGATGGGAGCAAAAGAGCAGAGAGGGACAAAATGTCTTGTGCTTACAGTCTGTCTCGATTAAAAACTTTTACGAGTGTGATGAGTGTGTCCTCTCCCTTACTGATGTTACTCCCATTGTCTTGACTCACAAACCCCAGCAAATCAATCATGTGACACCTATCCCGAGCAGGTTTAATGTCGTGCAGATTAAGTTTAACAAGTGCTGTGGGAAAAATAGTTTGACTTATTCATTCCTTAAAAAGACAGTAAACTGAGCACATCTGTATTTTTTGTTACGACAGCCATGTGTTACATTAACAGATGGAGAAAATGGAGAAAACAAACATCAGATAAAAATAATCTTTTTCAAAGAAATGTCCCCAGGTTCTGGATAGTAGATCAGAAAGAAAAAGAAAACACATTTCGAACATGTCCAGTCATACACCACTTTATACAGGGCTGTTTAATAAAGCGGAAGATTTTGTTAGTGGGGATTATAAACTACTGTTGGTTACTGGTTGGGTTGTGCCCGACTGGGATGCAGAATGCATTGGAGCAATGTAAGACACGTTTTCTTCTTTTCATGAGTAGGCAACATTAAAAAAGCTTCCTGTGTCTGTCTAAGTCTCATTCCAAATGAGTGGGAAGCTCTATATTAACACAGAAGGGTGGATCACAAAGGCCACATAGCCATGCTCTCACCCCACAGCAATTCAGACTTCAAGTGTAACAACGTCAATATCACATTGAGGTCTAATGGGGGAGAAAGAGAGAATGTGAACATGGTGGATGACATGCAGAATATCTGACTCTCCCCTGTGTCCCCTGACCCCTCCCTCACTGAGAGCTTGTTAGTTTTTGAAGGCTGGTTCCACATTGCCACACCATCAGTCCAACACAAAAACAGCCAGCCTGCGTTTAGTGTGAGGGGACGTCTGGGATGTCTGTGTGTGTGGGCTGGTTGGTTAGCTCAGTGAGATGCTCATCTTTATCAGTAGAATCAGGCCTCATTGTGTTCATTAGTCTTTTGTATCTCAGCTCCTGAAGAGAAGCTATGACGCTGGCTTAATGACCAAACCGCAGCCATGGCATTTGCCATTTGCTTCGTCAGGCTCCATTGCCACACTGTGGTGAGTGTAAATGTAACAACAATAGCTCTTTTTTGAGTCACATCCCCAGAACTGTAAACCAATGATTCACTGTGGCTTTTTCTTGTCCTCCAAGGCGTCGTTTGGCTGCGAGGAATTCAGGCCTTGGCAGCCTTACTTTGAACAAAAGATGATGCTTAAGAATATTGTCTTTTGTTTTACTTTGTGCTGATCCTTATGCTAGGTTCTGTATTCACACCCAAACCTTCGTCACTGCTAGATAATCCTGTCTCCACCTGTTTGTCTTTGCCCCATCTCTTGATTTGCTCACAGCCTTGTGTGCACAATGCACTGTTGTGCACGGGCAACCAGGATGCAGCCCCTATCCAGCAGATGCCAAGTGCAATTCACACTCAGAGATGTCAGCCCTAAATCTTATTTACTGCTTGTTATTCTAATGACACGTAGCCATTCCTTGGCTTCTTTTCAAGGATTTGCAGTTTGCTGTATGCGTATTTATTAGCTTGTCTTTTACATGTTTGGCTCAACTAAAGTTGCACAGTGCCACAGAAACTATCCTTCAGAGGGACAGGAATGATATTGATTTTGTGGTAACCCACCTGGATTCTCATAAGATTAGTGCAATCATAATGTTCATCCCAATAAATAATTGCTACCTGCCAACATTCAAAAATATGTGTATTTAGGTGGCAGGTATATATATATATATATATATATTGATCCATTTAACTGCCAGGCTAGAAGGGCTGTTGCATAATCTTGTGAACTTGCTGCCTCACAAATTAAGTCAGACTAACACAGAATGACTGAACACAACACTTTAGCTTCCAATTTAGCTTCATTAATTAACAGTACGTGGCTCTAACTGCAAATGTGGTAAAGGCCGTAAAATAGACTTATAACCACAAAACTCTCAAGATGGCTCTCAGTGCTCCATGCTGTGGCCTGGAATCACAATAGGCATATTGTAGGAAGCTTCTTTTGTGTGAAACGCCCTTGTTTAACATGTTTTTATTATACGGACATCTGAAAAGTATCGATTCAGGCGAGCAGACTGTGATCCTCATCAAATCCACTCAAAAAACGTTCATATTTATGCCTGTGCACAGCCCGCTCTGCATGAGTTCAAACACAGACCTATGCAGACAATAAAGCTATTTCAAGTGCCTGCCAGGGTTTGAGGAGTAATGGCTAAAATGGCAGCGTATGACAGGTCTTCTCTTCTTTATTGCCAGGATTTATTCATCTTACAGTTATATACCCTTGTTTTTTATGAAATTTGATTGCTGAAGAATAAAGTAAAACACATTTGATAAATTCCAAAGGGAAACGACGGGCTTTGGCCACATTTCTTTGAGGCAGTTTCCCCTAGGGAAGTGATGTGAGAACGCCCAACTTGACTTCAAGGAAAGACAACATGGTTTCTCGCCCCGCTTCGGCGGGATGCAGACGCATGCTCTCCTAAAACAATACTGAGGAGCAGTCAGCTTCATTTACCATGATAAAGAAAAACACAGCTTTTTCTCTCGGACTCTGCTGGGTGAGCACTCTTCAGAGAATGTTGTTGTAGATATTTCCACTCAGTGTTTCCATGACTAGTTCTAATGACTAACAGTGCTTTAAGGGTGTCCGTGTTGTCATCTGCTTGGCATCAACAAAGACCGGGCCTTATCACCATGGTACTCCATCCCTATATTGTTCACATACCCACATCTTTATTGTTGTCCACTCCATAATGTTTTTCGTGTTAGCCTCCCTTCCTCATCCATACGTAACATTCGCTCGTCATTGTACCCACAGGGAGTATCAGGCTTCTAACCTCATTTTTCTCTGATACACAGAGGGTTCTGCTTCTGTCTCTTTGAGACAAAAGTGTTAGAGCCATAAACAAAAGAGCCATTAGGAGGACTGTTGTTATAAATTGTGTAATCCCTAAGCTGAATCAGTCAACTGCACTGTTTTCTCTGCGGTCCTTCGACCCATAGGCTAGAAAATAGAATCATCCTTAGGGTTTTGAGTTCTCTCTATTTGATTTAAAAACCATTCATCTGTCACTTAGAAGTTACAGTTTCATCATTCATGTCTGCCTTAACAAGCTCTTTAAACATACTCCAAATGCAGTCACTGTTTTGATGAGCGTCCAGAAGATTTTTGTTAGCGGAACCACTGGTGTTACTTGGTAGTCATACTCCTGGGTAGTAGCGTGCTTGTTAAACAAATAAAACAAAGGTTTTGTGGGGAGTAAGGGTAGATAAGTCAGGAGCCATTGTATTGTGTCCTGAGTTCTTGTTCTTGTTTTTTTGTTGTTGACATCAACAAAATAGCACTAGTTGTGTTTTTTAGGACACAGAGCGGTGGTTTTTAAGATATTTACTAGTGTAAACAAGCAATTTTGTTGCCTAAACATATCTGCCTAATCAAACCTAATCAGCGGATACAAACTTAAAAACAAGAGTAATCTGTTTATAACTTTCTGCACGGGGCATAAATAATTGTAAGAATTCCAAATGCATTGCACGATCATCAAATTGATAGCAAAATTGTAACAAGGGGGAAAAACCATTAGTCTTATATTTTGTAAGTCTATACTTTTCACATCTGTACACAGTGTGTATCGTGTTCTCTCCTCTTTGTGGCATGATTGTGACATTTAACTCCACACAATGAAAGATTGGTTTGCACAGACAACTTTGCCCTCAGACACAGAAACACAATCCTGGAATGTCTGACCTACTAAAAAAGAACAAAAGACACAGAATGGACCAAAAATCTGCCACTCATAATACTATAGGTGTTTTCCACAAGCAGCACAAGACCATCTTTGGCTTGTCTGTATTACCAGATACATAAGATAATAAACATGATTTCCTATAGGTGCAGTTATGTGTAACTGCTCTGTATATCTCAGTGAGGCATTGAGTGGAAGTAAAAGCAATGAAAACCAGATATGGAAAAAATGGACTGAGGGTCTGTGGCACCATGTTAGACCTTTCCACGCTCAGTTGCACGGTACATGAACATTATCTGATAGAGATTACCATCCATCCCCCAGCTGTTCCCTTTGACACTGGGCCCCGTATCCCCTACTATCAACTTTACTGCCACCAACCATTCCATTCTGTTCTTTCCCCTAAATAAGAAGGAGAGAAGCTGAAGGAGGAAATGATCTCTGCAATGTGTCGGCTTATCATCACAACTCTATCCCAACAGTAGATTGTATCCAGAGCGTGTTTTAGCCTGTTCTTTACATTTTACCAGAACTGTCCATCTATTCGTAATGAAGTGCTTCAGAATGACATCACATTTTCATTCACCCTACAGTGCTCAGATGAGAGTGAATCACAGCAGTGAAGCAAAGAGAATATATTATTTTCTTCAGGTAGCCCGGAAAAGCCCTTCATCCATCTATCCTCTGAACCCACTCTGTCCTGTAGTGCAGGGTCACAGGGAAAAAGCCTTTATGACATACTTAATGATATGTGCTTGCAGCATGTCCTCACACATAAACAACAGTGAAGCTACATTTCCGGCGACTCTACAAATGATATACATACAGTATGACCATTTGGGGGAAGTGATACTAAAAAGACAAGTAAGACAGGGTACACTAACAGAGACAGTATTTGTGTGTCCAGCATTCTTCCCAATGCTGTGGGATGTAAGTCTTTTACTTTCCTTTTCAGTTTGATTGGTTCAGGGACCAAATGAGTAGTTTGAGTTAAAATATACCCTCCAGTGTGTAACAAGGGAAACTCACTAGTTTGCAACAAACTAGTTTGAATTTTCTGAGTTCTGTGCATATTTTTTTCATATTCGGGGCCCGACACCAACAGGACTCAGTCTGCACCTGCTCCTGCCACCACAGTGTTGAATCTGACTTAACCACAACTGTGTATCAGAGCTACAATGTTTGATGATAGGTTTGTGTTCCAGTTCAGCCATTATCGCTCAGGTCTCCTGTATAAGGTTGTGTTTATTTCATGTTTTGTCTCTGTTTCCTGTTTTATTTTGAAGGGCTAACTTCTCCCCCTTGTTCCTCTGCCTGCCTGTGTCTTCTCCTGCTGTTGATTCCTGCCCTAATGTGTTACACCTGGGTGTCATTGTCTCTCCCTCTACCTCATGTATTTTGTCTTCATTTTCCCCTCACTCTCTGCCAGAGTGTTGTGTTGTACTCTTTGTTCCAGCTAATTTCCTAGAGTTTTCTGTGTTTAGCCCAGTTGGATATTTGACCTTTGCTTCCTCTGACTTAGATTTTTTGCCTAGACCCTCTAGTTTGTTTTCCTGGAATTTGATTAAAATCTTGAACCCTTGGAAGACAAGAGTTGTGCATTTAAGTCCAGCCTATTGTTCTCATATTACCAACAAGGGCCTACACCGCTGAAAAATGAATCCAAAGCAGAGTTTTCAAAAAAGTTTTTTTTTGGACACCTGAGGCATAAAAAGTATGTAAATCCTCATTGACCCCTGATGTTAAAATGTCCAACTTTATAGCAGAAAAAAAACTGCAGACTGGAAAAAATATTTTTGGTCCTTAAAGATGATTTACGGTATGTTTGTGATAAAGGCTTATGGGGCGTGATGAGATGGGTGCTGTCTCTGATCACAAGGTACCGGCCTATGTGTCCACCTATCCACCTACATCAGCTCCACTTGTCCTCCTACTTTACCCAGTAAGAAAGCAAAGGCCAAAGCCTCGACACTGAGCAGAAAGTTCATTCTTCTATAGTCAAGAAGCAGAATGTAGATATGTCACCACCATCTGTGACTTTCCCTCTAGATTTCTGTCCAGGATTCTTTAAGTGGTTTGTCAGTTAGATAAAAATGTTACACTTTTTCAATCATTGTTGTCAGTATCTGTTGCCTTGAGAAAACCTGCACTAAATATGTCAGTGGATTTCAGATGACGCCATACAAATTGATGGTCACTGGGGTTGTCTGGCCATATGGGGAGAATTATGGACTCAATACAGAATAGAAAAAAATGAAGCAGACTCATTTATTACTGAAGTATCAGTATTTTATCTGCTCAGTGTGAAGTGCTTGTCAGTTTTTACGGCTCACCTCCCAGGTGTGAGGCTTTTAATTGCATCAATGTGACAAAAGCAAGATGTCAGAATGCAGTATGCTCCCTCGGAACAGCCTCTGTGAAAAGAATTTTTTCTTTCAACAAATTAAATTTTAGATCAACCCTTGTAAAACTTTTATTGTGTGCATAACATCATCCAAAAATGACCCAGTAAGAATGTTGACTATTTCCAGGAAACCATGAAGGTTGTGGGTATTGTGAAAAAGTGAAAGAGAAACAAACCACACACCCCTCCCTTCTGGAATTTTTGTTTATCAAAACCTGATCTCAGCCAGAGGGAAAACCAATCAGATTATTCATGAGGCAATCTCTGCGATGTATCATTAGCACGTCATCGCAATCCATCTCCCTGCTTGGTGCTATCATTGCAGCTAATCTGATTAGCGTCATTGTGCCATTACATCAGAGTACCTGTGCATCATTTTACTTGATGAAATGCTTTATGAAACTCACAACACATGGAATGTCTTACCATTCAGACGCCCATAGCAACAACAGTGGGACATGCTTATACTCAGCAGGCGTGCAATACTGGTGTTACCTCATGCTGGCTTTCACATGCAACAACACACTTTCTCACTACACAGACACACATACAGATTGTGTTAACAGATTGTGATCATCACTGAGGGGAGATTGAAAAGTATGTGGCCGAGGAAGTAACTCTCATTACTTGCAAGTGAAGTTCGACTCAAGTGATGCAGTACGTCAGTACTATTGTAGTTCTATTTTGGGTTTTTGAAAATTGCAAGTCAAGTCTAAAAAAAGAGGCACATCAGCCTTAATGGAGTCATCTGCTACCTACATTATGACCAAAGAGGTCCATGTGGCTGTAGTGGCAACATTAGTGGAGGGTGCACCTTCTTACAACATTGTGAAGAAGTGGGCTGTTTGGTTGCCTTTGTTGACAGTGATATCATTGATATGAATCACTCTTGGGAGGTCCAAGAACCAGCTGAACATAGAAATGATCTGTGTGCTCTGGACTAAGCCGCAGCACACATGTATCTAAAACAGTTATACAGTTTGATGAGAAACTCCTTGCTTAAAATCAGTTGTGACAATTGATAAGGCTTGTCTATATGGCCCTGAATGCATGAAAAAAACAAAAAACTTGAAGTAATGCTGGTTAAAGGTTTTGTTGTTGTTGTATTTTTTCTACTATAATTGCTGAGGAAAAATAGATTTACTGCCATTTTTATGCTGCTTTGCATCAGCAAAGCAGCCAGCCTGTCAACCATTACTGTGTTAATTTAAGAAGAAAAAAAACTTCCCCAAAAGAAATCCAAAACCCACAGAAATATGACTTCAGAATACTGAAAACACAACAGAGTAACTTGGTGGAGGGGAGAAAAAAAAGAAAAGAAAAGAAGCTGTTTCGTCTTGACTGACAAAGGCAGAGAGAAGTAAGCATGTCAGCACTTTTTGTTAGAGTGGCTCATCACTTCTTGTTGCGGCTTGCCAGCACCGCAGCGCCTGAGGTGCTGCGAGTCTGTCACGAGAGAAGCAGACAGTGGCTCACATGTGTAACTGGATCTGCATGCTGCATAAATCTAAAAACAAATGCATCTGCAACAGCTTGTTTGATAAGAACGAGAAGAGAATGCCACCCCGATGGCTATATCGGTTTTAAAGTTCACAGGGTTAACAGGTCACCTTAAATGTGATAAAAGCAACATGTGCGACATTGTATATAAATTCTTTAATACTCTGCATCACCTGTCAAATATTTATTAATACCTGAAGGGGTTCAGCTTTGTAGACTAGACTAGAAGTCTGCATCTGCTTAAGCATGTAGCACATAGAAACATCTGGATCATATAAAAACATAGTAGTGCTTGTTCATTTGACTGCATAGAATGTAAATTCATCAATGTCATTTCCTAAGTAAATGCACAGCTATGAAACACACACACACACACAGGCTGAGAATTGCATCCATCTTTTGTGAGTCCACAGGGCACAGCTGCTGCACATCTCACAAGAACCTCACTATCCTAAAACCAGACAGTTGTTTAAGGGTGCGTTCAGAACCGTCCTCATCGAGTCATAACGTTGGAAAAACATCATATGATTCACAGCAGGTGTGTGTTTAGGTGGTCATCGGTCACTGGTAAACCCATCACATTTAACCAGACCAATGAAAATGCCACTGCAGGAGATAAATAGTGGAGAGACAGGCCCACACCACCATGCTGGATATGCTGTTAAATGCTAAATGAAATAATAGTTACACATACAAACACAGCTGCATATCATATGTGGAAATACAAATGTAAGAAAAGATGTTGTCTGAGTTTACCACTGGTAGTTAACACTTTTCCCCAGCTGGTTTTGGGCATATTCCCAGAAAGCTGGAAATTTGTTGACAAAGAATGCTTGAATTCATTCTCTGTTTTTTTTTTCATTGTGTCTCAGTTTAAGTTTCCTTTAAAGAAAAACATACCCACAGACCAAATTCCAGTTTGGTATACTGCTTCTGAAACAAGACACAACCTAAGAGTGACAACAAACTGAATGAAGTCCAAACTTAGTACACAGAGAGGTCGTAAAGGTTAATGCTGTTAAATGCAGTGCTAATAGCTTGTTCCTTGCTAAAGGACAGTTGGTGTTTTGTAAGGAGGTCCACATCCTCCTGAAAAGAAAATTGCAGTTTTTATTGTGAAAGATTAGTGATGATCCATCTTAGTGATGGATCATCACTAAGATGAACTACCTACAAGCTTGTTTGATTATAATACATAAATGCACAATTTTAACTAACACGGGTACTAGTTTCAGCTTGGAATGATTTTTTTTCCTCACACTGTCTCACATTCCCACTGATTTATTGACGTAAAGTCTTTTGTGTGCACTGTGTCAGACATGGATCACCTTTAAATTGAAGGAATGGATCAAAGCATTCTGGTCTTTTTTTTTAATCAGCTCTCTGAGGAACAGGTACATGTTTCTGATAAAGCAGCACCTACAGTCTCACTGCATATCTGCAGTCCCAGAAACAGATGTTCTACAGGTTGCTCGGCTCTGAAAGGGTCCTATTGTTGGGAATTAAAACGGAGCAAGTGTCCACATTGGGTCAAGGGTCGGGTTAAGCAAAAGGCACCAGTTTCCACAAGTCCTGACCTTTTAAATGAGTGCAATGTGATACAATGCATGGGTCAGCAGTCAAATGCTGAAAGCAGGCCCACATGTTGACGAACACACTCTGACCCCCACTGCCCCGACTCTGGCCACGACGTGTGGCATGCTGGGATAACAACCCCCTGAGGCTTCTGAGTAATTACTGAACCAAATCTAGCAAGCCTGGGGCTTGACTTGTTCATTTCTATTTGATTTATAATGGAAGAAATACTGAAGGAATGTAGGATGAATACTTTACCAGCTTATTTCATAGCTTTACTGCGACATACCGTGTAGTACTTAAGCTCTATAAGACTGTCCTGCATGCAAAGAGACACATCATTTCCTAATCATATTTTCTGACTACACCTAATAATTTATCATTATAAAAATATCACTAGCTTATTAAATTAAAAGTGTTTGAATGATATAGTTTTCCTAGTTGTAATCATACAGACTTCCATAGTACGCCTTCATTAAGGTGGTATGATATTTACCACTAATTAGGGACTCCAGGATGACGTATGATCAATGCTTTGTGACAAAACTATTGCATTAGTTTAAAGCTGAAGCAGTGCAGATGCTCTGTGAAGTCCAAAATAGCCCCACCACACAGGAGTTTTTTTTCCCTTGGCTTAATAATGTCAACACCAGAGCCCTCACAAAACCAGATGGAGCCACTTTATTTGTTGGACTGATTGCACCTACTCAAGTTTATCTCCAGTTGTCCACATGGTGGACAGAGTGCACGGTGAGAGATGTCTGGTCCAGTCACTGCTGTAATTTATGAAGTGCTTTTAAAAAGCCAGGGGTTACCACAGAGTTTTGTGTAACAAAGCACATCAATGCATGATAACGACATCAGAGAAGGCAGCATAAATTTAAACACGTGAGTTCAGATTATCCTCCCTTCACACTGGCTGTGAGTGGAAACATGTGAAAGAGGAAAGTTTATAAGGAGAGTGAGAATAGGGAGCTTACAGTTTTGTTGTTATCTTAAGTTACTTAACAACACTACACTACATTTGTCTTATGACATTCCAAGGTGAAGCCCTCCACCTGTTCGTATCCATCTCATCCTTCCTGATATCCACAACCAAATTCTCCATCTATCCGTCCTGCAGTGCAGGAACACAGGGTGCTGGAGCCTATCCCAGCTAAATACGGGTGAGAGGCGGGGTACACCCTGGACAGTTCACCAGTCCATTGCAGGGTAACATAGAAACAGACACCCATTCACACTCGCAAGCACACCTAAGGGCAATTTAGAGTCACCAATTAACCTAAGGAGGAAGCCGGAGCACCCACGCAGGCACAGGGAGAATGTGCACTCCACACAGTCAGAATTAAACCAGGAACCTTCTTCCTGGCTTAAAGGTAGGGTAGGAGATTTTGAAGTCAGCCAGATTTCAGCCAGATTTCAAAAGTAAACACACGCCCCTTTCTCTCGGAGCTCACCCCGAAGCCACGCCTCCATCTCCAATCATCCTGAGCTGTTTTTGCGGACTCTGTGCAATCGTCTAACTCATGTGCTATATTCTGGCAGTATATCTCTAAACCCTCATCATGTCTTAATTACTGCGTGAGGAAGATGATGTTCCAGTTGAAGAGGAATGCTGAGCTCTTCGCAGCAGTCGGCTGCGCTCCGTATTAAGATTTTAAGAAATAGGATCTTTGGAATGGTTTCTGTCTAAACAAACATGACGGTTGGATCTGCTTACACCAAATCAAAGTCATAGCCAAGCCCATCAGGGCTCACATAATATATCTCTCTTTCTTTCTGTCATCGCAGAGGCTCTGCTGTCACTTTGGTGGTATGCATCTCACTGTGTGACGCACAATTTCACACCCACATTTTCATTCTTAAAGCCAAGATTCATGTAACTGCTTTAGAGAATAGTTACTGATGATGTTTCACTGAGGCCACGTGGAAAAAACAGATACAGAAAACAATGAACCATTTCCAGGTACATGGTCCTGCATACAGCTCCTTTTTTAAAAGGACTCTGCGCTGCCAGAGGCTTCCTTGTAAGCTGGTTTTGAAAATGAATGCCTTTATGTTTTGGTTTGGACCCACTGAATAATTTACTATGTAATTACATACTCTGCAAAAGCCTCTGTGTCCACTCGAGCCTGTTTGGGATTCTCTGTAGCATTGCAGTCACAACCAGAGCCTTGACCAAATCAAAATTCAAACCCACTCTCTAATCAAAAAACTGGAAAACTCACATCCACAGGCAAAGTTTTATGTCTGCAGTTTGCTAAATACCCTTACACCAACAATTGGGATATAATTTCTGATTTGCAGCTCTGCCAAACTTTCTTTTTTTTTTTTTTTTTTCGTTTGAGCCACTGCAAAACAGCACTCAGATGAAATGTTGCAGTTTGTGCAGGACTAGTGCAAAACATGTCCCGCCATTACTCTTGGCAGGGATTGAGACTGAGAAAAAAAAGACAATGCACTGATGGAAAGCCCTGATATTCAGAAAGGAAAACCCAAAAATATGATGAGTTTATGTGTGTAAACACTGGTCAGGCTAACGCAAAAATGTTTGGTTTTAAATAAATGGTAGAGATGATCATGTGGATCAGTATCAGGGCCAGTCCAGGCGTATTGTGAATTCACTGGTCCAATACTTTGTTCTCTGCCTGCTATTGTTGCTCCTCTGACTGGCAGCCTGGTCATATGATCCCTGTCATAAACCATTTCCATAAAAATAAAAGATTTAATCCTGTATATTGGAAGCAGGGCTGCAGGATTTTAATGAAGAAGCCTTCTGAAAAAAATGCTCCATAATACTTCAGATCCCAATCAGGGTTTAAGCAGACTTCATCGGAACATCATAAAAAGAGGTCAGTGTTTCCAGAGTTTTGAAATGACCAATGTTTACGTATGTTTCCCCCACAAATATGACCCTCTGTCATTCCTGGGGGTAGGTGGATATCAACCGAAATATGCCTCTCACATGTGTGGGATGTATAGGAGAATCATTCAGTAGTCTGTGTTGGACTGAACCCAGAGCAGGACAGATAGAGGACGTGTCAGCCAGCAGCTGCGGTTAAAAATGTGTGACAAACGCTCGGCAAAATCTTTTGTATGCCAGCATGTGTAATGCTTAATGGAAATACAGCTGATGTATGGCACTTTTAACTTCGTGTTCCTGCTGCTGATTAACTCATTTGGACTGCTGTTTGTTTTACATATAAGAGGCTGTGGAGTGCCTGGCTTCTGTCCTCTCAGTCACTCAGCTTGGGTTTTGTGCTTGATCAGTGAGTTAACTGTGTAAATCTACAGTGTCTTTGACTACCAGTTCAGATGTTGGCAAATCACTGCTAATTTAAAGACTATTGGAAAATGCAGTGAACGGTATTACAGTATTTTTAGTTACTGGGTCAAAATTAGTCCAGTTATGAATGCACACTTGGCTTCATAATGTTCTCATAAGATCTCACATCTGACATATCAGATCTAAGCTATGTTGTGGTTCAAAGCAGTCAGCAACTTGAATGAGGAAGAACTGGCTGTTTTAGGTGTGAGTAACAGTCTTGACATTGGTCTACAGACCAGATCTAATAGTTCCCTTGGGCAGCTTCTAGATGGTTCTGTCATGGTTCTGTAACAATCCACCTCAGGCCTCTGGTTAAGGTTTTAATACCTCAAATATCTTTCTGAGGTTGACCTCCATTTTAGCATTGTCATTATTGCCAACCTTATTTTGTTGTCAGTTGTCCTCTGGACTTGACAAAGGTCAGCTGTCTTCAGTAATGTAGCCTCCATGGCACTCTAAACAGAAGTAACAAATCTTTCTACATTTCACTAATTTTAATTAAGTTACTTAATTGCAAAAGGTAATTAGACTACAGGTTTTTGCCAAAAGTGTTTTAGTTGTTTTAGTGTTAGTGAGACTCGGCTCTTGCTAATGTGTTAATCTCAACAGTAAGTTCATCTGAAGTACCATTTTCACAGACTTTGTCCAAACTGTTGTTCTATAGTGTTCCACTTTTTCATCCTGTCACAGTCTCCATGTGCCCGGCCATAACTCATCACACACCACAATCATCTCACATGCACTGAGCCCTGGCATAACATGTTGCTGTGCTTGAGCTGCTCTCCTCCTAGTAGAGAAGTTCAGCCTCTGCCAGCGTCTCTTCTCCCGTCCAAAATGCCATTCATGCCCAAATGTTGGCACATACCTGAGCTGTCCAATATCAAGTCTTATGCCCAGAGCTGCTGGCATGTCCTGGATAAAAGAGGTAGGCATTAGCTTTAGCCCCAAAAAAGGAATGACAGGCATCTAGTTTGCATGGGAAAGTTTTCTTTTTCTCTTGACTGTTGATTTTACATTCAGTGGACTGACATTTTTTTATATGAATGCAATTGACTTCTTGTACTTTATTTCCAGCATGACATTTGCTGCTAGCTATTCTGATAAAACATGCTTCTCCGACAGTACAATGATCCATAACTTCAGGCTGTGCCCTCTCTTAATTTTAGCTCTGCATCACCCGGGTATCGATGATTAATGTGACTTTTTGTTTTGCTGTGTATGGAGCTGTTTTTGTGCTATGCACTCTTGAAATGTTGCCAGCACAGGAATTTAGTTTAATTTATAGCCGAGGAATTTTAATGTTGATCTTTGTGTGAAGCATTCTGGATGAGAGTGTTAACTAAATACCTCAACTGATAAATTGAAGACATTGTTTAGAAGTGTTTAAAAAATACTTGAGGAGTACTTGATGTAAAAAATTCAAATATTTAGCCACTTTTGACCCAGGCATGCCGCTTTCATGCACACACACACGTATTCACACACATACACATTAACAAAGACCAATCTCTTTTGTTGTCTTGATTACGCAAGGTGGCCTGTCAGTTACAAGACTGAAGGGATAAAACAAGGGAGCGTGCAGGTGGCAAAGAGAAATGTAGCCTTGAGTAAATCATCCTTTAGATTTGAAAGAGTGAATCAGCGGGGAGGAGGATGAGGAACCACAAATACATCACCTTTTAACAAAACCCAGTGTTAGCTATTTCAAGCTAAAAGTCTGGCTAGGAACCAGGCCACAAAGCGAAAACCAGCCCCCTGGCGCTTGCACACTCCTCATCTCAGACCCTCTTTGACATCTGTAGAATGGGCTTTGTTTTGGAAATGCTTTAGGCCAACCATACATTAATAGACTATAAAAAGACTGCCACTTGTGTAAGGTTTTACACCGCCAGCTTATCTCGATCTGCAGAGTTTCCATCACAGCGCTCAGATAAGCCTTCACACCGACTCGCGTTACAAGATCATGCAGGTCTCCTCGCGGTCACGTCGAGTCGATTCTACGCTAATGGAAACCCGCAGGGCGCTCATCGGCAGAAAGTTCACCGTGCTGTTGACAATGCCACTATAGCAACACTGTCAACTGCAGGGAGATGCAGTCCAAGTGGGAGCAAGCTAAATCACCCTCCCTCACTATTTTAGTGAATTAAAAGCTTTGTGCAACACTGAGCTGATGTTTAAAAAAACATTTGTAAGATTTATTTTTACTTTTTAGGAGTGACCTGTGTCATTCAGCCAATGCACATATACAACTCAAACCACCAGTCATTTACTAAACAAGTTTAAAACTAATAATGTGGATTTTGAATATTTCAAGGCTGATACTGATATTAGTGTTTTTGTATTGGAGCTGTCAATAGCTCATATTTTGCACTGATATTTAATCTGATTCATTAAAATCTGACCATAGCCATGCCCCAAAACGTGAATGTGTTTATTGACAGTGGAGGCAAGGCTATGAAGCGGTAATAATTATTTTAGGTTTAGTGCTGCAGAGAGCTCTGCGGCTTTCATATTTCTGTAAATCAAATGAATTTTGTCCAATTTTGTGTCCTTCCTCAATGCATGTATGTGGCCTCAACACATTTTTCAAACTTAACAAATTACCCTTCAAAGTTTTATATCAATGACACACTGCTTTTTTTTTTTTTTTGTTTTGTTTTGAATTTGGGGCAAACAGGTTCGTTCCTGGAGCCGTACTGTCTGGTCTCGCCAGATATACACAACAACAACACATGTCTGTATGTCCTTGGAAATAGGACTGTTTGCATGCCCAAGAGTGTTTGTGTATCATACACCTCATTTGTGTATATGTAAAGTGACGACTTGATGAGGTGGAGCAGGAAAAATGACGCGCCGTGCTCTCTGGTGTTCCTTATAATCCATCTAGAGGGAATGCAAGGACGTAGAACACAAATGGACCCCTCACTCCACCCACCTATACACACACACACACCATTTACAGCCTATTTGTACACATAAACACAAAAATGCCTCACTCATATATAGGCCTGCAATTAAACATAAACATGCTCGTATAGGAAGTACTGCATGTCTTTTCCTCCTTGCACATGGGAGCTTAGCATGTTTGGCTGACACTCACATAATAAAATGTTTATGTGTTGTTCACATCTGAACCTGGAGGTGCTGCATACTCATGATGATTGTGCTAATGGCGCCTTAAAGACTCAAGGCACCATTAGCTGCTATTAGCATAGCATACCTGATCCTCCTATCAAATATCAACAGTTCCTGCCAGACGTTTTGTGTTTGTTGCATTGTGGGTAATGACATCAAGTTTTGACACGAACATTGGAACAAAAACAATGTTTTCTTTCAAGCATCGACAAATCATGTAAACAAATCCAGCCGCAAAATGTTTTAAATTTGGCAAATGCTGGGAAATTGTCCATGTCAGCAAACTCAAAGAATATACAGTACTGATGTTCGGCGCCTGCCCTACTCACAAGGAAACGCTGACTAAGCATGGACTCATTTAGGCTAAACTAAGGTGGATGCTGGGGGTGGAGGTTGGGCCATCTGACGTATAATATGAGGCTTAATCAGTGCGAGTTAATCAAATCATGTCGCTGTCTTCTAAAGAATCCCTCTTTTGTTTACCTCAGACAGTGTTTCACTGCTGAGCCGCCCGCGCTGCACGGGGAGCAGGCTAATTTGTCAAACATAATGGTCCGTGAAAAAGGCCTAAATCTTTCTTGCACTGACCCCTGTGGTGGTGTGAAATATCCAACCACTAGATGGCAACACATACTGGAGTTTTTTCAACAAGTTCAAGGTAATCTGTGACCTTTAGCACCTCTACACATGTCTGGTTGAAAAAACATTCATCGAGCATTTTTCCTGTTACTTTGTAATCAAAGTGGAGCTGTAAGCCTCTGAGATGTTCTGTGCTGCTGGCTGCTACTCAGCTATACTGTTACACATTAAAAAAATGCCAGTAGTTAAGTATTATCTTGGATATTGCAGTGTGTTTGATGATGAGTCCCCTGGCATTGAAATCATAACACCGCCCAACGAAGATATTTAGTGTCACGTTTGCACTTTTGTGCAGCATAAAACTTTGTTATTGTTCCTTTAAGTCAGAATGATGCATGGTAAGAGGGAGGGTGGGGCTGAGGGAGGAACAGATGGATTGATGCATGAACAGATCTTTGGGGAATTAGGATTTGCATTGAGCAAAGACTGAAAGCAAGAAAAAAGAAAAGAGAACAAGAACACTTTGTCCCCTCAGTAATGACAAATTTGACAATGTACATCCTCCAGTGGAGCTTGAATTAGGAGCAGATTTTTATCCTGGTAATTTGTCATCCTCTCTTCATTCACTGTCTCATACCCAGCTGAGATTTGGTGGATGCATCATTAATCCACACTGCTTAACTGTCTTAATCCGGTTTATTATCGCTGCCCCGGTTTGGCCAAAGTAGCTCAGATTTATGTCTTGCAGGGTTTTGCCACTCCTGTTGGTTTTGGAGGGAACGCTGTCTCACCGCACTTGAGGAGCTGACTGCTGAGGAGCTCGGGCTGCTGACCACTTTTTTTTTCTCCTTTGTGTGGAACTCACTGCTTCAGATGTTTATGGTTGAAAGCAAAAAAGATGGGAAGTGATTGCAGTGATTGAATGAAGCCAGGGGGAAAACAGTGGGGGTAAAAGAGGAGTGGAAAAAAATCTTTTAATATCTTCTGTAAACCCAGTTTTAAACAATCATTGCCTGGATTGAAGCGAGGAGCAGGAGAAACAGCAAACATGTGCTAATGTTGTGGTGGAAACAAATGACATTTATCAGAGTTGTTCCAAAGGAAATTAGACATGTAAATTCAGTGTAATACCAGAGATTATGTAATTATCCAGTCACTAATTCTCCATGGAATTAGTGACTGGATAAATAAATCCCTCAGCAGCCCCTATTTTTGGATTCATATGTCCTAATCCCATAGCAGCATGACTACTGTACAGAACCACAGCTAAGACTTTCGGCGCTAATTGTGATTCCTACAAGAGGGACATGTGAGTGTGGTGCTCCACTGCAGAGCCAAACAGCGCCTTCTAGTGGACACCAGTTACACCAACGTGAGGAAACACTTCTATGGCTATAAATGCAGGTTCAGACAAATGAAACCAAACAAACAAAAGAAAAGATAGCCACGTTCAGAAGGTGATTGGAGCCTTTGGGTGGATTCTGGGAGAGGACGCAGCCTCCTGACCTTACCGGTAGTGGAGGATGAAGAAGAATCCGCAGAGATGGGAATAACAGCCCCTTATTCAGAGTGCATATGTGGCACGAACACACGCTGAAGCAATTCTGCATACGGGCTATAAAATAATAGAGCGCAGTTGCACTTAAGTTGTCAGGCTGTTGCCTCAAATCTGAGAGTTGGAGACATCCTCTAAGCTTCTCTTTTTCCTCTCTGTCTCTGTGTGTGTGTGTGTGTGTGTTTCCCTTCTGTAGCGGTGTCCAATGGAAGCAACAGGTGCAGGCTTTAAAGGTGACTTATGGACCGGAGCAGGTATCCCTCTCGGTGTTATCTAAACAAGGAGAGACATTTTACACAAATAAAGGTAAATCCATTTTCCTGTTCTGTCCATTACGTAAGTGAATGATCCCACACACACACTGCTTTTTCTTCCTGTTTCACTCCTGTATGTAAAACAGTTTTTTTTCTTCCCTTTAACCTGGGATATTCCATTCAACGCTTGATAATGACGCAGTATATCAGGGGATTTACCGGTGACTTATTTTTATGGACGCAAAGTAATCATGATGAAATGTAAGAAAAAGTTGAAGGAATCCCTTAAATCTTAAGTCTCTCTAGTCTACATTCTTTTTTGACATTTTTGCGCAAAGATTTCTTAATTCTTACACTTATCCACGTTATGTTTGGACATTTTTACGCAGTAAAGTCGTGCTTTTGCGCACGCTCCTGTTTTGGACAGTTTCTTTCCCTCCAGATCTCACCAAGTGTAAGAAAAGAAAAGTTTTGACTTCTACAAAAGAAACTACAAATCTATAGGCTGCAGTCAGCAGAAATGTTTGGATAATGAGGGTCTGCGCTGCTTTCTGCTGTTTGCCTCCTTGCACCTCGGCATCAGGCAGCCTTCAGGGTGAAAGAGCGATCCTCCTGCTGCTGAAGGAGAGAGAGAGAGAGAGAGAGAGAAAAAAAAATGTCTGGCCGCCTGCCAAGCCGTGGAACAAGTGCGCCTCCCTTCCCTGCTGTTTAGCGTATTCATAGTTAGGGGTTTGGGCTCGGCTGTTTTTAAAAAGGCAAGGCAGCCTCTCAAGTTGATCAGTCTGCTCAGGAAACTTCTGCTGGAGAAAGTACTGGAGTCCAAACCTTGAAGGGGAGAGAAGTTGATATTTTGTGCAAAGATTGCTCCTGCAGGGGACAAATATTCCGAGGGAGAGAAATAGCACATATATTTTAAATTAGTCACTTTGAGACATTTTGCAGCGTGCACGGCAGCAGGCTTGTCATTAATGTTTTTTTATAGAGATAGCTACACTCTTGGATAAAGACTCTTGGCTTTAACTTTAAAAATCGGATTATCTGACTGAGGCATTTTGTTCATTAGACCAGGCTACTTTTCCCCCTCCTCTCTGCATTTGAGGTTTTATGCTATAACTGAAAAGAACGCCAACAATGTTCCTGAGTTTTTGCCTCTTGGTGACATTTATCTTGGGGCTGTCCGGGTGCTTGGGCTCATACGTTCCGTGCGAGCCTTGTGACCCGAAGGCGATGTCCATGTGCCCTCCGGTCCCGGTCGGCTGCCAGCTGGTCAAGGAGCCGGGCTGCGGCTGCTGCCTAACGTGCGCCCTGTCCGAGGGACAGGCGTGCGGCGTTTACACCGGGACATGCACCAAGGGCCTCCGCTGCCTGCCGAGGAGCGGAGAGGAGAAACCCCTGCACGCCCTTCTCCACGGCCGAGGAGTGTGCACCAACGAGAAAGGATACAAACCTGCTCACCCACCCGTAGGTAAGACGCGCACTTGGCTGACTGATGAAAGCTTGGGAGTTAAAAAAATGAGCCAGAAACGCATCAGTTTAGATGTTGGGGCACCTTTTCTGTTTTTGATGACATCTTGTCCCTTGCTGCTGTGTGCTGCCCGGTGGAAATCTGCTGTTGCGTCTTGAGGGAGCAAATACACATTTACTTTTTAACTTTCGAAATAATGTAATTATTCCTCATTTATTGCTGCTGTCCCTCCTGTCACTGAGAGACCTGTAGGACATGAGCAGCCGTTACCCCTGCGCTCTGACAGACCGTTTGTTTGACAGATGGTTTGAGGTGCCATCTGATTAACTTCTATCCACTGCCTTGAACAAACTGGCCGCAGGAGCTGATTCTCTGTACATACAGATACAAACGCGCGTCTATGGCGGCAGGCTCAGCATCCAGCTGTAATAACAAGTTAGGCTGTGCTCATTATGAATGTTCATAGCAATAACACGGGTGCAGTGTTAATCTGTTGCGGGCGGCTCCGCTGCGGTGAACGCACATGGTGCGTCCCGGCTGAGTTGCGCCTTCAGTGCGGGGCACTGGCTGTCAAACTGCGGTTAAGTGAGACCCAAGAGCGACTGACAAGGATCCAGTCAGTCCCCACTCTAAAATATTTACATTTCAGGGCAGAGCCAATTACCAGGCGCGCGTTTCTTTTAAGCGCTTCCACTGCTCCATTATCTTGAAGCGTGATATTTCTTGATGAAGAGCGGTCTATGGACTGAGTGGTTTATTTATACAGGGGATATTAAGAGGAAAGTGTGGTCGCCCCTAAAGTGGCGCCTTAACTGCCGTTTAATATCCAGCGCTGTAACAAGTGTCTGTCAAAGACCACAATTTTCCATCTTCGCGCCACAGCGCGTTAAGCCTGGTCTTTCCATTTTTCCCTGCTTTGCTCCTTTTCGATATGACTACACCTAACTGCTTGAGGTGTGAAATCATTACAAAAAGAAGGTGAAAAAAAAGTCTAGGTTGGATGATAAAAGACTGAGGTGACTCTCCACAAACTTGTTAAAGCCAAATTTGGATAGATTTAGGTCTGCAGGCTACCCTGGGGTGGTGTTTAGAGTCGGATTACCACTAAATCTGCATGCGTGAGAGAAAAGAGAGAAAGACCGAGAGACAGACAGGAGAGCTGAGCCAACAGTCTTGAATGATTTAAGACATTCTTGGTGTAGCAGACAGGTCCACTGTCACTCAGAGTTTTAGCAGCTTGTCAACATCTAGATAAGTAGGTGGCGACCACAAAGGTTTTGGCTTCAAGCCTCCTTGCATAAAATACTCAACTGCTGGGCTCATTCTGACTGCTGACTGTCTATGATTCATTGTTCTAAACATACTCATGTTTTCAAGCATTGATCACTATTTGGCATGATGTAGATGAAGGTTCAGTTTCAGTGTGTGTGTGTTTCAAGTTTGTGTGCTCTCATGTATACTTGGGCAGGGCTGTCGGTGTGGATTGTGTGTGTGATTGTTGTTAGGGATGACACCTCAGGCACATTTGCACACACACACACACACACACAAAACCTGAGTTCTTTGTGGGCTCTCAGAGGTAATCGGAGCATCTTTTCCTGCCTCTGGCGGTGCATTCATTGCATGGGCGCTCAGTCACAACGCAGTGATTCAGCAGAATGCCTTTGGGCTCTTTCTTTCCTCTGAAGGGCCTTCTGTCAAACAGCCCCGGTGTGGATGGGAACTTGGTGAGGTGAGCCTCTGGTTTCCTGACGTGTGGGGTTGCAGCTGTCTGTGTGTCTGTGTGTGTGTTTCGGTGTACCAGCTGAGCAAGGCAAACACAAGGAGGAGGAGCTCAAGTATCTGCCACACTCTTGATGCCATGAGGGCTGCAGCCTACTAAATATTGACTGGGACAGTCAAACAATGGCAGAGAAGAATCGTCCCCCCCTTCCCTCCTCCCTTTGTAAGAAAAAGAATCCTGGCCGTCGCTCTGCGTCTGGGTTCACATCCCAGCAGTGCATTAATTCATGTTTTGCTCTTGCACTGTGATCCCAGGAGTTGCTCGAATTGTAAGGCACAGGAGGTGGTATGTGCTTTGTGGGGCACTTGCAGACTTTGTTAGCCCCCTGCAAGTGAATCAGACCCTGGAAAGCCTGCCAACAGATATGACTTCATGGCAGCAGCAGGCCCCTCGTCCTTCAGGCTTCTGAAAGGGCCTTATGTTTTAACAGATTGCTCTTTGCCAAGAAACAAAAGATGATTAGTGAGTGGTTCCAAATCCTGAATACTCTGCTGTCACATGGACAGAAATACTATTAGCAACAGGAAACCCGCTGCCTTCACTGACAACTATAATACTTTGCATTTGTCTCAGTTCTTCATGCATGTAGATGGAGTTTTAACCTTCACATGCCTCCACAATCATCAGTTGTTGTGAGTTCAGCAACTGTGCCCTTCTGACGTTCAATATTTGCTACAGTTACTACAGTCCCACTGTAGACTTCTCTTTTCTGAGCACCATAGAGAATCACTTGTCATCGCATACATTTAGAAAGCTATCCGACGTTGAGCATTACCATCTGCTTTTCCCATGTTCACATCGTCAACAGCACAGCTGGTTATCGGGTCGTAGCTGAGGAGCATAAAGTTGGGAGAAGCTCATTCTCTCTGGCTGTACACTTAGAATATAATAACAACCAGCCACCATGCTCCGTCTGCAGCGTACGTTGCATGCTCATACGAACATGCCACATTAGATATAGCTCCAGTCACGTGTGGCCCCAGCTGCCTAACAGCTTCATGACGGGCTCATGCAAAAGGAAAGACTGTATGTGGCTTTTCTGTCTGTCTCACCTTGAACATCTGAGAAAGTTCAGTGAAAGCTTAGCAAGCTGCAACTGATCTGTTGCAGGTGCTGGGGGTTGGGGGAATATTGGAAAGGTCATTTTGTCAAGATATCACATGAAGAAACATTCAATTCATGGAAAATGTGATGCTGACGAAAAGGTGGAGGATCCACTCCTCGGATGTGACATTGATAGTATTGATAATGTCGCAGCATATTTTCAGGTGCAGACTGGTATGGCTGTTATAGGAGCAATTGACAGCACTGGCAGGAGAAAGACCTCTTTGGCACACTTGCTTGATTTCTCCCTGTAAAACTTTACAGCGGTATTTGTACAGATTACTGGTCACTGACACTTAGCCTGCTGGTGGCAACAGCTGCAGAAGAAATCAACACTCACGGTAGTGGAGGGTTTTAAAATGATGTCACATGTGTTCAGTCCTGACCTGTGTACTGTAATGTCACCCCTAACACCTGGTGAGGTGCCAGCGTGGTGTATGATTGGCTACAAATCAGCCAGTCTGAGGTTTTGGAAACAATGGAAACTGCAGCTTTTGTGACTAAATAAAGCACCCTTTGGTTAGGGTTAGGGCAGGGGAGACGTCCATCGGGTGTAATAACACGCTTAGTAATAACATGTGACATCACTTGGTGTGCTAAGGCTAGGTGATACCAGGCTCAGAATGTGCGACAGGTGAACCTCTGATCGGTCCCTGCATATGTAGGTAAGGCCATCCTTGCCACTCAAGAGCACACCTGAATAATTTGTTAACGTTGAGTCGCAGGCCTCACTGCGTAAACCGTTAACCACAAATTAATCTTGAAGTTATAGTTCCTCGCCTGCTGTGCCTGTTTTTCTTCTTTTTCTTCTTCTAGGAGATCATCTCTGTATACCCCTCTCGCCAAAATAGCTGCTCCCGCCACTGGGGAGTTAGAACGTCGTCACACCCAGCAATTGTGTTGCGGCGATGGCGACCCAAAAAAAGAGGGTTGCATCCATCCGTGTGGCTTGTTGAAAACCCAAAGTCAGATGTGGGAGAAGACCTCAGACCAAAATTAGCAATGTACAGTAGAGCGGCCGTGCGCCTCGCTCTGATAATTTACTTTGCACATGGCTCGCAACACGAAAGCCCAGCTTTCTTTTTGCATTGCGGAAGCTGTAAACAGGTCAGAAAGTTTGCTTACTTATAACAGCATTTCCCCTCTCTGAGAGATTTTGCATCCTCTCACGAGTCCTGTTTTGCACTTTTTAATCCTTGAATTGTTCTTGTCGCTATTTATACCGTGCGTCAGAAAAGCAGGAAACTTTTTGATTGCAATGAACATATTCTGTTTGCACAATACTGTGGGGAAGAGTTATTTCCTGCATATTCAGAAGCTGATTGAGAGTGTGCAGAACAGAAATTCCACTGAAACAACAGGACACTGGGTCAAAATGTAATTCCTTTACACTTGTGGTCATAACACAACTTGGACCGAGGATTTGATAACGTCCACATTTTAACTGTTCCAGCTGGTTTGGAAGTGAGCCTCTTTCAGTCATCAGCCTCTTAATCCTCCTGGTGTAACCATTACACTGCTGTCATGTCATGTGCAGAGGATGTGGTGTGTCTTATTGGCTTTTGGGATCAAAACCACTGTCTCTTTGTGAGTCCACTTTTTCTTTACCCCACCTTTTCAAGCAGAGATCTCTTGAAGTGCAGCCTCTTTGACTCGTTTCTGTAACTTTTGTACACGCACATCCTTAGCTCCATTGCTTTGTTCACACCTCCCCCTCTGCTCTAGAAAACTGCCGGGTTATCAGGCCGCGGCCTCGCTTTCAAATATTAAGCAGCAAGTAAGTGTGACGCCCGAGAATGGCTTACTAACATTGTGTTTTTTTTATGACACAGTCCCCTCAGGCTCATTTATCCCCACAATTATCTTGTCCTACCCCCAGATGAGATTAAACAGCACCTCTATTCACGGCTCTCTTAAAGATGTAATTTCAGATGCAGAGCAGGTACTGGCTTAATCAAAGGCAGGGCATAACAAATGTGTTGTAATGCCCTGTGAAAGGTGGGAGAAGACATTGTCCTGGCCTTTTTTGGTATTATTATAGTCTTAAAGATCCAGTGAAGAGAAAAATCCAAAGATGGGCTGGCTTATCTTTCATGCTTGGACCACTGCCCGTAAGAAACTTGGGATATTCATGAAGCATAATTGTGTGCAGATGTTAATTTTTAAACAGAGAAGTATCAGGTGCACCTTCTTTGGCTGCTCCGCTCCTCTCTCCCTAATGAAATCTTTAGCTTGAGCAGAGGGAGAGAGGGAGAGATAGCAGCACAGCTTTGGGCTCCGCTGAATGGACGAGCTGCACATGACTTGGCTTGCTTGGCTCCCGGCCAGCTTCTTGGCTGAATTTCAGGAGTTAAACACAGACCCTCTAAACCTCCTTTACAACCTGGGTACCCTTAGCATGGAAAAGCTGAGCTTTTGTGGAGGAGAGAGGAAGTCAGCAACCATTGTCTTAAAAAAAACCCTCCTTCTGACACGTTTTCTCAAAGTTATTGCCAAATATGTGGCATTTTAATCAAGTGCCCCTTGATTTAAAAAAAAATGGACTGTACAGTAGAAATAAAGAGTTTTTCCACAGCAGTCACATGCATGCGTGTACATAGGAATGCTTGTTTGACATATTTATTTATAGCCAGCAATAGCCTCGTAGTCTGAGCAGGGGAGACACAAGGACATATCTAAACACAAACCAAGGCCTGCCAAGTCATGAGTTGTGAGATTAATTTCAAAGAGACGGCAGTGCAGCACAGAAGCCAAAGACCCAATTCTGGTAATCACCCTGCCCCCACCCCTCACCTCCCATCCCTTCCCCTCCTTTCCCCAAGACTCCCAGACACTCATGCTGTGTCAGGCTCTTTGAACGTCAGTTTTCTCGAAGCTTGTGTCCTTGTTACGTCTCAGTGCCTTCTGCGTGCTCCGAACAGGCCAAGTCAGCAAAGCTACGGCGACTTGTTAAATCATATTTTCCAAACGTGTTTGTCTATGTATGGAAGTTTGATTTGTCTTTCAGCAGCAGTTGGCCTACAGTCGGCGGCCAACATTCCTCTCTGGTTCAGCGCGTCTGGCCCTGCGCACCACGGCGGGTTTCCTTGTCAGATAAATATAACCAGGGTCATCCACTGGCACCATCGCTCCAGCCAGTTGGGGCCTGGCAGAGTCCCCACAATCACTCTGTACTTATGGTACAGCTAAGCCAAAGGTTGGAAGGGGGCGGGGGGGGGGGGGGCAGCAGGGTCTTTCTGTGGCCTCAAAGAACCTCTGGCTGGGGGTCCAGGCTTAAGAGGATGAGCCCCAAAGATAGGAAAAGAGGGGGGAGGGGCAGGGTTAAGGATAAAGGACCTCGACCTGTAAATGTCCTATCACGAGGGACTTTAAGATCCCTGAGACTGTAGTGCCCTCTGGGGGGAGCTGAAATTACACCTAAAATGTGACACAAATGTACAAGCATTTATATGGGTCCACAGAGAAAGTGGATTTTCCTCAGCTCGACATTTGAAACAGTTTTATGTGGGACTTGTCGCTGTGAAGTTACTGTACTCGGGGGCCTCGGCCCTTGTTGCAGTGAAGCAGCCCAGATAGCATGTTAGCAGATTTTCCAGGCAGCGGTGATGGCAGTCTAGCAGCACATGATGTAGTTTACAGAGTACTGTGTGCTGCCCTGTGTCTGTACTCATGTGTGCACTTTAAGTCCAGCATGGTTCATTTTTTCATTTTTATATAGATTATTGGTAGACAACTGAACAAACATCTCCATGTTTGTTGTCCGTCTTGATCTACACAAATCTCTGTGGGGGGGTGGTGAGTGGGGTTGGGTGAGAAAAGATGAGTTTGGAAGTATTGTCATAGCTGTAGGAGTTCATCAGCTGTTGGTGTCCCTTCCTCTGTAAACAAATGTTGAACAACAGTTGGCGCAAAGCCTGGGAGGAGCACACACCTGTGCACTTATGTTAGGACTGACAAAAAGCAGAATCAACAATGGATCAAATGAACACAGCTTTTACCAGCTCCTTTCTCACCAAACAGCAGACAGATTTACTGACCTGTGGGTGATAATAGTAGAGCACTGAAGAGGTAGTGGAGGCAAAAGCTGAAAGTTGAAAGTTGAAGTCAAATACGTGAATTACTTTTGCCTTTTTGATACAAACTTGATAAGTAATTCTCACTGTCATTTCTTGCAGATCATGAGTCTCGAGAACACGAGGACCCCATTACCACAGAGATTACAGAGGAGCTGCCACCAGCTAAATTGCCACTCCATCCCAAAGACATTGTGAACAGTAAGAAAAACCACGCAATTCGAATGGAGCAGAAGAGGAAGGCCGGCAAGCAGCGGCTCTTGGGCTCAACCATGGATTATTCCCTTCCGCCCATTGACAAGCATGAGCCTGAATTTGTAAGCATCACCATATAAATCTACTTTGTAGATTATGTTGAGAGTGTTTGTGGCTTCATTTCAGTTTGTCTAAAACAGCTGTTCTCAGCATGACCCTGAAATGTTCCATGTACTGTGTGTTTCTGAAGGGTCCATGCAGGAGAAAACTGGACGGGATCATTCAGGGAATGAAGGACACTTCTCGTGTCATGGCTCTGTCTTTGTACCTTCCCAACTGTGACAGAAAAGGGTTCTTCAAGCGCAAGCAGGTGAGTGTAAATTCAGAATCAGAAATACTTTATTAATCCCAGGGGAAATTGCTTCAATCTGCAATTACTGTAAATATCCTCTCCATTCTCAGCAGTTTTGGGCATTGTAAAGTTTGGAGTTGCTCTCAAAGGCACTTTCAAAAAATGCAAGAAGGGGACTGAATGGCACATCTGTGTATCACAGGCTAACTTCAGCCATATTGATTGCCTCTACTGTTATCACCACCAATCAGATTAACAAATCACCTGGAAGGAACCACATCAAGCTGCTAGATGCAGTTAGCATGTAGATCAACATTTTAAATACATGTTGATAAAGGTGAACAGACACTTGATTCCATCATTGTATATGTCATTATTACATCTCATGTATCTTTGTCCATGTCAGTTGCAAACCTCCCCTATTTGAACACCTTTTGTAACATACTGACACTTTGTCCCTGTGTTGACAGTGTAAGCCATCTCGCGGCCGCAAACGAGGCATCTGCTGGTGTGTGGACAAGTACGGCGTCCAGCTGCCTGGCACAGACTACAGCGGAGGGGACATTCAGTGTAAGGACCTGGAGAACAGCAACAACAATGAGTGAAACGAAGGGGGAGGACCACCCTTGACTCCCCCCAACCACCACTACCACCACCACCACCACCACCATCCCCCACCCCCTAACACCACGTGACCCAGGGCCCACCCCTCCTCTCTGAATCACACCTGTATGCTCTGCCCTCCGTTCACGTCAAGATTTTGAAATGATGATGATGATGGAAAAAAAAGTCCAAACAAAAAAGAACAGGCTGAAAAAAGACACATTTCTTTTTCATTTCTTTTCTGTCCTTGACCAAGCACTCTTCTCCGAGTGAGGGGAAAAGTTCCAGAAGATTTATTCGATCCCTTGACTATTGATCACAGGAGCCGCATCCCCTGGCTGCAGATTCATGAAAATATATGCACACATTGGATGTATTTTTATAGAAGCTGGGGGTCTCAATACAACTCTTTGTATGTTGTAAGATTAACATGGAATCATTGTGAAGAAGAAGAAGAAAAAAAGCATCAGGCACATTGAAAACAAATCAGTTTTAGCTGTGGAACGTGATGCCACTGTGGAACTGATGATTGGCAGAGTAATTTGGTTTTTTGTCTGTTTTCCAAAAGAAAAAAAAAAAGAAACAAGAGATAGGGATACGCTGTAACAGTTGACTCTATCTGGGTATGTGGTTCTGTCAGAGCACTTATGAATAGGGGAACCTGCTTAAATATGTGTAACTTCACATGTGCATGTGTGGGTGTATGTGCACAACGCTGATGTGCATGTGTGTGAATGATGTTGGTGTATAATGGAGTGAGCCTATTACAAAAACAAAAAAAAGAATGTCCTTTTTTTTCTTTCTCTTTTGTTTGATTTTAATCACAACAAATATTTGCTAGCGCTTTGAGGTGGTCTTGGGGCTGGCCTTCTCTGTAATGTAACGGGACACGGAGTGTTCGGAGACAAAAGCGAGGTTCACAGATGAACCTATATATAAGTGGCTCTTCGACAATGTAGCTAGCCTGATATGCCAACTGTGCCTATTTGAACAGACACTGCCATGCAGGGCGACACAGAGCTTAGAGAGCGCTGACTCTACTGGTGAAATTAAAAAAAAAAAAAGATTTTCAGCTTATGATGGGACTCAAGTTTGAGAGACTTTGGAGTTCTGGGGCCGGTCGCTTCTCTGATTCATTTGTGTGAAGTGTAGTTTTGTATGGTTTTGTTTGTGCTGTTTTCTTTGCCTTCAGTGAAGTAAAGACCGCCCACTTTTTTGAGCCATGTTCCTTTATCAAGTGGTTTCCCCTCAGTACTGCTACTACAGTGTAACCATGGTGTATTACATAACTTTTAAATATAGTTATTGAATGTTGTTTTTTTTCCTGTAGAAACAAACTATGACAATAATGTAATTGTGCTTGGAAAAAAAATCTGAATAAGTCCTTGTAGCCTGTCAGGAGAATGACACAGAGTCATTTAACACAGGGCAGTTTAAAAAAAAAGCTAACCCTCTGAAATCCTTCTGCTTTCTACATATAAGTGGGGCAAAAAACAAAACAGCTGCAGGTCATAACAGGGTCTTAACAATAGAGCTGTTCTCTCTCTGTGTGCAAATCACAGTGCCTTCCTACATGCAAATACATTTAAATACTGACGTGAAAGTGACATACGGGGCAATTCTTTGTCAGACAGCCCACCCCCTCGCCGCCCGGGGATGGTACTTTATATAAAGAGGTTCAGTTCTGATTTAACAAGTGAATGTGGTATAGGCCCTTTAAACGGTGTCAGGCAGCAATGCATTGCAAATCCATTTGTAATGTCTGCCTGTACCTCGGGGGTAATTCTGGACAAGAGGAACTGCTGTGTAAGCCACAGTCAGTTCATCTTTTCTTCTCTTTCTTTGACAACCAATAAGCTAATTCTCTTGCTTTTTTTTCATGTGAATGCCAATGTGTATGATTTGCCAGAGAGGGGAAGCCAAAAAGGATGTTTGGAGGTAAATTTGAAAAAAAGTGCATCCTAAATGGCTCCCATTTGTGAATACATTATCAGCCCCCCCCCCCCCCCCCCACAACATCAAATCCCCCACAACCACTTTCAAGAAAAAAAAGCAGCTTGCACTTATTTCAGTTACTCACTATTGATATTGACACAAAACGACATCCTGAGATGTGGTATCATGAAGTTAGTGGAACAACAAAGAAAAAAAAACAAGCTAAATGTTGTGTATCTTGTGCTTACATTTCAAAGGTGGTGCTTTTGAGGTAATATTTGTTGACAGGGGCTGTGAAGCCCACGCCTGGGACCTCCTATACAGCAACACCTTTTAGGGAAAAACAAAATATATAGATACAAGTAACATGCAGCTACATATGTTCTCATGGCCTATTGCACAGAGATGACAGCTGAAGAGCAGGGAGGAGGAGGAGGAGGGGTGGAGGAGGAAGAGCGAGCGCCATGGGCAGTGGTCATAATCAGGGCCTAGCCACTTACCCGATGTGGAGTCACCAACCGCATTACATTAGCTACAGGTAGACAGTTACCAGGGGTTATAGATATCTGGGGGAAATGATGCTGCAACCAGGAGCACCGATTGGCTCTAGAGGTGATGACAGAGGACAAAATCTAACACTTTTGTTCTTTCTTTTATTGTGACAGTGACTTCCTGTTTGCAGCTTCCTCTAGTTTTTTTTATCTCCTACTTGGTTTTGAACTCACACATTTCATACTTCAGTAGTACAGTAATGACAGACAGTACAACTTTTTTTCTGAATACATAACACTCTTTGGATGTAATCAGACAGTACAATTGGTTTTCTTTTCCATAATTTGGTGTTCACTGGCTTGTGAAATAGACCCATTGGTGGCAGGAGGACAGCGGGAAAAAATGGTCAGTATTTGGAGCTACATAAGACAAATAAGAAAAAAAGACAAAAAATCTCAAATTATTAAAGTGAATATCACTGTGTAATATTTATTCAACTTGTAATTTATGTACTCTTTTAACCTTTGTCTTTTTTTGTTATGACAAAGCATTTATTTAAATAAAGTTATGTATTCCTTTAAGCGTTTGGGTGAGGGGTTTTCATTGCTCGGGTGGAGGAGTTCGAGGCCGCTAAATTGGTTTGAATTGTACAGTTTGAAGTGGAATCATGCCTGATAGTAAGCGCCGCCTAATCTCTCAAGGCACGAGCTGATAAACCTCTTAGACATAAGTCTGAGACACCCAGGCTAGCCCACAGGATCTCATGCAACACGCAGGATGTGACTTTATAAAGCCTCGCCTGAAGGCAAGTCACCTGGTTTTCAACACCATAGTCAAAAAAGATTGCACAGGAACAAGGAAGTCATTTAATGTGAGTTTGAACTTCAAGGGTGGTGGCGGTGGTTTGGGGTGATGGAGGGGGGGCGGGGTGGATAACATCTAGTGGGACCGGCTCACTATTCAAATGACTGGGAAGAAGAGATTTGTAGCCTGAAGGGAGGCCTTATTGTGTTATGGAAAACCTGCCTTTATTAGTACTTAGAGTCAGAATGGTCTCCCCTGAGACACACCCACTAACACCGATGCACACGTGCAGCTAAGTGAATGCACACATGTATTGGAAGGAAAGGAATCCCATTGTCTGATAAGATTTCTGCACATAAGGACGGAATATTGAAGAGATCTGAAGAGCTCCGGGTGTCTGGTCATTTTTATTCCCTTGTGTTTGTCAGAAACTGACAGAATGGGACCCTTTTTTGGGGGTGGGGTGGGGGGGGGGTACCAAAAATCTTTCCCTGGGGACCTCAAGATTTTGAGCAAATCCAGATGTGGGTGACTGGGGCAGGGCATGAAAGGGTGGAGGGCCCAGCAGTTCCTGTATTAGCAAGCAGATCAAGGCTGCCGTAAAGGTTGTTGTGGTATGTTTCTGTGTGTGTGTGTGTGTGTGCATGTGTGTGTGTGTGCGCATGTGGCAGCAACAGCACAGACTTTGACTTCAGGGAGGAGGAGGAAACATGTGTAGAAGATTTGATTTGTGAGGCAGTGAACATGACAATTACTATTTGCCTTCAAAGAAACTGACAACTGCACTTAGGACTTCAAAGCATTTATGCCCCTTTTATTACATAATTAGGCCAACGATGCTGGATGTCTACATCAACTCACGCACCGCTCTCCATCCCGATGCCAGCCTCAGCACAGAAGGTCCTACACCATGAGCCTTCCTGTGTTTACTGCAGCGATCAGTGCTGTACGTCCACAGATTTTCAGTGATGTATGTGTGTGCATCGATTTGTCCATGGCTCATATCATTAAACATGACTTTTCCAAAACATTATGGGACATAAGTGTACAAATGGCATGCAGATGTTTACACTGCATGATTGGGATCTGGGCAAATCACTGCTTGCACTCTTGTTTAATGCTATCTCTTAAAGAGGTAATGGTGGCTCTTGTCATCAGTGAGATGGAGATGAAAGGAGATTTGAAGGAATGCCCCATGGTTGGGAGTAAATCACATGACTTAGAGGTGCAATCCTCCGATGCCGGTGGTAGAAGAAGGCAGACAAGTGTCTGCTAGTTTTCATCCAAGCCCTTTCATCACAGATGGACTTAGAGCTGGAATCCCAAATGGAGGGTTCTTCAGAGTGGATCGGATGTGACTGTGAGAACCACAACCGCCTGTTAAGTAAACAGACTCTGAGATTAAGACTTGACGTCCTGAAAGGAACATGATAACCATTGTAAGGGCTCAGTGCTGGAGGGAAAACAATGCTGTGTATGAAGACGGAGGGAAAAAAACATGTCAGGAGAGATTTCAAGAAGCAATTTAAAATGGAATCTTTTTGAATTTCTATGTTGATTCTCTCTGTTGCTGTCATGCTGATGACAAAGAAATGTAGGCGATACTGGTCCGATATTTCGTGCAATGCTCTCTTGGAGATAAGAAATTACTTTGATGAGAATGAAGCAACAGGCTAGAAGATGGACAAAAAAAATCATTTTCCTTTAAGATAAACATTTTTTAGATTCAGGTAAAGTGTAGCTCTGCACTAGATAGTAAGTAGGCTTTCTGTATAGTTAACATGACCAGACAGCAGCAGGCATCATAATCGTAGTAAAAGTTCCCACTGGGCTTTTCTTAGCTGATTAGAGTAAGAGTGGGTAAGAATTAGTAAGATTATTGAGTTTTTGGAGGTGTCGCCTTAATTTTTTCTGTAAAAATGCAAATCAAAAAGAACCGCGACTTCACCAGCGGTCCCTGCCCGGTACAGACTCTTCCCTTTTTACATCACCTGCGAGCATGATGACCCACATTGCTCATAATACAGAGCTGGGTCAAAATCGGTAGTTTCTCCTGGTCTCTTGGTCTTGTTCAGTTTTATCACACGTACAGATTCCCAGCACTGTTGATGTCTTCCCCCACTGTAAAGTGCTGACACGTAATAATTGTGAAGATATTTGAAGACAAATGTCTTCACTTCCTGCTAACACAGAAGCACCTTGTCATTTCAACCAAGATAAAACAACAATTATTTTGTTAACATTCAACAAGTACAGCTCCCAGAAGCCTTAGACTCAGACCCACCATCAACATTTGGAGGGATGTTGTTGAATGCTAACAAAAGAAAAGAGTAGCCTGAAAGTAGGGTGGATCCTGGACTCTCTATGCCAACACACACATACATGTACTCAAGCACATACACACACTCATTATCACATGAGCACAGATACTCACCCCCACCTTTGCCCCCTACTGTTAAACTCCCCTCCTCAGCCCATTGTGCCTCATCCCAAACCCAAAACAAAAGACACTTGTTTTGATTTGTTTTCAGCCTCAAATTACCATTAAATGTGCCGACACAACCCGAGGACACTACGCACATATCAGAGGCACCAAACCAAGCTGTGAAGTGTTTATGGTAATCTCCCTGCCACAAAACAGGCATTATTAAAATGAAATCAGAACAAAATGTGGGAAGGCTGGACAGAGCTGTAAATCTGCAGCTGAAAGAGGGTTATATTTTGGCCCAGCCAAATTAAACGCTGCACTGAACCGACGCTCGGCTAACTGGCACACTAGGATAAAGTTACTGGGCAAAAGCAAGTCAGGAGTGGTCTCATATGATACACTCTTGGCCACAACTACAAAGAAGTCTTTCTTTACACCCAAGTCTTGAATCATTTTGATCTCAAACCAGTGGTGACTTTTGTTGGGGGGGTTTTGCCAATGTTTGTAATTGTAACTTTATGTGAAATGTTACTTAGGCTGCTTAGAACACATGTAAATTCAAACTGTAAGAACTGATCTTTTCTGCACTGACACTAATAAAGAAGATTACTCAGATGCTCCTGTGAGCATTGCAGCTACATTTATGTGACTACAGAGACTGTCCTTCTGACCCTTTTCTGTTCCACAACAAAAGGCCATACTAAACTAAGGCCTTTTTTCTATTTTATACAGAATAAAAAAACACCTTATGTGTCCAGGAAAGTTGAAAAAAGAAAACATTACTGTACATTGTTGACTGTTTTATAAACTACAGTTTTAAGATTAAGAAAACCTTTATTTGTCCCACAATGGGGAAATTGAAAAAGATATACTATACTGTTATAAAGTCAACTACCAATAGTTGAGAACTTAGGGCAGGGTTGGCGGCTATGGCCTGTTTTGTATTTTAATAGAATCTTAATAGTAAAGTATGAAAAAAAACATCTTATATGGTACACTCAGTCCAGAGAACTCTGTCTATTCAAAAAATGGCCAAAAACAGGCAAAATACGTGACCCTGCATGTCTGACAGCATTTTTGGCCAACTTCGGCCATGTGACTAAACTATGTCCAAGTTTATTTTTGCTTGACGAAGAATTATGATTGTAAAGCATTAAAAACATTGGCCCATTTTTGGCCACAGCAAAATATGTCTTTTTTGCCATTTTTTCAAAATAGAATTGTAGTATTGTATAAAAACAAGGAAAATCTTGTTTAATACAACTAGACAAACAAGAATAGATAAACATATCCAGAAATCATCTAAACAAATGACCTAAAGCTGTCTACCTGAAAAATGGCCTAAAACAGCTCCTATAAACAGTTTAAATGCATATTTACATTATACATAGAAATATGATGGAAAAGGTACGTCCAACGAAGTTGAAAAACAAAAACCTAAACTATCTATTAAATTAATAATCAAAATAATCAATTTATCTTTGTTGATACTGGAACAACTCAACTTCGTAGATACTGATGTTTAATACACACCCACAATGGTTACGTTCACCAACATTTCATGAGTTCATTTTTCTTGTAAGGGTCCAGCGTGACAGGTAAGTCAGATGTTTCAGGGTTTAGGCTTTAACTCTTAACAGGCCATATTGAAAAAACCTGATAGAGTACAGTATGTTTAAAAAAGTGGAAACAGATAACAAACAACGGTAGTCCAAAAGATTGGCAAAAAGTTCCCTACTAAGCGATGGCCTTGTTTTCCATGTTTGACATAGTATAGCATGCCCCGAAACAGCAGTCCACTCAGGGCTTGTTGGTTTATTCATAGACAACCTTACCCACTTTGTAACCCATTTGTCAGTGTCAGCCCCCCATCCTAATCCTCCACATGTCAACACTTCATTTGTAACCCAAGCAACACACACACACACACACAGGGGCACTGCAGGAACATTGAAACTGTACAGGCTTTTTTCAAAAGTTTTCAGCCTTTAAAGTATTACTGAAAATGCATTTTTTTTACCAAGTGACACTTTAACTCACTGTGTGTATTTATAGGAAAACTGCTGTTAACCAAACTATGTTGTGTAGGTTTGTAGGAACACCTGAATAGCATCAGGACTTTACATTCAGAGTTAATGACTTTTTTTGTAAGAATGTTGAATGCAGTCAATCTCAGAACATTTCATTTGTGCATTTCTAACTGAAACAAACATGAAAATGTCACAAGGTGTGCATTTGATAAAACTTTTAATTATCTGCTTGCAAAGTATTATAAAAACAAAAGCCATATTATTCTAAGGAGCAGCTGCTATCTCTAGCACCAGAATAGATGTTACATTGTCACCCTTAACAAAAGCACAAGCTTGTAACAGTCAATGGATCATCCAAAATCAAATATGTGTTTTTTTCTGTTTTATATATATAAAAACAAACTCACAGCCGACATCTTTCTTGAGTCAGACATGATGTCTGTTAAGAGATGTCGTGACTGTGTGTTCAGTTGTGTTACATTGGTTTTGGGCCTACATGGCACTCATGTGGTGCTGACAGTGCAGCGGTGCTCACAAAAAATAAAATAAAAAAAAGATTTGTATCATTTATGATGCAAAAGAACAAATATGATTTGATTTCATACCGTCTCTTTAAGTAAGTTGGGCCTTACAGCTGCACTAATCAACATGTTTAAGTAACATTGATCAAAAAGATGCTTTATCAAAAGGAGTCAAGTAAAGGAAAATATTAGACTCCACATTAAAGTCACATTCATGTAAGTGGTTCCTGGAATGGGCAGCTTTAGGTCAATCTGTTTGTCCCCATGTGGAAACAAATCAATTAAGTAGTAAACATGTTGTTTACCATGTGATCTTGCCATGATACACACTGCAGATTAAAAATATCTGGTCCAAATAAATGTGGACTAATTCTTTCTTAATCATTCCATTATTAAAAAAAGTGAATTTGAAGGAAACTCAGCTCTTTCCTACTGAGACGCTCCTGCAGTGGGCACCACTCTGAGCTCCTCCTGAAACCGGTTACAGTTGGGATCCCCTCTGACTCTAGGCGTCTCTGGTATCTGAACGCCAGTTAAGGGATCAACACACCAACACTCACCCCTCTGGCCGTGGGAGGACATGTTGCACTAAAAAAGGAGAGAAGAAAAACACAAACTAGACAAGTTGCAAAACACTGGAAAAAAAGAGAAGGATGGGGGTAAGGATGCACAGTGGGAAGCAGGGGATGCGTTAATGAAGCATGGCATACGGCGGCTAGAGATTTGTGTGTGTGTTTGTCTTCTATCGATGGAGGGAGGGAAAGAGGAGGGTGGTGGTGGTGTTGGGGGGGGCATTGGATGAGAGTGGGCCTTGGTTCGGGTGGGATGACACTCACCCAATAGCAGCCCGTCTTTGGGTCATGCCCCCAACACACAACCCACAACCCACAACCCATACACACATGTCATCAAACACAAACACACACACACACAGAGGCATGCCAGTGGAACAGTCCCCCCCGCAGAGCCCCCCGCCAACACCCCCCCCCCCCTCTACTCAGAAATGAGGTCGTAATTGGAGGGGACACAGTTTACGCCACGCACGAGGGGCGGCCGAGGAGAGTACGGCGAAAAGAATGACAGGCTGGGGGGGTGGGAAGAAAAGACTTTCCACTATTTTTGAGAAATAGCAAAAAGAAGTGACAGTTACAGTAATTACCGCACAACAAGGAGGGACAACTCAAAAAAGGGAGCAAGAGTGTTGAAGAGGTACAGTGTTCCTCCCTGGGAACAGAGGACTCCAGTCTGAAACAATGCTGTTGTTTGTGACCGGTGACGAAAATTGGCCGAGTGGCTGAGAGCCCTGCTTTAGGAAACGGTGGCGCCTATTCAAATCTTCTTTTCTGCTCTACTATCCTCGTAAGAAAACACTGGATATGTGACCTTGTTTGTCCTCCTCCTGTCTGATTTCTATGAATGAGCAGAATTCAAGCCCCCTGTCGGAAGCACAGTTCCTTCCTCAGCTTAACAAAAGTCTTCCCATGGAGTACGCCAAACACTTTTATTGCCTTGTAACCTCAAGCTCAGAAGCTTGTTGCCTCATTCACAACGACAACATCCCACCATTCATTTGTGTGTGTGTGTGTGTGTGTGTGAGTTTATGAAAAAAGAGTGTGTTCGGTGAGGTGGCAGAAGTGAGGGGGTGGTAAAGAAGACAAGTGTGCGTGTGTGTCAGAATATGAAAGAAAAAGAGAGGGGAAATCCAAGATAGATACACACAACATAATATGTTTGTAAGGTGAAAAGCAAAGGAGGAAAAATGAAAGATCAAACTTAAATGCTTTACACATGTAGGCACAATCATCTCCATTGATAGTGATCATCACAGAAGCCTTCTCCATCATCAAAGCCAGTGGTCTCCATCACATCTGCAACCACTTGAGCCTCTCTTGTGTTACAGTTCACCACGAAACAGTAAGTCAGCAGTGAATCCCACAGAACTGCTCTCTACGGGTCCAATCCTTCAAACATGTTGGAACCGCGGCCGCAGTGATGTCACTGCAGGTGTTTTTGCCTTCTGACAGCGGATGGAAAACACCTGCAGTGACAGCAGCGGTTGTGGGTGTGGCCGCCTATTGTGACATTTGTGAAAGTTTTCTTCTCCCACTCAGAGCAGCCGTTTCCTGCTGCGTGATTCACGCTTCATTTTACAACGTACGTGACTAATGAGTTTACAGTAGATGTGATATGAATGATCCATCATCTGAATCTGAATAAATGAGTGTATAACAAGGAGAGATGTTTTTTTTTTCCAGTGGCTGAAATACAGGATCAGGTGCCAAATTCAGTCAAACAACACGCGGTTCTCAAACACTGTTTATAGATTTTTAGATGTGCGTCACTTTATAAACAATTTCCTTAAGAACATACTGTATTTGGACATCACCAATACACATACTAGAAGGCCTCTTTGGGTGAAAGTGACCTGTGGCCAAATATAGCTCCTTAAACTAAGTTTGAAGACCTCAGGTTAGGGTTAGCTGTCTCCTTGGAAATAATAGTCATTAGTCTGTTTTTTGTTTTTTGGGGGAGGGGATTCTAACATCTCATCCTTACAGCAGAGCAGTGAATGTCACACTGGAGCTGACCTTTACTATTAAAGGGAGGACATCATGCTAATCTGTGTGATTCATTCTGAGCAACAACAAGGATTCCAACCCACTAGCAAAGCAGTAAACAACCCAACACTCTCCTTTTGTGCTGTTGGGCAGGTCATCCTGTGACTGGGGGAATTTTCCTTCCACTTATGACTCCCCTTTTGTAAGCATTGTCTTTAATCTTGTAAGTTTTCATGCTGTAAACCCCCTTTAAAAACATGTTAAAACACAACCGAGCTTAAGTGTTAAAACCGGTCACCACAGGCGAGTCATTGCTGGGGCTGCCTGTGGATTCTCCTAACCACAGTTCTCTGTCAGACAGTGTGATGTGAGGCGAGCACTCTGCTCACCTGTTTGAGGTTGTAGAGTCCATATCTGTCACAGTTTGGAAACTTGAGCCCATACAGGTTCTCCAGCGGGCCCCTGTTATCCTCAGAGGTCATTTTGGAGATCTCTTCTAAGACTCTGTCCAGCTCCTGCTGACAGGCACTCTGAAATGATGAAGGACGAATACATTAGTACCAAGAGTAGCAATAATATTAACCCACCATAGGGAACAGACGAACACAGAAGACAGGAGAGAGAAATTACATTTGACTCAACATGCAGGCCAAAGAATGTGTTCTGTCCAAGAAAAACAATGGCGAAATAAAATACTTGTGTGTCTCTTATAAAAATGTCACAAATATACACATTTATTGCTAACATTTTTATGAGGTGCAGTCAGGCAAGCAGCGGGTTCAGCCAATATTATTGATGGTGAGTCTGGTGGAGTGGAACATGAGTGGCTAGACTGCTTAACTTAGCTGGTGGCCGTGGCCACACACACACACATACTCAAACCCGTGCAGACAAACGTTCATGCATAAAAACGGTGCACACTATTCCTAGTGGAGTATGCACTTTTACTGAAGTGTGCTACAGTAACACTGCGCACACAAAGGGTATCAGTCTGCCTGTGGGATCAAAGCAGTCCAGTCTTATGATTAGCTGGCTGAGGATGAGAGAGAAGTGCAGCAGGAGGCGCAGGCTGCCACCAACATTATCAGGCATCTGTACATATGGATGTAAAGAACTCTTTCTCTCTCTCTCTAGGTCTCTCTTTCACACTCTGTATCACAGACATGCAGTCACGTGTCAGAACACGCAGCCTCCAGTTTCAGTGCTGCCCTCTTGTCCCACATATCGAAGAATAGTTTGATTTTCTGTCTTAAAATGCCCCCATGTGCAGGTAAAAAGTACTGCAGAGAAAAGGCTGAGGACACTTTGCATTAGGATACCATCAACTCGTACCACGACTGCACTTTTCTGTGTTTAGGAAGCACTTAAAAAGATTTGTCTCTAACTCACACACACAGCCGTGGAGCTGCTGTGCAATGTGCTCATCTGAGACTTTCTACCACCTCCTGTAAGCATTTGATTGGAACTTAAAAGTAAGGATTGGTATCTTGCAGTAAACACACACATACACACACACAGTAATGAGTAATGTTTTGCCTAAGCACTTGTAAAAGCACTATATGGCAGAAGTGAAAGAAAGGCCAGTTTAGACCTGATACAAATTGAATATTAATGCCTACAAAGCAGCAGAAAGATTTAAGTTTGAGGGACTAGCGTGGTTTTATCAAGAAGTTCAAAAAGGGTCAAACAGTGCAGAAAAAGACTAGAAGGTTCTGGAAAGGAAACTAGTGACAGATGTGTCTACAGAGTCCAAAACATTTGCCAAGACATTGATAAATATTCACTCCAGTCAGCAATTTAAGTGTTGTGAAGACAGTCGCTAGAGTTGTGGACAGGAATCGGCATTGAAGTATGCTAGGAACAACCTGGAGGAAGATTACACATATTGGAAGTGTTTCCTTTGGTCAGACGAAACAAAACCAGAGCTCTTTGCTCTTTGCTCGTTGCTTTTGTTTGGAGAAAGAAAGGAGAGCTGTATAACATAAAGAACGTGGTTCACACAGTCAAACATGGTGGTGGCAGTACAATGCTGTGGGGACGCTCCAGTACATCTGGAACTGGAACCTTGTCAAGAATCATGAACAAAGAAGACCCTGACTTAAATCTGGCTAAAAATTTGTGGCGTGTTCTAAAGACCAGGATCCATGCCAGGAGCTTAGGACTGACATAAGACTATTATTAAACAAATACACAGTTGACTATTGACAATTGTTTGAAAATGTTTTGTTAAAATTTGTTTGCTCTATTAAACAGAATGTGAGGACTGTTTGAAAAAGAATGACATTTTTTATAGTGGGGCGTATGAATATTTCTTCACCTGTAAGTCTTCAACTTAGTGAACATGTCCAAGGGTTAAAATCAAGGCATCTGGACTCATGGAGTTTTTTTCTGAAGACGTTGCATCCCACGTGGCTTTCTCAGTTCTGCATGGTAAAATATGGTGAATATAATTTCATTGACAATCTAGCCTCTTGTCATCAACTCCAGTCCAGATTGGTGTTGTTGTTGTTGTCGTTAATTTAATCAGTCTACAGAATGTAATGGTAAAAATCCTATTAAAAAATTCAGATGCTCCATTCTGATTCCATTTATTGAAACATCTTAGCTATATGTGCAGGATTTTAATGTATTTGATCGCTGCTGCAGGAATAATCTGCTGCACAGGTAGTGTTAAATAATGACTTGTACAGTGGGTATGGAAAGTATTCAGACCCCTTTAATGTACACACAGCTCCCAATATTGACAGAAAAACACTGAATTGTTTTGGATCTAATACAGCCATGATTCTTTTGGGGAAAGATGCAACAAGTTTTTCCACACCTGGACTTGAGGATCCTCTGCCATTCCTCCTTGCAGATTCTCCCTAGTTCTATCAGGTTGGATGGTAAATGTTGGTGGACAGCCATTTTAGTCTCTCCAGAGATGCTCAATTGGGATTAAGTCATGGCTCTGACTAGGCCAATCAAGAACAGTCATGGAGTTGTTAAGCCACTCCGTTATTTTAGCTGTGAGCTGTGTGATTGTCTTGTTGGAAGGAAAACCTTCGGCCCAGTCTGAGGTCCTGAGCCTTCTGGAGAACGTTTGTGTCCAGGATATTTGCCACATTACCTCGATTGCAACCAGTCGTCCTGTCCCTGCAGCTGAAAAACACCCCCACAACATGATGCTGCCACCACCATGCTTTACTCTTGGGACTTTATTGGACAGGTGATGAACAGTGCCTGGTTTTCTCCACACATACTGCTTAGAATAAAGGCCAAAAGGTTCTATCTCATCAGAACACAGAATCTTATTTCTCACCATCTCTGAGTCCTTCAGTGTGTGTTTTTAGTAAACTCCATGCAGGCTTTCATGTGTCTTGCACTGAAGAGAGGCTTCCATCGGGCCACTGCCATAAAGCCCCGACTGGTGGAGGGCTGCAGTGATGGTTGACTTTCAACAACTTTCTCCCATCTCCCGACTGCATCTCTGGAGCTCAGCCGCAGTTCCTTTGACCTCATGATCCTCATTCGCTCTAACATGCACTGTGAGCTGTATATAGACAGGTGTGTGGCTTTCCTGATCAAGTCCAATCAGTAGCACCAAATACAGCTGGACTCAAATGAAGGTGTAGAACCAACTCAAGGATGATCAGAGGAAAAGGACGCACCTGAGTTCAATATATGAGTGTCACAGAAAAGGCTCTGAATACTTAGGACCATGTGATGTTTCACTTTTTCTTTTTTAATAAATCTGCAAAAATGTCAACAATGCCATGTTTTTCTGTCAATATGGGGTGCTGTGTGTACATTAATGAGGAAAAAATGAACTTAAATGATTTATGCAAATAGCTGCAATATAACAAAGAGGGAAAAATGTAAGGGGGTCTGAATACTGTCTGTGCCCACTGTATATACACGTCAAGCCAAATATGGTATGACATCACCTCTGACAACAGTGTCTGCATGTTGTTTACATGACCTCACATAACCACCCGCATCACAGTGCAGCCATGCTTGACACCAGCCGTCTGAAGCCCCTTCCCTTGACCAGCTGCACAACTCTCTTTTCTCTTTTGTTTTGCCGCAAGCGAATGAGTTAAGTGAGGGAGAAAATGAGCAAATGCATATCATTGTTCACCTCATTGAGACGTATACATATGGGCCTCAACATGCACAGCTCCCGGGCCCAAGCTCATTTACATGAAACAGAATCTGTGTGCCCGTTTGCCACCCCTCTGAGGATTTTCCAGGAATTGTTTATTTTTTGCACTGTGGTGTTTTGAGACTGTGAAATGTTGAGTGAATGCTAAAGAATAGAAGAAGGGGGTGGGGATTACAGATTGGCTTTAACTGCCAACACACATTCCACCGCAGACAGGAAAACAATATCACCTTTTATAATAACAATGCTCTTCATGGGGAGCTATTGGAACTAAGATGCAGCCATGTTCATGAGCATAATAGAAGATGCACCAATAAATGCACTGAGGTATAGAAAGTACTGTTTGATAATAATATTTCAACATAATGGATGTGCTACAGTGAAATACATCCATCCATCCACACTCATACCTATGGTCAATTTAGAGTCTCCAATTACATCTTAACATGCACGTCTTTGGAATGTGGGAAGAAGCCAGTGTACAATGAGAAAACCCAGGCAGGCCCGGGGTGGGGACAATGAAAAGACCCTAGTCAGATTTGAACCAGGAACCCCTTCTGTGTGTGCGTGTGTGTGTGTGCATCTGATTGAGTGTGCCCAGTGGAGGGCACTACATACCAGACATTATTGTTCACACATTAATTGATTTGTGTTTCTGCAAGTTTGTGATGGGTAGATTTAAAAAATCCACTGCAGCCTGCTGTGAACAACTACAGTGTACCAACACAAAGGATAGGTGCTGCTGAAGAAATAACACCAACTTTGTAGCTTTGCAGACTGGAAATGAAAATGGATGAACCAGTGATATTGTTGAACTACGTGGGAGGCTACAAACTCTGTCTAATTCCTATTTAGTCTGCTGCTATAAAGCGATCAAGCATGAACCAGTGGAAGCAGCAGATCTGAGATGCCAAGATGCCTCCGTGGGCAGAACATTAACTGCATAAAAATGTCATTTTTTTTGAGTGGCTATTTCAGACGGGCTCCAAAAATGTTCAAGCCGGGTACAAAATATGCTTTGGATTTTTATAAAAATCACACATTTTTTAATATTATTAAGGCTTAATGCACACTGTCAGAGGGGTGTGGTCTGCTTACATGACCACCTCAGCTTAACTCCTGCTTGACCTCTTTGTCCACTGGTAAGATATTGACCACCTAAGCCTAAGCTCCTCAGAAACTAAACACAGCACTTTACAGTTACACTGAGCAATGAAATTCTTACTTTGCGAGTTCCCTTCACATGAAGATCATGTCACAAAAGGTTTGTCCATTTTTACACACTTAGGAGGTGCCCACATGACAGACTGTAAACATGTATACTTCTGCTGCAAAGTTTCAACATGGGGGTCATGTATTTGAAGCCTGCCTCAAGTGGCCGCTCAACAAGCTACAGCTTTTGGTGTTGGCATTGTCTCCTAGCCCAGCAGGTCATCACTGTTACAACATACCATATAGCCTATGGTATGTTGTAACAGTGATGACCTGCTTTTTTAGGAACGTGAGTTATGTAGATGATGCATTGTAGGTATAAAATGTGAGTTAATTACCTGAGTCACTTTTGGAGTTCGAGCATCCTCCAGCTGATTGGTCTTCATCTTGGTTTTGCGCTCATTCAGGTGCTGTTTCCTGGCAGACTCCTGCCAAAACCAAGCATCTATGGGCCTCCTGGTAAGTGGACTCTCAGTTCCATGCACCTCTGCAACAAATAAACACACAAAGCAACTTAGACATGCGGTAAATCTAAAGCATATGTCCAAAAACTGTTCCTGGGTGCTTCTTGGAAACAGGCTTCACGTTTGGATCAACTGTCAAAGCTCATTGGACCTCTCTGGTTTTAATCCCAGTGTAACATTCAATACTTGGTAGGTTCTTGGAAATCCTTCTTCTGAGTAATGGCTAAGCATGAAAGCCATCTCTGTCCTTCTTCTAGGAATGTGTTTAATGGGCAGATGTCACACACACACAAACACATACACATACACACACACACGTCTGCTTTCTAAAACACTCACATTCATCTACGTTTATCTATTCTTTAATCATAAGCTGCTATTGTAAGCAAGCATTTCTTCTAATAACAGGCTCTTTTACAAGTGGTCTTAATCCTGGAATTAGAAGACAAAGTGATTCTGTGTCCTCCAGGCATCCTGTGTCCCTCATACCTCATGTGACTAATTCTATGCTGGACAGTCAGGCGTTGCAATGGCTGTAATTACCATGGCGACAGTTTAGACAGAGCTTGCTAAGATCTTTTCTTTCCATGAAATGGCAAAGCACACCATCCATCACATTTATAACACTGGGGTTACAACAGTTTGCACTGTGAGAGTTTTCCTGCTGCCTGTTATGCTGATCAAACAATGAGCTAAAAGGGTAATTCAGAACAGACACAAAGCATAATGGCAAATTAAGTCTTGAAACCAGAATGAGCTTGTGCTCCTGATGGCTGTAGTGGTGAAACACATGTAGGGGTTAAGGCTATATAGACATTTCTTAACATAGCAGTCATAGCAGAACATTTCAACAGAAAGTCTGAGACAAAAGCAGTGAAATAAAAAAACTCCACTGGTAGTCAGCGGAGGTGAGTCCAGACTCGTAAGGATGCACATCTGATGAAGGCTTTTCATGCTGAGTAAGGACTTTTTTTTGGTCCCTAGCATACCCGCTAGAGGGTGTGTGTGTGTGTGTGTGTGTGTGTAATTAGTGCTGAAACAGAACTCTGAGGCTGTAAATCACAGCTGAGTGGGATAGGCCCCCCAACCTTCAAGTCTGCTTACACATGCTGTGGCACTGTCTGAATGTTTCTGAATGTGTTCACATGTGTCTGTGCACGAGTGTGCTGATGCATGCTCTGCCAGGTGTGAAAAGTATGTGAAGCTTCATCACGTTGAATCTTTGGTTTATTTCTGTCCACAAAGTTTTTTGTCATTTCATTTGACGTGTAAAAATGAGTTATTCTTGTCCACGAATTAAATGTTGAGTTAAGGCACCCAGCTGTTGCTCCCCTTCACATTCTTTTCTTTATTTGTTAAATAAAAACAAAGATTCTAGAAGCTGAAGAAAAATAGCTTCTTCATTTTTCATTGTAGTGAGTCAAATCGAGTAGTGTGTCAAAATAGATGCTTTCCGCAAGCACTGACTTGTAGGTATAAAAAAATTGGCCAGGATCATCTATTGACATGTTAACTGCTACTTGCTAGCTTCCTCAGAACTCCCTCAGCAGCTTGTTGTGTCTTCTCAGTGCCAATGTCCTACAGCACAAAGCAACAGTTCTAAACAACAGCAGTTTGTTCTACAAAGGACACAGCAACAGTCTCTTCTAAAATGTTGTGTTCTACATTGCAACGGACAGTTCTGCAGTGCATAGAAACAGTCTTCTACATAGCAACAGTATGCTGTATGAAGCAATGGTCTTTTCAAAAGTACATAACAGTCTGTTTTACATAGCAGGGATCTGTTAAAATGATGTGTGGTCTGTTCTACATAACAACAGTCTATTCTGCATAGCAGCAGTCTCCTGTACATAGCAATGGTCTGTCCAAGAGTACATAAGCATAGCAGTGGTCCATTCTGCAGTGCAACGATTTATCCTACGCAGCAATGATCAGTTCTACATAACAGTAATCTGTTTATTTAGTTATGGTCTGTTCTACATAGCAACAGTCTGGTCTACATAGTCTGTCTGACAATGCAACAGGTTGTTCTACATAGCAATGATCTGTTTAGCATAGCAGTGGTTTTATGCAACATGAGGTTATTTGTCACCAGTAGTGTACAACAGAATGCCATGATCACCCAATCAGAATCCAGGATCCACAGCTGTGTAATGAGGTGAAAAAAGAATCTGTACTTGCTGTCTTTTAGCACCACAGCTTCACACACTTTGACCCTTTGGCCTTTTTAGTCTGACAAACACTGCAGAAGCGCCAAAAGTTTCCCTCTTACAACTACAAAGGCGACTTCACTGGTTAAGATGACACACACAGCCACAGAGAAGCAGAGCACCATCAGGAGTTGAAAGAACTAGCAAACCATAAAGGGTTTGAAGGGGGATCTTCATTATTCTGTTGCTTTTTGTACTTTTGCCAGCTGTGAAGCCTTTGAAGTGGTCAGGCCTTAAGAAGAACCATTTACACTGGTTTAAAGGGCTGCAAGGCCACTTTCTTGGCCGTTGAAACCCAGTGTTTGAGACGAGCTTCAGTGTATATGATAACAGGGCAAATACATTAATGCTAAGCAACTCTGAATAGACATTAGTCATTCTGTGCTATGAAAGCATTGCTTAAAGGCAAACCCAAAGCCAACACTCCCAACAGCTCGAGACAGGTAGTTTCTATGGCACTGAACGCAAAATCAACAACACAGTGCTTACATGACAGCTGTTGGCTAAAGACCTGTTTTTTTCTCCTTGGAATATGCTGTCATGGGTTCCTATAGAAAACAGTGCCCTAAACACAAGCTGTCTATATTTACACCACATCACCACAATTCAGCATTCCTGCCACATCCACCTTTGATACACTCATAGCAACGCAGACTCAACACGTCTGAAGGGAAAGAAAAACTGTCAGTGTTGTTTCAAAATGTTTTTATATGTTTCTGACAGCGGACATCAATTACAAATTTCAAGCTCTTTCTTGATGTGTTTTGCAGAGGCTTCCCATGTGAGAGATTCTTCCACTGTTTATGATTATGATCCAACAACTGTGTGCTCAGCTGGATAATGGAATTCATGAGTTGTGTACTGACACACTGTAGCAAATATGATTTGATCATTTAACCTTAGGTCTTTATGTGGCCAAAGACAAGTGTGGCACCCGCACCCTTTTCCATTAAAAAGAAAAAATATAATGTAAGAAATACTAATAAAATCAATCATTTTGCACAAAATATTAAATATTTACTGGCCTACTTTAGCAGAATGTGATTCTCCCCAGTGATTGACACCCTGTCCCTGGCAACGGTCTATTCTAAATAGCAACAGTGTGTTTTCTGCAATAGCAGACTACAAATTGGCACAACTGACCAATCAAAACTGAGGTTTCAACACAACCAATTAAATGTTGAATGGTGCTGTGACTGTAAATTGATGAAGAACTGATGAAGCTGCTTGGTTGAGCAGTGAAACGTCTTCAAGAAAACTCTACAAGTCCAGACGCCTTGCTTCAATCTTCTCTAGGTATGTTGCAGGATGTGATTTCTGAACATGAATTAAACAGAGAAGAAGAGAAGGCTATTTCTGTAAAAGATAATCAAGATGGTAGACGACTAGAACGTCACGCTGTTCTTTTAATGTGATTTGTTTTTTTTAATCTGTGAAACATCATTTGTAGTCACTTACTCTGGCAATAGAAGGATACATTGTCTTAAATGGGTTGTATCATGAAATAGCAACAGGTTACACACACTCTTTAGTGTTTGGCAGGAGAGGCTGTCCTTGCTAACTTAGCTAGTGAAATTGACCAACCCGTGTCAGCAAGCCAAATGTCATGCCGCGTCAACATGTTCAAATTTTACTCACAACTCGGACCTGTGGGCTACCTGTCCTGGCTACTCGACTTACTCCTGTCTGTGCTAAAATGACACTAGTCAAACGCTGATGGGCTCATATTCTTCGAACTATAGCAACAGATTTGTGGACTCGATTTCCAGTTTACATATGATGTAATGTGACATCTTCACCCCACCTGAGTGAGGAAAAAACGGCAGTAGAGTCCGTTAAAGACGGTCTGATTGCACTTAACCTCAATTAAAAAAACTTCTTCTGGTCACTGCAATAGTTGGCTTGTTGCTACCTCTGGCTGTGCTGTACTTATCTGCTCTATGCAGCAGTTACTAAAACTACCAACATGAACATCAGAAAGCCTCAAACCCATTCCTTGATTCAATAGGCCATGGAAGGCACACAGCCAGGAGCTGTGCAGTGGACTGTCAACCCAGGCCCCTGCTCTTTATTCCTAATACTCTGGACCTGGTCTGTCTCATTAGTGTCATGGCTGTGCAAAATAATTTTGTCATGCAGTCATCTGACTCCTTTACACCTAATCCAAAAAAGATTAGAAGACTTAAACTGGAATTGGCTTCATCCTGTGTCAGATGAGTACAAATGTTTTTGCGACTCAGTTAATCTTTTTCAGATTGTTGACAGTCCATCCATAGAGATTAGCTTCACCTTTTCACACACACTGTGCAAATCTACATAGAATAATTAAAGAGCTGACAGTGTGAGAGAAAGAGAGAGAGAGAGAGAGAGCAAGTCTCAGCAGAGGATCACCTCCAGGGCAGCAAGGGCAGCCTTAGACCACTGACAACACAAGAACGGAGAGAGGAATAAACACACGTTAAATGGACATCAGTGAGGGGTTTGTACAGGGTGCTGAAGTGCACAGTGTGATAAGACTCTTGTGTGCATAACACCATGCCCTGTTAGTCCTACGGCAACAACTAAATTTGCTTTTTCAGGGGCTCCCATGGTGGGAGTGACACCATCGCCCCGCTGTGTATGACTGGGTATAATGTCAAAAATAAAACAGGAAGTAATTTTAAACATCTCTGGGAGAAGATTATTATCTGTGTTTTGTTTTCCAGGAATGCAATTCGACTTTCCCCTCTCCCTAACCCTCCAAGTCAACATTGTATCAGTGTTCATACATACATTACTTTTTCAGCTCATATATCAGATGGTAGCAGGATTTGATGATGCAGATTTAGCTGAAGCCAAATACATTGACTGACAGGGATTATTAAGTCGTCTCACAAATTCCCAAACTACTGACAGCAAGTTATTAAGTTTCAGTGTCTTGCAAAGTATCATTTGCCCAACAGATCCTTCCTACATGAATACGGCACAATGTCTGTTATTGTTGTGCTACAGATGCTCTGCTCCTGTCCATGACTCCAGTACCTTCTACCTGCATTTAAACAAATCCCTAAAACCTTTGTGTTCCATTATTTGGTTCCTGAGTGGAATTTTATTGCATAAAATAGCTCAAATGGGAACACTTTGGATGATGTGCAATTTCTAATACAATCCTCTTTTCAGATGGGAAGAATTTAAAACAACAGAGCTGCTGTTTTCTGTAACCTTTACAATGTGGAAATTTGCAGAAAAGACCTGCAGCACATGTCGCTTTATGACATAAGCTGTGTAAATATGTAAAACAGGGATATGAAGTGTGCACGAGTGGTTTATTTGAACTCTGCGCTGTTTACTCAGGTGATCACGCTGTTTACTTCAGCTTGGCGAAGATGTGGCCTTTTTGCACTCTGGATCGCATTAAATAAGCACATAACAATGCAAGATCTCTATTCACTTTTCATATGAGCAGCTGCGTGGTTATTTGGAAGTGAGATTTTAACCTCAACCGACGGCAGGAAACGACCCTGAAATGAGCAGTTTGATGGGAACACAGAAGACAGATGTTGACATCTGATAGCCGGCAGTTACTTATTCTCAAAAAAGTCAAACTTGACACAGTGAACTGAGGGCAAACCGCAGCCTCAAATTATGCTCATTTTCAGCTTTGCATTTGAAATCTCCAAAGATGGTAAATCACCAGAAGAGAGCCTGGACCGGTCCGACACGTCTAACTGAAGTCACAAGGCCTGGAATTGGCATTGTTTTTATTACTGTGTCCCATCAAAGAAGATTCATATGAGAGAATAATGACCTCTGCTCTGTGGTTTATTATCTGAAAATAGTTCCTAAGAGTGTGTAAACATATACAAAAGAGAACATATTGAGTAATTAGATTGCACCTGCTGCCATGGAGATCTTCCCCAACAGGCCCAAAAGTCAAGTCTCTTTAGTACACACCTTCCATATCAACTGAATGCTAAAACTGAATTAAATGACCTCCCAGTATAATAAACAATAGCTCCCATCATACTGAGACACTCCTAGTACAAGAGCGCTGGGGATATGTGGGTTACAGACATGTTACGAGTTCATCACAGGGACTCTGCTTGTTTGTGCTCACAGATGTGGGTCTGGCCGCTGCCTGCCAAATACATTGCATATGTCAACATTCATTTTCTGGAATCAATAGTGACCCCGTGTCCCTAATAACTGTAATGTGGTAGAGCAGAGGCTGACATTTCTGTGTCCCTGCAGTCATTTATCTTGTGGAGTTCCTGCTATCGAACACGTTTGAAGTCCGTGCTGTGTTTTTTTTTTTGTAAGACTTTAAAAAGAGTCCTGCAGTGAAAGTGTAGTGTCGACCCAAGTACTCAAGTTCTCTTCTTGTTCTGTGTTAACACCAAGCCCAGGTATGATGGCAGGTCAAAACTAGCTGACTGGGTGATGCTGGCACATGTGAGAAAATTGATTAATAAAGATGAAAACTGAGAATGGTTTGCATTAAATTACAGTATGGAATGCATTTGGCAGCACTTCAGTCATTCAATCTACAAAACATGCTTACACAGACCCTATACATTCTGTACTCTGCTCCAACAGCACGATACAAATACTCCATTATAAGTAAAAGTATAGATAGATAGATAGATAGATAGATAGATAGATAGATAGATAGATAGATAGATAGATAGATAGATAGATAGATAGATAGATAGATAGATAGATAGATAGTATCATTGTATCATAGCATGTTATTGTTGCAGGTGGAGCTAGTATGAACCTGTTTCCAAGGACAGCAGATGACTCTGAGTGGTTGTTAAAGGATTGATGGGAGTGTGAAGAAGTAAAAACACAACCATCTTTCTTTTTATTTTTGCCCTAGTCTTTGATTTCTGCTGAGATGTTGGATCATTTTATTGTAATAAAAGTATGTGAGACATTTGGAAGGAAAATGTGAGTCGCGACTGACAGATCTGGGATGTGATCCTAACCACACTGCTGTTTGTAGGGTGTACTCAGAGGTCTATAACTTTGGGTAATGCCAGGGCTGCTGCTGCAACATCACCTTACTCACCTCTGGGTCCTGAATATTTATTCTACCACGTTCTAAACATGTTTACTTGGACATTTTAGCACAGGTAATTAATGTGCTCTTGAAGTATGCAGTTTCTCAAAAGAATTGAATTGAAAAGAATGTGATATTATCTACTGTGTAAAGTAAAAAATGTAATCCTAAAGAGAAGTACAAGCATTTAAAAATTGTTGCAAAAGTATCCCACTCCTGTAAATTACAACTGTTGTACAGTAACAGACACCAGATCTACACTTTGTGTGAACCTTCCAGTTGTTTTTTTCTTTGAGCGGCCATTTAAAGTTCCTCCTTTCATCTCATGTCGAATATTAGACTCACATGATCTTAGAAGTAGTAACAATGACTTTGATTGGGACAGTGAGGTTTTTTTTAGTCTATAGAGTTTGTCATTACTTACCTCATTACTCATTGTCTGTACATAATTTCCCCCTAACCCTAAAAACATGCTGTGATTGCATTATGAGCTAGGCGGCCACAGCACCATAATGTGAAGGTACTGTACTTATAGGGAGTCAGTGGAATCAAAAATAAGCTGTGATTAAATGAAATGAATCATGTTAATTATTAATGACATGAGCCGTCAGAATGTTTTTAATGTTTGGATGGACCTCTGCGGCTGAGAAATGAAATCAACTGTGGCAAAAACTGCAGTTTCTCCTATGGCCACAGGCAGCAATACAGACTCAAATCCCATAGGATTAATATTTGATGCCAAGTTGAAGGCAAGTTTTGGACTGATCTTTCTAGAGGCCCAGAGACTAATGACAGAGCTCAGAGAGGCTACCAACTAAAACCACACCTAACACAGACACAGGCACCCTAAGACCAAGCACTAACACCATTATCACTGCTCACCTTTCTGTTTACAATCTTAGGTGTTGCAGTATCATGGCCTGGAAGCATAAATCAACGGTCATCTGACCATACGTTGCTAACACAATCAGCATATGAAGCAATAGGACCCCTCTGGAGTCATGTGTTGCCCCTAACATTCTACTAAAGCCCTAGTCACTTGCAGTGTTAAGTGATTTTAGCATCGGCTTGGTATTGTTTACATTCCACATTCCAATTTGTGGATAGGTGCAGCTTTAATGTTCTTTACCATTTGTTAACTGGTGATCCACGCTTGCAGGGCCATCCAGGTCCACTTTTTGTCCACATCGTCCTAAGCCTAGGATGAGCTGCTGCAAAGGTAACTCCTCCGCATCATTGTCCGGGTAGCACCTCAGTTTGCTGGAGCACCTCGGCGTGTAGACCCCGCACAGCTCCCCCTCCATTCTTGCACACATTGGACAGCAGCCACAGCCGGGCTCCCGCACTATCTCTGTACATACTGCAGCGACTTCGGGACACGCAGCCAGACGCTCCGCGGTGCATCTTGGGCATCGGAAGATCAAATCTCCAAGTAAGACACTAGGTAAAGTAAAGTATGCAAACAGCAAGCCGTAGGTAAAATGTGTGATCATTATAAAGTTGGCTGAGGCTATTAGTCACTACTGAAGGTAAAAATGACCTTTGGAAGATGGACCTCAGGATCCTCTGACAGTGCACTCTGTTTGGGTAAACATGCTGGTATTGATAGGGTCCTATCTGCTCTCAGGATACCAGCTGACCCAGGAGAGTTGAAGTAGAAATCTTTGTACTGCCTCATTTTACTCAGCTCCTGGTTAATCAAGAAATGTGTAAATAGGTGCAGCTGTGGTAGACAGCACCTACTTGTCACCCGTTGTAACTGTTACCTACATATGTACAGAGATTAAAACATTAAAACAAGTCCTGTGCAAGATGCTTGTTAGTAGTTCAAGTTAAACAAAATTCCCCCTCCGAAAAAATAGAAAGGTCATAAAGGACATGGATTTTTATTCTGTTTATACATAGTGAATGTCACATGTAATCTGCATAAAGCAGAATATGATTAAAAGTGATATTAACATTTAATATTAAACTGTGTCCCATTCATTGAAGAAGAAAACTAAGGATTATAGGATTTTCCTGTCAGTCCTAATAAGGAGCACTAAGTGCACGAGTGGTGATTACATAGTGACATATGATGTAATGACAGACCGACACTCAGTCATATGATGAAGCGTGTGTTGCACCTCTCACAGACTAACAGGAAACTTCTCGCCTATTACATGAGGAAGATATTTCCTTTTCTCTGATTGACCCTAAGATGCACGCTAAGATTTCCAGCCCTGCAGAGCTGCCCCACCGTGAAGTCAGAGCAGCTTACTGTATAACACGCTTCGGCTTAACTGGCCTGCGTGTATGAAGTAATGTCTGTCAGAACCATCTTTCCTCACTTTGCCCGGTTCTGCCACTTACATAAGGTTGCTGGACTGAAAAAAGTGTTAGCTATAGGACCCCGGAGGAAAAATAAATGTGTCTAACTGGATGACCAGCTTTAATGTTCAAATGTAAGAGATAAGGTTTGTCAAATTTTAGAGGCATTTTTACACCTTGTAGTTTGTCAGACAGTGAAATACTCAAGTGATCCAAAATCAGCATCAGTCAATCAAGCATCAGTACAAACCACACTTCACTTTACACTATTCTGAGAGGAAGAAGAAACAAGAGAAAATCCATTATTGACTTGTACAAAAAAATCTAAACATCCACTGACTCTGTGACAAGGTTGCTTGCTGCTTGTATCTGCACAATTAAAATTAGGAAAGCCACCATGCACAAACCTAAGATGAGGTGAGAGGGCTACACACATAGGTCTAAAAGACAGTGACAGAACAGCAGTTTTAAATCAAGGTGAGTTTGACAGTGTTGGAAGCAGAAGCGGTGTAGAGAACAGAAACAGCCCGTGCACCAGGAGGGCTGGCAGGATCAGAGGGTGAAGATCTTAGCTAATACCTATGTTCTGAGAAGAAGAGTTCACTAAGCTATAACACTGTAATATACAACACACAGTACTTTATTTCTGTTTGAAACTCATATTAGGCTTTATATGGTTTTGTTGCAAGTGAACCTTGGTTATCCTGTAGTTTGTTGTAAAAAAAAAATAATAATAATAATGGCACGACACACTGTACTGCATGTGATGACTGTGAAACCATTAGTTTGCACGGTGATTAAATTTCCAACTTTCTGGCCTATACTCCAACATGAAGTGGATGAATTCCACCCCACTGGCATTTTAAGGCACTTGCAATTTCCTCCCCACCCACGTATGCAGCTGCATGTTGATGGAAGACACTTGTTCCACTGAACAACTGGCAAATCACAAGAAATTTCACTCTCAGGCTCGACAAGGCTGGTGAGGCAGTCTGTTCGTTGGATGTGAATAGAGGATCTCTGTTTGAATTAGACAGATTACCTTTTAGGTTAAAAATGTTAGCTTTTTGCTTAGCCAGATTTCTAAGTAAGCTAACTACCTTCAGACATAACACTGTCAGCTTATTTTGTAACTGTTGAATAGTAGACTGATATTTATCATCTGTCCTCAAAATGTATTTGTGCTACAGACTTTAATTTAAAGGTGGCATATTAACATGAAAAATACACTTTTTCTGTCTATTCCAGCTTGCAGCCCTTTGTGATGTCATGAAGGGCTTTTATTAGTTTTTGTATTTAAAGCTAGAGACACTGGAACAGTTAGGTTGGAGCAAGGTGAAAGCCATGTTTCATTACATTTACTATCTAATTCCTTTTACACAGTTGTTTACATCATAATACTCCTACTTTGTGCAACTTAGTAGGCTGGTCACCTTTCCAATCCACCATGAGTTGTTATCACGATATCTGAGACCCAAAACAGGATGCAGTTTTCCTGACCTCTTGTGGTCAGGAACAATCAGTACTAGTGTCAACCAAACCTACCTTTGGCCTGTGACCCTGACCGATCAGACTGTAACACACAGGTGTAACCTGTATACACTTCTAAACAAGGAATCATGCACCCCTACTTTCCTCATTCTGCTCATGTATCTACCTGAGAAGATATTTTCCATCACTATAAATCAGAGACCGTCCAAACGGCACGTGAATCGTCTTTCAGTGAGCTTTTACCAAACTGTGTCTGTTTGTTCTGTCACTTACGCTATTATGCCTCCAGTTTATGGAAATGTTTTCCTATGACCACTCCTCAGCATTTCTCCACTCCCACGAATGCATTATGATTGTATTATGTGTACGCACTGCCTAGCAACGCCGAATGAATGGGCTGAACAATGTTGGATTTTACACTAAAGCGGAACAACCTGATAGGGCAGCGCTGAGAGATATTTTAACTGGGCTCCTGAAAGATCCATGTCTCAAAGAGTCATTTAGTCGAGACAAATGGAATGCCACAGTGAGGTGGTCACATTTTCCACAGTCAGTCATTTTCCTCAGTCATGAATATAATTCAAAGGAGAGGAGTGAAAACGAGGTTTGTGTTTAGGCGGAATATGATAGGAAACAATCACTTTTTAAGAACAAAAGTATACAGCTTGGCGTAATCTGTGTAGATCAAAATAAAGTACCAGCATTTAAAAACACAGGGAAAACAGCTGTTCTCCCTGAGAACAGGCTCGGTGACAGATCTGTGTGTATCAGGATATCTTGTAATTACTTTAGAGAACAGCCCTGGAGCAAGAACCAGAACTCTGTCCAACCTTAATTTGATCAAACAGTGGCCGAGCATGAAGAGCTGGGACTGAATCATCTGCAGCCAGTATCCAGTGGTCACCTTAATGAGTATGTAATGAGAGGTTTGGCACCACACTGAACCCTGTGAATACCTGGCTCTGTCCACTGCAGTGCTACAATTACAGCACGGTTCTACTTCTAATAGCAGCGGGACCGTCGTCTTGTTAAACATCAGCTGTGGCCTGCGTTTGGATTGCTTATGTTAGTTAGCCACAAATCCCAAAAAAATATTTATAGTAATTCAGTTAAAAACTGGACTTATTAATCTTTTTATGTAAGCAATTGATGAAAATAAACTGTGTGATGTCTAAACTCCAGAGAATTCTCACCTGAATTCTCATTCAGAAAGCTCTGTAAAAGCATTTCATGCTGCCTCCTTAGCAACATCTGTAAATCCATTAAGGGGCGCATTTGAAGATAAGTAACTTCCTGAAGACTGCACAGGTGGATCCGAGAACAATTGTGTCAACTGGACTATACTTTCAAGAGAATGTGACAGGCTGGAACATCAGCTTCAGATGTCAAGGTTGCTAAGCGACAGGAGCATTGTGTTGTGATAAACAGGAAATCCTTTTCAGACCTGACCGTCTCATTTAGCAGTTGCATGTCCTGTTGCATGTATATATGTAAATGTTTTCTTCCATCAGTAACAAGCCTCTCTCTAGCCCTTATATTTACAAACATTCTAAATGCACTTACCAACCTTCACCTAACTGCTATGTAAAGTACAGTTATTTTCTTGGTCATGAGGTAAGAGAAAGGATGACAGATGATGACATCTTTACTTATTGTCAGATGGAATATGAGCCATAAGTACATTTTTAATTAAAAAGAAATTCTAAGAAAGAATAGAAAAAAAGCCTTCACTTGTGTGAGCCATTATCAAGAAGTATAGTGTTACCATGGAGACGCTGATTTTCACTGTGGCTTAAGGAAACCATGTCTTGCATTCTGAAATGATGGCATGGTTATTTAACTGTCTAGATCTAATATCAAGCATCAGAGGTTACTGACAGCCACCACTGATAAAGATGTTCTAAAAATCTGATGATTCTCAGAAAGCTTCTTAAGTGCTCCATTTCCTGCCTCATCAGTCTTAATGGAGCCTATATGATGTAACAAGATCTTTTAACATGAGGACCATGTGCTTGTGAGAGTACACATTTCTGCTCCTCACATTAAAGGCTCAGGTTGGTTGGAAACAGTGCACAGCTTCTGATCGTGAATGTTTGTCTTTCTGTTTGTGTGTTTCATAACCTAGAAATATTTACCCCCACAGAATCCCCCCCCCCCACACACACACACACACATTTAAACCCCTAATAAAAAACATGAGCTGCATAGTTCATATAGATATTTAGATACATGTATATATTTGTGACGTACCACCATGTTGGCTTGTTGACAGCGAGGGTTTAGTTCAAGTGTCTCTGGGGGGCTGCTAGTGGAACATGCATTTGGGTAGCATGGGAACAGCAGGCTCAGTCTGGGAAAGGAAGCAGACTGTTCATTGTGGTTGCACAATTCAATTAGCTCAGAGCTGCACCGATAAGACGCCGGACCAGATCAGCGCAGAGGTTGTGTGTGACCAGCTGTGCATCAGAAAAGTTGGCTGGAGAACGAGGTGAAGCATCTTCAGGACAGGTTCGATTTTAACCAAGGATCCACAAGAGGAGAAGACAGAAGCTGAGGTATGTGCTTGTAGAGCATGTTTTTAACTTTAAATGTGCTTTATTGGATTCAAATACTGTGGCTAATGCAGCTGGATGTTTGAGAGTCTCTTTCCTGCAAGCTTATTAATACAATTACAATGAAAAGAAATGGGAAAAATGCCTCATTCTCACTACATTCCCTGGTAACATCTGTTTCCAGTGTCTGCCTCCCATGAGATAAATTCGTTAGTTTGTGGGAATGTCCAGGAAGCAGATGGACATCATGTCTGTTTCTTACACATTTTTTTTCCAAAGTATGCCACTGGAGCTTTAGGTGATAGTTGAAAAGCTTTGAAAGATAAAAAAAAAGTAATGGAACAGTTTAAATATAAAGAGCTTTACTAGTAGGAAAGGATTTTCTCACTCTCTCCTGCAAACCCTCTGCCGCCTGTTAGCAGGGTAGAAAGTATGGTAATCATGCATTATATTTATTATTTGTACATTATTGCACACTATCACTCAACCGAGGGAGAGAAGATAAATTGATTTTCCAGGTGGAGAAAGTGTCGGCCTGTTAGCCTGGGACATAACCGCCATCTCAGACTGAGAAAAACATTACAGAGAATTATACTCTGATCGATGGCACTCATGTGACTATGAGTGACATCATATAGCTTGTAAAAGAGGTCAACAATATAACAGCAATTATTTTTAAACAAATACATAATTTATTTATTGTAATACCATGATTTGTTTTAATAGATGGCAATGACAATGGCAGCTCATTTACTGGCACTTATCTTCATCTGGACAGGTAAGATACAAGTTTATATGAAATCTCAAAAACATGATGCACCTCTTAAGAGGAAATGTGTTGTTCCGGTGATGTGTAAAGGTCAGTTAAATACATAGAAACATTATGTTAGTTATGTGTCAGCTGGACAGAGACGTTGCATTATTTTTCCTCTACACGTTCGGCTGTAGTTAATCCCTTAACCCTCTCTGGCCTACAAACAAAATTGTGCAAATGCCAACAAAATATGCTACAAAACTGTTAAACTTTGTGGAAAACAGTAAGGACATTTGCTAAGCTAAAGAATGTGAAACCAATAGTGGCAGAAAGTAGTGCAAATGACAACACAAATGTTTTTACTGCTACTAATATCCTTTAAAAAGCTGGCTCCGTGTTCTAAGGAGCACTAAAAGAAGTCAGTATAGAATCCTCCAAAGTGTCTCTGTGTGTTTCTCTGTCTGGTTCTGAGTGTGTGTATTGAGGTTTTACTTTGTTTTGCCAGTCTTCAGAGAAAAAAAAGGAAGAGAAACAGGGAGGAAAGGAGAAAGAGAGAAACCAATCACTCACATCAATTGACACAAACCGCTGACGGTGCAGCACCATAGAAACAGTTTAGACGTGTGTTAATGAACCGCATTATGGAAACATTATGAAGCAGCGGTGGGTTTAAGCAGCACAGAGAGCAGAGGAACACGTTAATGATTTCATCTCCATCAGCTGTCTGTGTGAGCTGTGCCAATTAGTTGTCATGGTAACTATACCTGCAACACACCATCAGAGCTGAGCTGTGTTACAGTTCAGGGGCTGCATCCTTTGATGGTTTAGGCTATGAAAGATGTCCTGTTTATCACAATGTGCTGCTTCTGTCGCCTAGAAACCTTAGTTCATTGTTGGTTTTTAAGGGATCTTATTACACAAGGATGCATGTGAGGGAGCCTTCAGAATGGGACAGCCCAAGGATGCAGCCTCTGAAGTGGGACACAGCCAGAGGTTTGAGCGGGTCAGCGCACCTCCTGAATCCTGTACACAACATTTCTGATGTCGTTTGCACTGCTTGCAGCATTTTAATATTTCACAGTAAAGTGTCTTTAGCCTTCTCATCACCATATCAACGGCTGTAAAGTAACTGTAACAAGCTACTTTTTGTTCTTCTTCTCTGTGTGTAGTAGTTTTGTGTCTTGAATCCCGTCATGTTTGCTAACTTCTCTCTCTTTTGCTGTACAGTGTCGTATGCTCCAGGATTGGCTGCTAAATTTGTTGTTCCACCGTGTGACCAGAAGATGTTTGACAGGAATGTTAACAACTGTTTGTCATATTTCGACACCAGAATGGAGACGAGTGGCTATCAGGACGTGTGCCCGTGGCCCACTGTGAAACGGTACATTCTGATCATTCTAAAAATGTACATTAATGTAGAGTGGTGTGGGATTAACCAGGAAAATGAATGCTTCTGTGCTGTTGAGCCTATGCATGTGTTGCATGAGCTCAACAGTAAGTGAAAACACAGGAAGGCTGGATAAAGTGGAACATTACACACTTTTTATTGGCTTTTCAGTAAAGATATATAACCTTTAGTCATGGGAAAGTCAGATACTTTCCTGTCTCCTGGCTACGTTCGGTGCCGGTCAAAGCTTCAGCTAATTAGTCATATTTTAATGAAAACGTGCTAGACTGTTGCTCCTGGGCTCATATTTCCAGACAGCAGTTTGTTTGTGGAGACTTTAGCTTTCTGCCATGCTACCTACAGCGAGCTGCAAAGCACTTTAATTATAGCAGCTATAATCCATATTTTACTGTTAACATGGTTTGGGGCTGATGTCCCATAGAGCTCGAATGGCGTGTCAGGGTGGAGCGTCTATCATCGCGAGGAGCTCAGCATGTTGATCATGCTGCCAGCTGTCAGGCTCAATTGAATTACAGTGGATGTTTTCCACACTAAAAATCTTTTAGTGTCAACTGCTTGTGTGATTTATGCTGGTTTAGTGCGGCCGATGTCGCTTCTCCACCCTTGTGGACATGACAATTTAATATTTAACTGTGTAATGTAAGCCGACTCCTAAACATCAGCACGATTTCTCCATTTATAAAAACAGCAGTCTCTGAGGCTAGATGTTTTTGGCTGATGCTGCATTCTTAAAGGGAAATGTCACATTTTTTTAGTACAGCTAAAGGTACAATTATAAATAAATAAATGAATAATAAGGGGTTTATTACCTTTCTGTTGAGTTTTTTGTGTCTACCATTTGCAGACACTAGTACAGCATAGCTGTGTAATCCTTGCTTTCTGCAGGGATCAGGCCTCCTCCTGAGGCAGACGCATAGCAGGAAGTCCATTCTGAATCTGTTAACATGAAAAAAGTTGAAACTATGGAGAAAAACAAATATCTCTCAGTTTGTCAGTAAATTGTTAGTATGCTAACTTCAGCAGATATTTCTAGAACACAATGCAAACATGTTCTGTTTTTATCAAAGAGCAAATGTACAACAGAATAATAGTTAAAGAGAAAGTTCAGAGATGTGGCTGTTTGGAGGGGTTTAGTGGTTATGTAACATCAATATATGGTTATCTGGACTCAAATATTCCATGCAGGAATTGACCCAGAAGAGGGGCTACTCCCTCAGACTGCTCTGAGCCTACCTTAGCTTTCGACACCACTGTCTAAATGGGTCCTCCTGCCGTGTGCTGAAAATAGACTGGACATACAGATAAATGGCTCCACCCATTGTGCAAAAATGTCTCGCTTACTGGTGTCTGCACAGTAGCGGTCAGAGGTGTTGCTTTTGCATCAAGCACACCCCTTCCTCAAACTTTTTGTGTAGCTTGGCTGCTCCACTGGCGGCTGATGGTGACATTATTTCATCAGTTTTTATCCAAAGATAATGGACATGACTTCACATAGCTGTTCGCTGCTAGCTTTGACTTCAGGCTCCTAGCTGTGCGGTGAAACCCTGTGTCATTTGACCCATGAATTTGTGTACCTCTCCATGGCTATGGTTGGTGCTTGGTATTTCTGGAATCCGTTTAAGCCATCTTAAAGGTAGGGTAGGAGAATTTGAAAACTCAGTGAGTGTCAGCCAGATTTTGAAAGTAAACACACGCCCCTTTCTCTCAGAGCTCACCCTCCCAACCAGTCTGTGACTTCGGCCATCATGCACGTACCTCTCTGGTGCGCGCAGAGCAGAAAGAGAGTGACAACCAGCCAACTATACACGCAGGGGCGCCTCGTAGAATTGGCAGATGTTTTTAGCGTTTTATAGCTTCCACAGATGATTAAGATTCTTCGTTTTAAAGTGAAACTGCCGAAGAGAAGTTACACTTATTTAACAAAAAGTGCATCAGAATGAAATCTCCTACTCTACCTTTAAATTTCTTTCTCTTTTCACCTGCAGTGACTACAATGAACTGAAGTTGTGTGTGGACCACTGGGCGAACATTTCTTGGTGTAAAGGCTACAAGTTTCTGGTAGACGAGGTCTTCTTGGGTGTCCATCAGATGTATTTTTCACTCTGTGGACAGGTCCACGACCCCCCACTCACCATTCTCATCATGTTGATAGCACCCGTTATTATCACCACGCTCTTCCTGCCTATTCTGTGTGTTCACCTCACCACCTGGAAAACAGATGCCCACCACTTTGGGGCTCTGATGTGTGCTGATCTGAGCCAGGAGACATAGGAAAAGAGCCCACTGCCTCACTGCAGAGATTCAGGAAATTCCAACTACAGCAAAATATCCTGCTAAAGCTATAATAATTATATAAAATAATTAAATAATTAAATAATCATTCATGTCACATAAGTCATTTATAACACCTAATCTGTTCTGGTGGTGCTCGTGCTGGTTTGCTTACATGCACGAGACACATAGACATACTGAAGAATGGCTGCCATGTAAAAAAACAATGGCTATGTTCAAAATCAAACCCTATATATATATATATATATAGACTACTGTACTACCTTTTGTGTTTGCCATTCTTAGAGTGCCGATCATGAATTGTGAATCACATATAGCGCAATCAGCGTATCCCACAATGCATCATGAAGAGAAGTATAAAGTAGCAAGAATTTCCTTCGGGATTAATAAAGTTTTATCTTATCTTATCTTATCTTAGCATTGCACTCAATGTTTATTTAGCTGGTGGTGTTGCGCATGCTGAGGACTGGCCAGGCTCCTTTACTAAAAGAAACAACAATAGGGGTCAACTTTTCAAGAATGACAGGTGGCAACGTAGATGCACATGTAATTATATGCATGTCAAAAACGGCAGAGAAACTTGTTGCAGATTGCAGCAGGCCTTTGTCTCGTCTTTCTCCCATCAAGTTTGATGTAATCTGGGCATGTGGCTGACATACTCCATAGCTCCAGACTTTTGCCTGTAATGGTGCAGTTCATATCATCTAGAAAATAGAATAAAATAAAGAGAAGAATGAGGCATTAAAACTACTTAGGTGTAGAAAAGGATTATAGATCAGGTTAAAACAGGCCTTTTGAATATTTTTTAAATGGCAAACGTTACCTAAATACAACCACAAGAGGCCACCAGACATGTATGCATGGTTGCCTGGCAAAGGCCTGGAAGTATCAGCCTGATATGATATTTGAGGTGATATTTAGTGTAGAGAAAATATTGAACCATTTATTGTTGTGGCCTATTTTTACATACAGATATCAAAGTGTGCATGTTCTGTGTTCCGAAAGTTTGGTAAATCAACACATATTTAGCCTTTCATAGTCACACAATTATATTCGACAGTCTTATACTGTTTTGTGAGTTTTTTTTTTAACTCTCTGGAGCCCATTATTTTGTCAGATTTAACCCCACCCAGCTGGCACCTAATGGTAAATAGGGAAAACAAAAACTTCAAACCAACTTCATTCTAGCAGTCTATAGGAAAAGACATTTGAATCATCTGTTTTATATTGTATTTTTTTGTAAAGCCGACACAAAAGAATTCTGTTTGTATTTGAAACACATAATAAATATTTATTTCAGACAAAAAAATAATGTTTTACAGTTGTTTGAAAACCTCTTTACAGGAAGATGTACCTGCTATTCAAATATTCACACAACCTATGTGTCAGTCTGTGTTACCAATGCGAACACACTGCATTTCATGACTTTATCATCTGGTTGGTTGGTTGCACATGGGCGGGTTGTTATGGAGACATTATGAGGAAAGAACAATGTAAAGCTCCACTAAGCAACATTTTGAACTGTAATCTAATGACTCCCCGCGGTGTGGAAAAGGATGCTCGTACTGCTCTGCCTAGGTCAGACAGCTGTACCGAACAAGAAAGCAGTCATGAGAGAGAGATGTGCACCAATTCTCTTGGGAGGTGGTGCATTAATTTAACAAGAATTCCTCAAGAATAACAGATTGCAAACAGGGCTCCTTTGTCTCTATAGAGGTTTTCAAAGTTGCTTAATGCAGCTTTAACAATGCTTTGAGACAAATACTAAAATCACAGTTGGTCTTCACTGGAAGTATGTCACAATACTGAGAGTTAAAGACAGCATTACAGTAAAAAAATAGCATCCACAGTAAAGGACAGCACTGAATTCTCAACAGAGGAAATCAGCAAAATGTGACACTGAAGAACAAAATTAGGACTTCACAATCCTGTGAAGGACGTAATTCTTCAGTATGCAGTGCAATTAAAGAAAAATGAATGGCATTCATGCAGTATCCACATGATACTACCTGCTATAATTCTCTTGCTCTTAAGAAAATATCAGTGCGACCAGCCTCCCCTGTAATAGTTGATCTAGTTTCAAACGTTTTGATTTACTGTTACACAACGGCTGAACCCAATACACTATTCCATATGCTAAACCTCCAGGATGGCCAGGCGTCTTTACTCCAACCAACTGATGTTGAATTAGACGAGGTTCAAAAATAACAAGAGCCAAAAGTCTTAGATTTGAGTGGGTGGTCTGCTCTGCTACCATGGAGGTACAAGGCGACGAAATGTGGTGGAGTCAGAACATCGACACGGCAGAACTTTTTTTTTTAGGGTCAAAAAGACTATTATTCTTTTCATCTTGCGTGTTTCAACATCTAACGCCCAGACAGCACAGAATGGCAGCACCACACCTTCTGTTATCTTAAATAATACCCACAGTTCCACTTTTTCTCCTGTGTAAATACTGGAAGGATGTTTTGCTAAGAATATGTTCACCAATACTGTCTTGGCTATGGCCTACTCAGACACACTAATTCTTGTCATAACAAAAGCACGTGGACGCGTTGAGCGCTCTAACAGACTTGTGCTCTTTCACCACAGAGGACATAAACCGCTGTGACTCTCTCACCACTGTGGTTCAAACAGCGAAGCCAACGCACAGGCTGCACTCAGATTGAAGATACTTATTTACATGCTATTTTAGTTATGTTTTTGGTTCTGAGAATCAGAGTTGCTGATATAATCTTTACTTCAAATGCACCTAAGTAACACATGTTACAGACAAAAGTTAAAAGTTAAAAATAAAAACTATTCATCCATCACAAATCAAGTTCAAGTTCAAAGAAAAAAAACATGTTCCAAGCTCTTAGGGTCACAGCCCAGGTCAAATATAATGAACTGCTCTGCTGAGAAGGTAAGAACTGTTAAAATAGATTGTGTGACATCAACAATATAAGCATGATTGTGGATAAAGTCTTGTCTAAATTTTCATCTTTGCCTGAAATGTGGAGGCCTAAATGTCTTACAAATCTTTAAACTTTTCTTTTTCAACTTTTCAACAGAAAAGAAAAAAAATATTTTGTCATATCTCTTGAAAAGTGATTTGTAGTGATGAGATATTGCTTTAAGGTCCTACATGTAAGAATAACTCATGTTATGTCATCATATGACATCATATGGACATCCTGGGCATCAATGAGATTTCATTTCTACAACTGTTTACTGTTCCTACTTTGTTGTGTGTTGTTCCGTGTTTGTGTTGCAATGAGTCAAAACCCAGTGTGCAAGTTTTGGATCATACTGTTTTTACCTGAGCTAGCCAGATCTGTTCAAACAGTATTAGTAGTGATAACAAGCAAATGTTAGCCAGTTAGCTGTTGCGGCACTTATCTAGTACAGTTTGCTTTGTAGCTTTAGCTGATAAATAGGTAAATTAGCTGCTGTTGCAACATTAATACAGATGCCAGAACAGGCACTGAGCTGTTTATCTATATTAACATGCATGCTGGCACTTCCCTTCGTATTTGTTGGGCACACTGGCCAGAGAACAGAAAATAACCGAGGAAGTCATGTTACAGTCTAAACCGAATGCAATGTATTCAAAATTTAACTGTATTCAAAGATCCTGTATACACTACGGTCACTCAAAAACTTGAACGAATGAACTTCTGTAAATCAAAAATTACAGCCCTACATTCTGTGACTCATTAACTTGGGGATCTGCAGAACCAAATACAGACTGCAGCAGGTGTAAGCTTCACATCACTCTCTTCACTTGACCTCCTTTTCCCCTATAGCATAATGTAAAAGCTCGGAGAATAAGCCACATATATTTTTACACTGCAAATGTTGGATTGCCTTGACCGCTTTATGTACACAAAGGAGATGACAAACTAAAGGCTGGAAAGCAATATTTACAGATCAAAGGTCAGTTTCCCCTGAGACAGAATTCTTGCATGGCTCATAATGTAGGACAAGGGTAAGTGAAATAAATTATGGTACACTGCTGACCCTTAGAAATATGTTAGGGGTGTATTTACAGAAACCTGTGCTGCTGCCACACAGTCTGAGACTCTCCTACAGTGTTACTTCTTTTCACTGATGACATATTTAAATAAAACGTATTTACACAGTGACAGTGTGCAGAAGCCTTCCGCCATCTTGAATTGGTAAACAGTTAGTACAGAATTTTTCTTACTGCTACGTTGAATTTATATTATATACCACAGATGTGTGGATGGTTATCCTTTAAACTCCTCCCACATTGTGCTTCATCTGCATGTTTTGCATTATTTTAGATACTTTATAATAATAGTAATGTTTTGGAGAGCAGACACAGAACATCCAAGAAACTCCACCTCAGAATTTTATACAGCAATTCTGTTTCAGTAATTCTGATTCTGATTCTGAATTTTGTACAGCAGCTCATCTGAAACGGCGTTTCTGTGCGGTAGAAGTAAGGTTTCTGAAAGTGTCACAGCTTGAATGCTGATTAAGATTCTATAGTGGGCTGGCAATATAGGAGGCAAAACCAACACTCTTGGTATTTCAAAAACAACTCTGAACACAGATGGTACACACAGTCCTTCTATACAATGCAACATTCATACATCCTGCCAACACTCGAATGCTCCCCTGCGTTTTCCTGTACTTGTATGTGTGTGTATATTTAGTGTCTTTGCTTTTCCAATCAAGTGATATTATATTATTCTTTACATCTGTGAGAAATGCACTGCGTGATGGAGAGATGACAGACCAGATCAATAATGACATATCTTGAAGGTGTCAACCAACACAAAGTTCTTTTTTTTTTAATGCACTAACTCTAATGCCACTGAGAATTTGACATGGCACTGAGTCACAAAAACGTGTCCAAATAAACAGAGTAAGTAAGGAAAATGAGATTGAGACCATGTTAGCTATCTACTTATACATCCAAGGTCACAATAATGGGATCAGTGGACTGGTATGTAGGGCATTAAACACCTAACAAAGTACAGTAACACCCTTTGAAGAGGCTTGCACAGTCCCTGGGGATTTTGGCTCCAAGGGGAGACTACATTTAGGGAGCAGGCCTTGTGCCAGGGAGCTCGGTTGGCAGCAACAAATGTGAACTTTTGCCCAGTCAAAGTGCTCATTTCTAAAAGTCAGGACAGAAAGGAAAAGGGACTACTTAACTCCTTGTTTGCACATTGCTGCAACCTTTAGTAGCAGAAGTGCAAAGGGAAAAGGCAGCTAAACTACAGAGGCAGTGAAATTTAGTCAGGGTCTATTCACCATTCAAATTCTGGTGAAAATCCACTTCCTGAAAGAACAAAATGGAAGGTCAACCTTTTTTTTATTAGAATTATCCAGCCTGCTGTAGTCCTAGAGAGGTCACCATCAACATTGCACTTATGCCCAGAACCTGCAGAGTAATTAAAGGGATACATCAGGATAAAAAGTCTTTTCTTCTATTTGCATTGTCCACCTCGGAGTGGGACAATATATCTTTAGGGAGGTTAACACAACACCATCACCACAAAGATCTAACTTTAGATGTGCTGTTTTAAAAACTGGAGTAAACAAAGGAAGGGAGTGCTTATCCAGCTATAGCATTTTTGTATTTTTTTTTTTTTTTTTTTTTACGAACACCTTTACAGTAGCTCCTCTCACTTTGCCACAGCTACACAGAGAGGTGTGCTTGCTCTCATTGGTCACACCAGAACAATGGGTGAACAAATTTACACAAGCATGTGGATCTCGTTGTATTCATCTCTTCCGTCCTCATCAAAGTTGGGAGAATCCTCATCACAATCCAGCTGAAAGAAAAATGATATATAGACAGATTTATAGATTAAAATCAAGAAGCTTACAGTACGGAGCTTTCACATTCAACTGTTTAGTTACCTAAACAGGAGGCTGCACTCTTCAAAACAATACTCAGCAGATGATTGGATAAATCACCATTTCATGTTTGAAATGTAGAATTGGCATGTTCACAAGCGAATTATGCCAACTCTTTAAGGAAAACACGCTTAAAGAAGTCAGCTGCAAGCACATGGCATCAAGCCTGGCAAGATGAATGTGTGAGTGCGTGCTCCCAAAAAGGTAACCATGAGCTAGCTGAAAAGATGTATTTTTATATCTTTTTGTAATTAGTGTAAAATGTGTCATCATTTTTGTGTAGCCATGGCACTGTAACCTTTTCAGCAAACAATGGTCCAAATCAACTGTTTACATATAGAGCAGTACATAAACACACAGTGAAGTGGAGCGTGACTGAGTGATCAGAATTTGGTTCCTCCACAGTTCACGTGTGTTGTAAAATTGTCTAATAAATCAGTTCCTATTACTTTGCACAGGTTTGTAGGGGATCTGACATTTTAACATCTGCTGAATGTGCTTCAGGGTAATTCTACAGTGCCAGGACTTCATGAGACCTCTGGATGAACACAGCACGAGTGGTGGTCGACTTAAGAACAAATCTGTTTATCCTCGTGCTTACAAAATGTTGACATTTTGTAGCCTGAAAGTTTTGCTTTGACAGTGATGAAATGTATGGGTTTGGGGATCTAACCAAGAAAATATGAAACCCAATATCAGAGCAGACTATGAATTTTTTTCTGGTAAGAACACAATAAAAACAACATTTTTAAATCATGTGAAAATATGTAGACAAAAACCATCTGTGATTAGAGAGGAAGAAGTTCAGCAATTCAGCATTTTCTTAAGATAAATAAATAAATACATGTCAACGTCCATTTGATGCTAAATTTGCTGAATGGAATGAACATTTCCAGAGAGCCTCTGCAACCCAAACCTACCGCCTGCAGCTCACGTTCCCCAAAGATCCTGGACAGGACGACACGGCGCAGCGGCACCGTCATGATGAGGACGAAGGGGAACGCCAGGGAGGCTACACTGGACTTCACAACCCACAGTGCCACGATGCACCCGAGCTGAATGATGGTGAACATGTTCATACGCCATGTCTTCACCTAAATAAACACACACACACACAGGTGGTCAGTGGGCTAAAAAAACATAGGTTATAGTACACACACAGGCATACTCAAAGATGCTCACATTACACACACTCAACCTCACATGGTTCTGTTTCAAGAAGGAAATTCCTCATGCTTTTGGCTCCATCTAGTGGAAAATACATATTCTATACTGTATATTCTATTTAAAGTAAATTTAAAAAACTCAAATATAAAACAACTCAATTTTCTCAACTCAAACCTTTTATGCTACACTGTTGCCCACCAAGATCTGGGGCCTTGGATGCTGCTGCATCTATGAAGGGTGGGTGGCTTTCTGGGGTCCAACATCCAGTAACACTCATAACGGTGAATGAGGTTACTCTTTCAAAATAAAGCTACAAACCACGACTTAAAACCAAAAACCAATGTGCATGTGTTTTATAGGGGTTACTCAGGTTTCTGTGACGTCGTATTATGTCTCAGTCCAGCGTGTCTGTTATTTCTGTACTGACTGAGTTAAGTCAAAAAGTCGAGGATGGACGCAGTTTGGGTTCTGGCTGCAGCTGCCCGTCTGCTGGATTTGGTTTCTTCATTTTACCACTGATAATCAGAGACGAGGGCATGTAAACATTCTCTGTGCGTGTGTTACCTTAGTGACGTAGATGTGGTCGGGGTGGTGTTTGGCAGGAGTGACCATGAGGGTAATGCGTTCGTACAGCTGAATGCCGGTCAGCGAGGTGACCCCCATGTACAGGAAGATGCCAAAGAGAACAGCCAGCGGGATGAGGCGGAGAACATCTGTCATCACTATGGACATACCTGATGGGCAGAGAAGGGGTTAAAGAACACATTTCTTTGAAATGCTGCACACACATGCACAATAATTTGCAACAGTGGAGAAAATTATTCATTCAATGAGGGAACAGCCCATAAAAACAAACATCGTGTCAGGGGTGTTTAGTTGAAAATCGATGCTTTGGTTGAAGCGCTCTTAGGGCTAATCCGAAATGTCTTACTTAATCCAAACAGCATTTCAATCAAACAAGAGCTCAACTATCACGATGACTCATTATGTCTGTATACCCAAACAGGATCAAACTGTACTTAGGGCTGCTTTGGGAACCCTTACCTTAATTGGAACAAGATTTTCAGCTGGCAAAACAGTCACCCAGTCACCCGACAAAAACAAAGCTGCAGTGTCGGACAGTACATATCGAGTCTACGTGTGCACAAACTGCTTTTGGTTCATTCTGAAGATAATTAGTAAACAGAATGTAAAATGCTTTTAAGCTGTTGAAGAGGCTGAGTCATGCTTCATGAATGTCTAGACATGCAGGAGCTGCTAAGGTTGCCCTTCTCTGCAATGCCTGGAAATCCAAACACTGTAATTAATGTGTAATGAAATGTAACCCCTGCAGGCCCAAAACAAAATACACGGACCTGGATTGTTTTCTTCACCTCCTTCCACTGATACTGTGATGTATTGATCTGATTTATCTGCTATAAACTTTATGACAGTACAGCCTCTACAGAAGGTTACAGAAACATGAAAAACAAACAAAAACAAAATGTGTACCCCCTAGGCAAGCTGTAGGTAGCCAAAGCTAATGCTAACAATAAAATTTGTTGAACAAAGACAAGACCTGAGTGCTGTGCGAGCTAAGTTACCAAGCTTACTGTACAGACATGGGTTTGGCAAACAGTTATTTGGCACTCCAAACTCCTATCATCTTACCAACAAGCACAGCCACAAGAAGCCCAGTCAGCCTCTGCTCTTTCACCTCCTGGATCATGGGCTTTTCACCGGGAGCTGTGGCTTTGCTCATGACTGTGAGCGCATTGACATGAGTGACGGAGCGCACTGTGGCAGCAGTGAGCCAAGGCAAGCCGAACAGGGGGCAGACAGCCCCCAGGATGACAATAAGGAGCAGGTCCAGGTGGAAGCCTGAACCTTTGACCAGGCGGCGCTCCTTTTTACTGACTATCAATCTGAGAAATGAAGGAAAGGAGAGGAGAACCTATTAATTCTAAAATGTTTCAGAAAGCACATGTCTAATATACTCTATAGGTTACGCACGAAGTGATTTGAGTTTCCATAAAAATGAGAATGAAAACAAGAAGGGCAGGGACAACAGATGCTCCCATCATCCAGGTCGGAAATGGCTGCTTGTCACCAAAAGGGCTGATGAACCATCCCCTCTTGTCAGGGGACGTGACAGAAAAGCCGGATGGCACATTGAGTTTCTAGAGGTACAAAAAGCCATATATTTTACTGCAGAACCTGACACACTAAATCCTGAAGTGATGTAAAATGAACTTACCTGTGTGTAGGTGTCAGTAATGGAGTAATCCACAAATACTGAAACTAAGATTGAGATGGGGATGCCAAAGTCACCAATAATTCTTCTGGCCTGAGGACATTCAGAAAACAAAGATTAAGTAATTTGTAGTCACACAGCTCAAAAACTCCTCTGTCAACCCAGGCTAAAAAAAAACTTTACAGTGTCTTACAATTAGTAACAGTTGTGGAGTATAGGGAACCTTGTGGAGTATAAAGAACATTTTATTGAAAATGCTCTTTTTAACCTAAAACCACACTTTTTAAAGGATATTACCTTGCCACCTAAAAACCGGCTGTTTCTGAACTTCCTGAGGAAGAATGCGACAAAGAAAGTGCCCATCATGAGCACCAGAGACAGAAGAGCGGTGTTGGGCTGGTTAAAGACGGGGCCTTCAAATTCTTGAAAGTCCTCACTTAGAGTGGTGTCAGTGGGGTATATTGCCATAAGTGGATGTTCCCTAAACACCTGGAAACAAGAAGACACATATGCATGATATGCCGACAAATGTGTGGGCTTCTGGAAGATATGAACAATAATGAAACATGACCAATATGAAAAACATGGAAATCGTCAGATTCTATCGTGGGGAAACGATAATACACTTTGTTACCTTGATGAGCTTAGAGAAAGTCTCATAGATGAAGATGAGGGAGATGAGGAAAGCAAAAATCTCCTGGGTAAAGGGTGAGATATAGCGGACCATGAAACTCCCCTCTGCAGCCACGAGCACCAGGACGATGAAGATGAGCCAGAAACCGATCCACACTCGACCAGTCAGGTACTCAAAGTTGTAGGCTTGACAGAACTGAGAGGAGAGATTAGGTTAGTTTTATGGGGATAATTATGTGATACAGTGTATTGTGAGTCTTCGATTTTTGTCAAAGCACCTTGTAGAAGGCTTCTTCAAACACCAACAAGGGTCCAGAGAAGCCGATGATGAGAAGCGGCTGACCCGCGAGCAGTGAAAATATAACTCCAAGAGTTGCAGTTGAAACAATGAGCTCAGTCACTCCCATCATGCCCTCTGTTTTCTCTCCTGTTTGTAAAAATCACAGCAGGTATCAGACCACAGTATCAGTGACAAGAAGAACAGTTGTCTGTTATTCATAGTCTCAGTTTACCCAGTAGGCCTCCAAAGGTAATCGTTGGCGACAGCGCTGCGAAGTAGATGAAGATGACAGCAGCGATGCACTGCATGTCCACAGCGTCCTTTAAGTCACTGACATAGTTTGGGTATCGCCTGCGGATATCGTGGATCAGGCCTCCAAATGGGATCCCTGAGCGCTTCAATGGGTCCACCTCCTGGTCCCCCTCTTCCTCCACCTCTGGACTCACCTCTGTAGGGGTGTGCGGGGAGTCACAGTCTTTATTACAACTCATCATAATACAAACAGTGACACTGTAAGAAGCATTAAGTGTGCAGTCCGGTAAACATTATAAACAAAACCTGAGCCAACACTGCAATTCACCATTACTCTACTCTGCAGTTTGGTTGACATCACCATTGTTGGTCTTTGTACTACCACACCCAAAAGCCAATACATGCTTTCTTTGGAAGTCTTTGATAATTCTCCATGTTTCTATAGATCTAAAACCTGAGTAAGAAACAGTGGGCTGATGCCAGAAATGTCCTAAAGTATCTAAAATAGATTTTTGTACTCTTTTTACAATTTGTAGCTAATTATCTAGCAACAGAACATGTATTCTTTTGAGACACTACCTTTGTTGTCCAGCTCCATTCCGAGTGTGGAGTGCTGCTTCTTGAGCTCTCTTTCCTTTCTCTTGCGCAGCATCTGCTTCTGGAAGTCAGCCACTGTCTTCAGGAGGTCTTTGCCCTCCACGTCGGAGGGTGGAATGACAATGCTGTAGTCCAAGAATTCATTGATACCGTTCAGTAGGTCCTGCCTGTTGTCAGCAAAATAGGCCACCTCATGGAAGTTCTGCAACAAAACAGTACCAGTTGTCAGCACTGCTGAAGATAGGCTATTAGAGATAAACGGTTTTGATCTCAAACGTAGGGAAGTTTGTTATTGTTATTCCTTTAGGTTTAGTTAATTGTGGGTCTGGCAGTGTTCAAGTCTTTTCTTCATTTTTGTGACTCCTTTAGATTTTGCTTTAGAGTGTATAGTATTTACCTTGTCAGACATGAGAGTGGAGAAGGAGCGTCCAATCTCATGATAGTCCACGTTGGACTGACTGGGGCCAAGCAGGACAAAAATAAACCGAACAGGGACAGGGACCTCGAGCACAGACTCTAGAAGGACTGCCTCGTTCAGCCTGACAAAGGCCATGGCTGGCTGCTCCAGAAATTCAATACAGCCTTACAGGAAAAAACAAAACAAAACATATTACATAAAGCATTAGTGGTATTTGTGACATGATTGTTTTTGTGTCATGTAATAACTGCTTATCTGAGTGACATCCCACACAAGAGAATAAACAATAAGCATACTAATCTTTATAAAAACAGAGAAGAAGAGAAAAGGCTGAATTCCTGTTTTGTCCCTGGAGCTTACCAACTAACACGATGACAGCTTCAGCATCTTTGGGAATCTTGGCGAGGAGTTTCATAGATCTGGCTGCAGCTGGATGGCTCTCAGGAGGCAGAGGGTGGAGAGATTTCTTGGAGGAAGAACAATACAAAAGATTACCCACATTATTGTCCCCACCAACATAATGTGACACCATAACAGTGCATGGGACCAATAATGTGAAGTTATTGTGGGAACGTATGTATCAGCTAATGTCCCTACAGTTCCTGCTTAACTGGTTCTTTATGTTTGAGGGAATTATTTTTAATAGACTGCTTTAAATTTGCCAACATTTTAAGCCATGGGGAACATTAAGTTTTCACAGTTAACATATCAAGAAGCTTTAACTAGAAGCACCTGCAGCCCGGCTGAGAACATAATTTGACACATGTGGCAAAAGGGAGGCTTGCTTTCTCCAGCTTGAGGAATTACCTACATGACTTCTAACCTCATGAAGTGCTGTTTCAAAGAACAATGTGAGAGCCACAGGCTTCGTATCAGGAATTCAGCTTAATCACACTTAAAACTCTGCTTACTGCTCATTCTTAGAACTTAATGCAAACCATGACCTAAAACAAGACAGCTCAGCGCTCCTTTTATCTCTCTCCATTTAGATAGCTGACTTCAATTACCCTAGTGGATTCCTGTCAAAACTAGTTAATCACTAACCTTGGCTTTAGTAAAATATATTTAATGTGCTGTCTGCCTGCCTAGCTTCACCCACGTCACAGCCTTTCATGACCCAGAGCCCACATCTCTTAGATCTCTGTCATGAGCGTCTCAAATGATTGAATTAAGTGTGTGATGTATTATAACTGGTTGCAAAGGAAACGTACAAACAGGCTGACGAATACGTCTTGTTTGGGGTCGTACACCGGGACCTTGTTATCTTGGTGCTCATCCTGCTCCTCAGCCACCAGGGGCAGGTTGGTGTCCAGGACATTGTTGTGATTGAAGCTCCCGTGAAGACTGGCAGACGAGTAGTGGCGGTGAAAACGCTGTTTTAGATCACTCGGGTGGCTACGGAAAGAAAGAACAAAGCACAGAAGTTTCAATGATATTTACCAGGCTGCTGGAAAGGACGTAATGTTATAGTTTATGGAACAAAGTAGTATGACTATAAATGAAAATGAAGTTAGAGCACACAGCAGATGGCCAGTATTCCATCACCATGAATTCTATTAAGGCCTAAAGTTATAGGTGTAGACACAATTGGTTACCATGGTTTCAGCAGCCAGGCAACATTTGGTGTGCGTCAGCTGCATTCACACTCCACCACATTGCCCAGTTTAGGATTAAGGGGAATAAGAAGCTGCTCTTAAGGAATATTATTCCAATAGTTTTAATTTTTGACATAATCTTGGCTGTTTGGGATTTATTTTTAATTGAGACAGTGACTAAAATGACTATTTTAAGCTCTGATTTGATCATATTGTCTGAAGGGACCATATGTTATACAGACCAAGTTAAAAAATCATCATTTAAAAGAAGGATCTATTTCAAAGCTGCCAATGGGTGTTAGCATTTAACCATTTTTGAAGTGGAAAGCAGAATAATTTGCATTTTATAAAACAGAATAAAACTACATAATACATTATGCAGCTCTTAAAAACCTAAATCATTACATGAGTAAACCAGGTGAAGCTGATCCGAAAAGCTGTCTCAGTTAAATCTAAACTGACACAATAGAATGTGATATTTGGATTAAAGAGTCACTATAACAGCCAGAGACTAATCTCTGCAGTCTGATTTTCTGTGCTTTTATGTATGCGAAGTACATTTTACCTCCTCTTATAAAGAGAAGTATTTAGTGAGCCACATGAGCCAGCTTTTTCAACTTTCATTACATCACTGTTCAGCCCACTGGTGACATCACCTCACTCATTAGGCCCACATGGTCCTATAAGACCGCTCTCAAATTGGATGCGACAGCACTCAGAGACAAAAGAACGAGGTGTGACACAGAAATGAATTGTGCTCGAGGCGTTCCCAAACGATCTTAAAAACTGCACTGAGTATGCAATGAGCGAAATTTTTTTTAGCAGCACCTCGATGTGTTTCTTTCCACATAATAAATCTGATATCTCAGGCTGGTGGTGACTCTAATGACAGAGGGGTTTTTTCAAGTTTGAAAGGAGCCAGTGACTTACTGGGAATTTATGTGGCGAGGCAGTGAAACTGGAACAAATGCATGACGGCCTGCTAAGAATGTTCACTGGCCTGCTTCTTTTGTGCGCATCTGTTGTGTTACTTTGTGAATATGTGTGCAAAACTCCGATTTTAACAGTTTGTAATAATTATTTAAATACATAGGTGTGTGTGTGTATATAATCCACTTCAAGGTGTTCTGAAGCATGATATTGCTCATACAACATGTTCCTCATCCTCATCTAAGTTTTACCAATCAGACATAGTGGAAGGGAAGCTTGGCAGAGAAAGCTTATGAAAGATGTTTTCAAAACAAACTCCAAGTTCTATGTTTTGGCAGTAGTTAACAGAAAGATCTTACTCCAAGGTTAGAGGCTACTCTGGAACTTTTGACTCTGTCACTCTGTCTCTAAAAGTGCTAACATAGAATAAAAGTCCCTGAAGTGTGCCTATAGTTCCATGACAACTTGGTGCGAATCACTCTACACTATACAAACAACTCAAGTTCACACAATAATTCAGACTTAACTTATGCTTGCAGTGTTTTAATTTGCAATTATGGTTCAGATGATAGGGCAGATAGGGGGCGTGTTCTGAATGTCACATAAGTCTGCAGTGAACACGGGGAGTCATCTCCAGTTTCCAATAAACCAAATTTTAGAAATAACTTTGTTGTTACACAGTATATGCTAGCATATCCTCTATGTATCTTGTCAAGGCAACTGCTCAATAAGTGCTGATGCTTAGCTAATGCTAAGCTGCAATGTTTAAAGGCTGATACAGAGAGGATATGTCCACTTACTTCATTGAGTTTATATACATTCTGTTTAGAATGCAAGCATGCATTCAGCATAAGAGTATTTTTGGACTCATAATCTGTCAACCATTAAACCGAATTTTGTGTCAATCCATGAAGATGAGAAAATTGGAGGACGAATTCCATCTCAGAAATGGCAATGGTTGAAAGCTAGTTCAGATGATATCTGCCTGTTCCAAACTGGTTGGGATGTGGAAGGAACATGCCGATATTTTGGTAGTGCATCTATTGCTGGGCCAAGGTTTATTGACTGGATAAATACTAAAATAAATGTCACATAATGGTGGTGAAGGGACTACATACAGAGACCGTGTTAGACTGGATCAGGCCATTGCATGCAAAACTGAATTCAAAGTAATCTCTGCCACAACAGAACATGTTAACTGTATGGCTTTTCTATCCTGTGATCATGCATTGTGACAGCCAACATACAGTTTACTTGTTTTTTCCTGTTGCATAACAGACAAATCTATGAAGCATTATGTTGTAGCACACTATTCCATTGGCCATTTGTGTTAGGTCAGTTTATGCTGCCTGTGTCAATACAAGTACCAATCAATAAGTGGGGACCATTTGAGAGTCACATGCTTGTATTTATTTGACAATAATCTGAACTATCTATCCCCTCAGGTATTGTGTGGGCTTTTTTAAAAACATTAAAGTACTGTTCAAGTAAGTTCATCATGGTAATAATGCATATTGAATTGGGACTGTGGCACCTACAAGCAGGCTGTTTGTCCCCTGATGACCATCACTTACACTTCTGCTGGTTTAACAGCCTCACAACCAATAATTTCCAACATCAACATCGACTTGGGTACCAGCAGCGGCTGACACAAAGAAGTATGCTCTTGCAGAAACAGCAGCTCACTAAAACCTATGCACTAACTAACAATAGACCATGGACGCAAACTCTAATATAGCTTGACTTATAGTCAGTTACCTTTATCTCTATCCTTCTAACCTTTTGTCTCATCTCAAAACAAACATTCTAGCCAGTGTCTTTAGCGTTAGTGTTTTTGTGCCTGCCAGGTCACAGTCATTCAGAAAGGGAAGTCTAACAAAATCTGATTAAAACTGCAACAAAAACAGAGATCAGATGCCTATGATGGCTCACACAATGAAAAAAAAACATTTAATTTAACAGTCTATTTTTTATGACAGCACAGTCTTGACATCTGCAGCTGAGTCACCCTGGGGAAGTACAGATCTGATGGGCCAAGTGTAGTTAAATGTCACTTTTTTTTTTGGAAATTCCCAGCTCTGTTCAGCCTGCGTAGCCTTTTTTAAACAACCTCCACTGCTGGATAATGATTAATGAGGAAGAGGGCTTGGGTTTGATTTTTTTTCATACAATGCCAAACCTACAATCCAGGATCAAGATGTAAACAAAGCTGCATCCACACTAACATATTACGTATTACTGACCAGGCCAGTTAATACGTAGATAAACTGGCCTAAACCGACCGACATTGGGGGGGGGGCTTCTCTTCAAACAGATGTTGAGTGCTAGTGAGGTTGCTTTATTGATCCTAGCTCTTCTTAGGCTAGATGTTACTACGGCAACAAAGCACATACTCAGCTAACAAAAATTTAACATGCAGCACCATGTGGTTCTATCCCCCTGACAAATAGTTTGTAAAAAAAAAAATGGGTGCTTTCACAAGAATCCAAGACATGTGATTGGATGAACCATCTGTCAGCCACCAGTGTCAGACTAGTGTCAACCAATCAGACCAACGAAGAGGACGCACAACTTAACTTGATAAGCCAGTGCCAGGCACTGTAAAGTATTTGCCCAAAGCCATGGGGCCATTATGTACCAGGAACTTTAAGGGTGGGGCTGGTTGTTTTTTCTTTTTTTTTTACCTATTACTAGAAAATGAAAAAAAAAATCATCTCTAAACAAAGTACATAACATAAATATGTTTGTTTTGCATATTAATATAAGTGTTGACCAGTTGCTGACCTGTGTTTGAGAAGCAGAGCCCGGAGAACGCTGGGTCTATCCTCTGCTCTGATCTGATCAGAAATGATCATCGTTTCCACCACCAGATGTGCGATGCCGGGAAGAGAGTTCTGCTCCAGGTCCAAAAGGATGGCACCTAGAGCAGCATGATAAAAGAAAACAAAAATCCAGATTGGCTGCTTGGACTGGATTATCTAATAAACAATTGTTTTAGGGGACATTATTTCTTTCTGCGTGGCATGCTTGTGGATTTTATTTCAGCTGCACATGTAAGCAGAAACACCACAGCACTGATACTGAGCATTTCACCTTGTGTGATGGTGCGGCGAAGCTCCAGCAAGCTACGGAAGGAGAGCGATGCTACGTGGGGTTTGCCCCAGCGTTCTGTCTCCTCCTCCACATCCTCTTCAAACTTGATCCAGCGAGCTCGCTCCTTCCAACGCATTTCATGATCCTTTTCCACAATCAGCTCGTTCAGCTCCACGAACAACTGGAGGACAGAAACACAGGCAAGATTACCTCTGGAACAGGTTTAACAGCCGAATATTGTTCTAGAGCTGTGATTCAGGAAAAAAAAACACATTTATCACATTGTTAATAGTGCATGATTATGTTTTTGGAATACAAGAAAAGCTGTGACCACTAACTAAAAACGAGATTATAATGAAACGCAGATAAAACGCTCAGCACACTCAGCCAACAACTACAAAAAAAATGGTTTGGACAGAACTAGGGACAATAAAACAGTTTGGAGGAACATTTTGTCACATTTTAAAATGTAGATTTTTTTTCTGCTTTGATTTGTGGTTTTGTGACACTACTGGTGAACTGAGGTGAAACACCAGGCGCAATTTTGTTGCTTGTGCTGAAGCCAGTAATAACACACTGAAGTTTGATTTAAAGTTGAACTACTAAGTGTTCTTACATCAAGTGGGACTGATGTGCAATGGGAATTGAGTCATTTGTAGTGATGCATACTGAAAAGGTTTTTAGTTTCTTCTTTAAATTGTCAACAGAGCTTGTTTAATATGATGTTGGACAATAATTCATCCGTTGTGTATTAGTACAAAAATCTAGCCTGACCATAGTTTTTTTTGCAATGTACTTGTGGAGCATTTAGCAGGCCAGAATGAGGTGACCTAAGTGAGTAAGTTGAAATCCATTTCTTCTGGTAAACCAATTCAACACAGTCTACAGAAGCTACAGAAAATCTTTGGTCATGTGTCCAAAGGTCAGAAACTGGTGATCAAATTCATTAGTTCTCATTAACCCATTTCCAACATTTATTAGCCCAAACATAGATATACCAGCCTAATAAGAAAGCCGACAGTCAAAAGTCCAACTGGTATATAATAAAGCTGGATGAAATACTTGTAAAGTAAATGTAAAGTGAACCCAGTCGTCAATATGCAGATTAATCTAATTAGAGAAGAACACTTTTCACTGTGCTGCACACCTCATGTGTTTTCTTATCTGCTGCTCTCTTCTTCTTCTTCAGGCTGGATAGTGGCGTAGATGCAGTACTGGTCCGGGTCAGCTGACATCGGGATGACTTCTTCACCAGGTGGCGTCTCACCCCGGGGTTGTCCTCAAATCTGTGACCTGAAAAGTCACAAGTATTTCAAGTCAAAACGAAGCCAAAGGTCAACATGTCAGAGTAATGACGTCCAAATTAATAATCCACATTAAACACCCAGCCTGTCTAGGTTCATTATGTGAGCAACCTTCCTTACTGAGAAATCATTTTTTAAGGTCTGTGAACACATTCATTTTTCTGAATTACAGAATGTACTCCACGCTGGAAAGTCAGAAATCAAATTTATTTGTGCGCTATGGGAAACTGCTACAAAGAAGGTGCTTTAACCTCCTTAAATTGAAACATTTCAGGTTCAATTTCCTTGACCTGCAAATTGTACTTTATTGGATTAAGGATAATGAGGCAGTCTTTTCATGAAACCTGGCAATCAATGGCCATGTAAAAGAGCAGGAAGCCTGGGTGGTCACTTCATTTAAATAAAGGGAAATGAAAAATAAGAGTAACTAAGTGGGTGGTGAAAATATTACACTATCCAAGGTTATGATACGGATGATTTTTCTACATACTGTAGGTGGTAAAATGTATTTAATTGATGACATTTATTTAAAGTGTTATTTTTTCTTTAGGCAGCTGCTTGAGGAGTGTGTGTGAGATGTGTGTTCATGTGTGTGCATATACTGCTATGAGTGTCCTATTCTGCTACGTCATATCTGCCTCAGGGAAACAGACAGAAATGGAAATTAAAATGAAGTTAGGCAGTATTTCATTTTGTGCAGACTCCTAAGGGAAAGTCTCCGAAGGTTGGCCTAGTATGAACTGTTCTCACTGATTTGGATGAGCGGATTTTTCCCTCACAGCAGGGAAGGGCAATGACGGGGCAAGCAATTCCAGGTGAAGATTGAATTATCTTTGCTCGTCTTCCATCTTTTCTTCATCTGGTTTTCTAATTTGTCCTTCAGATTGACTTTGCTTGAACTTGCTGGAAAAGCCATATTTAAATAAACATTTATATACGTGATATATATACATCAGGAGTACCACAATCCAACAACAGCACAAGCAAGTGTTGAATATGAAAAGGGAATATATGAACAGCCTTTGACTGGCCTTGATAGTCCCTTTGGGACAATGTTACATGTGTTCTTCACTTTGTTTTGTCATTGTTTCTGTTCTTGATCTGAGAGCAGCCAATTGTTTTGAAAAATTGGTACCGTATGAAAAATATTACTTGGATAAATGCTCAAATGAATAAAAATAAGCTTCATTTTTGTCCAAAACAAAAAGGGGCCCAATATGTTTACGATTACCTTGGGCATGTTCTGTTGCTATGATCTACAAGAGAGTTTGAGTCAGTAAACACAAATATGTGTAACTGTAGCACAGCACATCCTCGTAACATTTAACATTGACCCCAACTCAATTGTAACATTGAACATTAAATGCCCAAATGTTATTCATTTTGTGATGATAATGTTTCAGGGATCTTCATGACTATGTCTACAGACATAAGGTATGAGAATCATAAGCATCCATGTCAAATGTTGAGAAATATCTTTACATCTTTACATCTGTTTTGCAGATTATTTATAATACTCATGCAACAGGTAATTTGTTACACAAAACATCCAGGAAGTCATCCATAAAAAATATTTGGAGAAAGCAGATTGGAGCAGATTTTAAACTAAAACCAATCACAGCTGCCAGGAGTTACCCACAGGATCTGATTGGTCCAAAAAAAAGTGAATTAGCTTGAAACCTGAAAAAAAGAGTGTAAAAATGTTTAGCTTAAAGGCTGGCAAAATGGATTGTAGTGTGACCTTGTAATCTCACAAATCTTGAGTAAATCCAGCTGCTGGGCAAATATTTAGGGGTTATTTGCAATGAAAATGCAGATGTTTACAGTCATTGACATTTGTGTGACATTTAACATACAACATATCTGTTTTTTTCTGTTGTTGTAACACCAGTAATTTAAGGTAAGGTAGATTTATTGTTATCACTTCAGGCCATTCCGTCAGAGGAGTATCTGAACCAGAATTAATTTCTGTATCTACAAAAGTTAAATCTCAGTGATCCCAGCTCAGTAAAAGAAACAAAGGGGCATTTTTAACCACACGGGGTACTTGAGCCCCAACAGAACTATAATGTGTAGTTCAGGTTAGTCAGCTTTGTTTTTTTTATGTGTTGGGAAACAGCATCTTCACAGGACTAATCATGGGTTCTAAGTCCAAATAAGGATAAAAAAGCAGAATCACACATGGTTTGTCAATGAAATGTCTTTCCGCTCCAGCTGTGGCTGAGCCCAGAGCCAAATGGGTGCTACAGAATCAATAGAAAAGTAGGAAACAGCAGCAGTCGAGCACCGTGTCAATTAGCTCAATACAGTGGACAACTTTGTTCAGTGTGTGGTCATGAATGAGCCTTATCAATGGCTCTCATGAATAATCAATAAGCTCCAAGTCCATTGATTTATAAAGTAAAAATAGAATAAATGGCTCGTCCATGTGAGTTCCCCAATTTGTTGTGATTGAATCAGAGCCTCAGAAGCAACTGCCGCTGCTCATATGTACCTGATTTAATGCACTGAGCAGACAGAAATAAAGTGCAATCAAACAGAAGGAGAGTCTCCACAGAAACACAAACATACACAACTTACGGATAGGCTCGAGTGGTGAGCCCAGTTGAGTGTGGATTGACTCGAGCAAATCATAATCATCAAAATCCAAGACAAACTCTTCAAAGTCCTCAAAGCCATCCACATTCGACAATGAGCTGTGGTGCTCACGCTGATGCTGCTTTGGTGTGCCGAAGCCTTTCTGGACACTGCATCGACGTTCTGGTCCATGATGGTCAGTGCATCGCTTCTTATCAGAGGTCTCATGTCCCTGGTTCTCCTGTCCCTCAATGTCTGTCATCTCCACGGTCGGTACCTCCTCCTCTCCACCTCTCTCAAAGTGGACACACTTCTCATCCAGGTCTTCCAACTCTTCAAAGCCGTTGCTCTCCTTGGGTCACCGCTCTGAACAAACTGCAACCTGCTTCTTTCTTTTGATTGTGCAAATGCACTTGGGTCCAAAAAAATTCTGCGACACCCAGAAAACAACTTTTTTTGTTGGGTAGAACTGAAGGCTAAAGAAGGTGTTGTTTACAGCCCAGAAAACAGCACCAAAAACAATCAAGTAAACCATCCGGCGTATTTGTCAATGCCAGTCCACATACACATATAGATACAAGACATATAGAGTTTTCCTTTAAATCCAAACCAATGTTGGAGAAGAAGCCCCCTTGCTGGATCCAGAGAGATACATAAATGGTAACAACTCCCAGAGGATGTGATGATGAGGGACAGTCTACTTTGCGAGACCCGCCTGTCAGCTGAATGGTGGCACCACCCCCTTTGTTAATGATGTCCACAGCCTATTGATCTTTGTGGCTGCTGGAAAAGCAAGAAAGTGTAGATCAAAGCAGAAGAGGTGATGCCTTTTGTTTCCATAAGGCCGCCATCACTTTCCAATCATGTGACGTGTGAGAGGGTAAGGGTTAGGTGCCAAAAGGTTGAAGTCTCCATTCTTATTGAATTACAGCGAAAAGATATACACCACACACACACACAAAAATGCATGCAGCAATATATATACTAGGGCTTATGCAAAAATAAGCCTAACTAACGAGAATAACGCCTATCGGCTCTGGCACTCAGCTTAGAAGAGATGTGTATCACAGTGCTAATTATCAGTGAGAGCCGCACCATTCCAGTCCCTCCGTTTCCATAGAGACAAGTACGTCCCCGAGGTGGCGTGGACAGACTCATCTACATCAGGTTCACCAATGTGAGCTAAACAGGACCCTGTATAAAAACATGCTCACCGTGCTTGAATATTGTGTTTGTGACTCACTTTCTGCATTTGTATGCATGACTGCATGTTTGTATGCAGCCAAAAAAAAACACATCTTTCCCTTTCTCTAGAAACTGTATTTAGGTATGTTCAACCAAATTGCGGTGGATTAAAAACACTTTAAAACATTGCAAGATGTGTGAGACTGACACTGACCCAGACAGAAAAAATGATCCAGCGTTGCATATGGTGCTGGACTGATCTATCTGATATTCTTCCAAAATGTCTTCCAAATATGGCTGTGAAATGTGGCCTTCAATTCCCTGGTCACAAAGGATCCATGCAGTAGATCCTTCACAACCTTCTTTCCCTGGACACAAAGTGTCCATGAGTCAGAGCCCTCCTTGCTTCCTATTCCATGGTTACTAAGGACCCACAAAGGCTAACATCTAAGGTATGACCTTTGTACGCGAGTTCTTTGAATGAGTGTGAGACACCGACAATAAACCTTGGCACTGAATCCTGTCAAGGCTGGAATCACAGATTTACAGATTCTAAGCTGTAAAGCTAATTCCATTTAAACAATGTGTAACATGACTACACTAATTTTTGTGCAATTAAGCCATCCCTATGATGAATGAGACCTGATCTGTTGATAAAGATCATAAGCCACAATTCAAATGGTAAAAGAAGTAATTTCTTCACACGCTGTCAGTTGAATAATAATAGTTGATAACTGTTCAATCAAGCTTTAGGAATAACTGCACAGTGCAATGATTTTCTCTCATCTCAGCTGCTGAAAGTGAAGTTTGTGGTCACTTTAGTGTGAATGCAACTCAAACTGCCAAAACGGAAAAGAGGAGCATACACTAGTGGTATATATATGGCCTGTCAATGTGAAGCATCACAAGCAACAAATTCGATTACTTATTTTGAGTGACTCTCAGTGTCCTGTTTTGTGTTTCCAGTTGGGGCCTAAACAGTCAATGATTACTCTGCTCTGGTAAAGCAGGAAGAGCCAGAGGCAGGGTCGCTGTTGAAGGGGAATCGACTGCAGCCTCTGTTAATTAATGCCCCCTGATGCTGGGAGAGAAAGTTTTTCTCTTGCTATACGAGCTGTTGCCTCCCAGTCATTCTTCTCTGTCCTCTATTCTTTGTGTTATTTTGTTGGAGGATTATTTTTAACAGTGAATGTGGGGGCCAGGAGCTCTGTGGGTTGGTTTCATGAGGCAGAACGTGGGATGCTCATGGTGGAGCCAAGGCATATGCAGCAGTAAACAGAACTTGTCAGTGATCAGGCTCAGTGAAGCAAGGGAATTAAGACATGTTGTAACAAACTTTATAGGTTCAGCAGTATTTAAAAAAGCAGCAATAACATTAGGATTTTACAAAATAAGATGAAATACTCCTGGCATTAAACACATAAGGCTGCAGATTGTTTCTTTTTCATATTTTAGTGGCTTGTATGTTTCTTAACATAAATTTTATCCATATGCCTAGGACTGGGGAGGGGGATATGTCAAAAACATTGTGCAACATTCCTATCCTCCCTGTATTTGCACCATAGACAAAAGTATTGTTGTAGTAGTAATACTTTTTAAGACCAGCAGAGGGTGCTAAATATATTCTAAATATGACCATCCAAGCCTTAAACCAAAATATAGGAGTATAATTACATATGACATGTTGTAGTCACATGTAATTCTACATATACGAGGCCACATAAACGCACATCGCACGCGCATCAAAATAAATATATTATACATGTAAAATATGCTTATAGCTTACATTATATGTTATAAAAGCAGCAGTCTACTAACATGAATATCAAGATAACACCAAGAGTGTATGTGTGTATGTATATATATTTGTAAGTTACATCTCTTTATGTTCAGATTAGAGTGTTGCTGTAACATCTGTCTCATGTATCCTACATGTACTAATTTTAATATACCTGCTTTCTTATGTCTTTCTTACTTTTCATGTCATCCAGGTCAGCGCTGGCCAACATCTGGGCCTCAGCCTCATCCGTGGGCACCTGCTGGTAGATGGCCGTTTCCAAAGCAGTCATGCTGCCGATGCAGATTCGTTCCCGCAGGTCATAGTTGCTCCGCTGGGCTCCTGGCAGACGGTGGTGGACAGGTTTCCGGCGGAACCAGCCGCAGCTTGTGGCAGAACTTGAGGCTTCTGATCCTGAGGGAACACTGGCAAAAAACAAAATGATGTAACCGATACATCAACCTTTGTATAGACACCATTAAAAATGTCAAATTTTAGATTCTGCTAAAATTTTATTACATTTTTAACATTCCTGGTTTTATTTTCATCACATTACCAACAGGGGGCTTCACAACACAACAACAAACCTGAATCTCCTCATTAGAGGTCTGAGTCATCCTCTGCTGTGAGGAGGCAACACAATATTGCTCAGCACAGGCATGACAGTTGTTTCTGTGCTTTTATCCAGCCCAGCCTTACTACAGACGAATACCTGAATCTCCATGGAGTCCCTGACCTCCCAGCAGCAAACGCCATACATAATTCAGAGCGTCACCAAATAATTCATATTCTGATGGTTATGCATGTTAGCAAGCCAGATGGGTCTTCTAGGATTCTGCTGGAGCTAGTAGATGGGCTTAAGTGCCATAAGAACTTTATATATACACTACTGTTCAAAAGTTTGGGGTCACTTGGAAATGTCTTTATTTTTTTAAAAAAATGTTTTTTTTGGCCTGGTGACCCCAAACTTTTGAACGGTAGTATGTATGTGTGTAAAAAAGAAACTGTGTCCTACCCTGATTATTATCTCTTCACAAAGAAAAACTAAATAATGTGATAAACAGATGCTTATCACTCAGCTCTGTTGTTCCATGTTGTCCCACATGTATTGTGGTGTAAATGTGTCCCACATGTATACACACTTGTAATTCCCATGCATTGATTTATCAGCTTTTTTTAACCAACACGTCTTTCCTACTTGTCCAGCATCAAACAGCAGATAAAATAAAAGCAAGTAAACATAGTGGAGCATCTGAAAGCTCAAAGACCTTTTTTCCTTTTGTGGTGGACCAGAACAGAGCTAAAAAGCTCGTTATTGTAAATAACAAATCTATTATCGATATAAAAACATATTTCTGATCTATAAAAAGAGAAATCGGCAAAAAACCGAATAACCTGAGATGTTGTAACAACCCACCTGTTGCAAGCTGCTTCGTCTCCATCCACCTCCTGTCCAATCACAGCTATCCCCCCATTATGAGCTGCCCCCTTTGTCAGAGTCAGTGCGGCTTTCCTCGACAATGGATGTTCTTCGTTTTCCGTGTGGACGGTAGTGAATGGAAGAGGTTCCTCCAAGTCCTCTTGGCTCCCCAAACTAAACTGAGAGGAAGAGGAAGATCAGTGAAAGGGGAGGAATATGCTAAGATTTAATTATGTCTGACAAGCTGTTAAAACACTGCTTGCTCATTTGAATTTACACTGATGAGGCTGTGTGGTTTTTCTGACTTATTTTACCTGTGGCTGGATCTCAGGCAGCTCTGTGGGAGCGGCAGCCACCCCAAGTCCTTCTGTCTCAGACTCCGCCTCTTCCTCATCTACCTCGTGTATAGTAGGTGTAACATCGGAGGGGGGCAGTGAAGTCTTTTTTTTCTTCCGTTTCTTTTTGCGTCGTCTGTCAGAGCTGTGCACCCTCTTGCGTAATCGCTGGGGCACGGGCAGGTGGGTCGACAAGGGGTGGTGTGTATGGTGAAATGTGTGCCTGTGATCTGTTTAAAACAAATGAATAATTAAACAAAACTCAACACATCTTGTTTAACACACTGTTTACTGTTTAGATGGCACACTACTGTTTTACAGCAAAACTAAATGGACGCTGCAAATGATGACATAAAGTCATGGCTTCCTCTTGGCAGTGGTACCATCAGGGAAAGTATTATTCCACATTTCAGCCTGTCTGGGATACTTATGAACTTATTTCTACCCAAAGGCAGCACTCTGATTTTTTAGACTGGGGTTAAAACAACATAACCTATAGCACAGAAGTAGTTCAAGAAGTCACATCAATGTATCTCTACAGAATCCGTATAGGGACAAATGTTTTCTTTGGCACAGGCTGTTAATTCCATTAAACATGTAGAACAAGAATCTCACATGGGAGACTCTCCCTCCTCCAATATTAATCCCTTAGACACAACACAAACGATAGCTTTAGATTTAAATTAGCATGCAGCAATTAAGAAACCCCGTGTTTAATAAACATCAAAAGAAAGCAGCTCTATCTAATCTTAATCCACTATTATTTATAAATTTATATAATCTTCCTGCTCTAATCCAGCCATATACCTAACAAATATGGAAAACCCTGCTGTAAGTCTGTGTATATGTGTCTGAGGGACTGCAGGCTTAAACCAAAATTTGTTAAACGTTATCCAAATTACATTCTCCTGTGTAGGTTTTACCATAAATTAGCTCTGCTTATCAGGCTTGTTAGATTGGAAGCTATTAGTTCTTCTTATCACCTGTCCTGCTACTTACACCATTATCACAGCAATGGTTTTATTGTAGGAACTAGAAAAAAGTTTGTGTTTGATTATTTAGTAATGCCTAGTTTGGTTAGCATTAGCTCTGTGAGCCACCTGCTGGTATGGTGAGAAATTTAGTTAACTATGAGCTGATTTCAGTTTCATATTTATTACATTAGCAGAAGGTTTTATTGATATTTGTTACACTTTATTATGCACAGCTTTTTAGATAAATGCATTTCCGATCTTGTCTCCACAGTTAATTATTTTCAATTTTGGTAATTACTGGCAGAATAGCAAGCCATCCTTTCCACATGGCTTACTGTTGAAAAAACCCTAAAATGAGACTTTGCTGTTAATATTGCAGTTAATATTACTATCAAATCATGTTGATCATATGATTATTAAGGTATTTGATTCATTGAGGTCCAGCCCTTCTACAAGCTCAATAGTGTTATCTTTCCAAAATGCAGGCAATTAATCCAAACAATGTCAAGTCCACGGAACAGCGGTGCTCATGTTGCTGAAAATTATAGCATGCTGGATAAATTTAGCTTTCTTGGCATTATCTTTAATTACAAGAACAAATACATGTACAGATTGTAGCTTTGCTTACATTCAAAGTCTTTCTCAGTGTAGTGTCGGCCCATCCTGTCTCCGCTAGTGGAAGCAGAGTCGCTGATGATGTCTCCAAAGCGCTCGACAGACAAAGCTTTCTCCCAGTTCTCGTCCTCATCCTCTTCCTCCTGTTCCTCCACAGATCTGTCCTCATCTTCCTCCTCCACCTTCACCTGAAGAACAACAGAAACACTTTATGACAGCAGCAAAGAAAAAAGTAGAACTGTATGGGGAAACAGGAAACTGTAGTCTACGAGGCCACATGAACGCCTTTTAAAAAAGTTTTTTACTTTGCTATAACCTATGAGGCCAATTGTTTATGGAGAAAGCCAACACCAATACCACGGAATTGAAACTTGGTGATTATATGAATTGTCCTACTCTGATTACTATATTGTATGTATAAGCCAAGTGGGCAATCTAATCAAACACTGCTTTAGAAGACACAACTCGGAAGCACCTTTTTACTAAATGAAGCACAAAACTACTGTGGGATCGAGTATTCACATAGAATAACTATCCTATTTTATTAAAAAAAAATCTTTTTTATTGTTTCCATCCACATATAAGCCAAAACTCTATTTTTGCTTTGTCTGAATGTACACTGCTCAAAGAAATAAAGGGAACATAACATAACAAAATAACATAAAAATAATCAATGTAAATCAAAATCATTGTTCCATGAAGGTCTGGATTTGGAACCATACTCAAAATAAAAGTGGAAAATCACATTACAGGATGATCCAACTTGAGTGGAAATTCCTCAAGACAAGTCAAAATGAGGCTCAGCAGTGTGTGGGGCCTCCACATGCCTGTATGACCTCCCTACAAGGCCTGGGCATTCTCCTGATGAGGCGGTGGATGTTGTCCAGAGGGATCTCCTCCCAGTAAACACTGCCTCATGCTTCATCTAGGGGTGAGAGCACTGACAAAATGCAAAAGTGATCAAACATCAGGCAGAAAGGATGAGAGCAGAGAAATGGTCTGTGGTCAGCACCTGCAGAACCTCTGCTTTATAGGGCTGTCCTGATAACTGCCTCATTTCCACCTGTTGTCTGTTCCATTTGCACAACAGCAGCTGAAACTGATTCACAGTCAGTGTTGATCCTAACTGGACAGGCTGATTTCACAGACATGTGACTGACTGGGAGTTACACTGTGTTGTTTAAGTGTTCCCTTTATTTTGTATTTTGCAGTTGTATTTTGAAATAATTCTCTATGATTAGAACAGGTATAATGTCTGTATATCCTCCACTACATGTAGGAAGGACATTAAATCAATACAACAAAGTGCTAAGCAGCAAAGAACTAATGGACTAGACAGCCCCTGGAGACAGTGAAGGCTGATGGGAGTGTCCTGCTTCAGCTGTTTGGTGCATCTGATAGGTCGAATCACTGGGACAAAATGCTTCCTCTGCCTCAGATTGGTGCTGGCACAGTAAGCACCCTGGCTACTGCTCAGTGGTCTCAGATTTCTCTGTGCCAGGGCTCCATTACTCCCTAATTACCAGTGGGATGAAGGGACAGGATGCATTTAATGATCTGAGCAACCTATCTACACAAGGCTGAGGTAGAATAGAAAATGTTAAACTGAGTGAGCCGTAAAAGCAATGTTTTCACTGGAGGGCCAGCTCAATTTAGTCTATTATTTAAGGTGCTTTGTGTTCCTGCAAACCAAACCAGTTTTAAAGTTCATTTCCTCATTTTTTTACTTGGTCTGGTAAAGGCTGTTCATCAGTGTAAGACCTTGAATTTAATGGCCATGATGTAATTCAACAGGGAATAGTATTGAGTTTATTACACAGAAGAACCTCTTCTAAACACAGTTTTTGCTCGGCTCTCGTCCTGTTGGTGCATAATGGCTCAAAACTCTTTCATGTCAGCTTTGAAGTCAGTTAGAGTTGGAGGGACACCGGAGGTGGGTGACCCCAGTCCAGGTGGCGGAGGACGCTCTGTCTGAGTAGAAACAGGAAAACAGACAATGGTGTGTGCTAACCCAAGTTGATTTTAGATGCAGTTTTAAGAGCGCAGAGACAATCTGACATGTTATACATACACAACTGGTTGTCATACATTGCCTCTGTTGCCTTCTACAGTGCACCAGTTCATTTGCCATCTGCCTTTAAAAAACACATTTCCCAAGGCATCTGGTCACTACAAATCACATTTGACAGGAAGGGTTTTATTAAAACATCCTCAGTGATCGAGTGGAGGCAGAGAAATTTGGCATATAACTGGAACTAGTAATCAACTAAAGGTAAACAGAGCACGGAAATGATGGACATGTATTTGTTTGTGCCACTATTGACACACCTGTTTGTTGTTTATTTTTTATTCATTTATTTTACATTTATAACTTGTAAGTATGCCTGTCATTACTGTTGCTCCAGAGCCAATCATATAAGCAGGACATGTCACTGTGGCAATCGAGAAAATAGAGGACAGTATATTTCTGGTTATACCTTTTTAAATTCTATCATAATTGCCATAATAATCATAATTTGCCAAAACAGCACTTAATATTCATTACTTAGCTTAAAAACTAGCAACAATAAACAGTATTGTCATTTTCAATAGAAAGTGTTTTAGGAGCTACAAAACAACACACTACAATAAGAAAGAAATATATATATATATATATATATATATATATATATATATATATATATATATGACTCAGCAGTCAGAGTGGATCATTTGACATGTTTTCCAACTCCACTAAAGCCTCTATCTAATCCATTTTCAGTCGTGTTGCCAACATCGAGATTGAAATCTCCTAATTCAAATATTGTTCTAATGAATGCTGGATAGAATCTCTCATCTCATTCCAGCTGGTTTACTGTGAGTGGGTTACATTACATCAAACACAAGATATTTCATGCGTGAAAATGTAACTTATCTGTTGCTGGTTTAGCCACTTGTTATCAATTATGAGAAGGGGAGGTTTCAATTAAAGCCTGAGCTGCACTTCAAATAAAAATATGCAGTTTAACCTTTTCCTGTGAACTGCATAACTTAAACTACAACATTAATATTTCATATTTAGTGGAATGGTGATCCTGAGAGGTGCATTAAAATATTTATCAGCTGCTGACTACTATTCAGGAGGGTGCATGTGTGTCTGTGTTTGCCTTGTTTGTCAGGATCAAAAGCTCTCACATTAGTGATAAGGAAACACTTCCTGAGTGAAGGCCATTTAGCTCTTCAATGGTCACTGCATGGTTTTAAGTTACATGGTAAGTCATTACCACAGAGGCTATTATTAGGGTTGGGTTAAGGTTTAACCCTCGGAACCCCAAAAAACCCACTTGCATGTTTGCAATGCAAGCTTTAAAAAATGAACATTAAACAGTTTCAAAACAAAGACAATCATCTGACTTTCTGATGTCCTTCGATGCATCATAATGCATATTCTCTGTTTATTTGCTGCCATTTTACAGCTATGCAAAATAAATAAAACTGCAAAATGCAAATAGGCAAATGTCACCAGCTTGTGGAGAATATTCTTTTTCAAGGCAAAAAAAAATTTAAACTTGTTTATTATTGATGATTTGTGTCTTTATACATTTTTCACTATTTTGGTGTTTCCACAAAGGAGCATGACATTATTTTTTAAACCCACAGAGACTAAAATGTGAGAGAAGTGAGGAGAAATGCCCAAGAACTGGAGTCTCATCACAATAAGAATCAATTTTCACGAATACACACATCTATAGAAATGCATCTAACCACTGACAATGAGGTCCATTATTAAAACATGTTTTAAGAAAAGATGTAATAAAAACTTCACAACAACAAAGAGGAAAATTATATCAGATCATAAGCAACAATCCTGTAAGAATTTGCATTGATTACAGATAAAATTAAAAATAAAAGCAGATTATTATTTAGCAATGTCTCCATGAGTGGCCACTTGAGGCTAGCTCCAAATGTGAGTCAATATAATAAAAAATAAGCAAAAATAAACATGTCAAAATCCATTTGACTCTAAAGATTCCTTTTTTTATGTTAGTCTTTTATAATTAACCTATTTAAATGTATTAATCATTTGTATTGATTAAGCCCTTCAAATCATTCAAATGTGGTTTAAATGAATCTTTAAGCAACAGGTCACATTAAATGGCAAAAAAATTAAATTCTGTACTATTACATCCTTGTTCAGGCAGGAAAAGAATAAATATGCAAAATATTTCCACAGCTAAGTGCTCTGCTTTTGGTTGCTTTTTATCCAGCAGTGTTTAAAAAACCTCTTCCCACTCCCTTCATGCCAGGCCTCTTTGATTGAAGGAACTGGCGCTCTTCCCAGACAAACAAATCACAACTAACATAAATATCAGCATCAGTGTTTTTGCTTATTCTTTCTCTGTGCAGATGATGTTCATGAGCAATTATTTTAAAATTCTAATGAATGTGTCTTTATCTAATAAAAAGAAAGAAATGCTTCATAGGCACAATTATTTTTGCTTCTTCATTTGCGCTCCCAATAACAGCAGTAATAAAGGAGAGATAGATATGCTTTAAACCAATATTCAGCTGCAATGTGTCAACAAATATAAATATTCTACATTCTGTATGTGCATCCTAATCACATTTCCACTTTACAGTTTTGCAGAACACATGCAAATGTTCCCCTTTTTGGATTCATTTAATGTTCAAAGCCCTGTTCACACAGGACTAGTATTTCCAGGAGGCCTCTTCTTAAAGGATCCCTCCCACGCCTGTGTTTTGTTTGGCGCATTCATACAGGATAAGTCTGTGTTTAACCTGAATTGTTACTGACAATACCACAGTTGTGTAACAATAGACTGATATGTATATAAGCGTTGGTCCTCTTGAAAGATAGCGCCCAGCGTAATAATTAGTCAGAAATGCCATCACATGTTGCTTCACACAGAAGAACAAACATGCAACCTAACCTTGTTATGCCGTCCTCATAAACCCGGCCTCTCTTTTTACACACTTGTCTTTTGATGACGAGAAACATTTTGGGAACCACAAACAATCTAACTATTCAGTGAGGATGTGTGGCAAATATGTTTCATACAAAACCAAGCTAATTAGGAGACATATTTAACAATATATGAATAATGCAAACACATAATTCCCAACACAAAATCTGTAAAACATAATCAAATATAGAAGCGCTACATTTCTTCACACATTAACACCAACAGCAAATGGTGCAATTACTATATGAATCTACTGGTATAGTGTGTCACTCTTGTGCATGTGCAACAAAACCAACACACACGCACACAGAGCTCCACTGACCGCAGTGCTACAATTAGAACCCTGAACTACTACTGTACGGTTTTACTCAAAGATGTTAAGACAGATATGCAGTTATCAAAACACCCACAAGCTATCAGAAGCCAGTGATGTTTCTGTAGCAACCCAGACTCAGCTGGGCTGCCAGCTTTCATGACTGCACACAAAAGTGTCTCCTACTGGATTTGATCATCTGTAGGAAGTAGCAGTGCTGTCTCAGACTATGCATGCTGTAAGTGTGTGTTTTAAATACAATGTTTACAAGTAATTGAGGGTAAAAAAAATTGAGAGGTCCACTTTTGTAGACAGGCTTTCAGCCTGTTATTTCCCTCAAAACGACCATCACAATATGCCACGCACACCACTGATGACATGGTCCCCACTGTGCATAATGATACATCACCTACTTACTTGGCAGGGCCGTTTTTCTCTGAGAACGCAGGCTAATGTGTTTCACTTGAAGAACAGCAACAAAGCATTCCGCTACACAGGACATGGGCATTTGCCACACACTGGGGATGACTCATTCATGTGAGACTTTGGAGGGAATGGTTTAGTCATGGAGACACTTCAGTGATCTTTTCATTCCAGATAAGCATCACGGTGTTGAGTGAGGAAAACCTATCACACTAAAAAAACACCGTCATACCAGTGTTTTAAAACTGCAGGATTTCATGGCAGAATTAATAAAGAGAATCTCAGCAATTTGCTCAACTATGGTGAACTCATATGCAAATGTGCTCATCATCCAGAGCTGACCTTGAAGAGATCAGAGAGCTGGAGAACAGAGAACACTAGTGTAGATATTTAGCAGTTTTGCATGATCACTTTAACTCCCTTTATCACAGTATAAACTGCTCCACGAGAAACAGATGGTTTGTAGAAAGTTAAGAGAAGATGGTAAAGCATGTCTCCTGGGCCAAATGTGTAAACTTATCTCCTAGCAACCAAGTTCATATTTAGTTTTAAATTTCATATTTAGAAATAAATAAATACACACCTCTTTACCACTTGTATCATCCTGTAGCACCTCTCAGTTTATGAGCGAGCCCTGCAACTGGCAGGATTGCCAGTTACTGCATATATTGTTATAATATTTTCCCTTTATTATAAACCTAACATAACCTTGACCCTTATAACCACATTGCAGAACAAAATAAATGTCTTAAAATGTGCTGATTTAATGACACCAATGCTTTTTCCAAATAAAAAATATCTGCCCTAAAGTTCCAATATCTGTCTGGCTCTATCCGCTAATATTAACTGCTGTAATACATGTCCTTTTTAAGCTAACAATAAACCACTATATCTGTATTCATTACCACATTGTCCCACTATCAAAGATCCATCTAGAAATAAAAAGTAGGCCTTTATTCTCAACATTCATGATACATGTTTCAAAGGTCAGTGTTTGCCAGAGGGCTACAGCTACTTCCATTGAGCTGGAAACACTTCACAACAACAACCACCAGAAATAAACCACAAATAAGTTGGTTCAATCTTCAAACCAGCATGAAGCGAACCTTACCTATAAGCTATTGAGAAGCTGTTGGTTGTGAAAAATGTGAAATGTTCCAAATTCCGCAGTTTAAAAGTGAATTATCAATTGATCATTTGAAAGGATTTATTTTACCTGTCAAACAAATATAAAGATGTGTTTTCTCACTTCATTTTTTACTCACAGGCTTCCAGGCATGCTGCCAGCATAAAAGGCCCTACTGAAAAGACCTCCTACTGTAGCTCTACAGGAGTATTTTACTGGCTCGCTGAGCATGACTCTATTGTACAAGCTGACATAGTAACGTCTGCTACACAAACCGGTTTCTCTCTCATTTCAGAAAACATCTGCAGCCACTGTATGCATATAAAGAGTTCTTCATTACCTGTTTTAACATTTCATTTCATGATGCAAGTTAACATCAACACCAAATCTACACTGCTTTTGTCATCTATCTCTATCTTTGCTCTCACAAAATAGTAAACTAATGTTTTTGGCCTTTGGTACAGATTAAATATGTGCAAGATATAATTTGTTAATTAGTGAGATTTAAATCTAGTCCAGTTTCTTGGGCCGGTAGCAAACATCTGCACAAACTGCACATCTAAGGACTACATGTTGTATCTGTCTTTACGATAGAGAAAGAACACAAAAAGCATAAGCTGTGGGGACCTACATTAATTTTTTTTCACCCTAGGGGCTCCACAAACAATTGTTGCTTTTCACTAGGATGCTTGGAAGAGCTCTCATGTCTAATTAGGGCATTTCAAATCAAACTGAAAGCGACTGGCTTTTAGCACAAGGTTATGCTGTTCAAAGCCTTTAGCTGGATGGTTAGTCTCCTGAGAGGGCTGCTGTGTAAAAGACATAAGGATATCCCCAATGTGGATGTGGAGCTCTTAGTTTAATAGAAGGTCTGAGAAATGTTATCATTAGAACTTAAGATACTGGCTTTTCTAAACAGTATGAAAACAATCCTCATTACACAAGCACCAGGGTAACCTACCTGCACGAGTTTATTATTAGAGTTACGGTGATTGTTTTCATGCTTTTGTCATCATTTGTAAATACATTTAAAAGTAATTCTTACCTGTTGCAGGTTGATCAGCACATCGATGTCAGGGGCATGACCTCCTGTAGCCATGGGGGCTGTGAGTAGCCTGTTGGTAGAGTAGACTGCTGAGGAGAGCAGGTGCCTGCAGGAAAGCTGGCTAATGTGGCACTGAGGAGGAGAAACTGGGTACGTGCAGGAGGTGGGGTGATGTGACTTGGGTGGCAGGGGTTAGGGTCAGGGAGGGTTTGAGCTGTAAGGAGACAAGGGGATAAGCAGGAGATGGAAGGATGGGGTGCAAAGCAGAAGGAACCTAGAGGATGGGCGTCAGCCCTTCTCTTTCACGGCTGGGGATCCAGGAAGCCTTTGGGGTGGCATAACCTACAGAAGAATGGACAGGAAACACAAGTTATTAGCTGGATATGAAGCTGTTTGGCTACTAACCAAATGCACAGAATGTAAGCTACCTCAAACGCTGGGCAGATGACAGTATGTTTAGTACATACCACACATTGCTTAAAATACAATAATTACATTTAAATATGAAACAAAATGTGATCATACATCTTTAAATGTAAATATATATGTTTAACATGCCATTAAGAAATATAATTAATAATGGAAATATCTGCCTCCCAGCTGTAAGCAACCTGTTGTGCTCGTATGAATAGGTGTGTGCTCCACTGAGGCTTCTTGCCCTGCTAAATGGGGAAAGAGATTTGCCTTGAGCGTTTGTGAAAGGGTGGATCTTTACACATAATATAATGTTTTAAAACTAATCAAGTGTTTACTAAACCTACATAAATCCTACATAAGTCCTACAAAAGTGTTTTTTCCCCTGTTCTAATGAGAAATAATGCACCTAGCAGAGATAACATGTGGGGTTTGACAGCCATTTGATGGGATCAACATTGGCAGGGAGAGAAGGGCTTTCTTTATGTATGGTGGCTATACCGTATTTTCCGGACTATAAGTCGCACTTTTTTCACCCTTTGGCTGGGTATGCGACTTATATATGAAAAAATATACAATAAGTTAGCCTTGCGTCCTGATGTCCCATTGCATGGTAGCTGTTCTGTCCTGACGGTTCTCTTCCACCTCCAGCTTGTCCACACTGCATTCCGAGCATAGGTGACGCGCACATTCATGGAACGTGTGCTTGCAGCTGAGCTGATAGGCCGACAGGTCGCTAATTCCAGACAGCTATAGCGCACAGTCTGCCTTTTGCTCATTTACAGGATATTTATAGGAATTTCTGTGCGGTGAAGCTAATCATTTCTCCACATGAGGACTTGTTGAAATGCATGTGTCTCACTCTCAATACCCTGCAGCCACACCACTTGAGTTAAGAGAAATTCAAGAGGCAGCTTTAAAAACATATTGATTTACGCTGGCCCGCTGGTGCGACTAATAGTCCATTGCCACTTATCTATGGTTTTTTCTTCTTCATTATGCATTTTTTGGCTGGTGTGACTTGTACTCTGGTGCGACCTATAGTCCGGAAAATACGGTAATAACTGACGATGTCCATTTATCAGGACAATAAAATCCACATCAAGTGTAAAATCAGCAACTTTCCATTCTTAGCAAAACCACCCTTGTATTACTTAGTAGCTAAACTGGAGCTGTTTGGAGGAAAATATCAGTCTGATTCTACTACAAACTGCAAAGTATAGGTAAAGGAGTCTCGACGGAATTGTCACTACAAGCAGTCCCTGTTAAACTGAAAGTTTCCAGATAGCAATTAGTAACCTTAGACTGACAGAGAGATACGTGTTTTTATAGGCTGTTACTGTTCACTCCAGGGATCAAATTATTCTTAAAATATTCTGTGCCTTAACTTCAGATTCTTTTCCAGCAACACATGCCACAGGCATTAATCAAGTCTAATTTGAAAACCATCACGGCTCACATGAACATAAACAAGCAAGAGAAGGCACCTTGGGACCACTTCATTATCCCGACGATGTTAAAATAGATGCTGCTGTTGATAACGTGAAGTGAAACACGTGCGTCTCATCCATGTGAACAAGCCTGGGATTGATGGTCTGTAATTATTCTGGGCGATGAAGGAGGAGACAACTGCCATTTAAAAACCAGCAACAAGCTCTCATCTTTGTAGTCTCCGTAGTTTCTGTTCAGACTCCAGAGCTCCAAACACTTTGCCAAACTGAACAGGAAATACCAGAATGTGCTATTGCAGTCATCCAGCAAGAAATATTTGAATATTAGGTGCTGTGGACATAAAGAAGTCATGGAAACTGATGGAACAGGGCTGATAAATCTCAAGCGACCCATTCTGTTTTGGCGCTGCTGTCACAATAGGAGCCTCTACATCTGTCTCAGTTTTATTCAGCTGACTCATTCGCTCCCTTTGAGACATTTACATCTGGCTCATAGCTCACATTATGCACAAGGCACTGCACAAATAAAAGTATGCTGTTGAGATGAGGAACGATTTGGGGTTTATCTCCTGGACACTTGAGCAGTTATTGCGCACAATATTGTAATATTGCACTAAGCTCCATCTCCAAGGACAAGCAACAAGGAGGCTTTCTTGGTCACAGAAAACAAGCCAAGGTTTCAGAAAAAGAAGTGTACAACCTGTGCAAGGCAGGAAGTCTGTCAGGCTGTGGGACATGTTGTAAACGCTCCTTCCACTTGATTTTCTAGTTAAAAGGAAGTATTTTTTGTAAAAGCATAAACATGCATGCATCTATATTAAAGGCACACAAATATCCAGCTGCCCTTTCAATAAGCACTATCGTCACCCCTCCTTCCTACCTCATTGTGCATGAGTATTATCCTGATTGACCACCAGTGGATTATGTGTACCATAGTCACCTTGGCCAAAAGCTGACCCAGCTCCTTCCCTGGGCCCACCATAATATCAAATGTCCCACCCCCTTCATACAGGGCTGTGTAATCAGAGATCTCTAAATGGCTTGCCCTTTCAAATGTGTGAAGGGTACACTGACATGCGTAAGTGACAGACACGGATGGTGGGGGTGCGGGTGGGAGGGGCGGCTGAGGAATGCCAACAGACACACGCGGGAAAAAAAAGGAAGACAAAACCTCTACTGAATGACAGACCAGTCCACAATACATGTGACGGTGATGGTTCATGACATTAGTTGAGGTATAATAAACATCATACAAATATATGAGCTCAAAGTGTCCACCAACATTCAATCATCTTTCAATCCAATGTTTGGACCAAATTTGAGGAAATCCATCACAGTATTTGAGATATCGCATGGATTTGTTGCTAGATGAATGAAAAAAAAATAATCAAAGGACTATACAACTAGCTTGGATACAGTCAACATACTGTCAATTTATTACACTAGATTACTCCGTAAAATGGGAGATTTAACCTTTCAATTAAGAGAGTCAATTGAGGTTAGTCTATGAAGGAGGAGGGGGGGCAGTGAAGAACAGAAACAGAAAATTCTTGTTTTAACATTGACACAGGTTCTATAAAGGGTTGTTAGACAAAACATGTCTGATAATATTCTCTAGGATTCTTAGAAAATGCGGTCAACAAACATTTCTTATATCTTCAAGAACAATGATTAATCAGGTAATAATTAATCATTGTTGAATATAACAGATTAAGAAAATAAGTGCAGCACCACTCAATGAGTTTATACTCATATATCAATACCACTGTCAATGCTGTCAGAATTAGCCCATTCAATCCAATCGCCCATTCTCTCAGCTCGTAAGGTTAGTCCGGTAAATGATCGGTTACAGTTACACTGACCCTCATAGCCTGTGTGATTTTATTTTCAAATCAACGCAAATGGACTCATAGCATAGTTTCCTGAAGAGGTTTCTCTCAACATTCCCCTGCATGGCTCATCAGAACTGATGAATTTTTGAAATAGACACTGGCACTGTCTGAACATTTCCTAGCTTTTATTCACAACCACAGCAATAATAATAGAAAGAAACTCTGCTGTATTCAAACCTAAAAGAACCTTGTTGTATAACTGCACAGATCCACAGTACAAAACAGAATAAAAATGCCTATCTAAAGGTAACTGCTTCATTAAAAAGATGACAATCAATATGACTTTTGTAATACAATGCCTTGAGGAGACCGCTGTGGATGATGAATGGTAACTTTTTGTTTATTCTTAGTGTATTTTACAAGGGCCATGTATAGAACAAGTCCTATACCAGAGGTAGCTATACAGCTAATTTACAGCTATGGTCCCTTTTACTTGGCTCAATCTGCCAACTCTCAAGACACCACACATAAACCAGCAGCGTTATAACTAACAGGCTGATGTACACAGAGAAGTGCAGATGTTTGTGCGACTATTTTCCAGCTGCTCTGTGTTTGTTGCCTATCATTAAATCACAGTAACTGCGGTGGTCCTCATCATGGTCTCTAATGACACTATATGCTCTGGCACAGCACTTTACAAATTAGCCTAGAGATGCCAAACTCAGATTCCTACCCTTTGGCCCTCTGGTGGGCAGGGATTCAATGACCGACAGTCTAAAACATGATACTTTTGATTTTCACCTCAGTAGAGTTCACTGATAAACTGACAGTTGCTGTTGATAGATCATATAATCTGGACATTGTTACTGAACAAGGAAAGATACAGTAAGAGTGACAAACTTTGGCCAAACACAAAACAATAACTGGTCTTGGCATCAGTGCAGAGACATCTTGCGGACTTTCACAGTACACACTGACAATCATGGACAGCGCAGAGGGAGAGTGTAACATCATGAGTTACTGCAAACCACAGTTAACCTGTTATATCAGCCTTTTGCACCACATTGGTTATTGACCACAGCTGCGTGATATGCAGAGCATTTGCTCCTCTGTTGTTCAGAAAGCCATTGGTCTGACCAGCAGAGCTGTTTTTTTTTGCCTGGAAAAAAACCACTAACCCCACTCCAGGCCAGATCAAGCCACTCCAGACACAGCAGCATTCTATTTCTTGATGTATAGATCTAAATATAGATACAAGTGGGCAGAAAACAGCTCATACTTCTTTAAAGGCCTCAGACTGTGATGCTGAAAACACAAAATAAGCTTCGAGGACAAAATCAATGTATATATACATATACAGGGAACAGACAAATCTGTTAGTGTTCCTGGTTTTAATATGCATCCATATCCTACTGAGGAATGAAACTGTCTCCACACAGACAATGATAAGATTTGAGTCATATCACAGGAACCAAAAAACAAAACAAATCTGATCTGAGTCACTTCATGGCTACATTCCTCTGAACATAGCCAGTATTTACAACAATAAAGTTCATGTCATTTGTGTGCAGCCAGGTACAGGTCGAGTGTCCAAATGTCATTTGTCAGCATTTTCCCTCTTTCCTCCATCTGGCTTCTACTGCAGAAACACGCACTACTAACTTTTTAGCTAAACTAAACAAACTGTTAGCAGGGTTCATTACAGAGAGAAGGCTGTGGTGTAGTAATGTTTGTTCACATGTAAAGATGAGCAAATAAATGTTCAAATGAGTTATGTATTGACAGCTTTGGTGCTTACAGGGTGCTAATTCATATCATCACCTTATGCACTAACATGCAAAGAATTGTCCACCTGATTAAAGCAAAGAATAACTGACAACACTTAATCATTTCTGCAGTCTTTGTACCAGTCTGCAATCATGTTTGTTTCTGATGTAAAGTTTTAAGGCCAATTTAACACAGGAGACTATGAGGTTAACTGCAATTTATAAATAGAAAAGGGCATTTCCTGAAGAAAATGCAAGTTTGATTGCTGCAGCTGAAGCATTGCTTTGAATGCTGATGTGAAGGATTGCTCTGAATTGCTGGAAAATCAGAGCAATTCAGAGCTGTCACCATGGTAACAGCAGAGGAGCCCTCAAAAACCACTCCAACTTTGAGAGCCTGGCGTGCAGAAACGTTTCGGAATTAGACAATTCTGAATACAAGTTTGATAGAGCAACATCTACTGAGCGTTTTAAGACTAAAATGGAGTCTGTAGCTTGAAATTTGCAGGAAAAGATACATTTGGCAGATGGCCCTTGTTGAAGGGCTCTCTTAATAGACTCCCATGTTAAAAATGACACCGAAACTGCTTAATATTTGAAAAATTATTTGAAACTTGAAGTTTACCCAGAATGTCCCTCTGTGAGATGAACATTTTGATAGTTGAATGGCTGAAATCAGTCAATGTATGTTGAAGATACACTGTGCCAAAAAACGTACGGATGAATAAAAACGAAGAAGAAGAAGAAGAAGAAGAAGAAGAAGAGGGTGAAGCAATCAAACTAACTATATGCTTCTCAGCCCCAGAGGTAGCAACCATAAGAGGTAAAAAAAGGGGAGAACATAAATAAATAAACATTATGGATTGTACTAGTATATTTTTTGTTGTCGGATCAAACTTGAAAGTCTAGTTTAAGGAATTCAAAAAGCAAACCCACTGATTCCAACACATGCTAATACCCAAACTTTAGCTACAAATTAGCAACTCATTTTAAGTAAGAGTAAAGAGTAAAGAGTAAAAGGTCAGTGCATTAAACAAATGTGTATGGTGTTATACAGAACAATGTAAAGGAGGAGATTCTGTCAATATGTTTGCTGCTGAGTAGCATATATGTTCAGAATGTTAGCAATACCTAGATGTTAGCATGTTATTAGCATTAGCCCAGAATCTGAACACTGAATGAAATGAATATGTTCTGGTAGGATGCAACCAAAGGGAGGGACACAATGTCAACTGAGTGTAATCTCTGGCAACTTAATCACATTTTATCATAACTGTGTGATATATAAGAGATTCCGTTCTGGAGAACATATTGTCATAAACACAGCCTCTGAAATCCTATTATGTTTCTTCTAGCTCAGACAGAAGTGGCACAATAATCAATACTTGCACTCAATTCTGAAATTCATAAAGCTGAACGGTGTCAGGTTACCTCAGCTCATCTGCTGTCCACGAACAGCCTCCATCAGTTTACTCTCCTCAGCTGCTGAGTCATTACTATGTGACCTCCGCCACCTCCAGCTCCACCTCCACCTCCACCTCCAGCTCCAGCTCCTCTCTGAACTTGAACCTCGGATTATTTCACGCCGCAATCAGCTGCTGGTGTTTGGTGGGTAAACGGCCAAACACTGCAGAACAACATTAACGTACTACAGTCGGTAAGCCACCGCCTCCGCTGTGGAGCAGCGCTGCTCCACCTGCACACAATGAAGACGTCTCTCCGTCAGTGAGCAGCTGCTGCACCCAAACACAGCGCCGTGCACCGTGCTCTGCAGCCTTCATTTACAAACCTGCATACATCAAGCTAAACATACACCTGCTGCGTATCACTGTGCTGTACATGCGCTGCCGCACGCCTTTGTTGAATAGATCATGTGACGCCGCAGTGTGTGCACGGATCACCGCCGCGTGCAGCGACCTACCTGTGATTTCAGAGAGCAGTCCAGCGGTACAAAAAGAAAAGAAGAGATAAGAGACGCGGGACTACACACGGCAGCAGTGGAGCTGCTCCATTCTGTAACCTCGTGAGGAGGACACGCCACGCCACGCAGCCTGCTGAGCAGCCAAGGATGCTCAGTGCGACCACGTGACCGTGGAGGACAACCTGCTCAGACTTCAACAACAGCTGATGATGGTCAGACATAAAGACAACACACACACACAAACTACACAGCATCAAGCCTGTACACAGCTGACACGTTATTACACACCCTACACTAAAAAACTGTTCTCTATACAACTACATCAATGAGATTATAGTTACACCTTTGTGAGCTTTGATCTAGATAGAAAGAGAAGAAATTGAATTCAAACATGAAGTTATTAGTAATTATATTTATTAATATGTAAGATGACAGACAGAACACTGTGCCTATAGAAAGCTATCATAGACTGGACACACACACACACACACACACACACACACACACACACACACACACACTGGAGCTTGGCTTTCATTTATAAAACTGTGCCTTTAAGCATGTTAATCACATATTTTACACAACATATATGTCAGTGACTATACTGAAATGATCCAGCCCAAACTGTGTTCTTGACTGTACTCCACACATCCTGAGTGAAGGATGGGGGCATAGCTACAGCAGCATGACCCCCACATTTCCCATTAGTCATCTCATCAATGCAACCTGCATCCACTATTACCTGCATACTAAACCTATACCTATAAACCTATATCTGGCTTGTAACAAGTGTGTGTGTTTTTTTTTGTAAAATATAAAAATAAAAAAAATCTGCTACTGTTTAAATCAACACTTTTTGCTTGAAGCTGTTGGAGGGCAAGAATCAAATTAAACAGCACGGCTGATAACATCTTTATCTTTTGAATTTGGTTAGCTATAAGAGGACAAATAGTCTAGTTTGCATATTTTGTGCACCTAGTAGATGCTCCATCAATAATATATGGAGTCACGCCTTTTCCTTAAATTCAAAATGCATGATTGTATCTATTTACAAGTCCATCTGCCAGCGTTTAAAGAGTCAACTGTGTCCACAGAGGACACGTCTTTATCAAAATACCCACATTTCACCCACTGAAGCAGACTGGAGATCTGAGTGTCTCGACTTCCCCCACCCCCGCCCACTTGTTCACATTTCAAGTTAGCTGCAAACTATGCACCAAATGGCTTCTGCCAGTTATGACAGTACACCCTGCCAATGTCCACTAAGTGTGACTGCAGTTCAGTGCAGGATAAGCACAGAAACAGCACAGTGTGTAAAAGCATGTAGCCCGCTCTGGAGCATTGTGGATTTCCCCTCAGAGAGTGCTGTGGATATGCTCTTAAAAGCACTCAACACATAACAGTGGTACAGAGTGGTACAAAGCTTTATACGGTTTCTCTAGCCAGCTGCAGAACACACAATGAAACATTTGTTTTTTTGAATCCCAATCTAAATCAAACAAATGAATATGTACTTATTAGAATTACAAATAAAAATGTAAAATGTGCACAAAGTGGATTGTCCTACCAGCAAACTTTTATAGAAATTAAACTCCGCCCTCTGCTGGTTAATGAGGTGCACAGCATCATAAGGACTGAACAGAGCTGCTCAAGGGCAGCTTTAAATGCTCACAATACACCAGCAGAACTCATCAATATAGAAATGTAGAATATAATACAGTGTTGAAAATATAAATATAGTTTTATATGTATTTATATGTGTTGACAGCTACCTTCAATTAAAGGGTCTGCAATTATGTACACATGTTGTCACTGTCATGCATTATTAGAAGCAAGGTAGTCACACAACTATAGGCCACTATAACACCTTAGTTAAGGTTGTTATTACATCTAATACATACCTACTTAATAATTATTATATTATCATTATTATATTACTATTATTAATATTATCATAATATTATAATTTTTTCAGTCAGTACCATTATCATTGCTGAGTAGTAGTAGTATTGCTACTATTACTCTTACTACCATCTTGTTAATTTATTTAATTTGTTTATATACTTATTTGTGTCGTATTTATATTTATTATTTTCTTTTTTCTATTATCCCATAATCATTTACTTATTTCTCTATTTGGGTTTGGAAATGTTTCTCTGTAATGTTAGCGGCCTATTTAACATTATTAATGTATTCTGTTAGTGTTAGATTATCTTACAGCAAGTGATTTGTAAAGGAGGAATTGTATAAAGGACATTTTTTTCCTTAATTCCTTAATAACTTCCTATGTTTAAACACCTAATTCGATCATATATATTAAAGTAACACACAAAGGAGGCACATCTTATACAAAGCTCACAAATATCAAACTGAACCTAAAACGAATACACATTCCAAGATGTGCCAGCATGCAGTACGTATTCCCTCCACTGGAGGGCAGCCTAACTTTAAAAATAAAGATTCTCTGTAACTGCATCTGATGAGCAGCATTTTAATGCAGTTGTCTTAAAAGCCATGAGCTTCAAAATAAAAAAGAAACAATAAGAAAAAAAGGGAGGTCAACATGTGTTCTCTATTCCACCAATGAATTTATGGCACGTCACTTGATACCCCGTCCAGATGGGAAGACAAACATGGCAGATCTTTGTAGTGGCAGGACACTGTGTTTAAAAATGTTCTGCAAGACAGACGCTTCACAGCTGGCAGATCAGTGAGTGGAATACTTTCCACTGACTGTTTGTTCAAGAGAACAAGGAAAAAAAATCTTCTCAGGGATTTTAATGTATCGTGTTAAGATGAATTCCTTTAGTGAGTTGATTAAAAAAAAAAACAATTGTATTCACCTTATTCCTACATTATCACATTAACAAGGCAGACGTCATGTTTTTATCGTTAAAAAAAAGCCAACCTGACAGCAGGGGGCAGGATTTGGAGTCACAGAAGGAGAGGAGCTGAAGGTGAACTGATCCAAAATGTTGCACCTACAGTAGAAACAGACTTGGTGAACTTACAGGAGATGTAATGACTTGCTTGGAGCTCATTTTACTAACATCACTTCACACAGACTCCCTCAGGTGCTCTCACAGGATGTTGCATTTGGCTCCGTCATCACCTGAGGCTTGGATCTCTCTGGCCTGGGGCAAAGCTATTTGTCATGTGATTACAGGACCTCCAAAAGGAAATGACACTTCAAGGCCACCAGTTCACTTTGTTCCAACACCTCTCTTCTTATGGCGTACAGTGACAAAACAGTCCTTATGCTTCTGCAAACTCTTCCTTCTTGTTTTATTCAATGCTAAATAGCAGTGTACTCCATTTTCACATTAGCCTTAATATGCTAAAAAGGGATTTTCATCACCTACTGAGACTAAATATATTCAAATTTGGTTAATTGTAACACATTTGATTAATTTATCTCAGCTGTAATTAACCACTTTTAATGAAAAAAACATGTCTCCAACTACCACTGTAACGCAACGGCTTCTCTGGGGCTTCATAAGTCATAATGTTGCTCCTTCTCATGCTTCCCTGCTTCCTTTAGAATTTAATGGAAGCTAGTGATTTAATTTGTTTACAGATTTCTTGCTTGATAAGCAAGTCATTGCTCGCTTCTTCACCTCACTGCACCAGTTGCTAAATCACATCTTTATGTGTCGTTGCATCACATCAGGCTGGAAACCTGAGAGCAGAGGGGCTGTTCAGGTAAAAAGGTTCACACTGTGAGTAATTGTCTGGAAGCCAGGTAAATTAGAAGGCATACATATTTAACATTGACATCAGCTCTGTTAGTATTTGCTAGCATGTGAGGGGCTGGAAGAGTAAATTGGCTACATGTATTTGACCTTATTACTGATATTTCTTTGTTTTGTATGTTCCCTTTAAAAGCACAGAGTTATTTATAATTTAAATAAATTAAAAATAATGCTTTGTCAAGGATAGGCTAATGCCAGAACATGCCCGCGCTGGAAAGAGGCGGTCGGCAGTGCCAAAGCAGACTTTCTGAAAGGAAGTTGGCAGGATCAGGAGTGCAAATGTACTGATGATGGAAAGCATGGCCCCTGGGAGCCTGGTTCAACAGAGCCGAACATCTTAAAGGAACAGCTGAAAATGAGTGATGGCTCAGCATGTGAGTGTAAACCATCATGTATGAAAACCGGCATCACTTACTATGTTATTATGTTAATTTTTTTTTTATTTTGGGGGGGGGGGCTCTGGAGTTGACCTGCAACCTGATGACATCATCATTCTGAGTTCACTCAAACATTTAAACTTTTTTGCATAATTATGTTTGAGTCACATGTGTGTCTTCTGCTTCCTCACATCTTTTCACCAATCACCTCTCCTCATATTAACTCACAGCAAAAACCTAAGTAAAAAGAGAACTCTGTCATCCACACACAACACACACAGGCCAGGCTTCCCCTGAGACGCTGTGGTCAGCTTACACAAAAGCAGGGAGCAGAACAGTAGAAGAGCAGTAACACAACTTACCACTTGGCAAACAACATCTGTGTTGTTTCAGCTCCCACAAATACCCAAAGGGTTTGTGATAAGGCTAACAACTGAGCTGATTGTTCTGTTGTATTGTAGGCTACACTTTAGTTTAAAATAGGCCTAAGGCCATGTGAAACACACACGTTAAACCAGCGGTGACCAAACACCAAAATGTTTAGTTAGTTTAGTTAGCAAAATATAAAATTCACTGTGTTGCAACAATAATTAAATACACACTCACCATCTAAAGCTGACTTAATCATGTATCATCTTGTTAACAATTTGTACACAGGTATGCAAATGTGACAAAATTAAGTAAAATATACCTGAAAGCATCATAATAATAAAATAGGAAGGTATACTCTATAATAAACACTTCTGATAGGAGCAATACTTACACACCACAGTGTGCTTTTATTTTACTGTTATTTATTTAGTTGCACTATGTACAGTTTATATACCATTTCTACCTCCACTCACCTGTGCAATAACTGTTAAATATGTAAACTGTTTATAATGTATATATCTTTTATTGGTAGCCTATTTTATATTGTATATATCTTTTTCCTAACTTATCCCTTGCTGTCTGTATGCCGTTGCAAAAATGCAATTTCCCCATTGTGGGACTAATAAAGGTTTCTTAATCTTAATCTTAATCTTAATAAAAAATATGTATGAGAGCCAGTGAATCTCCTAACAGACACTAAGAGACACACACTGCTTTACTTTTTGTGTGGTATAGAAAAAGTCACACTTTAGAAGTGTGTGAATGTAGCTAGAGAAAAAACCTCTGAGCACCATTAGCAGCTAATTTGGCCTAGTGCTCGCTTGCTGGCAGAGGTGTTTCAAGAGTTTGCTGTGTCAACGAGACATAACCGTATAGGGCTAATTAACCATGTGAACTAAAGCAAATAGTAAACAAGCTAAATGGCAAGCTTGTGTTGTGTTTGACCCTTTTTCCCCAATATGTGGAATTTAATTCTACCTACTGCAAAAAGAAAAAAATATTCAGCTAACAAGCAGATATTTTTTTTTAAATTGTTCAGTTAAACACTTAAATTTGTAGATTTTCATATAGCATGCCTTCCTGTCCTGACTTTCTAGTTATGTTAGGTATGCATTTGGCATTCAGCTGCTAATTTCATTTACTTTACATTTCATTTTCCTCTGCAGTTTAAAGTTCCGTCACAGATAAATTTCATTAATATTACACATTAAAACAACTTGGTTATGCTTAGGAAAAGATTGTGGTTTGGAATCTGTTCCATTCTGCCACTGGCTACCATAATGAGTAATAATAATAATAATGTAATAATTTGATTTGAATAGTGTGTGCACCAAACATGTACACAGTGATTGTTTCAGAGGCCTGGAAGTATCACTTTCATAGACAATCCGGCACCTACTGGCTTCCGCACACAATGGATTCATATATGATGACTGGTAAAAATGAAAGGACTGTGCAGAAATGCATACATTTCAAATGGTAAAAGCAAAACAAGATGTTCTTTTAAATGATATATTGTATCTTTAAAGTATCTGCTTGGGTCAGTCCGGGCTTTACAAGAAACCTTTGTTGACCTCTGTGTGTTTTATGAGGGAACCCAAATTATAGGGGACACTGATGACAACCACCGAGTGTAACTTTTTGCCCACATGTGAGCCATACATCAAAGCCTCTGTTGCGTTTTGACAGCTTTTATTGGGATGGCAGTATAAAGGCCTAACTCCTGCATAAACACAAAGCCAGACACATATACATGGAAGAAAACACGGGCTGCTGCCAGAGAGGACGTGTGTAAACACTGTCAAACTACTCTCCTATTCAACTGGTGGTAAATGCAGCCTTATATCTGCACAGGCTAAACAATGTGTTGAATCACCAGCCTGTCTGACAGCCACTAACTTTATCAAGTCAATCTTTGAAAGTCATAGAAGTAATAATGGAACCAAAACGTTCTGAGGGTGGATCTCTGGAAATATTTGCAGAACAGAAGTTAGATGTACCATACAGGTCAAAGGTGAAAAGCAGGAAGTGCAGCTATGCACTGTTGCAAGCACATGTTGAAGAGGTGCTACGTTTTTACCCACTATGCAACACCACCCACACCAGGGAATGTGACTCAGTTAAACAGCACTTTATAGGGGGTAAACTGATTCAATCCACACCAGATGGGGAGAGCGTTCAGCCACGGGCCCCTGCACTGCCAGGAAACAGGGATAATTAGCTTAGCCTCTCCAGTCTAATGTGGCAAGCAGACCCGAGCACTGAGATCACAGTTTGAGCATTAATCTCAGGACAACTTCCTTCACACTATCTATCATCTATCTCTTGCACAAAGCACCTTAAATAAAAAAAAACATGAGTTCATGCATCACAATATGATCTGCACTCATACTTTTCCTCCAGCAGATGTATGCATGTTTTATATAAACAAATGGCTTCTGATGAGAGTACAGCCAGACAAAGAGTGTCAAGCCTAACCAAACACAACGCACTGCATCAGTTTAAAGACAGTGTTGTTACCGGCAGGCTTTCTAGCAGCATTAGTAAAACAAAACTCAGCTCCTGTTGAAGGAAGGAACCAGAAGGTATCCACTGTGATGGCAAATGGTTAAAATCAAATTCTGAAATGTGGCACATCATACACAACTGAGCCAGATTCTCTCTGATTACTATCCAATAAGATTAAAGAAACAGTGTGTCTTGATAGGCTGCCCTCAGTTTAGATGAGGCATGTGCTGTGTAAGAGCCAGCAGACCAGTTGTTGGTCATTAAAAAAAAAACCCACAAATGATGTGTTAATTCCTGACTTGTTATTTTAATATGTCAGAATTGAATTTTCAAAATGTCCTATTCACAAAAATGAATTGGAGGTGGCTGAAAGTCTGGACTAATATGTTAGTCAGCATTCTCTCCTCCACCCTAACATATTCTGTGGGACTTGTGTTTCTTGAAAGTGCTACACTTCAGTCTGGTGACTGATTATATGACCCTATAGCAAACCTGACTCTGTATGTGCCATTTTTGGAGTCAGTCGACAGGATGTTTTTGGAGCTTGTGTGAAGATGAAGATGTTGGTGACTGGAGGTGACTGCTGAATGACTCCCAAAATGATATGAAACAGATAAAAAGATGAAATGGGTCGATGGTGGCAAGTCCAGACAATTATCCAGAATGTTTTTGTTTGTTTGTTGTTTTTTGTTTGGGGGGGGGGGGGGGGGGGGGGGTCGGGGTGCAAGTGTCATTATGGTGATGAGCTCTGACGAGTCCAGTCAAGCACAGCTGTGTGTTTTAATGGAAGATATCACAGGGATACAATCTGACAAAGTTGGCTTCAGTACAAATCATTTTCTCTAAACTCCTGTCACTTAGACACACAACCAATCCATGATGGCTGTTGTGGGTTAATGAGACATTTGTGAGGCAATCTTTCTATAGGTTGAAAAAGCAAGTTACATAGATCTAAATGGTACATATTTTATTACATTTGCCTCTAAATTTCCTATCTGCAACTTGCTGAGCCACTCTCTCTCTTTTTGTAGCTTTACAAGTCAGTACAAGATGAGGAAGGTGTTCTCTGTGAATTATTGGCAAGCAAACTAAACACATCATCACTGCCTTGCAGTTTAAAGAGAAAAAAAAACATGACAAAAGACACACAGAGATCACTGCAGGCGAGGTTGAATGGTGCTGCAGAACACTCCCTACCTGTACCAACTACAACCCAACATGGCAGAATAAATAACTTTTGAAGAGCTGTCATTACTCACCTATCAGCTATTTGTAACATTACCTGCCCGAGGTTAGTGCGCCCTCTCCATCACTCAGCTCTGTGGAGAAGTCACTCTGCTTTCAGGCTTCTGTATACATTAAGGGGGTGTCTGCACAGGCATGTTGCACAGAACATTGCAAGGCAAACAGATACTGTTGTCAGAGGAGTCAAGGGAGGCAGAGGTGATAACTTTTGTGTTGCTGTGATCTGGACTTGTGTTGTGATTTAACAGCAGGCTAGAAGCTAAGAGGCAGTTTCAACTTTCAGTTCTGTTTCCTGCTGTTTACAACAAATCAGAAGTGTTATATTTAATGCTGAAGGCATTTTAATGCATTTTTTGCTGCATAAAAAATGCATTTCTTTTTTGTTTCTTTTTTCTTTTACACATATTCTTTCCTCTTGAATCACAGACCTCAGAGTGATAAATTTCTCTGGTACATTCCAGTTTGGGCTGGAAGAGACCCCCACTCACTACACATACACACAGAAGGGTGGGGGTTGGGGGGTTACCCATCTGTAGAAGCAACTGGAATAAGAGGGCTGTGATTTTTTTTACTCCCCTTTGGCTGTGGAAAGAAAAGACTCACATCCTAATAAAAACGTGACATCACCACAGTACATTTTTTTATACCCAGTGATTATCTCTGCATTGTGGATTATTGCGTTCTCACAGGAAAGCTTCTTTACTTTTCAATTCTACTGAATCTGATATATATATATATATATATATATATATATATGATATATATATGTATGTTGTAGCCTGAGGTGCTATTTTTATTACATGTTACATATTCATATGTTACATATATTACATATTCAGATTCCGTTGGACTACGGAGTTCATTTGACCTCATCCTCGGTGCATTGTAACAGGAGATGGCTTTATTACCAGAGCTCCTCGAGGCCTGGAAGTTTCTGCCTCCGTATGCAGAATTGCTCCTCAGCCTGCGGTCACATGGGTTTGGATGAACGCTAGTTTTGCCGTTATATCAAATACTCCTAATTGGAGCAGAGTTCTGTGTGTAGTATGGTTTAAAGTGGAAGTGAAAGGTTCAGATAGCTCAGACTGCTGAGATGAAATGAAAGGGTTGGTCATCTACACTCAGTGGTTTGGTTTAAATGGTGGGCTCCATTGTCTGATGTTAGTCACTGACAGTGAAAGGCATATAAGTGAATATGAACTTTACATGTCTGTGCCACAAGGGATCATGCTGGAAAAAGTCTGTAAATTATGCTGCTTGGCTTTGCTGTGGTAGCCAATAAAATGATACATGTTGCAGATGTGAGAGGTTAGCCTCATATTGTGCATTGAAGGTTGCATTTTTTTTAAACCAATCTATGATCTTTTTCTTAACCTAACCAAGAAGTTTTGATATCTTAACCAAAATAAATAGTGACTAAAAAATATTGGTTCAACACAGAGCACAAAGAGCATTGTGGCTGTGTTCACACACTGTGGTGGGATTGTGCTGTAAGTAATAATAATAATAAAAGAATACTACCATAAAAGCCAAACGCATCAAAATGGACCAAAACCAGGATGTGTTGTCACATATGTGACCCTGACAACTGTGCGATCTGACAAAATAGAAAGAGAACACTGTCTGCCTATAGGCTGCCAGGATGCAAGAGGTAAAAAACTATATTATGACTCTCTTATTTGTTCCAATATGAACAACACTACAAGTGTGAGCATTTTCCTGGGTTAAAGAGTGGGTTAATTCTATCCAACCTGCTGCCTCTGTTTGTTGGTCATCAGTGTTGTTCGTATTTCCTTTTCTAGAGTGTGAAAAAGATTAGGAGGTCAGACAACCACAGGAGTTCTGTGTAGAACTTCTGCAACTTTGCGTTGAAAAGAACAGGTGGTTAGGGCATCTATCCAGGATGTCCTTTAGATACCTCCAAGTGGCGGTATTCCAGGAACATTCAGAGGGAGAAAACAGAGGTTCAGGTCACAAACTTGGAGGAAGGACCAAGGACAGTCTCTCTGGCCTGGGAAGACCCAGCGATCTCCCAGGAAGAATTGTTGGTAGAAGCAGGAGGAGCGGTAACAGGCTACTTTGTCTAGCCTGGTAACATCAATATAAAGACTGTAAGAATGCTAGACTATGAATTTCATAAATGGGATTCATTACGTGGGTAATAAAAACTCTACTAAAAGACCTCTTTATTCAGCAACCAGCTTGTCCAGCTGTACTTCTCTTCATATGGATAAAGAGAACATACAGATCTTCCTTCACAAGGCTGAGAACATTTAAAATAGCTTGATGAGCACTGCTGAAAGGACAGAGATCTGTCTTGTCTGATCATATGAGTGCCTCTTAAATTTGAGTATAGCGATCATAAGTAGTCCTTTGTTCCAGAGTGAAGGCACAGACTTTCCCTGATCTGCTGGTTCTTTTACATCCGTCATTGTTCGAACTCTTCCTGCACAGTTAATGCCACAATGCCTCTGGGACACAGTGTGTCAAAATAAGCTGAAAAAGTATGAAGTCAAGTATTTCTTTATCTCTTTAAGTCAAGCCTGAGCCTCTATCAAACATCAGCAGATATACAGCAAACAGCCTGCCAGTTTCCAAACAGTTTGACAGCCGTGCTACAAGCCCCAAGGACATGCAAAGTGCTTTAAGCTTGTATAAGTCCCGGCTGCACTCACAAATGTACATGTTCAGTCCTGTTGCTCATGAAAGGCTTTCAGTAGGATGGCTTTGTGATTGCTGATTTATATTTCTTAAGGAAAAAGTGGACACATTTTGCAAAAAGCAAGAGTTCTCTGGGGATCATTATAATCTATTGATCTATCATGATTTTGTAACTATGGACAGACTAATTATTATAATTACTCATTTTTCAAAATGAGCAACTGTTCTAAACTAACAAAAAAAAATCTTACAACCACTTATTCTAACTTTACTTAGAACAATAGTCGGCATAGGGAGGAGTTAAGGTGGATGGATGGGTCAGCAAAACACTTTGCAACACTGTCAGTACTGCAAGACCACAACAATTTCCAACATCTTATTATTTAATATTGTAACCATGGTGACAGAGGTCCCCTATCCAGCACAAACACAAACTAGAAAGTCTAATTACAGTGAGGTTCAGCTGAGGCTGGTGCTGCAGGCAGAAATGTCATTCTTTTTGGGCTTAACGTTGTAAATATTTTCATGACCAACATAGAAAAAATGTTGAGATTTTAATTTGGTCAGATGTTACCGAATTGTCCACAGACAGTCTTAACATCTCTCTACAGAGATGATTGAACTCCATCATTTCTGTGTCTGCTGCTCATCTTTCTGTCTTAGACACTAAGACTGTCTGATTAGGCATGATCTCATGGGAAACACTGTACTGTATAACCAGAGGCAAAGCACTGTAGGAAAAAAAATCCAGTGCCCTTAAAAATGTGCATTTTTTTCATTAACAGTACTAGTTCATATGATTACTTGAGAGAGGTCTCAAGAAAGCCTGGAAGTTGGTGCAAAGCCTGGTGGCCAAAGATCTTCTTTGATACATTGTGTGAGACGAGCATTGTATCAGTCTTTTGCTTGTAATACTAACATTTGTTAACTTGTTTCTCTACCCACCATTTTCCCCTCCGTGTGCCTCTCAACTCCTCTGTCTGGAAAGTAAACAAATGTCTGAGTCCGGCACTCCAAGGCAGGACTTCCATCCCCCTCAAAGATAGCTGGCCAATGACTCATGCTCAGTGGTCTCAGTCCTCCTCACATTTTCCACAAGGTGCAAATCATTTCCCCACAACCATGTAAATCCAAACGTACATGTGGTTAGGCATTAGGCCACACTCAAAACTTTTCTACCACTTATTTGCTCTGGCTGTTCCACTTCTCTTCTTTAGTCTAAAAGAGCACAAGTTAAAGCAGCTGGGCATGAGTACAGTGTCAGGTTTTAACTAGCTTTACCTAAAAAAGAAAGCATTCCATCATGTAGGCACAAAAAGGAAGGTTTCTTCATTATTTCTCAAAGTAATATCGTAATTATGTGGTTGAAATAATGATCTATAACACCTCATATTACGCTGACACACACTGGGGAATGGACCTTCTTTGACATTATACCTTCTACTGAAATAAATGTACTTTTCCCTATATATGAAGTCTTTTGCTTATCCCCATTCTAGTCCTCCCACATTGCCAAGGAAATCCCTTCCACAGATTGCCTGCCGCCTGCCTGGATGAGCTTCTCTGAGACAGTGACTGATGACTCTTGTGTTATGGCTCTGTTTCCTCATTTGTCACCCTGCATTCCCATTGGTCGCTCTGTTTGAGAAGTTTGTCAGGACTTGTCCTGAAAGCTCCTATTTAACAACATTCATCATCATTACAAAGTCAGCACCTCTATTGTCAGTGAAAATATAGATCAGTCAGTTGGAGAGCAGTTGTCTACAATTGTCCATTGTAAAGTTTATTGTCTGGCAGTCACAGACTTGTTCAGCCTTTCTTTTAGTTTTGCAACTCATCAACTTTGTTTCCAGCCATATCCTGTAGATTTTTTTTCTAGTAGAAAACAGACAAATACTTTTTACCTATGTCCAAGAGTTTAAATTCAGGCAAGGACTAGTTAACAGCCCATTGTTAGAGTTCTACCCCCATTTGAACCCTAACAACTGTTAACTGACCATTAACCAACAACAGGGATCTTAGTCATGTGAGTTCCTCCAAGATCCACCCACAGAGGTCCTGAGCAGATAAAAACACAGATTCCCCACCAGAACAGCAGCAGAACTGAAGCAGCCACTTGAGGGAGTGGCTTAAAACATCCTTGAGTCCAGTTGCCTCAATTTAATCAATCTATCTTTCTACATAGCACGGCAGTCGAAGCAGCAACCTCTAGGGCTGAGAAACCAGATGTGGATGTGCCAAAACCAGCAGTTACTACAACAGTCTCTAGAGATGGGCTCGAAGTATGATTCAATCTCTATACATCTATAATAAAATGTCAGAATTTACAGAAGAAACTAACATGATAACAGTCTAAAGCTGCCTGTGTACATCAGCTCTACTTTGCCACTGTGTTCCCATGTTCTGATACACATGAGATTTAGGTGGGCTATAGGAAAACCTGTAGGTGAATCCATAGCTGTGAAGAAAAGCCAAATCCTTTCAAGGACACAATCTACAGAAGTCCTTCATTGCAGATGGTTGTTTTAAGAGATGGTCCAGTCTAAGGGAGATCACCATGTGCCACTCTCTATTCTCTGGTAAAATAATCCAAATGTCCCCAACATGCAGTCAATTGTGGGATAAAAACTTTTTTGGAAAGTGCATTATATTTACGTGGCAGACACAGTAATTGTGATGATTCACTTGTTACTAAGCACTTCAGGATGCACCAAGAGTTCAACAGGACGACAGAGGAAGCAATTCATTTCTCTTTGGTGCAATTCTTGGTTTTGCTGCAGCATACAGCGCTCACATGTAGGCACAGGAGGGGCCCCTGGTGTAGGTTACAAAGGCTTTTGAGCTCAGTGGTAATGTGTTTCATGCTAAAAACAACAAACCCCTGCACTCCACATTAGTTATAGATCACATGATCTAAGGAGCTAATTAGTGCTGTTTACTTTATAATCAAAGGAAAAAATAGACAAATAAATGGTGCTCTGTAGTAACAGTACACGATTTATGGAGTGCCTTTTCAATCTTCAGGACAGAATTAATATCATGAATAAGAACAGCAATAGGTGAGCTGACAATCGAAACAACAGACAGGCTAGATTATTTCCAAATCCGACTTAATATTGTGAGTGTTTGTGTTGGACATTTAGTACCTCGAGCATGTAATTTCTTCCATAAAGGAAATCAGATTTCCCTGTTTCAAGTTGTCTGTTGTTATTGTCTCTATTTTATTGGGCTCCAATGTCTTTAGGATTTGGGAGGTGGAGCTGAGCCCTGATAACGACTTTAACAGATGAGCTAAGACCACGAAGGGAGAAGTCATCACAGCTCTGGCAGTGGATAGAGTATGGAGGGAGGATTGTTGAAGTACAAGTACGAGATAGCACAGGGGAGATTTTTCCGCTGTAGGAAGTCAGCTCACAGCTTACATCGCCTGGGAGAATTCTGTCAAGGCTCTCTGCTGGGCCAGTCGGCTCTTTCAGAAGCTTCACTGTCACAGGTACAAAGTACAAAGTGTAGTTTTGGGTTTTCACTTGGATCAAATTTGACCAAGACTCTCTCCTGTCTTTCTCCAAACTTAAAAAAGGTAATTAATGCTTTTATGCCTAAATGACTCCAGCTCTGTTTATTCTGGCATCAGCTGAAAAACACCCCTGTGTACGACACAACAGCAGGCTCTTAGCATCATCACATACCAAAGATAGACAATGTTTTCAGCTGAATTGCTGTTAATGGCCCAGCGCCCATCCTCGTTTTGGACTTCTTCACTCCTTACACTCTGGAATGCAACATTAAGAAAAACTTTCTCCTTGAACTCTCCTGGCATGCAACACATAATGATGCATTTGGGGGCAGAGCTACTAAAGTTTGGTGCAGTCTGCATGAATGCTCAATATAGCAGGAAATTACACACAACTGTTTTTCTACCAGATGCAAATAGGACATGGGAAGTCCAACAAGGTAAACAATAAGAAACTTGAAATATCAGACTGCCTCCTGTGAGAAGAGAGACAATCCTGATTGGTGCTGCAGCTGTTTAGCTCCATTAACCCGCTTGGTCCTGCAGTGCAGGATTTTTTGTAACAAACTTCTTCTACTAAGGATACAATAAGAACTGACCTCACAGCTGGCCATTCATTGGATTGATCATTGGGAAATGTTCTGCTTTTGGTCATGCGTGTGTGTGTGTGTGTTCCAAGAGATATGGTTCATAGTGACAGCTTTATGGTTGTCGGTCGCAGCTCAGGATCCCCAGGAATTTGCTCATAATGGACAATAGGACTGAAAAGCCAGGCATATGATCACTTTTTACAAACTGTACTATTTTTCTTTTAACTATATTTTGCAGATTTTCATCAAAAGTGTCTAAAGAGAAACAACATAAAAACATATTGAGGCACACGTGTGTCTGACAGTCAGTCACAGAAACGTGGGTCACCTAGAGGTTTCTTTTTATCTCAACCGTTGTTTGACAGCATCATATATACTGGATATACTGTACTCCAAAGAGGAGTGCATGTGTGTTGCATCTGTTCCAGCACTCTTCCTGTCCCTTTCAGTACCTGATGTTTTACACTAAGTGGGTTAAAATAAAACGTGTGGGTTTTGTTCTTTGAAAATACTGGGCAGGAACAACACTAGCTTTTGGTTCTGGATGGCTGCTCTGGCTCAGGAATGGTGATCTTGCTGATGGTGTGTGTGTGTGCTCTGGCTGCAGTCTGTTTATTGCAATATTTTGGCAGTCGTAGCCTTGGAGACTTAGACACTGCTAATTATTTCCATTCCCTGGTTCGGTCCAAAGCTAAGCTATCAAAGATGCCCCTCCACGTCTGTCAATACCATCAGAGCACAAAATATACAGATGTTTTATGGTTTATCTCTCTGCAGAATGTTGCAATCATTTAACCAAAAGTGCAAAATATAACATTTCAAACATAAACAACTGCTAAACATATTGTTGTGTTTGTTATTTAAATGGCAAAATGCAGCCAAATCATTGCAGCAGACACTTTCTGTGAATGCTACAGGCATCAACTTTAGCTTAAAAGATCACATTAGAGGAGGAGAATGTGTGAAATATGCTGTGACGCACTTGAGGCAACATTATAGAACTGAGGATTTGGACTGGCAGTGGCGGACTCAGCCCTCCTCATTACAATAAAACACAAATGCCAATAGGAGGAGTTTAATAAGCTGGGAGGACAAGGGGGAGTGAAATGACAGATGATGCCAGCTGTTCCTGCAGAGTTTTCTTTTAACTGCCTCCTTCCACAACAGACTTGTCAAAGTCCTGGAATGAAAATAAACTCTACCTTCTTGAAACTCTGACACTGCCTCAAACCTGAAACTGAGTCACATCAAAGAAGTAGCAGATACAGTACAAGCCTGACTGCATGTATTTTCTTTGGCCCCCTTATGTGCGCACTTTTGTAAGTTTTGCCACATTTTTAAACTTACCACAGAGCAGGGATTAGCCAAGTTAAGTTTACACAATGACAACCCTAACCCCATGTAAACAACATAATAGGACACCAGTAAATCTCAAAACAGCCTATGATTAGAAAGGTGGAGGAGGAGAGGTTGTACGTGGATATAAGACAACATCAGTACTATACATACATTATATACGTACTGGAATAAATAGGGCTGATCCGACTCTCTTGCTCTTTCAGTGCAATGACAGTTTAGCTTTAACACAACCTAAAACACTTCAATTCTGATGCTAAAGAACACTCACACATACAGCAAGAGGCAACCCTGTCAAACTAGCAGCTCATTTCCCCTGAAATCTCATGAAATTTTAAACGTTGTTTTGTGTTGAGTAAGATGAATCATTGTCCTGCCAGCCAGCACCACAACCTACAACCATAACCTGTTTTTAATGTCTAGCCTAAGCCATAAGCGGTTCGATGCCCACCCCCATCTTTGAGTGAAAAATAAGTGGAAGTTATATCCATGATGGTAATACAGCACTTTAACACCATGAAGTGATGGTGCAGTGAGAGGGATGCCAACCTGGAACTCCTGGGTGTTCGCTGTGGGTTTGTACCATCCATCACCTGATGCGCGCACCAAAAAAATTATAACTACATGTCAAGGCCACGTAGACCACAAGAGCTGTGATGGATTGGCTACTTATGTACTTATGTGATTATGGACTGTGAAGATATTCCAAAACAAACAAACAGCAACTTTTTTCCAACAACAACAAATGCTCTCTCTCTCGGTTGCCATTGTTCACTGTAAAAGCAACACGTCCGTACCACTATAGCGGTTAATTGCACCGCGCCAAGGAACCAACACAGTGGAGCGACAAAGGGTTTTGCGATGGCGTTGAATATGAATAGGTCCATTATTACTTAAAAATATCACAGTTATTAAAAATGCTTTACAATAGCAACACTATACAGAAAATCTATTTGACCAATCCCCTTTGATCGCTGTGGCCACACTGATGTAACCTTGACCTGAGTATCTGCATGTCTCACCTGTACCATTTCTTTCATTGTGAAAACCAGACAGCAGAGTTTTCTGTTCCTGCCCAGATCACGTGTTTATATGGTTTAATAACACAGGAAGCAGAGCTGGGTAATTATTTCCAAAACCTCTGAAATCTGAATCGAAATTATGCCCCCCCTTTTTAGCATTACTTTTAGTGATGACAGGATAATGTTGGTCACTGACATTTGTGCTTTTATGTAAAAGGAAACCAGGAGCTGTAGATTGATCTGGTGCCTGTTTGATTAAGGGATCACCCAAGAAGTAAAAACCCCCACTGTGTATTTGAATTTATTACAAATGTGACTGCACATTCAGTTTGTTTGTTTCATACATGGTCAAATATTATGGAACATACTGCAGATCCTGGGTTACCCAAGTCCCCTCTGCTGCCACGAGAATTTACGAGAGCACCTAATCTGTATTAATCCACAGCTGGAAATAGTCCCTAATAAAATGTATACTCCAGTTTGAGTAATAGTGAGAGCACCTAACTTTTGGAAACTACTGCCTCTTTTAAAATACTTATGCTAAGCTACATTAATGTAAAAGTTCCCCTAGCTCACAGAAGCAGCCGGGCACAATGCCAGTGAAGACAGACTATTGCAGTTTACTTGCTATTCTATTCTATTCTATTCTATTCTATTCTATTCTATTCTATTCTATTCTTTTCTAGCCATTTTGTATACAAACCACCAGGGGACAAACCATTAGTTACACTAAACAGATTCCCACATCACCTAAGGTATACTGCTTCTGGCTACATTCTTTGATTCAAAGACAAAAAAAAACAAAAACTTTGGCTAACAGGCAGCTTTTGTGGTGCTCCCCTGTTTCCTTTATTTTTCTGTTTCCAGAGAAAATATGACCGATGCTTCTTGAGAGTCTCAGAAGGAGTCCGAGGGAACTGGCTGACATGGTCTGTGGGCAGGGCCGACAAGAAAACAGCTGTCTTTCTCATTAGCTCTGCTTGTGTAAACCCCTCCACCTCTATCACACACACACACACACACACACACAGGCTATGTGAGAGAAAGCCAATCACCTGATGCTTTTAGCACCTTGTGAACATGGCACACAGCTGTTTCCTGTCAAACTGGTCAGGTCTGGATGTCTGCGTGGTAAAGCCTGGTTTAAAACTTTAGTTTCATTTAGTAGTTTAGTAGTTACATGTAAAAATGGATGTTTCAGACATGAATTCAAGGTTATATATACAAATAAACAAGGAAGTGAAGAATGGTGCCAACGGCAACTATCTCATTAGATTTCGGAATTAGCAATACCCCACTGCAGCATTGTATTTGTATTCAGAGCTCATTAATAGGTTGCATTTGTCTGCTGTTCTTCAAGTCTCTCCTACATCTGTAATTTCTCTTCATTGGCTTCCCTACAGGCCATTTCAGTGACTTTGATGATTTGTGAAGAGTTATTGTTCCAAATATCCCCTTCATGGAAAATGCAATGAAATATGTCTACAGTGGTATTTTGTGTCATATTAAACAAATAATAGGTTTACACTGTGGGCCACTGTAAAAAAATGTATTTATATTTTTTCCTCATAATTCCAAGTTTAAAGTTCTGATTTTATACAAAACATTCTCAGGAAAATCTTCATAGTGCTGTCCCAGTATTTTTAGACCCAATATAGTGCCCTTAATGTATCCCACAATGCATCATGAAAAGTACTGCACAACCAATAGTCACTACAATAGAGATTTGTACCGTCATGCATTTCGCAGACCATCATGGAGAAGAACAGTTACAGTACCTGTCTTACAAATACAATGATCAATTTAATGAACATAAGTTTATAACGGCACAATTGCTAGCGATGTAGTTTGTGTAGCCAGCAGACATCAGCACTGTTCGCGACAGCATTGATGTAATTAACGGCGATAGAAAGTGATGGAGGTAGTGTCCAGAAAGAACGTAGAACTCCCCATATAGGGAGTGAGTGAGTGATTCCGGACACAGCCCTAAACATTTGTTTCCCTCAAAATTCTGACTTTGGTCTGCCTTGATAGAGTTTAGTGTGAAATTTGAGACTCCAAACTCCGAATGCTAAAAAGGAAAAAAAAAGAATTCTGATCTTTAAACTGAGACACTCATAAATTCTGATCCTCTTCTGTAAAAACTGCTTTTGGCACTGTGGGCAGATTCCATGTTCTCACTACAAGTCAAGAGGTGTTGACCTCAGATATCTCTCTAAATTTACACTCTGGATTCCCAATGATGACCACCTACCACTCATGACCACCCACAGTGACACAGTCACACACAGGCTCTCTTTACTTCTCTTCTGATCTCTTTCTCTCTGTACTTATTCCTATAGACGGTGCGAGTAACGATTCCACTGATTGGCAGCAAATCAAATAGAAATCTTTAAATGCATTTGCTTGACTCCAGTTTGCATTGCAAAACAGAAGTAATAAACTCTATTCTTGCCTTTAATTGGCCAGTAAAAAAAAGGGATTCTCAGCGTACTGTGAGTGTTGTTTGGTGCCCCAGAGACAGCAGTAAAACAGCACTTTTATGATCTTGCTTAGCGACCACTTCTAAAGACACACACACACACACACAAACAAAATCACCTCAAAATGAGCAAAGTCAGTTTTCCTTATCTGCTCCTTTTTTATCATCTTTGATCATGAGTCAGTTTAAAGATGATTAAAGTGGGAGTTAGAGACAGAAAGAATCACTGGAAAGTATGAGAACTTGTGAACATGGGTGTAGTTCTCCCACAGCCACAAAAGCCTGTGAGAGGATGGTTATGGGAGAGGGCTGACAAAAGGGGGAGGAAAATTAGGCTCGCCAGCATTCTTCTCATTTAAAGCTGTAACTACACAAAAAAGCACTCACGCAGTCTGGGCTGGGTCTGCGTGCTGCTTACAAGGAGAGGCTCTCTTGTCTTCATGGTGGTGCAGTGATAACCTGAGCCCTTTTTTTTCTTTTTCATCCCTTTTCCCCTTGCTTTTGCACACGAGGAAGGCTCATGTCTTTCTTATAGACATGATGAGCTTTGTGCATTTAAGGACTTTCCTTTTTCTGGTGGTGTCCGTGGCTCAGGTTTTGATTGTTACATGTCAGGACGGGACCAGCGGTAAGTGAACCTCTCGGCTGTTTGTTTTAACACCTAATTGCTGTTGCTGTTATAATGTGTGAAGGTGGCTGACCTTCAAACATTAGCTTGGACCTTGTGCAAACTCTGGAACAGCAGTTGGCTTGAGCCGCACTTTTGTTTGTGACAGAAACTTCTGATTAAGTGAGATTTCCTGCATCATGCGTGGGTGAATTCTCCTTGAACATGACAACTTAATTCAAAACTCCCTGCTGATTAATTTAAAACCTTACTGGTGCATCTTGGAGACACTTTACATGAGATGAGAATAGCTCTTGTGTGGATTTTCTGCAACTGGCAAACAGGCGCTGCTTGTCAGAAAACAGTTCTGTGGACATCTGTCAGTGATTGCATGTGATGTCACCCTGAGGTGCTGGAAATGTGCAGAGAAGGGAAACTGCACTTTTTTTGCACTTTGGAACATCCATTAAACAATTTATTCCCCCCTCCAACTCGGACTACACCGTACATGTGCGAAAAGAATCTCACTGGAGGGAACACAGGCTGAGCGTTAATACAGGGCAGATGTGAGGAGACATGAGATGCTGCTGGATTCTCTGAGTCACAGAGGCTGCTCGTGTCTTCAGCTGGCAGCGCTCAGAGCTGGAACACCTGAGTGTTCTTGTTTTACTTCCACCTTTTTTTCCCTCCCCTCCTCCTCCTCCTCCTCTTCCTCCTCTAGCAGGACTGTTTGATGTCTTGTTTCGTCACAGGAGCCATGTTGTTTTTACGTATGATGTCATGCTCTGAGCACTGGAAAGTTCATGTGATGGAATCCATGGTGGAGTGTGGAGTTAAGAGCTGCAGCCCAGACACAACTGTTTATTTTTCTTTAAACTACCTCTCCCTTTGAATAGTTAGTTATTCTTTTATTATATATATATATATAAATGGAAAGAGGAGCTTTATCTTCGTAGGTTCACATAAAGCAGACTGTTGTGTGATAATGGGGAGCCAGGTAGAGCTCCACCTTGTGGTGGATGCTACAAGGTGCAGGTGCCTTATGCTGCCTCATCTAGACTAATGTTAGAGTTTCAATAAAAAGGAAAGGAGGCAACTCTGTACTTTTACATAAGCAGGTTCCAGGCTTTGTTCAATGTAAATCTGTCTCCAAAGCTCCTTTTACACTGAAAAAACCCACTAACATCTGGCTTCTGTAATGTGAAAGGGGACAATCGCCACACATCCACGTAAAACTTCAGAGCAACATAAAGATGTGTGTAAATGCTGTTTTTCATTTCTTTTGTAATGCATCCGTTTATAAATTCATCAATTCTTTGCTATTTTAGCCAAATATTCTGTCACTGCTCAGGTAGAAGTGACAGATGTCATCACTGATGTCATGGTTTTTGGGTGAAGCATTAATAACAATAAAGCCCACATACAAAGCCATCAACAGGAAATGGAAAGCAGGCATAAACCTGCATAGAATCACTGCACGTGTGCCTACTTCAGCGCAAAATGGCTAACTCTACCATTATCAGCTCTCTATGCTGGCTGAGGTCTGCCTGTGTGAAGCAGCACAGTGGTCTAGCAGGCTTCTTTCCATGGAATAGTGGTAGGTGAGGTGATTGCATTTGGACCAAATAAAAACAGTGGAAAGTTCATGGTTTTTGTAGACTAAGGGAAAATGTGGTTCACCAGCACTTTGAGACAATGTACTCTGTGTGTGTGTGTGTGACACAATGAGCAGCTGGAATGGTTTTTACATGTCATCTTTTGAACAATTAGTGTGGAGAATATGTTAAATTTGAAATAAACGTGGGCTGTGGGCTACAGCTACAAGCACTACTACATTAAATTGGACTGTTTTATAGGGAAAACTGCACCTTTAAGCTGAGCTGCCTTTAATGAGGCTGATGAGAAATAAAGTCAGCGTACGTCTGCATCGAGGCTGTTGGAAAGATTTTGAAGGGGACATGACTTTTCGGTGGAATTCATGGAATCAAATATGTTGCTTTGAAAACTCAAAACATGTTCAAAGCAAATGTTGAACACTTTAGTCAGTGCGGTTATAAAGCTGCAGATGAGAGTCATATGCCTGCACATGTGCGGAACGTTTCAGAGGAACACAAGCTGGCAAATGAGATCAAGGGCCAGACTTTAGGCTTACAATTGGAAAATGGTGACGCCAGCATAGATTAGAAAAATAATAAAGTACAGCCTACATACAAACAACAAAGACCTGAAGAATAAGAAGCAGGGGAGTTTAGTGAGATTTCAAGAAACATAGAAAAACTAGTGATTTAGTTCTGACTCCAATCTGAAAAAACAGCAGTCTGTCCACAGTATTAACCAGAGAGAAACCATGCCTCAGTGTGTGTGTGTGTGTGTGTGTGTGTGTGTGTGTGAACACTCCTCCCAGACGCTGACATGGCTGTAAAACATCTTCAAAGATGCCACTTTGCGCCTCACATCAAAGAGACTCAACAGCCAGTCTCAGTGAACGCAGGGGCTTCCTTAAGTATGTTAAGCACAGTTACCTCTGCCTCATCTTCAGCTTTTTAATATTTAGCCAATTTTTCTTTCTTTCTCAGAGAAAACACACGAGCAGAAAGAAAAATCTGCTATTCCAATTCAACAAACCTACATGAGGTCACCCTGTCTCCCAAATTGGTTCCAGTTGTTGTGTTGCCACATCACTGACAATCGCAACAAATGGGCTGTTTTCTACCAAAGCTGAAACGTCCAAACATGTGAATTCAACCAGCTCCACAGACGGCTCTGATGAGAAACACATGCTGCATTTTTGAGCTATGACTTGATTACACGCCTCTTTTCTTCCACAGTTGAAGGGGGTCGGGCTCTGCGGATTGCTCATTGTCTTGAGTTTTATCAGTGGTTTGATGTGAACCTGAGGTATCTGTGGTGGCACAGACAGTGGGTCTGATGGTTTTAACTCATCCTGCTCCATGAGAAACTACATATAAACCAAACTATAGCAGTCAGCAAATGGAGGATTGGGGCGGACGGATGACTTCCAGATGTTAAAAAAAAAAATCTCTTTGGCAGTATTTGAAAAATATTTAAAAAAAAGTCTCAGAAATAGTTGGAAGGGGGGGGGGAGTTGAACAGCCAATGTAAAACATAACATGTCAGTACTGCAGTGGGGTGAGTGTGAATCTTACTGGCTCATGTTTTGCCTAAACAGTGTGAAGGGGGGGTGTCTTATCTTCTGTATCTTTACAGGTTCATGTTAAAGTAACAATTTGTACAAAAGCCGTACAATTACGTCTCCTCCTGACAGCTTTCCTGCTGCTTGATTGGCACTTACTGAACCTGTCTGTCCTGTGATCCGCTGTCCCTGTCAGTGTAGGAGGATGACAGGATGGAACATAAACACAGCACTAGAATTGCCTTTAATTTCATTCTAATTAAGAGGAATGCCACCACTGCTCCTCATTCAGAGGCCCCAATGCACAGTCACACTAAAGGTGCAATACATTACAGTACAGTACACTAATGGAATGTATGATCCAGCATTGCTGTAAGAACAGAAAACACGTCTGCTAGGCCTATCCATGTTTGTCTTCTCTTCCTTAATCTGACTAGCTTTAAGGAATATCCCCCAAACTAACACTGTTAGACATTATCTTTTTTTCAACAATTATAAAGTAATATTGTCCATCCTGAAATGCTAGTAAAACAAACACGACATCCCCGATAATGCTTTCGAGAAGTCCTCCCTAGCCTGTTGAGCCTGTGTTGATACAGCTGGTTGTAGTTTTTTTCAAGGAGATGAGGAGGACTTTCGCCCTCTGGAGCTGATCCTCTGTAGGCTGGCAGGTTTTTAGTATAATGTAACACTCCCTCTGAACATGTTCTCTGTCTCTCTCCTGGTGACTGTTCAAAGGCTGTTCCCATCTGGGATGTTCTCTGTCGCTTCAGCAGAATCAGATTACTGGTGAATGAAATATAAACGATTGACAGAGTAGAAGGTGTATGTAGGAAGTGGAGTTAATGCTGCATCCACACTGAATGCAGGGAGAAGGACAACACCATAGGTGGCATGGGTGATGATGACATGTTGCTATTGCGATGTATTATTACAATAGGAAATATGTAACAAATTACATCTACAGCAGCTGGGAGAAGAAGAGGATGTTGTTACCCTCAAAAAAAGGTGATGCATGAGAAAACAGCCAGCCAGATAATGACTTGGCATTTTGTTAGCATAGAATCATTCATGTTACCATGTTGTGTTCGGGCGCTACACAACGAAATGAAAAAAAAAAAAAAAATCATACTTTTATATTGAGTAGTAATTCCATCTATCTATGGTTGCGTTTGAACATTCTGCAGTTTTGGAGAAATTTTAATACATAAACTGTGTATTAAATGTTATATGTTAACTATATATTCCTAAAACATGGGATCCTATTGGCGACCACGTTCTCGAGCACCACGCTTGTTCGAATGCCACAAAATGGTGACAGTCGGCCATAATTGCAGGCTGTAGCTGGACCTTAATTCTAAGTTGTGGCTAAGTTGTGTATATTACAAGTGCAGAGGTTGAACAAGTGGAGCCACATGGGTGTTGGCGGGTGACAAGGGTTAGCAATGTGGCTTCGGATATGTTTAGGCTCTTAACAGCTTGTTGGACAGCTGATTGGCTTCAGGGTGAAATGCCTCATATATGTGCCGCCTAGAGGCGTTTTCAACCCAGGTGGTCCTGAATGGGGGGAGGGGGGGGAGGGGGGTGTTACTACACTCTTGTGTGCTGTTATGAAAATTATTAAGGCTCCGTCAAATAGGCCTACAGACAAAAAAAAGGTCATTACAGTGAATGTACAGCTGCTTCTCGGTTAAAACATAGGCTTTCTCCTGAAAGCTCATGTTATGAAGATATTACTTGAGTAATATGCACCATGCATGCCTGCCAGATCTCAGTAGATGGTATGATGTTTCAAGAAATGTCACCAATGATTGAAGTGATAGTGTGGGAAGCAGATGTGTGTTTCAGCTTTAAGCAGGATCAGAAAACATAAGGTTCTGCCACAGAAAAATGTGTATTACTATAATTCAAGGTATTAAGGCCCTGTTCTATTTTCATTGCGTCGCATCCAAAGTGGCATTTCTGAGTTAGGATTTCCACATGTCCAGCAGGGAAGTGAGTTCTTCAGTCAAATATGAGAAAGGGGTGCATTCTTTTTGCACAATGTGAGTCTGTGCTGCCGGCCGCAATGTCCACTCAGTGTTCCCAAACAGACGCGTCTCACATTGAGCCAGACCAGTGAGATGTGGAAATGTCTGCATGTAGCCGGTGACTCATTTAACCTAGATGATTTCACCACATGGGTAAAAATGCTTCTGTGGGGGAAAACAGGCCAAAAGAGACTGAGCTCACTGAGCCTCGCTGAGCATCCTCACGCCTCTGTCTCAGAGGCTTACAGCACATTGTGGATAACGGTAAAATCTAAAGTCATATCCATATCAGTGGCATCAAATACTAGTGTCTGGAAAATATATTTAAAGTGAAGTCTAAGGAATCCTGAATCCTGTGGTCCTGCAGCCTTTTAATTATGGAGGTGAATGCATGTTTTCACCTAATCAGCCATACCAGGCAAGCACCGCAGGTTTACACAGCCTGAACTGTGTTGTGCATCATGTCAGTCTTACTTACTGGGCTAAGTACAGGCCTGGAGTTCCTTTCCCTGATGTGTTTTTGGGAGAACAATGGGTAAACATGGGATCACTTCATCATAATTTCATTACAATCTGAGGGGAAGAAAAACTTTGGCACAGAAAGTGCAAAGATGAGGAGTTGGAGGAGGGGAGTCAGAAAGAGACAAATGCCTCTGCAACAGGCTTGGTTTGACTCCGGCACAGGAAGTTATGTCAAAAAATGGAATTTCCTCTGGAATGGCACGTGTTTTGGATGTTATTGTCATTGTTAATGAGAATTGTACAGTTTTAGATCCAAACAGATGTGTTAGTCTGACATTTTTACTACAAAACGGTGGCTTTGTGCAGCAATGATATTTATATTTGTGACATGTTTTGTGTATCAACTCATTTAGAATCAGGTCAAACAGTGGATCTTTAGAAGGAAAGATGCGTCAGATCACAGCTCTGTCTCCTCGTCGGAGTCTGCCTTAGGACATTTCTGTGGCTCACACAGCTGTTGATGACTCACTGAATAAAGTATGTTTCTAATAGATGGGAGGAGTTTCAGCAAACAAAAACTGCAGCGCATCTGCCAAGAAAAGAAATCCACTGCTTGGCACTGATGACAGCGAAGGAACGCTCTGAGGGCTCTACTGACAAAAAATACGTTTTTCATTGGTTGATGCAGTTTTTGGTGTTTTGCCAAAACATCACAAGGACATGGATGCTCATATTTCCTCTCATGCTTTTCTCATTAGAGAAAAACATCTTTCTAAACATGGTAAATAACTTGGTTCCCTTCATTTGCTTTGTGCAAGACTGAGTATGGGATAATGTGCAGGAGCCTGACGTGGTGAAATAAAAATGTAGATACATTGACGCAAAAATTAGATTTACCTGGCTTCTTTTTTTGCAGATTGGATGTGGTCCTCCAGAACTGTGTCTATAGTAAGGGTCTCTCATACACAGCCTGTGGAGCAGAAACAGAAATGAGTAACTAGAAAGGAAAAGCTATTCATACACACTGATGAAGATGCTTTTGGCATTGTCTGCATATGCCAGCATACTTGACTCACATCCAGCTGCATTACAGCCCATCTGATTAGGTCCAGGCTCTGACCTCATTCATGACAACTGACTCGCCTCCAAAGACCACGACTTACAAGCACATCCGTGTTCAGGTTTTGCCTTTTATCCTGGTTTTATCATATGTAACATAGTTATTCATGTACAGTGTACAGTGGACTACAGAGTTACATGCTCATGTTAACACACTGTTAACACCCAGCCTCTACCAGGATGTGTGCAGGGCTTTGTTTGGGCTCAGCTTTTCTTAAATGGGTTGTAAACCACTAAACTAAGCGATAAACTGTTATTACATGCAGATGCTAACGATAAAGTTATAATAACTTAGCATGACTGTATTATGAGCTTTACTCAATTTATTTTCACCCCTCAGCTCAAAAGTCATGTGTCTATGGTTTGCTCACATCATCATTTTCAATGGACAAAAATGGATGTAAACTGCAGCTTGACTTTGAGACAGTAAATGTAGGAAAACCATGGATCTTACTTTCAGTCTTTGACATCACTGCTATGCGACCACAAAGCTCAACTTAACTGTCATCAATAGATTTGTGTAAGAAGCTCAGTCAGGATTACTGCAGTTTTAAGTGTACAAGGACCCCTGGAAATCTGGATTTTCATTAGTTGGAAGGTAGGGATTAATATTCAGTGAATGATCATTGTCATTTGAAATGACTGTAAAATTGTATACAAAGATCTTGGAACTTACATCAAAATAAGAAAACAATAACTCACAATGCATGTTTCTTTGTATCTGTGTATAGTGAGTGAATCTGGTGGTAGAAAAAGGAAAGAGGGCATGGATGTGACCAAAACCACACAGTGTATATAAAGGGCTGTGAGGTGAGAGTGAGTTTATATGAAGGAGAGTGTGTCTGAATAAAACATGGAGCCGAACAACAGTCAGAATTACAAAACTCCTGCAAACTTCTACCTGTTGAAGATGTAGGATAATCCATCCATCATCTGAACCCACTTTGTCCTGGAGGGACACGGGGGGAGGGGCTGGAGCCTATCCCAGCTATCTACAGGTGTGACTAACGTTACACTCTGGACAGGTCAGACATAGAGTAATGCAAGTTAAAATTCTGAAACTTCATTTTACGGCATTTAGGTATATGCAAATGGACATTTTACATATTATGGCACTGTGTAGCTGTAATATTCACAAAGGAATCCAGAGGCAAACTGTGGATCCTACCCAAGTTTTTTTTTTTTTTTTTACTTCTTACCCTTTTAAGCACAAACATTAGTTTCTTGTAGGCGACTAAGATCATATCAGTGCAGCAGTCAGGCTCTGGTCAGTTTCACAGAGACAGACTTCTGAAAGGCCACTGCTCTGGCACTGACCTCTCTAACATGCACAGAACACCACCCTGACCTCATCACCTCTTTGTCTCCAAAAATTCAGACTGCAGTAAACTTCAAGGGCTTCATTTAGCAATAAAGAGAAAGTGATAAATTCTGTGTGTCCCCTGAGGGTTTCAAACTTAGAGATGTCCCCACAGGATAAGGGTCTCAGTAACCTCCGACCCCCCCAGGCCCCACTCCACAAATGCTCTTCTCTATGCTAGCTTGTCTTTACACAGATAACACGGGCTTCTGCCCTGCAGAGTTTATCTTTAAATAATAAGACTAATGAGAGTCCCACCTCAGAGAGGTGATCACTGGAGTCTCTACCCAGGCCTCTGTGTTCTTGGTTCAACAATAACAGATGACTCTGAGAGAACGCTGATACAGTTCACCTGGAGTTTAGTCATGGTTTCCATTTCAGAGATGATGCTGGAACAACGCCTAATCCAGCATATCTCAAAATATTTTAAGGATATTTTGGCCTAAAGGTCTTCTCAGATGTTGTTTTCTCTGCAGATTCAGGCTCCAGAAAAACTTTCCATAACACTGTAATCCATTTAAGAAAAACAACAACAACAAAAAACTCCTTTATGCCTGTCACACAACTTTCAGCAAGACTCTTCCTGCAGAGTTTTATACACATTATGGTTGAGGTTTTTGAACTGACAATAACATTTTCAGAGTGCTGTGGCAGTAATCCACTTCTATTTATTTATGTGTTGCTGGACTTCAGTTTAGACTCTTGTTAAACAAGGTTGCACTATTTTTATTAAGCCTATCAGGTGCAGGTAGATCATGCTATATATAGCACAAAATCTTTCTGTCTTATGTCTTTGGCAACATTCCCATGCCAGTGATGTTTGAGCCATTATTTAAGAGGAGGGTAGCCATAGCAACGGAGTAGATTAAAACAAATAAGCATGATGGAGCATCTGGCAGAAAAACAAATGTCCAAAATGAGTGTCTCAAGGTCCAAACAGAAATAAAACTTGGCTTATACTACCAATTCTAAGAAATCCATGCTTTGCATGAAATAAATCATTATTCAGAATACATCGTCTGCCCTAAAGACACATATTAATCCATAATAGCTAGCTAGTTCCTGTCTTTTTGAGAAAATCTCACTGCATTCTGTGATTCTGTTTGTGTGATTCCTTCCACTGCCAGATGGGGGCAACCTAAGTTTTGTACTGTATCTTTAAATTGGATTTTTATATAGTGTGTGCTTAGATTGGTGATAAAGCAGTGTAAGCAGAACAGATGGCTGTGATCACATGTGTTTGTATTTTACATTGAGGGCTTTTACAGTTAGTTTAAGGGGAGTTGGTTTAATAGTGGTTACAGACTGTCTTATCGTGTTTGTGTGTATTAGCTATACTGTGTAGTTGTGTCAATTCTGCAGTTCTGGAACAAAACAACCACATAATCCAAGGTAATAGGTGAAATTTAGATTGTGATCTCACACCATGCGGCCAAGTTCAGTTTAAATGTAAATATTTATGTGAGGACGCCGTCTGCCCGATGTGCTGTACATATGATACAGTGTATGTCGGTGTGCCGGCCTAGCAGCTGCTTTGTTTCTCAGAACAGTTAGAATAAGAAAATGGAAACAAAAAAGTGGAGAAATTAAGAGAAAACCACAAGATCAACTAAAATAAGCATGAAAAAAGAAAAAGAGAGCAGGAAAGGAAAAAAAAACAAAGTATGGAGGGAAACTCCACAAAGATATAGTGTGTTTTGATAGAGATTAAGAGAAAGAAAAGGAGATTGGTTGGGGATATGAGAATACACAGGCATAATTCTTTTTTTTTTTTAAAGGGAGCCTCAGGCAGCCATTTGGTTTGAGGAGAGGATGCATGTCCCTAAACTGCTGTAATGCTGAGGTCAGACAAAATGTGGATGGCAATAAATCTTTGTTGCCTCTAGGGTTGCTCCTCACTGCAAATACAGGACGCCTCATAAAACAAAGTTCTTCCCCACCTGAAGAATGATAATGGCAAAGCATGTGTATCCCATCATTTTTACAAGTCAGACTGGAAATGGTTAGCACTCTTTACTCTTCAGATCGTGACCAAATGTTGCATCCTTGTGTATACTCTAGATTTGTTGAGCTGTGACTTTCTGTGTGACATTTGGGGAGAGGGAGAGGGACGTTCACCCAGCACCACGGTCGGTCTGCACTTTGAAAATGCAAACAGATGTTTTTTTCAGTTCTGCTGTGAGCTGCAGACATCATGCTTTTTCAGAAAGATCTGATCTCCCTAAACCGTGCAGATAATGTCAGATTGACTCAAGTTTTCTGTCATCTTTGTTACAGCAAAGAAGTAAACTTTGTTTGTGGCACTTAGCAACAAACGATCATCTGAAAACTTGATTACATTACAGTGCATGTCTGCAGTTCACATCTGGACGAGTAGTCACAAAATTTCTTTAAGCTATAGTGAGGACTTGAATGCTGATCAGCAGCAGGTTTAGACTCTGTATGTCTATGGAGACATTCCCATTGTGGACATGCATGTACATGGAGCCAGAGCACCCTGTACAGAACACTTGGTGCCTCAAAAACATGAGGTGACCAATAGTGAGTGTTTAAAGGTTGTACCATATGGGAGTTTACTTACCGAGCCACTGCATCTCTGGTTGAGATCCATTTGCTGCGTGACATTCCTGCTGGTGTTCCTGCACTTCCTGTCTCTCTCTTCACAATCACTCCATCCATTAATAGCACATAGCTCCCAAAGAATCCTGTTAAAAGAAAACACAAGCACAGCCTTAAATATTTACTCAGAAGAAGAGACATCATTTTCTATCATATAAGTATTATATTATGCATAAAAAACGGATGTATTGATGCACTACATATCATTGTCTATCATATGTTACTAATTTATCAATGTTGGTTAGTACAACATTCATCCATCAAACCAGTAAGGAGAGGCCAGATCAGCCAGGAAAAGACTCGCACCACTCTCTCTGCTGGCTTAAACAGCAGGTTTGTTGGAGGTTTATTGTACAGAATCTCCACGGTATGACATGTCATTGACTTTTCTTTGACACAAAGACCTGGAACACTGGTCTTCACTGTGCTCATCTGTTGTAATCGCACAGAGCATATTGTGCTAGAACGTTCCTCTGAGCTCCTCTGTGTGCAGAATGCACAGTTTATTCCTTCACATCTGGCCATGTGCTTAGTTAAAGTAAAACACCGGGGCGCTCTGACCCCTTGTATAAGTTAATGGGCTGCTCTGGCAAGCTGGAATGTTTGACGTCACCTATTTTTCCCCCCTCGCCGCCTGCCTGCACTGTGAGAACCAGCCAAAACTTCTGTTTATTCACACAAACACATCTGATGTGTTTGATGGATGATGGAGATTTGTGTGTGATCATTCAAGCACTACTGGTTATGTTACAAAATTATAGGCTGTCAGTAGTTTAACGTACTTATCTCTGTGCACAACTAAAGGTTGGACAGGTGGTGCAGCTCATCCCTGCTCGCAGTGCATCAGTCTGTTGTGTTTAGTTTGATCAATGTGCAACATGGAGCTTTCCAGAGAGGATATGAAAACCACATGTTGGACAGTGTACCACAGGACTGTGATTTTTAAATCAAACAGCTCCACCTGGGAAAGTTAAAGAGGTACCGAAAACACTTCACACACTTTCTGAACACTTTTAAAGGCCAGTCTGCTTTTGCTTCATCTCTAAATAGGCGTCGGCCATTCTCTGCGGCATACAGCTCTATTTATCTGTGCAGACGGTTGTAGTGTGTGTTGTAGAGTTCAATAGAGACTGCGTGTGGTAATTTAGGAGCAACAAATACAATACATATCAATAAAAAAACATCAATAGCAGTGTCTCTTTCTAGGAATCATGATGTGGTTACCGTACCCATTCAACAAACCAATGATTGAGAAACTTAAGATTGTCCTTCTGAACACCCTTCTTGTCACCTATTGGACACTTGGTTGTCCTGGTTATGATTCCTAGCTACTCTAAACTATATGCAGCCTATAATAAGTTAAAAAAAAAAAACTTCACATAAATTGGTCTGAAGTCTTCGGATTTTGAACCGGGTCACAAGAAGAGGCGAAAATCTCTAAAACTAGCAGTTCACACCAAACAAACAGCACAGCAGGCCACAGGAAACTTATTTCGTTTTGTGGTGAACTGCACGTGTGTAATCAGACATCTGCAGCAAACAGAACAAACTTAAAGGAGCTGCGCTGTAACTTGTCCAAAAACAGAAACAAAGACAGCTAATGGAGACAAAGCATGCTCAGTACATGAGGTTTTGCACTGGTGTTGAACTTTGACCCCGTTGAACTTTGAGGTCAGCTTCTCTGTGAGCTTCTCTAATCGCTTATAATGATTCTTTTTAAAATGGTCACAGCTTATTTACTGCATGAACTGGAAATGTAATTTGCCGCAAGGCGGCGTGAGGACCTTCGATGTCTCTTCCAGATAAAGCTGCCTCAGCATTATTTATGCACATTTACACTCCAACTACCAGCTTCACTCTAAAGTCATGATAACATGGAGATGGAGGAGCAGAGACAGGCAGGAGAGGAAGAGGAGGAGGAGGAGGAGGAGGAGGAGGGGGCTGGATAATTCAGCAGACCACAGTCCTCCCATGGCTCAACATGGGATGGGGAACAGTTCATAGCTGTGGTTGCCTCTTTAAAAGGGAAGACGCGCGGGAGACGGGGGCCTGTTGATGGAAAAGCCTAGACATGTAATCAGTAAGCTACTTATTCATTTCAACTTTCCTGGCCTGAGCTCAACCCCCCCCCCTCCTCCAGATTCAGAGCTTTGTTTGTGGACGCCGTGCAGAGGAGCATGTTCAAACTAGACTCACAAATATTAAACAGACAGGAAGCTTTCCCTGACTTGAGTGAAAAAAGGGAAAATAACAGGCTGTTAACAACAAGTCAAAGAACGGTGCATGTCCTTATTTCTAAACCTGGAAACAGCTGCTGGTATGGACAGCTTTATCAGCAGAGCAGGCACAGGTTGGGATAAAGGTCCTTCATGGATGGGAGAATAATGTTTGGCTGTGACACCAGTGTCTTCAGAGCAGCTGCTGCAAAACAGCTGTAACTCATCTGCATCTGGACCGGTGATCCTGGCAGCATTAAGCACATCAGCAAGGGGCAAGAAATGAAGATTTCATAAAAAGTGTCTTGAAAATGACAGTATTGGTTTAAGGCCTTCTTCTCAAAAGGAAGTAGCCTAAAAATGACTCATACTTTCCATAATGTCATTTTCTAACCTCTCAACTCCTGGCTGCCATCTCTTCTCCCCAAACACTCCTCTGTCTGTTTCCAGACATAAGGGAAAATCCATAAACTATCCCCCCCTTTTGCTGCCTCACATCTGCCAGCTACATCAGGACAGTAGTTTCCCCACACAGTCGGGATGTTGAGTTCTTTGTTATCTGGTTAAATGACAGCAGCGGAGCAGACACGCGAGTCATGTCTCAGAGCTCCATGTTTTAAACCAGAGGAGGAAATCGTCTGCACCTCTTATAGCTGACTAGTGGAAAGAAAGATCAAGATGGAGAGGTAGGAAGGGGAGCATGCCTTCTCGGCGCTGTCATGACGCGTTTCTTTTTTTAACGGCGTCTGTGGAAAAGTGTGGAATGAATTAACTGAGAGGAGGGGAAAAAGTGAACGTCCCCTTACTCCTCCTCCTCCTCCTCTTCCTCCACCTCCTCTAAGGCTTGTGGTGGGGTTTTTAAGACCACACTAAAAACCGCACTTCTCTTCCAGTAAATTTCTAACTCTCCCAACATGGAATCTCAACAGGACAAATGGCTCTGCAGCTACCTGACGTTTTTATGTCTCAGCCTAAAGTGAGGGCCTAAAGTTACACTCCTATACAGACAGCATGTACCTGAATGAGATTTTAGCATGAGCTGTTTTTATGCTGGTGATTGGCTGTTTTAGGCAGGAAATGAAACTTTGTCATAGACAGCTGACAATCCCTTCAGGGTGTATTTGGTGTGTTGATCTTGTGAATAAACACAGCTGGGAGAGAGAAAAATGGAGATAAAGGACACGCGGGTGATGGCCCAAGCTCTCATTTACAGTTGGAGCCTTGTGTGTTTGGCTGAACACGACTGAATGTTTATTAGCATTTTTTCCCACATGATTACATATAGTCATAATATTTGTTCTGACATAAGAGGCCACATTTAGAGAGAAACTGAGCAACAATAATGACTTACAGTATAAGGGGGGGGGGGTGCACACATCAGAGCTACTGTATACCTGCATTTAACATAATGTAATGAGCTTAAACAGCATCTGATTACATGGTGCATTTGTGCAGCACCCAAGCTCAGTGGTTCCTTTAATTAGAGGAATTTCAAAGCTCTCCATGTTGTCTTGTTGAGGCAGGTTTAGAAGTGATGCATCAGACTTTCTTTAGCCTCATTTATTTTGCCTGCATCTCAAGAAAGAGATCCATCACTCACTTAACACTTCTACAGTATACTTATGGGGAGGAATGATATTATGGGCCTCCATCCATGTTTTGTTTTATAGTATCAATGGGACTAACATGGTTAAATAAAGGCTTTAAAAAATAGAATCCTAGATGTGGTTGCATACTGAATACTTGAAAAGTACAAACTTACAACTTTTAGTGTCAGAATGTTCAGATGATGTGTGCTGTGACACATGCACAGCTTGGTACAACCACTAAGGGAAGTGCAATATCTCTACATTATTTTACATTTATTGATTTTAGTTACCAGCTGACTGTATACAATCATATACACAACAGCACCAACTAAAAACAACAACAACAAACTGACAGTGTAACCACGAGGCAGAGACTCATATGACAGGGTATCATAGGATATAATGATATAAGCTGTAATATATCTAAAGGCAGCATTGAAAGCTGGGTCATGTTCAGTCAAATCGAAGGGTTCAGCAAAGTTGAATGGCACATTTCTTGCAGTCTGCACACATGGCCCCCTAAATTAGTTTTTTTCTTTTTCATTTGATCCCACACGTTCAAAAAAAACTTCTTTTACCTGACTGTGGCAGCTCTAAGGGGGCTTCCAGACTATACTGAGTGAGGCAGGCTGAGGTCATCCCTCTCCATGGGCTTGAATCCATGCTCTCCTGCTAAATGTAGCATCTGCAGCAGTAGCATTTCCTGCCTGCTGCCTTCTACTTCCTGCAGCTGGTTAACCTGTCTTACCTGCTGCCTAAAAGCTAAGCGCTGCCACCTGCTGTTTATAAGAGGAACAGGTAACAGATTTTCTGTGGGAATCTTAGACACACCCACCACAGACCAGAGGACTCCATACACATACACTTCTATGGTTTTTGTTTTTTTTTTGGTTTCTGGCTGCATATTATCAGAAGAAAAAGAATACATTTGAGTTGGGTTTGGTCAGCACTGTGTTATCTGTCAGTTAAAAGTATGAATCTAAAGTAGGACATCTGGGAGGAGCAGCTGCTTTATAGGTGGCTGCAGGTTTCTCTCTCTCTCCTGATCCTCTGGAGGAAATGACCTCATGTCTAACTGCTGGAGACATCCCAGCAGCAACAGTTCAAGTTTTCCAGACCTGCTCTGTCTCACAGTGTGTAGAAGTGTGTGTTGTTTGTGTTTTTCTCTGCACAGTTTGTGCCTGTTGCAATAGCCCTGAACCCCCTGTAACACATGTAATGATTCAAAAATGTCTTTCTCCATACCTGTCTGACTGTATTTATTTATTTATTTAAAAAATATCTCCTCCATCAGGAGATGGCCTGAGCTGCGCGGTCGACGGCCAGGTGTACACAAACAGGGACATTTGGAAACCAGAGCCATGTCGGATCTGCGTTTGTGACAGCGGGCAGGTCCTTTGTGATGAGATCCAGTGCGATGACCTGACCAATTGTGAGAAGATGGTGGTCCCAGAGGGCGAGTGCTGCCCCGTCTGTCAGAGCGACGCAGCCACTGGCGGCGGGCAGGATAGCTTCGGTGAGCTGCTCATGATAGGTTCAGCTGCTTAAGCTGCTTTCACGTGATTCATTAAAATGTCATTTTCTTTCATACAGGTGGGGGCAGAATTTATAAGGTAGGCCACAGCTGGATGACACTTCATCAGGTTTGCTGGTATTGCAGGTGTTTCTAACTTCTCTCTGGTTACTGTGTGTGTATTCAGGGTCAGAAAGGAGAACCTGGGGATGTTCCACTGGTGAGTTAAACACACTTTACATATTTTACCTTTAAAAAAGTTTAAACCGAGCTCTAATTGGTGTGTTTTGTCATACACCTGCAGGTGACTGGTATCAGGGGCCGCCCTGGACCTATGGTGAGCACTGTGTTTTGATGGTTATCCACCTCAGCGGACACTAGATGGCATAAGAGGACAGTACCTTGTGCATAACTTTACCTTAAAAGGAGCTCCAATCATTTGTGGGATTTGAGCACATATACACATGCTGTGATTGCAGTATCATTACAGGATTTTTTGTTGTTGTTTGTTATGACAGGGAGCTCCAGGACCAGCAGGAGAAAGAGGATCTCGTGGAAACAAAGGAAGACCTGTAGGTGACATCTGGAAGACATAAAGAGTCAGGGGGTTATAGGGGATGTTACACACATAGTAAAATGATATGACTGACCAATTATGATTATGTTATAGGAGCTTCTTGTGTTTTAGTGAATATATAAACATGCACAGCATCTTTCCTTTATATGGACACTATCATGTGTATTATGTATTCCCCTGAGGGTGCCTCTGCTCCCAAAAATAGCTGGCATTTGACTTCCTGGATCAACTACTTTACTGTTAAAGTGGTCAAACTAAAAAAAAAAAATAGCACAACAACATAAAAACTGTTCAAGGGCAAGAGACTAACAATCAAAATGTAATGCAATGTGGAAAGTTGATGTATAATGTGCTTAGCAAAGCAAAATCATGAGCAGGGTGATGAATGAATGTGCCCCTCTTGGTGGACTTGAGCGCAGCGTTTTTCTGGTGATTTATTAGTATATAACCCATAGTCGCCCCCCCCCCCCCCCCCCCCCCCCACTGCTGCACACAATTTAGAGCTCATAAACAAACTCAAGTGTATCAAAGTGTAATGACAAGTTCCACTCTAAATCCTGGCTACACTGATTAACGTATTGATCCTCATTTCCATCTTTAACTTTGCTTAAATGAACTTTAGAGTCAAAATTGAGAACACAATTGTACCAGAAGTAATAAATCAATGTCAGACCGAGTTTTTTAAACAAGTGAATCAGCGTCTCTCTCTCTCTCTCTCTCTCTCTCTCTGTTTCATTTTTTTCCACCTTTCTTTACTTCCTAGGGACTGCGGGGCCCTGCCGGTTATGATGGAGAGCCAGGTATACCGGGTCAGCCTGGTGAGGCAGGACCTCCAGGTCCTCCAGCGCACCCAGGGGTGAGCATCCACATTGCTATCAGATAAATGACATTGTTCTTGTACAAATAGGAAAAGAAAAAAATTAACCCGAAGTGTTTTACCTGCAGGGCCTAGGATCCCAGATGGCTCAGGGCTTTGATGGAAAAACAGGACCCCAAGCCATGTTAAGTGGCTCAAGGGTAGGAGAAAGTCAGCAGAACGTGAACTTAATGTGTTTCCTGAACCCCTAAGCACAAAACTGAAGCATGATTTGTCTTTTAAAATTAGCTTTCAGTCTGTATTGGAAAATGATTTTTCCTGCTTGCAGCTGCAGCACACAACAGTGGCAATTAAGAGCAGCCCAGAGGAACAGAGTCACACATACATGCACCGGATCACCAATACTTTAATACTTCCTTAACAGAGGCTCTGAGGGTTGTAATTATGTATTGAAGAGACAGAAAATCTGATTTAAAAGTGTAAAATGTCTCCTGTTTGCACATTTGCTAAGTGGGATGTCAGAACAGAAGGCCAATAACCTGCGAGTTTGAGCTATAGAAACGCTTAGCACCATTTTTCTGTATGGTCACCAAACATAGACGGTGTTTCTCGTAGGATCACAAGACAACACACACCCTTTTGTCACAACAAGGTCTCCAATCCATTTTGTTAATGCACAGATCTGGAAAGCTCTGTTGATGTGATTTTGGCATGTTTTGCAGGGAGAAGCAGGAACCAGAGGTCCACCTGGACCGAATGGTTCACCTGTAAGTCCACACACAGTGCAGTAAACACCACTAATAGTTATTTTTTTGTTCTTCCTGTTAATCGTTAATCGTTCTAATTTTTTGTTTGTTATTTAAAGGGACAACCTGGACCACAAGGACCTCCTGGAGATGTTGGTGATTCAGGCCAAATGGTAAAACATCATCCCTTTCTACATTTTGAAAATGATTTTGTATTCTTTTTTTAATTTTGGTAACCTACCCATGAGGACACAACACCTGCTGCATATACACAGTTGGGCTGACCTGAGTAGATTTTAATGTTCACAATGATGGGTAGGTGCTGGATGTTAACAGTCTGACTGCTTTTAACAGGGTTCACCTGGACAGAGGGGACCTGAGGGACCTGCAGGAAAACCGGGCGAAGATGTAAGTCAGCTTTTTGAGTGTTTGTCTTGGTGGACAAAGACAAATCTCACTTTATCATGATGTAGGAGTCAGGAACTTTAGACATGGCTGTCAGACACAACTAAATAAATTTGTTCCAGCCCTGCCTCTAGTAAACCAAGTGTGGTTAGAGGCCCTTTGAGAGCTCTTTATTACATTTTCACAGCCCAACATTTTGCAGCCAAATATAAAATGTAAATGTGCTCACACAGGGAGAACCAGGCAAACCAGGAAATGCTGGAGAAGTTGGATTCCCTGGATCAGCAGTAAGCTTCTCTAACTTTCTCATAAAAGACTCTTGAGAAGTAACAAATAATTTTTTTCTAACATGTAAACATATTTTAGGGGCCTAGAGGATTCCCCGGTACACCTGGACCTCCAGGCCTGAAAGGCCACAGAGTGAGTCTGAACAAACAAGGATCAATAGCACACGAGTAATTGTAATTATTTGCTCTGCACGTACAACATAAAGATGTTTACCCTCTGTTTTTTTCACAGGGTCATGGTGGACCAATTGGCCAGAAAGGTGAAACTGGAGCCCTTGGATCCAAAGTACGAGTCACATGCTTCTCTTTTTCAGCCTGTTTGTTGACCGTTTAATAAAATCCTGAAGTATCGTGTGTCCTGTTGTTTTTCAGGGTGCCACAGGACCTCCTGGTCCAATGGGTGGACCCGGACCAATGGTAAGTAAAGTTCCTAAATCTCCTCTGAAGCCTCTGTGTAACTTTGAGTTTACCATGCTTATATGCAGCAGATGTGCACATTCTGATTCTGCTCTTATCCTGAGTTTCTATGCCTGTACCCAGTGCACTGTAAATAAGGTTCTCTGAACTTCCTAACTTTGAACGTATGTATGAAATAGAGGACAGCTGTAATTTATCACTGTCTGTGAACAACAGGGGCCTGCTGGGATGCCGGGAGAGAGAGGACGCCCTGGACCTGGCGGTATAGCAGTAAGGACAATGACAGCTGCAATACAATTTTTTCCTGCTATTGTCCAGAAGTAACAATTAAAAAAAGTTGCATGTAAAAAAGGTAATTACACCATGATGCATGAATCAAAGTGATTTGCTTTTGTCTCTCAGGGCAAACGTGGTCCTCCTGGTAACATTGGGAAACCTGGTTCAATGGTAAGACAGGATCCACAGATAGCAGAGCTGCTTACAGATATAAGCCATGCAGATCACAATTTTACCATTTATCATGTGATTGCACATTTCCAGGGTCACAATAATATAGTAACATCTTGCTGTTTGTTAACAGGGCCCCTTGGGTCTCAACGGTCCACCTGGATATCCAGGAACTCCTGGAATGAAGGCAAGTATTTGAGAAGGCACTTTGACCACCTATATGCTGTCACAGTCAAATGTATTGCACAACTATACTCAACATTGTACTGGGTAACTGTCTTCCACAGGGACAACCAGGCCCTACAGGTGTCCGTGGTCCAGAGGGTCCACAGGGACAGAGAGGAGAGACAGGTCACCAGGGAAGAGCTGGATCTGTTGGCCTTGGGGTTAATGTCTTATTTTTACTTACACATCACAATCAGCACACTATAATAAGACTATATACCAGCACATGATAAGTTAATCTAATTAGAGAACTTTTGTTTCAAAGGGACCCATAGGTGCAGATGGAGGTCCAGGTGCCAAAGGTCCAGTGGTAAGTACATACTTATTTAAATCACTTAAAGTTATGCATAGGAAAACACCAACATGATAAAAACATTTCTTTACAGGGTAATCGTGGTCCACAAGGTCAAGGCGGCCATTCTGGACCCGCAGGCCCACCAGGACCTCAGGGAAGCACTGGTCAGCCTGGTATCAAAGGACAACTGGTAAAGTTTTGACTGAATTCTGCTTTTAACTGTTGACTGTTTTTAATGAACAGGGACTTACATTTGTGCCCTTCTGTTTCAAAGGGAGACGTAGGTGTCCCGGGATTTAAAGGAGAGGCTGGACCTAAAGGAGAACTCGTAAGAATCAAATCAATGTTTTGTTCATCAAAAACTATCACAGAGGAAGATTTAATTTGTAGAAAGGTTAGACCTTCCTCTCTGCCTCAGTGTGTGTTCTGATTTGTGTGTTGTGAATTGCTCAGGGTCCTCCAGGCTCCCAGGGAGTACTCGGACCACAGGGTGAGGAAGGAAAACGAGGACAACGGGGAGACCCCGGGTCTGTTGGCCCTCCTGGTCCCGTCGGTGAGAGAGTGAGTCAGCATTCTGCTTATATTTATCTCTCATATAGTTGTGTTTTCCAGGGCAGAGGTCAAGCTCTATAATGAATTCAGTCCAGAACAGTAATTGCTTTGGGGAGAAAAAAAAATAATTCCAAACCCATTTGAGTAAATCAGTGTGTGAAATTGGAAATGCTCAAATTTAGGTGGGGAATAGACAGTATTTACTTATAGGTAGTTGCAAATATGGCACTATCGCCTCACAGCAGGCTGGTATATCTTTGAGTCAGGCGGGCTGCTATGACCTTTCTGACTTCTTCAGATGTCTGTTTTAAAAGTTTGGTGGACTAGAGAGTTAAGCTTATCAACAGATTTTATTTTTAATGAAAAGACAATCTGGCGATTAAAGTGATAAGACATCTATTTTCAGGGAGCTCCCGGGAACCGAGGATTCCCTGGTGCGGATGGCCTACCAGGACCCAAGGTAGAGTCTACCTACTGTAACACCAGTATACTAACACCATACTCAATTGTATTCAGATATTTGATTTGACAAATGGAATAAACATCTATTTCTTTTTTGAAAGGGTGCTCAAGGAGATCGTGGATCATCTGGCCCACCGGGGCCAAAGGGTTCTTTGGGAGACCCAGGACGTACAGGAGAACCTGGTCTACCAGGTGCAAGGGTAACACAAGAGCTTTTTAATTTTAGGCTACAGTATCTTTTAACTCATTTAATACACTAAAATATTTATTGTCTCAATTTCTAATACTCACACTGTGGTCGATTTCCGTTCAGGGACTAACTGGCACCCCTGGAGTCCAGGGAGCAGAAGGAAAGCCAGGACCACTGGTAGGTCAAAATGCCAACTCTAAATTAGATGTGTCTTAATTAATCACTAAAGACTATTTTGCAGTTATAATTAATCTGTTTGTGTCTTATTAAGGGTGCCCCTGGTGAGGATGGTCGACCAGGCACTGCTGGCTCCATCGGAAACAGAGGACCAGCAGGAATCATGGGAGTTCCAGGCCCCAAAGGCTTTAACGTAAGACTGTGCCAAACAATTTGATAGTCACATCGGTCCCGTTTCTAATTCAGAACATGTTTAACTCTCACAGGGTGACCCAGGAAAGACAGGAGAACAGGGAGCGCCTGGAGTGCTAGGTCAAAGAGTGAGTACTGTTTATGAATGTAAACTATTTATTTACACTGAGATAATATATACACAGACATAACTGGATAGATTGTGTTTTGTATTATGTTACTGTAACATGGTCACACAAGTCATTAAGTAGGTCATCTAAGAAAAACCATCAGACACCCTAAGGAGATTGATCATCCCCTCCAGATATGTGATGGGTAGGTTTTCATAACTTTTACTTTGTCCTCAGGGTCCTCCAGGAAAAGATGGAGAAGTTGGCCCTGCAGGCCCCCCTGGTCCACCTGTAAGTGTCTGATGGCTTTTTTTTTTTTTTTTGAATACATTCAATATCCAAGAACTTTTTCTTGCTGTTACAAATGACACTGAAGTGACTACCATCTCTCAAAGGGTGTTGCTGGAGACAGAGGAGAGCAGGGCCCACCTGGTGTAAATGGATTCCAGGTGCGTAGTTGTTTCACAGTACAGTACACTGACGACGTAGTTGCAGTGTTTTGACAGTTTGTTTTGTGTTCTTAGGGTTTGCCTGGAAATCAAGGCCCCCCTGGAGAGTCCGGAAAGCCAGGTGACCAAGTGAGTCCAACAACAACTGGCGACACAGATTTTAAATAATTTGAAATTTGCTGTTGTTTGTATGGATGATACAACCATCTTTTCCTTACAGGGTATTCCTGGAGAGCTTGGTGCTGTTGGTCAGATTGGACCAAGGGTAAGTAATCTGAATTCAGGTCTTGACCTCTATGATAGATAGTGATGGACTGAGACTTAACTTGTTTCTGTTCTCCAGGGAGAGCGTGGTATTCCTGGGGAGAGGGGAGAACTGGGTCCAACTGGTCTGCAAGGACCTAAAGGAATTCCAGGTGCACCTGGTCCAGATGGACCAAAGGTACTATTACTAATGGGGTGTTCTATGTACAACGCAAAAGCATAGAAAGACCTGAGGCAAGCTGAAATGTTTTTTATGTCTGTCACTGAAGGGTAGCCCTGGGCCCACTGGTGCTCTTGGTGATGCGGGTCCACCGGGTCTTCAGGGAATGCCAGGAGAACGGGGAATCTCTGGTCCTCCTGGGCCAAAAGGGGACAGAGTAAGTAACAAGTCTTTGCAAAAAACCATCACTCGTGCTCAAGTAACGTTATTGCCACTTACAGTTTTTTTTTTGCCTTCGTTCAGGGAGCAATTGGTGAGAAAGGATCAGAGGGTACACCAGGAAATGATGGTGCCAGGGTAAGCAAAACACCTCATACTCTCAAACACATTTTCCCGGCACTTATAATACACTGTGACAATGCAAGCTCCAGACTTGTCACAGCTTGTTTTAAAAAAATGCATCATCTGACTTGACTGCACAAGTTACTGTGGTACAATGGTGATAAACAAAGAGTCTTATATCCTGATTTCTCTGCCGTCAACAGGGAGCACCAGGTCCCGTTGGCCCTGCAGGATCTGCTGGACCCAGTGGTGAGAAGGTAGAGTCTTACTTTTCTAACCCATGTTAAAAGACTGATAGAAGTGTGTTGTTTCCCAGGATGCTGTACCCACTCAAGTATCTTTGTCAATTGTTGCTCTTACAAACATAAACAAGTCTAGATTAATGCAACAAAATAAAACAAACAATCAATGACTTTCTCTACAGGGAGAACCTGGACCCAAAGGACCATCTGGACCTCCTGGATCCAGAGGAGTGCCTGTGCGTACGCCATCTTGTATCATCTTGCACGTCATGTTCATTTTAGCCATGTGACAATAACATTTGTCTTTTGCTGCAGGGAGCAAGAGGTGACCCTGGCCCAATTGGTGCTGTTGGGTTTGCTGGACCCCCTGTAAGTATAAAGGACCTGCCCTGTTTCAGTAAACATATCTGTGGCACATAAGATGGAGGTGAAAACAGAAGAAGCTATTTTTAGCTATTTTTACCAATGTTACCTACTGCTCACAGGGTCCTGATGGTCAACCTGGAGTCAAGGGAGAACCTGGAGAGCAAGGCCAGAAAGGAGACGCTGGGTCTCCTGGGCCACAAGGGTTGGCTGGTGCTCATGGGCCTCCTGTGAGTTGAAGAAATTTCACAAAGTTGTTGTTGTTAATATGCCTTTCTATATTAGATTTATCAATTTTCGAGATTCTCTGATGAAATGTTGGTTTTAGGGGCCAGTTGGTGTTGCTGGACTGAAAGGAGGAAGAGGAACACAAGGTGCACCGGTAAGGTCCTTTCATAATTACATGATGAAAGAGTCTTTATGATTGTTCATTTTATCTTACTGAGATTTTTTTTTCTTGCAGGGCCCCACTGGTTTCCCTGGATCTGCGGGACGAGTTGGACCACCAGGCCCTACTGTAAGTATGGCCCTGAAACTGTATAACAAGTCTGCACGACAGGACAATGCAACAGTGTCACTAATGTCTAACACCTGTACATCTATAATCAATCACTGCTCTGTACTGATGTGTACAATATGTCAAATATCTGTCCTATATAGTCCTTCTGGAGAATCTTTTGGATCATCAGACAGCAATGTTTTTCTATACATGTTTTAACCCAACCCCTTTATGACTGAATCTAGGGTCCAGTAGGAGAACCCGGTCCCCTGGGACCTCCAGGAAAAGAAGGCCCTGCTGGACTGCGTGGAGATCACGGACCTCCAGGAAGACAAGGAGAGCGTGGACCTCCGGGACCATCAGGAAGTCCAGGAGACAAAGGGGACTCTGGAGAAGATGGCCCAACGGTAATCTGGTGTTACTGTGAACAGATTTGAATTTTTGCCACAATATTCAAATTAAACATTTTAATGTTTAATTCTTATATAATTTGGTGTCTGCTTTAGGGTCCTGACGGTCCTCCAGGCCCAGCTGGAACCACAGGACAGAGAGGCATTGTGGGCCTTCCTGGTCAGAGAGGAGAACGTGGGATGCCGGGACTTCCAGGACCAGCGGTGTGTGTCCATGAATTCCTCTTTTTATTTTCCAGCTTTTGTTGCGGTACACTATGTAGATCGTACTTGTGTTTTTGGCTGCATTACGAGGTGTCTGATCTCTTTTCATAGGGTCCCCCAGGAAAACAGGGATCAGCAGGATCAACAGGAGAGAAAGGCCCTCCAGGTCCAGTTGGTGTTCCCGGTGCTAAAGGACCTCGTGGTGATCCTGGTCCTGACGTATGTCCATATGTTCAAAATGACTGTTCTCCAGATAAATCATCACAGCTCTCTCAATGATTGCATCTGTCTGGTCCTCAGGGTCCTGCAGGATCTGATGGCCCACCAGGGAAGGATGGTGTTCTGGGACAAAGGGTAACATGAACATGCAGTCAGAATGTGATCGGAGTGTTTCTTTGTGTATTAGAAGTTACTTATAAGAGTTACATTTTCAGGGAGACAGAGGAGATCATGGTCCAGAGGGCTTGGTTGGTCCTCAGGGACTTCCTGGACCTCCCGGTCCTGTTGGTGCAACGGGTGAAGCTGGAAAGAGAGGAGAGCCTGTAAGTGGTCTCTCACCTTATTCCCTTCCGTTTTTAGACACATACTTCTTGCTGTAATCCGCAAAATCTGTAGGGGAAGTCCCTCAGTGTTGGCAGAGGTCCATGTTCTTCAGCAGCTTTTTCATAATTCTGCTTATTTGCAGGGCTCAAGAGGACCTCCTGGACCACCTGGTTCAGCTGGAAAGAGAGGATTAGTGGTAAGTCTTCCTGTTGAGGTTATGTGAAGTGTTCTGGTTTCTGAGCTGACTTAAAAGTAAATTATGTGTCAGATAAACATTCCTGCTGATGTAAGTGCCGAGTCGCAGTAAACATGTGGCCAATCTTTTCTAATGCAGGGACCCCAAGGACCAAGAGGAGATAAGGGTGACCTGGGTGATCATGGAGAAAGAGGGCAGAAGGGACACAGAGGCTTCACTGGTTTGCAGGGTCTCCCTGGTCCTCCGGTAAGTTAAAGTGAAGCTCAGCATTCTGATAGTTGTACTATTTCTCTATCAGCAGCCAAAGGAGCTCGGAGGTGCAAATGCAGCGTGCCAGTGATCACAAATGCATTCAATTAACTTTCTTGAATGAATTTCCTTTCATAAAAATTCTGTCATTGTTGCTGAGATATCACAGCTTGATGTGTCTAACTCAGTTAAAAGTGGGAGACACTTAGAAACAGTTAAGAAAGTTAAATGTTTTCCAGCTAGGAGTGATTTTTCAGAGTCAGATACATTTTGCTCTGTCTCTGTGAAAGGACCTTGCAGTTAAGCTATTATCTAACTGACAGGAGGTTAATAGGAGGCTGGAGCCTGCTGACATCGGGTAAGAGGAGGAGTACACCCAGAGTGGGCTGCCAATCAATCACAAGGCTGACACTTTAGAGTTTCCAATGATCCAAACCACCGTGTCACAGGAAGGTGGCAGAGCAGACAGTCATACAATTTAGAGTAATTCTGTCACTCCATCCCGAAGCTACGAAAAAACAATCCCAGGCCACAAGATTAATTGGATTATTTATTTCTTGCTTTTTAGGGTACAACCGGTGAGCAGGGAGCTCCAGGAATTGTTGGACCAAGTGGCCCAAAGGTAAAAGCTACACTTTATGTTACACATTAATGTTCTAATCCTGATACTAAAAGCTAATAATGCATTCTTGGAATACAATTCAGGGGCCTCCTGGACCATCTGGACCTTCTGGAAAGGAGGGATACATGGGACAGCCCGGGCCGATGGGACCTCCAGGATCCCGTGGACTCAGTGGTGAAATTGGTCCAGAGGTGCAATTTTTATATTATTGTAAAACTCATAAAATACTGTTTTAAACAGTCAGGGAGATTAAACTGCTGAACATATATCCAACAGATGTTTAGTAAGATTTGGATTCCTCAAACTGTCTCCGTCTTGTCTATAGGGCCCTCCAGGAGAGCCTGGACCCCCAGGCCCCCCAGGTTCCCCGGGACCTCCCACTGCAGCTATGGATGACCTCTTTGATGGCCCTCACGATTACGACTCTGGGCCCCCACCTCCTCCTGAGTTTAGCGAAGACGAAGCTCTGCCCAACAGCAACTCCTCCACCATAGTGCCCATCGACCCTGGAGTGCAGGCCACCCTGAAGGCCCTCAGCAGCCAGATCGACAGCATGAAGAGCCCAGACGGCAGCAGGAAACATCCTGCCAGGACATGTGATGACCTGAAGAGATGCTACCCCATGAAGAAGAGCGGTAAGTCTGAAGATCCCACATTAGCCCCACATTTTAACCAGCATGGTCAATACGTGTTAAAATGACCACTCCCTGGTGGTTTTGTTCTGTAGGCGAGTACTGGGTAGATCCAAACCAAGGCAGTGCAGAGGATGCAATCAAAGTGCACTGCAACATGGACACCGGAGAGACCTGCATCTCTGCCAACCCATCCAGCATACCTCGCAAAGTGTGGTGGACTTCCTCCAGGAATAAACCTGTATGGTTTGGAGCCGACATGAACCGCGGATCACACGTGAGCAGTTACACTTTCATGATGTCTGCATGTGAGAAAAGCAGGGGTTGTGTGAGGAACATTTGTGTTAACTTACTGTTTATGTTTCTAGTTCACTTATGGCAACAAGGATCATTCGCTGAACGCCATGACGGTGCAGATGACCTTCCTCCGCCTGCTCTCCAAAGAGGCGTCCCAGGCCATCACCTACCACTGCAAGAACTCTGTAGGATACAAGGATGAGAAGGTGGACAACTTTAAGAAAGCGGTCATCCTCAAAGGCTCCGATGACCATGAGCTCAAAGCAGAGGGAAACAGCCGCTTTAGATACACAGTGCTGGAGGACTCCTGCTCAGTAAGTCCAAAACCAACAATGAGGTAGCACTAGAAGGCAACATGTAGCAAAAAGTGACAGTAATCAATAATCCTTCATGTTAACACTGGATCAGTCTAATTCTTGTGTAAGAGGTAACTAGTGGTGTATTTTGTCAAATTTCTATGGTGAGTTTTAGCAACTTTATGAAACCATCTCTGCTATTTCGAGCAGTTCAGTTTCGCATCAGTTCTTGGCCTTGGCCTTTGTGGAAATTTATGAGCCGACTATGAAATAAATGTGACACTAAGGTGTGTTAAACTGTGTTACTGAACCTCTGTTTGTCTCTCATTTCACAGCAAGCAAATGGCAACTGGGGAAAGACAGTGTTTGAGTACAGGACACAGAAAACAGCAAGACTTCCCATTGTGGATATTGCCCCTGTGGACATTGGTGGCCCGGATCAAGAGTTCGGTGTTGATATCGGGCCCGTGTGCTTCTTGTAAAAGGTCATCAGCAGAATCCTGAGACTTACTGAACTGACAAGCTGACACGATCAGCCACGTTGTACATAACGAGTACTGAGGACTATTCTGGCCCTGTGGCGAGATATTTATTGTGCCTTTCAACCCAGTTCAAGACATCGAAGATTTGTAGAATGAATGCTTTGGAATTTACCTAAAAAAAAAAAAAAATTGGTAAAAGTCAGAATCATTCCTTTGTCGTGTTGTGTATGTTTGACTCCAAACACCCTTACCCTTTATTTTTATTTCCTGAAACATTGCCAAAAAAATATAAAATAAAAAGCTCTTTAAAACATTACTTATAACTGCTGTTAAAAAAGCCCAGCACATTTCCACTAAAGCTACATCAAATGTCCCACCACTACTTATTTCCACAGATCTTTTTCTTATTTTAAATGTTTAAAAAAATATATATAGAAAACAAAAATCATTGTGGTGCTATTGAGGAAAAAAATACAGCCGCGATGCATTAAGTGGCGCAGGTATATTTTCTCAAGACAGTTTTCATGTGTCCAACTGCGCAAAAGACGCAGTCAGACTGTCGAGTACTCAGTGTTAGCTACCTCGTCACCGAAACTGAGAAAACAATGACACTACATGTAAATCTTTTTTTTTTTTTTTTTAATTTTACAGGTGCTGTTTTTGTACGTAGTGTGATCCTTGTTGCACTTATCTCCCTCCCTCCCCCTCAAAAGCTACGCGGTACAGGGCAGAGGGTTTGGGGGATGCCAATAAAGATCTTTCTGTCAACAATGGAGAGATAAATAAGGTGTCTTGTGAGTGGTGATTTGTTATGTTTTCCCCCCTTCAACTTCAATATGGTACAGTAAAAGGTAGCACAGAATATATATTTTTATGCATGTCAGTTCCTCCCCCCATTTTTTTTGCAGTATCCTGGATTATATGCTCTTGAAATCCTTCTTTTTTTATTATCAGTTTCATAGAATAATAAGATGGCTGTGAGTGCCTGTTTGCTTTGTATTTCTTGCTATGCAACAAATTAAACAAAATGCTTGTTAATCCCCCCCAGCTCCTGTCATATTAATTGAGGTATAGTCAGGTCATTTTGCACACAAACTAAAAAAACAAAGATAAATTTACTTGACACAGTTCAACAGTTGTTTCTAATGTATGCAGTTTGTTTTAAATTCTTATGAATGTGCCTTCAAGACACTCCACTGTGATCATTTAATTCAAATTTGACTATATTTATTATAGATTTGTGAGAATTTTGTGTGCTGCCTAACACCCCCGAGGCAGAGGAGGAGGAGTAGGAGGAGGAGTAACGTCAGAAGGCTTTCCACACTGGAAGAAGATCTTTTCAAAAATAAATATTAAAAATCTCCCTCTCTCTGCCTGATCATTTGGTACTTTAATAATGCACCAGTCATTTCAGCCTCCAGAGGGATATAAAAGAAAATGAGTAATGAGCGATGTGATTTCAGAGCTCAACAGTAGCTGAAGAATTAGGACAGATACAACTCGCCTGTGACAGTCGGTCAGTCTAATAATTATACGGGAGAGATCTAAGCGACCTGAATTGTATAATTACAGGAAGAGAATCATTGAGCATAATGGATTATTGAAACTGGGAATGCTTTCAATTGTCACATTAGTGCCTGCTGTTCAACTCAGCAAGGTACTCACAGAAATGTACATGGATTCAGTGGCTGGCCAGCATTGTCAAAACCAAGAAGACACTCTTTCGAGGACATCAAGAAGACAGCTTAAAAAGAAGCCTGAAAAATATTGGGAGGCTGAGACTTACACTGACAATGCAGCCATTACATCACACATCTGACAGTGATCCTAAATAAAAACCTAGATCCTGAAGATGCCTAAGAACTGAGATGTCTTGAGTTAGTGTTTGTAAGTGAATAAATAGTTAAGTGTGTCTGCAAATATGTTTTATAACTGGTGGGACATTTAAAACTGAACAAAAACCTTCTGTTCGGTTGTCAAAGCTTTTCCTTTAACATATTAAGTTGAAGTGATTTTGAATTAAGGAGAAAAAAGCAGCACAAGCAGCAGGTGTTACAATAGGTTTTTCTTTAATAACTGTAACAGCAAAGTCATTGCAACCAAAAGTAAAATCAAAAAAATAGAGAGAGAACCAAGGAGGAGAGAGAGAGAGAGAGAGAGAGAGAGAGAGAGAGGAAATAAAAATGGTAAAAATGGTAAATACTGAAATGGCAAAATACAAAATAAGGTAAAAATGCTCAGATGTCAGTAAGCCAAAACAAAATCTGGATTAATAAACTACATAACGTGTGAATTAATGTGGATTAAGATAAGATATGTGATGTTACGGACAGGTTTGTGTTAACAATACAGATTCCATTTTTTTTTTGCCAGCTTGTGTTCGGCATACAAACAGGAATGTGTCAACAATACAGAATTCAAACAGTGCATAACCACATATGAAAATTCTGCCACAGAGTGTACCATTGGACATATTTAACTATTTACATCTCTCATTGCCTGTGCAAAGCAAAGGTACTCCAAACCACTCTTTCCATAGGTGTGTGTGTGTGTGTAATTTTGTTGTTTTTTTTTGTTTTTGTTTTTTTTTTTTACAAAAATAGTTCTTTTCTATAATGGATCTGAGTTTACCTTGAAATATCGAAAAACCAATCTAAATGCAAATGCATATAAACCTCAAGATGAAAAGTGTGACATCTTGACTTGACCGTGGAGTGGCTTTTGGCACTTCTTCATACAAACGAGTTAAAAGCATACGCCTCAAAGAGCAGTCTTGTTGGCATCAGCAGCGGCTGTCTAGCGGGTCCAGAGAGAAGACGGTGCCCTCTAAGGTTAGTCCCATTTTGAACCCCTCCTGGAAAACAAGCCAGATGATAGCTGTGATGTTTGGTGACCAAGCTGTGATGTTCGGTGGTCTCTGTGACATCACATGCTCCCTGGATGTTCATGTGTTCTGAGTGATGTTTGGATCAGAGGCAATTGGAAACCTCTGAGGTTAAGAAGGAATGAAGAGATAAGGACGGACTGCTGTGCTGTCATGCCGGGTCATGCAAGAACAGACATGCATCATGATGAGAATTTATATGAAAAAAGTCACTTTTATTTTGCACGATTTTTAAGTGCAAAATAAACACTTTAAAGTGTTTGCTCATGTTACTTGAAAATCCACAGTGTCCATTAAAAGAAAAAAGAGATAAGAAATACGTTTCTACCATATGACGCTGCCACAGATGCCCCTCGGTGGATTTCTATAAATGTGAAAGCGTGCAGCAGCATTAAAAGCATGCAAGACAAACAAACGAACAAAAACACAGGCGCAGTCACAGCACACATGGAGAGCAAAGAGTACAAACCATCTCTGACGCTACAAGTGGGAAAGGACAAGAGATACATTCAGCTGTTAATGGTTGAAGAGAGGAAGAACAAAGTAAATCAGAACAACACTGCCTCCTACTGGTACATCATGCTGCTGAAGCTCAACAGGTACCTTGCAAACAGTTCTCTGGCAGCCGTCATTTTGTAAAAAAAACACTGACAAGCAAGAGAAGCAGACAAAAACGCACACACTGCCTGTAAACCTGCTTCTGGAAACATGTTTCAAAAAAGTGCGAACAGCTGTCACAAAGGGCTAGAGATGCTTAGGGGTTAACTGGCAACAGGTGAGTAACACAACCAGGTTAAAAAAACATGAGCTTTCAGAAGTAATGATGGTGGAATGTTCAGTACTGTGAATGGCTGCGTGGGTAAGGAGTTCAGCAGCAGAGGAAGGGAGTTTCTCAACAGAAAGAAAATGTAAAGAATGAAGGCGGACCTACAGTACACAGTGTTATTTAAATATTCAGAGAATTCAGAAAATTCTGAACACAGGGGACAAAGCTTGTTTTGTATTTGGACTTGCAAGAATTCAGTAAGTATGCTTTTATTTAATTGCAAATAATTCTAAGACACTCGTGAAACTCACTGACAACATTCTTTTATGGAGAGATGACTTAAAACCCTCCAGAAGCACTTTATGTTTGTACTTTGGCAGAAAAAGACAAGTGTGGGTATCCTCTTCAGTCCATCTGCATTTATTGACCTTCACTAAGGACCCCTTCATCCTAACTGTTAGGCCTAATTAAAGCATAAGGCCTCAACACTGGACATGAAGATCTCTTATTGTGTCTTCGTTTCAACTGAAACAAGACATTTAGTGTCCAAATATATGATGATGATGATGATGATGATGAGGTGGATCTTGATTGCCATGCCTTTTACCAAGGAGACCCCACCCACAGTTTGAGAACCACAGAGCCACAGCGTCTCCAATGATATCAATACAATATGAATGAGCTTTTATACACACAGACACTGTGATGAGTGATGAGCCACAATCATCTGTTTTTATTTATTTACTTGCTGTTCTATTTGTCGCTCCAGCAGACCCCAAACACATTAACATGAAAGCGTTCCGTTGTGATATTAAGATGTGTTCACGTCAGTGACACACACAAAGGAGCTGAACAGACACAGAAAGCCTTATATTAATGCTGCTGTTTATGAATGCACTGTCACTGATGACTTAAAGGAACCATAAAACGGACTGACAGTAAACAACGACAGGAATCTGATTCATCCCTGACTCAGCTGAGGATTTTATTTGAATCTTCTCATCTCTCACATGTGCTTGTTTTACTGCTCTATGGCAAACATGATCTGTTTAAATATTATTCAGTTTATTAACTGGTGTGATGGAGCTCGCTTTGAGTCTGCTATTGGCAAATTAAGAGCAAAATCCCACATATTATTCAACAGCAGAGCCCACTACTGTTAGAGGGAGTTTATTGCTGAGGCTTCGGTCATGCACACAAAGCCTTTCTTCGAATACAGAAACAATAGTTCTCTATCAAAGATGTGATTCTGCTGATAGAACAGATGTGTTTCACAGCGCTCCTCACCTCCCTGTTTTTCTATGAAAAAATAACTTTGTGGAGTCAGACAGAGTCGGAAGCTCACCTGCATCTCATCCAGCTTTGACTGGATGTCTGGAGGGAAGTCAGCTGCCCCGCAGGTGAACGGATCAAATGGCTCAGCACCAAACAAGTCTTTTCCTACAGACAGGCAGCAGATAAACACCGAGTAAGCCGAGAAGGGGGAAAGTCTTCAGTTTAGAAAGATTTTATGTATTCTTTGTCTTCAAAGTCTATGGTTTAACTGCTACAAACAAAAAAAAGAAGATATTTACTCACTTATATCTGGTGGCAATGAGGTTGGGGGAGGTGGAGGACAGCCGTTACTGGCAAGTGTGGGCACCAGAGGTGTCACAGGGGAGAATGGAACCATGTCAAAGATGTCTGTGGACTGTGGTTTCATGGAGATACTCCCTGCCTGCATACAAAGGAGGTGGAAATGGTGAAGCCACTGCCAAAAACCCTTAAACTACACAGCTGCTTTAGCACCGAAGCAAAAGAAAGAAGCAGTAAAGTCAAAAGTACAGACAAAGGAAGGAGACAAAAAAGGCAGCAGGAAGGAAGCTTAGAAGAAGAAAGAGTGTTTACGCGAGGCCGTGGGATGCTGCATCCCTCGGAAGGTTTAGGAGGAAGGAGAGCGGGTTTTGCAGGCGGAGGAGTTAGTAGCCCGGCTGATAAGTTGGACTCCGGTGAGCTCATAGGAGTGAGCGTGACAGAGGAGATTTCCAGACAGGAGAGTGACTTGATGCTGTGACACCAGAAGAGAGAGGAGGGCCTCTGCAGCATGTACGCTTCATTAGCTGCGTTTATGTGCAGCGGCTGAGAAAAGATCGCAGACAGAGAACGAGCTCAGACCGAGAGACAATATTATTCGGCCCTGTGGAGTACGAGAAAAGGTGTGGGTAATTGCATTCAAAACAGGCTGTCACAAATGCTGGCATTTGCCCCAATTAGATGCTGAATGTATCACATTCCTCATCGGACCAATCAAGTGTGTAATTGCTTTGCTTCAGACACAGCTTAGACCCCAACTGCCTGCCTCCAGATAGGCCCGGTCACTCCCGACCTGATGCAGTATCAGCAAACCCAGCTGTACTTAAACATACCTCACTGCTTCAAGCTTAACTTTAGTCAACTTTTATAATTAAAGGCTGGGTCAGGGTGTGTACGTTTGGCTGATTCAGAACATCTAAATCACGTCATATTACATTAGTAAGCATTTTAAGTTTGTCTGCAGACGCTGCAAATCTGCAACCCCTTAAAAATATAGTGTTTTAATTAAACGGTTAAGAAGAAAGAAAAAAAAAAACCCTTACAACTTTTTAATTTCACCATTAATCAGCTTTACATTATAAATATGTATTTATGTGAGTGTCATCCTTACAGGTGGCACGTGAGCTATCATCAGCTGTTCTTCAAGGTCTTGGAGCTGCTTCTTCAACTCAGAGTTTTCCGTTTCCAGTTCTTGAATCTGCAGAAAAAAAGGTTTTGTTGAGTCCACATCTCTAAGAGTCCTTCCCTTACAGAAGGGAGAGCAGCCTGTCAGTGGCCTTCAGAGGCTTAAGAAGCTTAGGACCTTGCAGCAGGACAAAGTGACCAGCTGTGTCACCGTTTGTGATGACAGAAACTTCTACCTACGACCACCAATATCTTCAGCGAGCGACACATAATGCAGAGCTTACTGCTGGTAGGACTGCGAGCACAGATAGCATGTACCTGCACACACAGTGATGTTTTTCAATAAATGTTTTTGTTTCCTTTGTAAATACTGCAACAACATCAACTTTCATTTGGTCAGTGACTTATTCAGATGGTCAGAATTTCCATCATTCTCTTAAAGGATAGGAGACAAGTAAGAACACTTGATAATTATGATATAACTTATACAAATATAACATAGAAATGTAGCCCATATCATTGCTCCAAATAGCAGATAATAATGTATTCATGATGTGCTCGCTCTTATGTTCAATAAGTCCAAATCAAGCCTAATCAAACAACTACAATACATTGTAGACAAAGTGTCACACTGGACACTTTGTCCACTCATCTTATATCTAATGTCAAACCCTGACTAAAACTTTATTCTATAACTTCTACATGTCTGTATCACTGGTACATTACTAGTGCTTTATACATTTGTACACATGCATACATTATATGTATGTACCAAAACAGCAACGGCTCTAAATGAAGCTAATGTTGAGCTAACACAAACCGCCACCATTCAAAAAACCCCCTGAGACAGCTCCACGTTCTCCGCAGGCTGTGCAACAATTCAATTACAGACCGACTGTGTAACAACAGAGCTTTCAGTGATTAATATACGTTACTGACATTTTTTTTAATCAACACAGCTTAATTGTCCACGCTGGTTGATTTAAACCAATCAATAGGAACATGCTCTGCATTAATTAATGAAAACATTAATGTGGCAGCATGGAGGTCCAGGTCTTCACATAAATCTGTGTGTGAGAGCTCAGTCCAGCTGTATATGAGACCTACTCTTTTCTGTAGGCTTCCAATCTGTTTCCTGGTTTCCACATCTTTGCCTCCAGACTCCAAAAACTTCTTGTAGGCCAAATCGAAGGCCTGACCAATAGTGAGGGTTATCTCCTCTGCCTAAAGCACAGAAACAAAAAGAGACTTGCTTATGTATCACTGACATAATGTCTTTGCCAAATATCTTTGTTTGAATTAAAACACTTACACATTTTTCACTGTCGAACACATAGCAGAGGTGCTTGTTGGACTCGGAGTCTTTGCAGATAAAAGTAAATATCCTTTTATCAGTTTTGTCATCTGCACAGAAGGATATCCTGTGTAACTGACAGTTATGCTGCACATCCTGCAAAGCAAGAACAATGCATTTATTATTTACTGGCTCTACAGTATGAGTGAGTCAAGTACAAATCACTTCCAGCTCTACATGTGGTGTATTGTCAGTATTGCTTAGGTGTCATGTAGAGTACCGCTGTGATCCTGCTAAAACACACAATCCCAAAGTATTCACTCACCTTTGTTTTAGGATCAAGTATTTTTACGCCATAAATGGAGATCTGTAGTTCCACTTTGGGGATCTTCTGTCCCTCTGACTTCTTAATGTGCCTCTGAAACTGAAGGAAATCATACACAGAAAGGTCTTATTGATGTACAAAGCAAAGCACATGCTAATGGAACATCTTTTTTCAAACATCATAGCCTGCATATTTGCCTCTACAGCAGCTAGTTTTAAAGGCTGGCCGGCCAACCCTTTCCATTGTCACGCAAAAATTCTCTCTATGAAATGAGTCTGGATTTTACAGCCTGGTTCACTCAGTACAAACCCTATCCCTCCAATCACAACAGTTTATCTGGAATGGGGGGGGGGGTGTTCATGCAATTGCTTGCTGATTGCCTCATTCAAAATATTTGCAGAAGTTCTAATAACACCTTGGATTTTAAAGCTTTTATAGCAAAACTGACAACAGTCATTTGCTAGTATGCCTACTCCACTGTAAACCATTTTTTGTCAACACTAGTCTGGTTGTCCCTCTGCCTTAGTAAGGATGCATTGTTTCTCTGTTAGGTTGCATGTCTACAACTGCATCCAGAAGGAGTCTGTGTCTCTGTGTGTGGGTACTGTCCCCTGGAAATCCAATTTAAATCCACATAGACCAGACTAAACTTTTATACAGGACAGAACAAGAATTAGAATAGCTGTCTAGGCTGGCTAACCACTAAATACACAACAACACTTAAACTTTCTTTGATGCCATGTTTCTGGCCCAAAGCTAACTACTAACATTACTGACATGCTGTTGAGCTGTTTTCCCCAATACAAAAGTAATGAGAGCTGTGGGAACAGTATCAACAAAGACAATAAGATAAAAGACACTCAAACACAGAATGGCTGAGGGCTACTAAGCCGACTAATAACCCCCAGTGCATTCAACACCATGAACAAATACTTCTACTACACGATCATTTAATGTACTGTTGTTACTTTCTAAGACATTTTTGGAAATAAATCCTCTCTGCACCATGTTTTTTCATTCAAAATTAATTCAAATTTAGGGAAATGCCATTGTTTAAAAGTCATGTGTTTTACAAAAGACACATAAAGAAACTGAATGTGTGACTCATTTTGTGGGTCTCACCTTTAAATGCTGCCAGAAACTATTTAAGTCTTGTTGCCAAGTGTTCTAAATGCTAACAGATCTTGGCAGTGAATTCAGGTCGATAACCAATGTCATTACAGGGGGAGTGTATGCTGTCACATCAGGAAGCTGATAATACATGATGATTTCTAATTTTAATATACAGTAATGAGAAAAAGATTTAGATTTAGCTTTAGATGTTTAGATTTGTATCTAGGGAGGCATTTGATCAATACACTGCAGCATGACAACAACTCCAAACATACAGCCAAGTCTTGCAACAGATGGTCTGACCCTACAGGGCCACTGTATCTTCATTAAATCAGTGTTTGTCTGCTGACACAGAGACAGCAAGTTCCCAAAGACACCTGGACCCAGCAGCTAATTAGTGTAGCTTAGATAATCTGTGCCATATTAAAGGTTTGTTCTGTTTTCTGCAATGGTAATCAAGGTAACTGATCCATTAGAAAATGCACTGTTTTTCTTCAGTTTATATTCTGCAGTATTTGTACAGCTTGGACAATGAGTGTGTATCACAAGCAGATCTATCATTCTTTGGTAAAAACCCAGGCATTTATATACAAGAACACAGAACTGCACCGGTGGAGGCATAGATTTGCCTGTTCTTACTGCCAGTGTCTGGGAGAGTAACCATGGAAAAAAAACACTCTGCTTTCCAGATCAAATGTAATGTAACAATAGAGGTGTGGGTTAAGGAAAACAAGCCTCCCCTATGAGTGGCCTCACAGACTCAGCTCTTGGCAGGAGAAGGCACAGGGGAGGCCAGCAGGCAGTAAAAGCAGCCACATTACTGAGAAGTGGTGAGAAAGAGAGTTGCCTGGGTAGTGGTTGTTCCCATGCTTAAAGGTTTGGTTAAATGTCACTGAAGTTGAGACGGATGTGTCCGGAAAGCAACCCAGGTTAAGTATCATTCAATAGGAAAGCTTAGTGTAGTAAACCCTGAACATAGTTTTAGGCTTTAGTGTTTTGTATCACTGAAAATTCTTCTGTTGTCTTTGAGCAGCTCCGTCCTCCGTGAGTTAGTTTAACTGCTCTGTAAATGTTAAAACTACAACAATCAATATTTTTTCCAACTAATAATGGATGTGCAATCTTTTGTTCTGTATTAATAGTTCTTTTTGGTCTCATGATTTAAACAAGCTCAAACAAGCTACCTACACCTAAGCTGCATTTAGACTAGTGTAACCATTAACTGTTAACTGTTAGCGGCGTGCGTCTGACTAAAGTCCAATATTTCTTTTGTACAATGCCAGAGAAAAATACATATACCGCTATGATCACTAGCTACATGCTAAGTGTACCTGTCTGTCCTGTATTCCTGGGCAGCTAGATTCATCAGAATATTAAAACAGAAAACAAGGTTGCTGACTATAAAGAAACAGGTGTCTTTTCTTAGACTATATGGAGTCATCTCTTTGCACCCATTATTGGGCTTCAGGGTTGGGTGCATGACCAATTTTCAGAGGGCAGGATATTAACATATAGATCGAGCTATGAATCTGATATGATGTAACGGAACAGGAGCAGGAGCAGTGTAGCAGTGTAAAACGTGAGAAGATCCAGGGATCAAGAAAACATCTAATGCTGGATGATGCTATGTGGAGTTCTGACAGTGTGCATGCACTTAATTACCACTTAGTATATTAGTTTGCTGGTTACAACAGTGGTTCAAGTAGATTTTTACAAGTTACATGGATGAATAATATTCAATTTTACATCTACCAAGGGCAGCTTGACTAAGCAAACTGCTGTGTGCTTATGCAGCAGTTACAGGCATCCATACTCAATCCATAAGCTGAGAAAGTCCAAGGGCACCTTGCTGGTAACAGATGAGGGAGGGGAGCATTTGTCACTCACTGCCACCTCCCTTAGTTTCCAATCTAATCTGGTCACTAAAGAACAGTCTTCTATCCTTCAGGCTAGAGCTTATTCTTAAGACAGGCTGTACCTTCAGTTTTCGGACTGCATCCTTCACAACCTCTGTGCCTTTTGGGGCTTCAACCTCTGTGTTTCCAAGGAACTAGAACGAGAGAAAAAGAGGGCACATAAGTAAGAAGTGAAGTAACAGCAAAAACAGCACCATGCAAACTACGGGCAACAGGTTAGAGCATTCAACTGCACAAAAATGAAAAAAAAGAAAAAACTAATGATGGAAATGAAGGACACTGGCAATAGTAATAACAATTTGTATGTCATTGGCAAGTGTACACACACACACACACACTGGAGTAACGGTTCTGCCATCTTCCAACAGATGGAGCCCTTAACCTTTATGCCTGAACATCACACTTTCCATCTGGCAGCAGCAACAACAGCAGCAGTATTTGTGCCAGTCACACACAAACACACCCGCAGAGCTTCATTGCCTCCTGAGCTCAATGTGTGGAGCCTGTTCCAATATCAGACTTCATAAACATTGGTGTCAGACCCTTAAAGGTTGGGAAGAACAAAATAACAATGTCTCCCACTGGAAAGGCAGCAAACAGCTCAGACAGGAATGGATTATCTCTCTAAGACAATAAAATCTGTGTGAAGCATTCCATGACTTTGTCCAGCAACTTTCCAGTGTGCGGTGCAGACTGCTGTCTCAGTTTATTACTGTTGTAATAATGTGGGATGAGGAAAGAGATTTCCTTTGTCTTTTATATGTCTATAAAAATTGCTTTGTCCTCTGTTATCCCCACATTTATGCCATGTAGTTATTAAAACTATGATTTTTATTTTCTCCCAACAACAAACTAATAAACTTAAGTTTAACAAATTAGATTTGTTGGTCATTGTAATTCGGTCAATATTACAGCAAGACAGGAGAAATGATACCAAACTGGTACTTATCAGTGGGGCCAGAAAACAGAATGAGGCTTTAGTGGAAAGTGTCAGCATTCTGCACCAGTGTGACAAATGTACTCCACACACTTATGGTCATGTCTGCTGACAGACGCCCAAAATAGAAAAGGAGAAGCACTTGTTCCTGACCAGTGCATTCTGGGCTTACGACTAGGGAGGTTTCACAAGGCAAACCAAGCCAGGAGGCTCATCCATCAACCTGTGCATGCAGCTGAAAATGAACCGCTGCTGTTCCTCTCTCTCCCTTCAGTGAGGATACGTACTTCAAATGCACACACACTAACGCACACACAGACAGACAGACAGACATACACGCACAGACTTCAGCCATGTGGCAGGTGTGAAAAGTTCACTCAGATGATATAATGAAGAGGAGAGTGCCACCTCGCTGAGAGGTCCTCAAAGTTTTTTTTTGATACAGCTTTAGAAAGGGCAGGATCTATACTGTGTCTAACTTAAGTGACTTCTGAATAGTTGATAAAAGACACACTGGTGGCTCACCTCTTAGCATTTTCTCTGTTCCTGTATCCCACACCTCAATATTCCAATACTGTCCAAACAGTCCTCATGTGTTAAAATGCATGAGGAGAACGATGTGGTAAAGCATTAGAACAAACGTGTCAGTTATTATATTCAGTAACTAAAATGCTCATTAACTAATTGTTTTGTCTACCAAGTGTCAGAAATTACTGAAAGACTGGCATACAGTAGCAGAAATGCCGAGAAAACCCTTCACATTTTAGCAGCTGACTATGTTGGGTTGTTGGTTGAGGAGATGAATCTAAATAGCTTCTGATTAACTCTCTGCCAATTAACTTATCAATTAATTAGCTTATTGTTGCAGCTCTATTTACAGAGGCACAGCTGGGAAATCAACTTTTTGTGAGAGGTAATTTGAAGCATCAGCAGGGTTCTTCTTGTACACCCACTTTAAGACACATTTTCCATTCAGCTACCTGTGCTGTTTGATTTTCCATTTGATGTTATGAGCTCTGATGTAAAGATTTACTTCAACTAAAGATCTTATAGATTAAATGCTTTTGGTCGAACTTGAAATGAAAAATGTTTGTTAAAATGAACACTTTTTCTTTGGAAAAGGGGGTTCTCAAAACATATTAACTGATTCCAGTATCATGCAAGGAGTGAGAATTTACTACTACAACACAATTAGGGAGTCAGTTATAACAGATGAATATTAAGAGTAAATACTAGATCATTATTAAACATACACAAGTATCACAAATATGTACAAATACAACTGTACAGAGAACCTAAGTACTCCCCTTACTTCCTACAATTTTCATAAGCTTTATCAGAAATTACATTTTATTTAAGGTGTAGTTAGGAGACAGCCAGGAAGAAAATCTTTGAGATGAAAAGAGAAAACTAAGGTAGTTTTGTACAGACATCAAATAAAACTGACTGAAGTTTTCATGACCTTAGTAAATCAATGGGGGATCTTTTTTCTTGAGGCAAAAAGGGGGAAGATCTTACCCTGCTCTAACTAGCATGAATACAGTGAGTTCCTAACTGAGCTCAGTGACTGCGAGAGCTTTAAACCAGGAAGAAAAGGGGCAAGCACACTCTCAGCACTTTGGCTGCCCCATCCTCTCCCATTCCTTCTGAGATGAGCGTTTTTTGCTCAGATCTCAGCAAATTAAACCAGACAGGGAACTCATCAGTGAAGGCTGACAATATGCAGAGATCTGCTTTGATTCTACAGACCCCCCCCCCCAATGCTTCTTCACTGCATACACAGGAAATGAGCTCCAGCAGTTTAAGGGGGATGAGGTAGTTTTGGAGTTCCACCTCCATTCCAGCATCGCATTTCTGAAGCACAGCATGTAGGATGACAGATTCTGTGCCTCACAGGAGAAAGCTCTTTGTTGAAATGAAGCAGAAAACCAGCCTGTCAGGGAAATACTCCCCACGAGGGACAGTGCTCCTTCAAGATGTGTTTGTTGGAGATTTAAAAGAAAATATTTTTTAAAGTGTTTTGTAGGAGACCGCAATCATTTCAGCTGTTATTCTGATATCAAAACCAGGAGATTTGGCTGGTTTTGACAGAAGGATGAGTCACACACACACTCATTAAAAGTAAACAAACACACAGAAGCACTTTCAAATGAAACTTTGACGAGAAAGGATTTTCCCCCATCACAACGCTGAAAAGAGCCAGCTGCTTTGGAAGATAAACAGGGGGATATCAATTTTGTCTGTTAATTATATAAGAGTGAAGTGATGAACATGGCGCATGGATGTTATGATCAACCCAGGCTGAACATGACTACTGAGTGTGGTCTGCTGCCCACAACAAAGGCCTGGCTTGTGTCAAAAGAAATGCAGCATGGACTAAGAGAGCACAAACAGACACGATAGGTAGATGCATCAAAGCATTAAAGGATCACACTGCTCCTACTAAGCTCTTTACAGTGCAGTGAGTATGATGGTGACACATACCTTGGCATTGTAGGCTATGTAATGCTTGGCCAGAGCTTCCGGGGTGTGCATCCAGGATTTATCTGTAATGATACAAACAGCTAGGTCAATATGGAGTAGTCCCAAATATCCAGTTGTCCCAAACAGGGGGTCATTCAGCGTTTCAGAGTGGTAAAACAAGTGGCAATATGTGGTTAAAACTCACACAAGCTGAATAATATACAAGGCAGAACATTTACAAAATGTTTTTGTCAGAGGAGAAGAATGAGCTGGACAGGCAGGACTCAGTGCTTTCTGTCTCTCAGTAACTAGTCATTGTCAGTGTTACATAATGGACCAGGTCAACCACAGTCAACTGCTGGTGTAGCAGTGGGTTCCACACATTGTTCACGGGTATACCAAGGCTAGTAATTAGGCAAGGGCAAATGCCGATCACAACCCTGATTTCACCAGACACATGTACAGAACAAATGTGTGTTTTCTTTTTATGTTCACCTATTGAAGTGGAGCTGTGCTGTGTGACTCTGTACAGTCACGTTGCAGCTTGCATCCTTGTCTGTCCATTCTGTTCATTTAACATCAACAACATAACACTGTATAGTAATAACTGCAACAACCACCTGAAGCCAAATATAAAAAAAACCCCACAAACTTGTATTGGACTACCAGACAGGGACAGGAGCCTCCTTGTTTTGACTGTAACTTATGGAGAGGAAATTAAGAGGATCAACCATACATTAATATGGAATCCTCTCATGATTAGTTTCTTGAATAAAAGCCAATACTTTTTGTTTTGTGAGGCCACAGTGACCACTATGAGTCCAAGTGAAAGATAGAAAACATTATGTCTCTCATGCATAGCTCATCAAACAACCAATCATATGTGTTACTGTAGCAACCATGAAAATTGAAGGGAAATATGACTGGCTCACTGGGTGCTTTTCTAATAGAAAACATGTTGGACACAGGCCATTATTTAATCATTCAAGAAGGCTGAAATTAATATATATATATATACATACATAGACATATCAGATCAACAGTCACAGTTTGGTTGGCAACCAAAAAAATATTTATTTCTCCATTACTGGGATAATTGGGCTAAAACAAATTTTAAACAATTTTTACTTCTCATTCTTCCTTCATGGCAAGAACAAACACCTCCCGACTTTAAAATATTAGAGAGACACTGCATTATCTGAAACTTGAGAACATTTCTAGTAGGAACACATTCTGTGAAGAAGGAAAAAACTAAATTAGCTATCAAGCATTACTGGTGTATAAATCCACAGGAACAATAATCTATGTTGAATCATTAGTGTTTTCGTGCCACTATGCTCATGGACAAATTACTCCACATTGCATACGGTTGATGAGATGCCAGATTTTTGCCCCAGAGACGATCTTTGAAGATCATGGCAACACATAACGAGCTGTGGTTCAGAGATCATCACAGGTCACTGATGGCACAATCTGAAGCATCTCATCATGTCGTTTTCAGCATTTCCTAATCATTCACTGATTAAGGTTTCTTTTCATTCTTCATTTCCCATTCATAAACGGCTTATCACTCTTCTAATGAATCTTGTGACACAAGATGCATGACTGTGACCTTGGGGCACTCAGCTCCTGCAGGTTGATTGTGTTAATCAAGACTTTGCAAGGTGCAAATGATGTGAATCTACTGTCTCTTCAGCATCAGCAGGTTAATGACTTTGTTTACCCTGATGTTGTTGGCTAAGTAGCTGGATGGATTTGAAGTCTACTCTAATTAGTGTTAATTAATGGTGGCCCGTATTTGCTTACTTGTAATTGCTTATCATTACTAATGTATTGCAGTCATAGGAAAGCAAGTGAGAAATGTTTCACAGTTGTAGACATTATTTTGATTGTGAGACATGAAAAAAAATACTGTACAACAAACTGTGGTCTTTTCAGACTGCACAGTGAACTCTGAGCCTTTCCTGTACTTAGTGTCCTTCCTCTAAGTATAGTTAACAGCTGTGCACTGAGATTAAACCTGGATGCCCCTCTGCAACAGCCCCCTCCTAAGAGCAATCAATTTCCTAGTGGGGCTGTTGAATGGAAGTTGATAAAAGGCTGATGCATTTACCTTTTTCTTTCACACCTATGGTGCGATTGTAATTCAAAGAAAAAACGAAGCCAGGGCAAGAAGGAGAGCGTGGTGAGGGGTGATGTGCCGGCATGACAGGCAGGCTGACATTTTTTCAGGGTGTCAGCACACACCGTTCTGATTAGGGTGGTGGTGGGGGGATAATTCTTTGTCTTTCTTTGCTGTGTAAAATGGCAGCTGCAGGAATATACAGTGGCTTCTGGGTCAACCAAAAGGGAAGAGGTGTGAGGAAGAGTTGTGGCATCTGAAGGTCACTGTGTGTGTTTAGGTTGTCAGGTGTTGGATGAAGATGAGGGGAAATTCAGGGGGGGTGTCAGCCTGAAAAGTGTCACTGACTCTCTGTCACACTTCCTCTGGAGACAGGGAGCATATTCTTAGTTGTTTTTTATGTTGTGCAGAGCCTTTATAAAGGTTGCACAGCCTTCGTGCTTTTGTGCTGCAGCATCACTTGTTTTCAGACTCTGCTCTTGTTTTCTTTAAAGTGAATCTTGTTGAAAATTCACCCTGATCTGGTCCACAAGTATGTGGACTACAATATTGCCCACAGACAGCCGCTCTGATTAAACAGAGCAGACAGATAAATGGCTAATCGTTTAGCCGAAGGGAAGAAAAAAGAAACAATGTGTACTTCTAGCTAACAATGCATTGCTAATTTCTGAAAATGCAAATGCAAAGATGCTTCAGAAAAGTTATGATAGTGCTTATCTGCCTCAAGTGCAGATCACACAAATTATGTAAACTAAAAGAGAAAAGTTCAAGCTTTAAATTGATTAAAACACGAGCAATCCTGCCCTCAAGACTTTCATTATTAAACTAACAAGACATTTTATTCTTCTTGCAGGCCAAACAAACATTTTAAAGTGGTGCACTGGAGGAGAGGAGACCAAAAGCCTGCACAGGGAAAAGGCCAGCGCATGGAGGTAATCTGTGGATTTATGGACGGTGTGATCCATTAGACCTTTATCAAATCAATCTCTTCTTATCTGCAAAATCTTCATTTACAGAGCAACCAAACACCCAGGTGATTAAAAAGTCCAAGTCGTTACAACCAAAGAAAGCAAATACTGAGGAAAAAACAACAAACCTCTTTACGTATAGATATACTACAGGAACATTTGTCTACCGAGCAGCTACTGTACATGTTGCCTAAGAAAATGTGTCTTGTGTGTTTTTTTTTTTTTTTTTTTTTAATTAATCTTCAACTTAACTAAATTAAAACCACTATCTGTAGTTGTTGCACTTTTTATGTTAGGGTGTCCCGTGTGGAATAGAATTAATAATACAAAATTACATCATCCATCATGTCCATGAGCTCTATAAACAGAGAGAATAAATGTCAAGCAATATATGTCAAATAAATAATTAAAAAAACATGCAGTTTTAAACCATACTAGCCATTGACTCAGCACTTAAAAAGCAAAAGTTTGTTGAGGTTGCAAAAATGCACATAAATATCTATTTCTTTCTACTGTTTGAAGTTTAGAGGGTTAATAATATACTATGATTTATATTACTTTTATTGCAACAGTAACAAAAATCAAACGTTATCTTTACTCAACTCATTTTATTAAGTACTGTGGCCCTTTTTAATATTCTCCACACAGGTCCTCGCCTTTTTGTGCTTAAGTGCTGTGCTGTGTACACATTTTCTATAGGGCCACAAGAAGTGAGCAGGCAATAGCCTAATTCACTGCAGCGCTCAATCAATGACACACAATGAATTTGCTGGGTATGCACAGTTCTCCATCATGCAGAAGACAACTTCAAATGGACCCCTAGCAGAACAAACAAGAACAACAATTCCACTAAGGACTCATACAGTATGAGACTGTTACTGTGAGATAGAATTTGAGAGTTTAAACTGTCTGGGAAAAAACAAACTATATAAATGAAGCCACTGAATAGGTTAAAAAGTTATGCAAAATGCTGCAATCACATAGAAACAGGGACAGTACGTCCTCTGAGAGGAAATCACTTGAGGTCTTGTCTCCATCATATACAGTGCATCTGGGGTAATGGACAGAAATATAACAAGCTCCCTGCAATTTAATGCAACACAGTACAACAACACTACAATCTACTGTCTCACAAATTGAAGCTCTCTGACAGCAAAAACTCAACACACAGAAGTTTATTATTGCAGGCCTGCTGTATTGGAGTTATTTATATTGTCCCAGTGTTCATGATATTGTGTCAAGCTCCTATAAATTTATGCAATAAATCCTCCTCGGTTCTGCTGAAAAGCATTTGAAATAGTTCAGTCAATTTGGAGAGAGGGAATACAGCGAATATTGCTTTGCTTTTTTTTTTTTTTTTTTTTAGGACTAATACAGATTTTACTAAGCCAAAAAATGAAATGCTTAAGGATCACACAAATGGTCATATGGATGAATAAAACAATAATGGTCAGAGCAGATGATCGGGCATTGACAAATGTTGTACAGCTCTGGACTGTGTTGTAAAATGATCAAGTACAAGACCATCAGACCTGCATGAATTACACTGGGAAAAAAATCCCCATCAACCTATTTGTACTGAGAGATGGAACCTGTAGTAGTTACAGAGTACATTTGTCAAATGAACATTGCTGAGATGGCCATGAGAAAATTGAAGATCATGCATCCTCATCTACATCTAATTTCTTCGTGGATCATTTTTATGAATATAATAATAACAATAATAATGTAGACAAATATGACCAAAATAACACAAGTTTAGTTGGCTCAAAGTTTTCCAAGTATAATGACCAATGAACCTGAAAAAAATGCACTTGTAAACACACTCATTGCCCTTGACTGCAAAGTAATGTGAAAAGAACTCAGAGTAAGTAATGTCAACAGTACCTAACACACTAAACAAGTCCTGTTTTCTAAACTGTTTCTAGTTCAACTCCTCAGTGCAAGTCACGTCCAGGACCACAGGGGCAATAAACATAGGAAATAAAAATGATCAAGATCCCTGCTGGCATTACTTGCTAGAAGTGATCAAGCCCACAAAACAGTCAGACGCAGAGATAAAGGGGGAGTTAAATCAGCCTAGTGGACGTGTCGTCAGTGCCAGCCTCCACTCTCTCTGCAAAAGCAGCAGAGCCAGTCAGTGCAGGTGCAGAGAGTTAGGAATATACAAAACTGATGGACATATCTACATATATAAGAATATTTGTGACAACTATTGTTAGTTACGAAGTGAAAAGAATATGGTAGGTACTCTGTAACCTGCAAATAAATAAAGCACACAAACATGAACAAAATGATTATGGCAAATAAGCCTTTGTTCAACTCATGTGGGAGGTTGTCAGATGAAAATGAAATGTTGAATATCTGAGGATTCACAAATTATTATCCACATTGCAGATTCCACAACTGCACTCAAATGATGAACTGACAGAATTAAGGATAAACACTGACTTTAAATCTGAGTATCAGCATTCAGTTTGGTTTGCAACAGGAAGCTTGGGACATCAGGGTCCATTAAACCTAAATAGGAGCAGCAGTTGCACACACACGGCTAGCTCCAGATATTCTTGTGTGTCATGGTTCATACTCTTAAATAACAACATTTTATCTTTCTGGGAGGGCAAAGCTTTTATTGTGCTATCTGCGGTGGACCTTTTGGCACCATTTGCTACAGTCTGACTGTAACAAGTGTTGCAGAAATTAAATCTAAAGAAAAGCCTTGTAGTCAGGCTCCTGGTGGTGCATGATGGGGTTAGACGAAAGCCAGGGAAAGGTGCCCCCTTCTCTGAAACCCTTTTGACTCCAGAATTAGCACTTACTGCAGGTTTGTTAACTGCATACATGCAAGTCCGACATTCTGTCTTTTTGCTTCGAATTTCACAAAAAACTACAACATGGAGGCCATTGGCTTTTTCCATATGTTTTACTTAAGTGTCCTCATATTAAACCAGACTGAACAATGTTCAGACATATGGTGACGTTCAGACGAGGTGTAAGGTAGTGTGCACAGGGAGGTGCATTAATGTCGTAGACATGTAAAAAGAACTGAATTCTGGTACTTCAGTGTTAGCATTAAGCTAGCGAAAGGCAATCCAGCAAAATACCCTATCAAAATTAGGGAGGAAATTAGTGCATCACTGCTGACTGAAGTTATAGCTGATGAACACCGGTGACTTTCTGCTATCATTTGAGCAGGTATTCGACGCTGATTGTACCCTTTCCCAGTGAAGACAGAACCCACATGTCAACCTAGCCCTGGTAAATGGCTTTTATTCAGTATTACAGCATATGGGTGAATAGACACACTTGATTGTAGCTCCTGACAGATGAAAAGAAATGGTCAGTGTGCGCTTGCCTGTCTGTGAGCACTTTTGGAGAGAACAGTTTGCTGTCTGTGTAACTTTCCTTTTTACAGCTGTGCTCATTACCTGTCCGCTGCCAAAGCAGACTGTGCATTGTTCCAAATATATTCTACTGTTTTTAACACCCCCTTACAACATATTCACAAGTGTATATGTGCTAAAAATCACATCAATGGATTTCAACAGTCGCACTTTTAATTACAAAAACAACTGAAAATTTAACGTTAATGTGTGTGGGGAAGTATCAGCCTCCCAGATTACCCAGATTACAATCTTTAGCTCCTAAAATAGAGCACCTAATGGGATGAAGCGAATTACAAATTTCGCTCCCCCAAATAACATTAAAGGCTGCTGCACCACCTGGGCGTCGGACACTTTTCTAAACACTGTCCAAGGCTTTTCCAGGTCTGCTGCTTCACACTAGAGGGAGCGGGACAGATGGCGCTAAACACCTCAAGCTGTTTCTGCAGTCCCATATCAAATCCTCTGCATTTAGGCAGGGTCACCTCAACACTTTGTAGCTGCACCATCCGATACAAGGTAAAGGCACGGTAGGTGTCTGTTGACTTTGAGTAAAAGTGTAATTTGGTTTAGATTCTTTTATTACAGCCAAATGTTGGTTTAAACAGCCTTTGAAGCAGCACAGTTCATGAGGTTTATCTGAAATATAGAATCAGTTCATCAGAGAAAATAATAAACATTGACATCAATCAGTTTTATGTTTGTTTTTCAGTGCTAGCTTTGAAGCATAAAGACTTTCTAGTGCAAATTAATGAACATATTGGTCAAAAAACAAAACAACTACGTCATTCACCAAAAGGGGTTAGTAAATGATTAACCACATGGGAATTATAGTGAGGACTCTTTTCAGATAAAAAACATGGCATGTGGAGAAGACAAAACTTTTAGAATTTGTTCAAAGGGGATTCTGTAAAGTTTAGAAATTGCACCATGACTTTGACTCTCAAAATCATGCAAAAAAATCTGCTCCACAGATCAGACCATCAGGTTTGACATGTAGGGACAGATCTATAAGTGTTTATGATTGGACAGACTCCTCTGATGTAAGAAGCAAACTGCATTTCTATCCAAACTAATCCAACTAAGAGGGGTGCATCCAAAGTGTAGACATATGTGACATTTATGTGGGAACATCAGTTTAAATATATCCTCACTGTCAGCCAGAATTCTGCTGCACCCAGGAAGTATTTGTATTTCCTGTTTATTTTTTAATCAACATCACGTCCATGAAAGGTCTGTTGTCTGATCTTATGTTAAGTGAGTGTCCAGTGTGCTGGAAAAGCCACACGCTGCCACTAGAATGGAACTCCTTTGAAGGTGTGCAGTGGCCTTTGACACTAAGGTGCCAGGACACACTGAGGATGTTCATAGGCCGAGCAAACATACCAAAATGAGCAATACTCTCAGGCATCTGTAGCTAAAACAAGTTTAGCCCTATCCCATGAGCTAAAACAGTGCTACTTGTGTCTGCTCACCTTTTTTCCTGTTGAAGGCGCGGTTCATAGTGGAAAATGTACGTCTCCAAGGTTGCTCCTAAATATCTGCCAATATTCCACCTGCAAAGGCAGAGAGGAAAGTTAAAATGAGTCCGACCTCAAGACTTCACTAAAAGGCAGAAAGGGTAAAACAAGCAGTCAAAAGTTTTCTTTGAAAGAAAAAATCCCCTCCCTCTGAGACTGGGGCAAGGTTTAGCTGTCAGAACATCTTAGAATTAAAGTCTGAGTGCATTATATCTGTTTACCACTGAGCAACATCATACTCATCATGTGTGGAGACTGTGCTTTTAACCAAGCCCTCACTGTCCTTACTGTTTTATGATACAAGACACGTCTAAGAATAGTGATTTCTGTCACAGAGAAGCAACAAAGTAGCACACTAAAAAGTATTATTGTTTACCATGATCCTCTTACAGTCAGTGGCATTAATGTTCTAATCTTTCCAACAGAAACTGGGGCACATTTTTCTATCCAAGTCATTCAGCTACCCACACAGACCCTAAAACTACATCCATTATTATTATATATTATTATGATGCCAGTGTTGTTGATGGGTTGTTACTTATCATGTCCAAATTTCTGCCAGTAATAAACACATAGACAACATTACTCCCCTTACACCGACACTGTCTGGATAAAGAGATGATTATGGGTTGTAGCCAAAGTCTGTTCATCTTTCTTTGTATTGAAAGCCATGCTGGATGTCACAGGCGGGCACGCTACATTAACAATGTGGCACCTTACAGAAAGCAAATGCAAAATGTCCACCTCCACAGCCTTTATAGTGACACTGCTTTGACTGCTCTCAGGTTTTTGCATCAATTCCCTGTGAGCGTTCAGCACTCATGAGGACTGCAAGGACAAACTGTAGAGGACTGGGTAGCTGTCAGCAATGCTCCACAATCAATATTCTTCACTCCTTTGCTGTTGGAAAATATGCAAGGCCGCATAGCCGCCATTTCAATCCTTGCCTTTGCGAACATATTAACTTCTGCCCTGGCAATTTAGAAAATGAATTGAATTTTTCCATCTCTGGCGTTTTCCATTTATCACAAGAAGGCTGAGCTATTATAAGTTCTTAGTGAGTGGAAAAACAGTCTAAGCACCAAAACAAGATGTATGCTGCGACACAAACTTGGAGACAGGATTTGCTGTTCTCCATGTTGAGAGAAAAGGTTCTAAATGATGCACAGGGTCTGAGAAAATATATGGTATCCATTTCTCCATTTTGTATTTAATAAACTGCAGTGCATGTGAGTTAAGAGCTTAAGACCATACATCAGTAAAAACAATAATTTGTAGAGGAAGCAGAGATTGGTTATTTATACTTTCATACACTCAAAAAGCTTGCCCTGGCTTTTCCATAAGCCCATCATGGGTACAAAGAGTATACATGCAGTACAGTTTTCTTGATCTATATATAAGCAGAAACATATTAAGCACATGATTCACAGCGAAAAAAAGGTGAGAAAAAATGGATCCATTCCAGAAGTTAACAGTGACTAATTAAAAGTGACCTAACAAATAAGACCACATATCAGCTGGCATTATAGCCCACCTGTTACTTTTCTGCACAATGAAAGGTGTGTTATGCAATCACACTAATTATGAACTAGGCAATTATGCTGCCATTCAGAAAACTCAAAAGTGTCAGCCTAATCAACCAATACTCTTTGGGGCTGAGAAATATAACAAAAACCATTTGAAAACAAATCGATCACTGTTATATTGAAAGTTAAAGGATCATTAGCTCTGACACAATAGACGTAATATGCCACCAGAAAATGATGGAGCCTTGCTATTGAGTCTGATTATTACCGCCGAGAAGAGCTGCAAACAAGCACACCATCCTTTAAAAAGAGAGACAGAGCTCTGGTTATTTCTGAACATGCAGAACAATGAAAACCTCACAGCACATAATGAGGCACATAATGATATATGGCATATAATTGAGGGAAATGCAATACAATGAACATGGATTCTGACTGTAAGGGGATCTTTTACTTTGACAGAGGCCCTAGAAAGGGCTGCAGAAAATTTAAATGGAACAAGCTTTAGGGTGGGGACTAGGACATTCCTCAGTCTGCCAAAAAAGAATATCTTTGCAGCTGAAAGAGACAACTTGTGTTCCTTATTTACAGGTCTGCTGCAGACAGCATGGGCAGAGGGACAAGGACACCACTACTGTTTACATTTTTACCAAAGACAGGACATTAAACTGGTCTGGTTTACCAAATAAAGAACTTGCCCAACGTGCCTATGGTACTTAGCCTCAACAAGAACCAGCTATTTGGATAAGTACAATCTACTGCTTTTTCATTTCAGGTGCAAAATAGGGCTGGGCTGTGTGGGTCAAGTAAACTCTGTGGTTGAACAAGTGGAATGTGTCTCTGTCTCTTCTCTCTCACACACCTACTCAAAACCAACCAATCACAGCAGTGTAAAAAAAAAACAACAACAACACAACAACCAATCAAAGCAGGACTACCCTCTAACCAATCAGAGCAGGGTTAAGAAACAACCAGCAGAAAGATATTTAGAATAGAGTCCACACAATAGGACAACCCTGCAGTAGCTGGGTTTCAACCTGGCGCTCACCACACAAACTTATAACACTGTAAGTTAAATTAAAATACTTTGTACTAAAAATTCATGATTGATAATCAAAAACTAAACACCTATACACATTAGATTGATGCATGAATTTTAATTTTCAAGATGGAGCTACTCTTTAAACTAAAATTAAAAATCAGAACTCATGTGGCACGAGAAGGGTCAGCCCCCTTTCTATTACAGAGCAACACATAGATGGGACACTAAGGCTATAGAATTACAGTAAATCTCTTAACTCTTTTAATAAATCAAATTCTAAACATAAAACAGGGGTTACTGGATAACATCCTTTAATTTAAGTAGTGGTCATGTCTTTGGGTCTTACTGACTATCTGTGTGCCTTGCTACTAATGTTTCAGTTTGAATCTGTGTTTCCTATGTGTTTATGTAATAAATATAAAATGGAGGGTTCGGACTTCATAAAAAGCTTAATGCCAAGCTCTGCAAATAAACATTGTTTAGAAAATCTTTTTCTATAAGTCAAAGCAAAGAGAGTGGAATGTCAGGGTGTCAGGGCGTATAAAGGAGAATTTACAACTTCTTTTCATTTCAAGAATATGAAAATGCATTCTCAGCCAAAAGAGCAGCACTCTGGTTGTGTTTTACACCTGACTACACAATGGCTAACTTGATGTTTGTTTGTGACACACTGGGATGTAATGCAATGCTTGGCCTGACACTTGACTGTGATGTCACTCATTTTGATTGACAGCGGCACTGTTGGGTCTGTTTTAATGGCTTCCTGTCTGGTGATTCAACAGCACCCCCTTGGGAGAACTGCCGACCCCGAGACACAAACGCACACACGCGTACACACAGGCTTAACCCTAAGCTGCAATAGTCCTTGTCTCCCTTCACTGTTTACCAGCTGTAATGGAGGCACTAGGTCTGAGCAGCCAGTCTCACCAGACTGTGCAGTACACACACACACACATTATGCTCACATGAACAATCTTTCAAATAATAAACAAGTCATCATCACATTTAGGCTCCTTTGAAACATTATTAGGTTTAACAATAACAAAAAAACAGGGTTAAATGGTATTTTGATTATTGACTGTCCAAAGAGCCTTAAAGATACATAATATGCACCCTAAATTCTATGTACAGTGAATTATCATACTCCTAAACGCAGCAAAAACCATGTCCAGAGGCTGGCGATTCACCTTCGGTGACTCAATCACTTGGAATTTAGGTTGGGAAAGAATCGTTCTGGAAATAAGTACAACCTACTTTGACTCTGTGCAGTCTTCTCTTAAGCAGATACAGCAATCTAAGAATGAATCCAGATGCAGAAAAGTTTTGACAAATGTTTAAAAAGGCTTATAAAGAAAGAAAGAAAGAAGCAAAGTTGACGTCCTATTTAGAAATGCCTCTCAGCCACTCACTAATCTGACCCATATGCACTGAAAAGGCAGCAGGCTTTCAACATGGGATAGAAGCAGAGCATGCACTGTGGTCTCAACATAATGCCTTAGAAATGAAAATCAACAAGGATCCTTTGTTTTCACTCACTTTGCTCTCACCCCTGCTCTGGAGTTTTGCCGGCTAAGCGCAGTACATAAAACATCACGACTACAAATCTGTTTATGAGTTTAGTCCCAGAATTCCTCAGTTGAATCAACCGTGGTGTCTTGTTGTCTAATCTAAAAGCCAGGCTTACCCTCTCTCCCTCTCTCTCCCTCTCTCAGCCCAGCACTTTAACTCCAGTTAGATCAAATGCAGCACTCTGACATGCTTTATCAAGAAAAAGCACCCTTTACCCTTTACAGGCACAGAGGAAAAAAAGATCTATAGAGACAAACATGCAAACAACAGCAGAGCACAGATAAAAGCTACTTACGTGCCTTCAAACTGGGGTGGAAGAGTGAGGAGGAAGTTCCAGCGGATCTTAATAGTTTTCAGCTGTGGGCCAGATGGTGGTACACTCAAGGACTGCAGTAAGGAGAAATGATGGGGATTGCAAACTCAACAAGAAGCCAAGACACAAGATACTTGACATTCAAACCCAACTTCCTCCGCCCACAGTTTGTCCAAAAGGGAGTTTTGCGTGTGCAAAAAGGAGACCCCTTTCGACAGGAACTGTTCCACTGCGATGCACCGTGGCATGCCAGAGATGACCTACAAAAACCATCGTGCCAGAGGTTGCAGTCTGACCCTTTTGCTGCAGTGTGTGATTCATCATCACACTATGGGCACTGGCAACAGCCTTAGGTCAACAACTTGGCATCAATCAAAACAGCAGTATGGCCAACACATTAGGAAGTATAAGTCACAATACTTCTCCCACTTAAAGCAATAAAAGCCTCCTTGTGAGATTATGTCAACTTAATAATACCCTTTCCTTTCACACTGTAATCCAGAAACATTTCAGACTCAATGTGAATATAACAGGAAACTGTGATACACTACAATGTTCTTTTTAATCACATAGAAATGAACTCCTTGAGACACCCACACAGTAAAGACCAGACCAGACCGTGGGTCAACACAAAAAAGGGATACTGGAGCTGACAGACACCTGAAGCTACTACTATTTCTCTACTTATTTCAGCTCCACATCTAAAACTTAATGCAAATGTTGTCTCTGAGGGTTCTGATCATGCAACACTCTGTCTGAGTTACTCCATAAATCTTAGAGCAAAGAAGCAGAAACAGGCCACTGTTTTTGAGGGTAAAGGGTGAAATCTTATCTAGAAAGATTACAAAAAACTCTCGTATAACAACAAATCATTTTTCTTCACATAAATGTAAGAGATAAAACAGCTGTCAAGTGCTGAAGTGGTACTTCAGGCAAAGATGTATTCATGTCTGTACCACTGTTGACATATTTTGTACAGTTATATTTGTATGCTTGTACTGCAGTAAGAGCAAAAGTAGCTCTGGATGCTTGAGCGGTATAAATTCTTTACAAAGCAAAACATTTGCGAGCCAATTTACAAAGGTCACTATAAGCAAAAGAGGGCATTTTTTCTTCTTTTTTTGTATCTGGTTAGAGATTCAGCTTGGTCAGGTTCCTTGGGTGTTGGCATGTTTTTGCTGGCGGGCAGAACTTTGGTTTCTGCATGAGAGAGCATTTAAAACAGGGAGGGGTCTCCGGATTTGAGCTGTTCTGTTCACACTTTATTTTTCTAGGAGTTTTTCTTTGCTCTGCCCTGTATCATTTCATGTTTGCATCTTGTATGAACAGCTGTGGTGGGGTAAGGGAAGTGGCCGGCCCAGACACTTTCCAGGAAAGTGGGGCCCTTTATGTTACGCAGACACAGATATATGAATGGGTTAAAAGTCAAAAAAGGAAAAAAAGGAGAGTGGAAAATTAAAGTCAGTTACATCAGTTACATTTAATTCATTTGGTTTTGCATGTAAAACAAAAGCCTGTTTGTCTCTTCTAAACTGCATCAAGTGTGAAAGATTTCAAAAACAAACACGATTTCAGAGCTCTGCATGCCGTTTTGATGAAACATGACTTGTTTTCTGAGAAGTTTAAAACAGAAGCAAAAGAGCAAAACAACTCAGATGCATCTAGGTCAACAGTTGAAAACAATACCAATGAGTCATCTCTTCAGACTTTGTTTAGTAACTAGGCTGCAGTTTTTTCCCCTTTGTCTCATGTTTAGTAGGAAAATGAAAAAAAAAATCAATCTGGACCACATAGTAGGGATAAAGTAATAAATAAACAGCCTCCTCATTCTCATCCTGGTTCTAATGTTTACCCTTATAAAGCTTTACAGATTTAAACAAATTCAGACTCTTTTTATCTATTTAATTATTTCAATCCTCAGCTGCAATGTGTGTGTGACTGTTTGTGGGAGTGGGGAGTGGGTGGAGAGACAGGAATGTGCATCTCAATGAGAATCATCTCAGTGGAGTTTCATTGAGATTTGCAGTGTTCCATCTAAACAGCAATGGAAATAGCAGTGTGTGATACCCTGAGATGTGTTTTAAGCTGGCATGACGAGTGTACGTCCCTGCACCACTCCACTGCACCGAAAATTCTGATGCCGATGGCCAAGAGTGAAGGTGATCACTTCCAGCCACCACTACTGCACAACAATAGCTACAGTAACACATAAAAATGATGAGAACAAGTGATTTATATCCCACATGTCCTTAATAAATGGCGAATGCAGGAAGGAGAGGTCAGGCTCTTAAATAAAAACTTGGCCAAATTTGTCACATTGGTTTATTCCTAATATGTATTTTAAAATGTGTCTAGAGTCTTTAATCATTATAAGGATACACTTCTAACTGGCAGCGTTGTCAAACAATATATTTAGATTTTTGTGGTTAAGATTTATATTTTTAAAATCTTTGATTTTAGATTATCTGATTTTTCACCTGATCTATCTAGCTGAGACAAGTATTAATGGAAGTCTGAACCTACAGTATAGAAAAATACCTCACTAGAGACCATACAAGCCAATACTATTAAATTGAAGTCATTTAAGCATGAGGATTCATCAAACCTCCAAGCAGCCTATACAATTATTAGATTGACCAAAGTAGTCACCAGCTAACTGACTGTACATATATGCTTATAGCCTGGCTAAAAATATAACTTTACACATTATTGTGATGAACTAAGAAACGCAATGAATATCTCTGAATGAAGTGAAAACTGTAAATGTGCAAAATTCTGTCTTAGTTTTTTGTTGCTGTTAGGCAATGAACGAGCCACAAAGCACATTACCATTCATTTTAAAAAAGGAACACATCACACTGAAATCAATTCGCCTTCAAACTGTACAACAGGAAAACTCAATAGGTCATGAACTGGCCTTTTTTTGCTGATTCTACACTAGGAAACTAATTAAAGAAGACAGGCCATGCAATATCACGAGGAGGCAAGGTGAAAGCAGGAGGGTGTCCACTGCTAATGCTCCTCTTGGTGCTGCAGAGGTACACTCTCAAAAGGTCACACTGTGTGTGTCATTATCTTGTGCTATATCAATATGAATAAATTAACCATGTTTCATTCAGCTGCAACCTGTTTTGTATCACTGGTGACAATGATGTGAAAGCTGAGGCAGGTTTGGAAGTTAAGTGTCTACTATACACATACTAATAAAACTCTATGGTCTGTTGCCTTTCCCTTTCTTTAGGTTCATCTTAGGTTAGAATGACACAAACATTTTCAATATAATGCTGTCCAGCACCATAATGAAACATAAAGTAGAATCATTTCATTACCTGTCTCACAATGTCAGAAAAAAGCTAAAAATGTATATGCATTATAGAAATGCATTTCTGCCACAAATCCTTTATTACAGGGAGTTTTGGAGACATTCCACAGTTGATATGCAGATTTTTTCTAAGCTTGTAAATTCCCTGAATGTGTTTATATTAGGAAGTTTAGTTTAAAAAAAAGTCATGGTTATAACTCATGCCCATTATACAATATCATTGCGATCATGGCAATATAATACTGTCACTAAAAGACCTCATGGACTGCTAAAATGCTACCTTTGGCTTCAAATATGTAGTGCTTTCAACCTTGATGTGATGGGAATGAGACCCCCTCTGATTTGACATGTTTTCAGCAGCAACAAAATAATAATAATAATAATAATGCATTGGTCTTATATTGCGCTTTTCTGCTCTGTTGGGCAGGCACTCAAAGCGCTTACATTGAGATGCATTATTCTTTCACACCACATTCACACAGTGGCAGTGGTAAGCTACCACTGGTAGCCACAGCTCCCCAGGGGGAGACTGACGGAGACGTGGCTGCCAAGGTGCGCCTACGGCCTCTCCGACCACCGCCGATTCATTCATACGCATTCATACACCAGTGAGTGCACTGGAGGCAATGCGGGTAAAGTGCCTTGCCCAAAATAAAAAGACATTCTGGGTGTTGAAGTCTGTCTTTTTTCCTCTGGTCAAGCACCAGCTCCAAAACATTTCTCGCCTTTCAAAACATTTTGAAATAAACAAACAAGTTTTCTACTGTTTAGACCACCATGCTTTATGGCAAGATCATTAGGTGACTTATTAGGTGAAGGTAAGGCTCTTTTTTTATTTTAGAGCATAAGCTTCATTTACATTTCCTATAGGTCTGACTACAAACATACTTTTATAGTCGCACAACACCTCAAGGTAGTATTTTTCCTGGAGTTTTAATTCTTCTCATACAACAAGGTCTTATGAATTCAAATCAAATTTTTCCTTCAAACCCGACCTGGAGGCACATCAGACTTCAAGGTTTTTGCAGCCTGCATGTGGCTGAGTCTACACAGCTACAGTTCCACAGAAATAAATATGCGTTTACAAACACCTGCTCCAGCAAAACACTAAAATTAGCTTAAAAGGTCTGAATAACTTTTCTTCAACAGAAAGTTTCATTTTCTGTGAAACTCCAGAATCAAAGCGAATCATTGTCATGCATTCTGTGAGATATACATTTATATGTAATATTTAAGCTGATGAGGTTTTTTTTATTAGTGAAACAAAGTTCAAACATGCTTCAACCTTAGAAACATTGTCAAAGTGGTTGCTAGATTTGAACCAAATTAAAGCACTGGACAGACGGACAACTGCAACGAGCCCAGAGATTAAGACTCAGATATGGTTAACTGTTGTCACATGGTATATCTGAATAAAGGTGGACAGCTGTGTCAAAGATCCAAAGATGTCTTTCTGTTCTGGGCAGGCTATAATACAGTAACTATGTAGCTGGACTAACTATAACACAACCACTGTTTATGTTACAAAATGAAAAAATAAGTTAATACCAAACTATATTCTGTTCCTGCTTTCCCTGAGCAGATTCCCCTCAAATCTTACACGGGACCTTTAAGTAATAGAAACAGTTGGCCAGGAGACTTCAAAAGTCAGACCATAATGCTTCAGACAGGCCTCTGGGGAAAACAAGAGGTATGACATATATGAGTGTTGCCTGCAGATACAGCAGATGTCAAGTCAGTTTAAGCACAGTTTTGGTTGCAATGTCATGTTCTTGTCCTCAAAACTGCGTCTCCCCTGACATTCTCTGATAAATGATAGATCTTCTATGAGGACATGTGATGCAAGTCTCCAAATTTAAAAGAGCCGTACTTTAGTGGATTCTTAAGGTCTTTCTGCATAGTGCTAAGCCACAGCTAAGATCTCTTGGTATCTCGTAACTTTTCTGCCTAGTTCCTAGAAATTATATTTGAAGATAACACCACCTGGATCAGAGACAACATTCCGTTTTAAGGTGTGGGGTTTGTAAACTGCAGGAAGGGATTGGGACTGGCAGGCGCACAAATCTCACAATAGAAATCAAGGTGTCAGATCCAGAGGTCTGCCCGTGTTCAGATTAAGCAGATTAAACAACAAACACAGGTTAAGGTCAGGAAAACAATGCTGAATGAAAACATTTCAGCTTCAACATTACTATGAGCTCCAATCTCCATATTCCTGATCATATTATAGTTTAAAAATGAGCACAAATGGTTGCATAAAGACTTTCAAAGAATCCAGAAACTCTCCAACCAAAAACCTAATTAAGATAAGTCACTAAATTAAGACAAAGAATGAACACTGCACAAAGACAAATCCCACTTCTGCACTGCTGCAATACACTGTCCTCCAGTGGGGTGATTTCCTCTTCCAAGGAATTCCCAGCCCTGTAAGTACAATCCTCGCTGTAATGCCAAGCCTTAATCTAATTTGGCAAAGGCAGTAACTATTTCCTGACAGTTTTATAATAATTGACAAGAAAACTGGTATTAAAGCTGTAATTATATGGGGTGCTCTTTTTAACTCTATCACAAGTGAAGAAGGATTTATATATGGTTGTGACAAAATAAACTACAGTGTTTCTTGGGCAAACTGCAGTTTGGCATGGTACAACATTTATGTTGTAATTTGCAAAAAAAGAAAACTAGATCGCACTGACCATCAGGCACAATAAGCCACATCAAAAAATGATGTTTATACACATCTATTTATGCATGGTTTGTGCAAATTAGTCAGCTTTGGAAGCATTAGTGGGTGTAATCTTTAGGGTTTTTCAGCTTCTCTAAAGCTGTCATGTCAGCAGTCAACATGCAAGGGTTTCACATTATAAAATTCAGCATCACTGTGTAGATCACATCATTAGTGTCAGAGCAGATTCTGTCTCTGATGGAAGAGCCTGGATCAGGACTGGAGTGTGAATGTGAATTCCTGTGGAAAGGAAACAGCTGACCAAGCACAGCATATCTGCAGGGGTATGGCAGCTTCTCCAAAGTGTTTGGATAAAGATTGTACAGATCTGTCAAGGGGCCGTCATCTGAAGCAATGATGAAGTGATGCTTATGCTGCATTCTAGCCAGCAACAAGTAGGCCTCTGCCCACACTTTTCTTTAGTCTTTCTAAATGCTTCCTTTGGCGCTTTATACATACAGTGCATTTAGGTCATTAAAAGGTCAAAGATAAAGTCAAGAAAACTGCAATACATGAATGGCTATAACATGAATTTACATTTTTTCTTTAGAGTATTCAAATGTGTTTTTTTTTTAAGAAGTATGACTCATAAATCTTGAAGAAAGATTTACATGGTCTATTTATATTCCAATTTTACCTCAATAATTTACTTCTAATCTACACCCCTGTTGCTGCATGATAAGACTCTCCAGCTTCAACATAAAATCTGGCAAAAGTCATTTATACAAGGCCATATTTTACTGTCACCAACTGCTCTGAATGTAGCGCACAGACTATGTTGGAGAGCCTGGAAAACACCGTTTTACTCTCACGGATGCTTGAAATTTACAACAAGTGCATGAGGAGGAGACAAAGCACCTGTCCAAAGAGGCTCGAATGGGACTTACATAATAAAAAGATTACCTGTAAGCATACAAACTGTTCTCTTTTAAATGGTAAGCAAGGTGCAGCACTGGAGGCACAGCAATTCTGTGGAGTCTTCCATAAAAAAAATCTTTGATCACATTTTCTGTCATTCTCCAGGAAAGAAAACATCAAAGCTTCAACTTTACAGCCAACTTTATAGCAGGCTCCTCTTCTCTAGCTGTCACACTGTGTCCTGGCTGTGCCTCTGAAATACTGCCTTATATTGAAGAGGACACGCAGACTTAGGTTGGACTTTTTACCCGACATAAGTAAGTCACTTAATAGGACCACAAAGAGTGAAGAAGGCTAGCTTTAAACGAGTGTGCGATTTGTGATGTTGTTCTTCCTCTTCATCACTTACTCTACTCCAGGTTGTTAAACAAAAACCAACACATTAAGTCGAATTACTGTAGCACATGTGCCATACACAGTGTGCTGTTACTTGAGCATGCTGCACACATTTATCTACATTTTGAAACTATTATTTGGGTTAAATGATAAAACTTTAATAATTACAGACAACATCTAACACTTCTTTTCTAACTGAAAATGACAGCCCACGCTGGCTGGTTGTTGCAGTGATACAATGGACTGTAAGTCTGTCAGGGTTCCCAGATAAGCAGCAGTCTGCAACAGTGACTGTAAGAAGAAGCATTAGCAACATTTGCTGCAAATACAGCTTAGAGAAAGTTTAAAAATACAGTAGTACGTCAATTACTGTGAAAGAAGGACAGGTAGGTCTGCATTGTGGAGCTTTGCTTTTCATTCATGATACTAAAGATCCTAATATATTAATATTACTACATTAAAGGCTTGATGATTTTTGCATTTAAAGGATTAAAAAAAAATCACATGCATATTTCAGTATCAGCGGTCAGCAAAAAAAAAAAAAAGTATCCTTATTGGCCTAATCTTCAAGGCAAGGACATCTTTGAGACTGAGACATTAAGTACTTTATACTGCATGACACATGTGACAGATGTGGGTGTAGATGTGAGGGGTCACATGGGGCTTTCATGGTTGGAAAAGCATTTATGGAACAACTGATCAATGGTATCAATGGTACATGCTGTGATATTTACCGCTGTTTTTTTTTTTAAAACAAGCTCTTGAAATGAGAAAGCATAAATGTCACTTCCAAGCATAAATACATTTCCTGAGAAGATTACCAGCATGGCATCAGAACGTCACCTCTCTCCTGTCTCTGTTTATCACAAAGGAAAGGAAGCCTGACGAGAATATCTACAGACGAATAACAAGGTGTCAGGACTGTACGTGTGATTGCTACCATATGGCATCTTTATTCTTTTGCTCCTACAGTGATAGTCACCGTTTAGAACAATAAGCATGTACATTAGGGGGATCTGGGATGAGTGGGATATGTAGAAGGCTGCTTAACTACATGATGATATACTATCATATCACAGAGAGTGATCTGAAGGTGGCTGATATGCAAGTCTTACTGTTACTGTGGATGTTCAGGTTTTGTTGTTGTGGCTCACTCATCTAAGGATGATGGGTGCTCATTAGTGCTGCATTTTCTGTAGGCAGAAAGAAACAAACAAAAAAACACTTGAGAATCACGCTTTCAGAGGTGGACAAGCTCTGCAGGAAGGCTCTGTATAGCAATTAAAAATGTGTAGTCCAAATGTTATTAAGCTTCTGTTGGACTAAAGTAAAAAGCTTGTGTTTCTGTAGCAATTAAGGCAGACTCAGACTGACTGAAGTGGAGAAAAGAGCAAGCCAACTAAGGCCATACACATTCAAAGGAAAGACCCATAAAGAGCAGAGAAGTGTACTGAATCAAAAAGCTAAATGATGATGAGCTAAATAAATGAAATACATGGACAAAAAGACTGAATATATATTCAACCATTAGTGTGTCGATAGCTGAGGTGTTTGGTCAGCTCTTTCCACATATGAAAAATGTTTATATTCAAGTGACATGGGCTAGTTTGCCTCATGACCAGTACTATAAAGTAGTTTTACTGGTACAGTATAAGCTTTTAAATTTATAGCACAGTGTCAGCTGAGCAGATGTGTGAGCTGTCAGTGTTTATTAATGGTTCAAAGAAAGCAAACAAACACATTGATCAATCACTCTCAAAAACGCTGCATTAAAACCAATCAATGATGGCAAATCTGAAATCAAAAGCCATCATGAGCCAGCTGAGCCAACTCACTATATGTCTGGTTTATATTTCTTTCTGCCTAAGTGAGTTTGATTGAATATTTCACAGTATTTTTAAATAGAGATGCTTCGAAAAAGAGCATACTCAAGCCACTCAGTGTGGATAAACGAGGGTCAAAATGTTCTTATTCATATTATGTGTTTCGCTGTAGTGTTGCATAGTTACTACAGCAAAGTAGCACATAGGGTATAGTTGTGGGAATTGACATTCAGGGAAAGATATAAAGGGCACAGAGTGTGAAAGGTATGGCATACATCTGAGCCGACTTCTGTATTCAAGATTTTATTGATAGGTATACACAAACACTGTGCACGAGCAGATGATGTTAAAATATACCAATTTGATTATATCAGCTACACTCTTTTCAAAGCCTGTTTAGATATAAAAACAAGTGTGGAAAAAAATGTGTTTTAAAAATAAGTAAAAATATTCTATCAAAAATCAAATTCTCTCCTTCTCCCACCGCCATCTCTGGAAAAACAAAAGGGACATGATCAAATTTCTATCTTCAGTTAAGAAATAAAAATGGATTTTCTTCAGCATTTCTCTCTCTGTTAGACGTGGGTGTCATCCTGCAGTATGTATTATACTGAATGATGGAGGAGAAGAGAAAGAAAAAAACATTCAAGTCATTTTAATCTCCCCTCAGGTGATGAGTTTTTGTTTCAGAAATGTTTTACATACAACAGAGCAAGGAAAAGTGTTTTGAATTCAAACGTGTACAATAAGGTATTATTTATTTGAATCAAAATGTGTAGATTTTACATTATAAGTCATTCAACTCAATTCAATTGTATTTAAACAGAATCTTTTACCATCTAGATTGTCTCTAGGTGCTTTACAGAAACCCAGAGTCTGAGCAAGCACTTAAAAACAGACAGTGGCAAAGAAAAGATTCCCCTTTAATAGAAAAGGGACCCTAATCCTCATAGGCAAGCTTTGACAGTGAAGCAGAAAGATGACTCCAAATAAGAACACAAAATATGATCTAGAATTCAAGTCAAGTTTATTTGTATGGTCCAATATTAAATACGACTGAAAGGAACATGCAGACCCCAAATGTGCAGTTATATAAAAGTGGGCTCACAACAAACTACTCTGCAATTGCATGCATGCTCATGCCACAGTGGTAGCCAAAGCAGTTCTGTTCACAAGAATGACCCAATAATATAATGTCTCTGGTCATAGTTATAAATAGCACCGAGGCATAGTGAGGTACTGTTGCGAAGACCATTAAAATCCAACAAGAGAGTTCTGATAAGTATATTACTAAAATGAAGAAAACACATTTGATAAAGTCAATTCTTCATATTGCTCCAAGTTGAGTAGTAGCACAGGGGTGTGGGGTAGGTGTTATACTGGGCACCAACCTAAAAAAACCTAAAAAAACCTAAAAAAAAAGTCCTCCAAAGATCTTCAACTCTTTTCTCACCCCCTGGGCTCTGAAGCACAAGCCTCCTGATAGCAAAATGCAAGGCAACAGCACAGTTCCAGTACCTAACATGCTGGAAGAGGCAGATAAGAGACAGGGGACACACAGATAGCACCAGACTGGCTCTGGCCCATCTTATGTCCTGAGGGGCAGAACCCTGCCTGCATGAGGCAGATGTCAGGGTTTCGATACAAGCCTGCATGTGCATCTTAAAACCTGCAGTAATCTGACCTACGATACTTACATGTACTGTGAAAGTGCAACAACAACCAAGCAGAGACTCAAGCAGAGGCTTTCTAAATATCTCGTCCTTCACGATACATTAGTGCTCTTACATCAATAAATGACAATAGATGTGTGTGCGTTAAATACCACAATGAAATATAAAGCCACTGTGTGCAGTAGTTTCTGCCTAATAATGATCAAACTGATTATAAGATCACAGATAATCCTGCTAATATGCAGTTCGTTCAACAAACGGCTTAATGTTTTTATCAAATTGGTCATGATATTTTATTTTCATCTTTATTGTAACACATTGTGGCCTTGAGTAAAGATAGAGGAACCTTCTTGGACATTGCCTTTCTGAAAGAGCAGCTTTAATTTCAATAAGAACCAATAGTCCACGTGTGGTCTGCAGTCATGATTGGAAAGCATATCTGTACATGTTGCATTTGTTATATGCTTAAAATTAAGTTACAGAGCAAAGATGAAGGAAACATAAGAAAAATCTTAAAAAATTAAATCCTAGAAGTAGAAAAAATATTCTAGCTGGAAGACAGTGTCTGCAGGAGAACCTTTGAAAAATAAAGTATATTTAAGCATCACATTCATTACAAGCAATCTTTAATAAGTCTATTGAAAAGCTGTGAAATATAATACAAATAAGCAGGAAATTCAAAGGCAGCTTTATTATGTTATACTGCATACTATACTATTATGTTATGACAACAGTGGAATTTTGCTGCAGTAACAGCTGACTGCATACCTTTCAAAAGAAATAGAACCTACACCAGCTTTAATGCACAGCCTGACCCAGTTAAAACACTGACTGATACTCCTTGTCAACCTCAGTCAAGCAAGGGTGAACTGTATTTCCACACAAGCGAAGAAGAATTAATCAGCCTCTCCCCCTGTGTGCACATAGCAAGACGGCTGGCAAGCTTATGCAACGAGGGGATTTGTATTATTGATAAAACATTACCAGCCCACCTCCTTGATTTGGAATAAATATAGAAGCGCTCCACATCTCTTGCTCTGCTGAGCCAGGCTAACCATACACAATAAACATTTTTACCTCTGAGTGTAGAAGTGAATCCACAGTTTTCTCATGTGGTTTCAGGCATTCGACAGACAACAAATACCCCCGGCTGAGCATTACACTCAAAGCTGAACAGATCTTTTCTCCTCTTGTCACTGTGTTGACACTTACTCAAGCAGCTACAGGCGCAAGTCAAAAAAACAAACAATGCTTTTTAGTCACCATAGTTCTGGTGTAAAAACATGGCACATGAACTATTTTGTAAATGTTTAACTGGCAGGTAAGTGAATACCAAGACTGGTATCTGTGTGTCAGGAATTCTGCTGTATTCTATCTAAAACATGGGTAAACAGTACTCTTATCTTTAGTGGGAATTGCACATCATGATCTTATCAAGCTTATGTTATGCAGACATAGTGCTGCCATATTTACTGTTTTATTGAAAAAAAGGAAAATTGGCTGACAAAGATAGGGGAAACCAAGCAGCTGGTGGTGTTTAGCAAGCATGGGACGGTTCAGGAAACATATCCAAACCGTCCGGTGCACGTGTCTCGGGCATGTGTATTGTTTAGTTCAGGACATAAGCATCAAGTATGTGCATGCAGGGGGAGGCATTTTTTTGCGTAAATAGCAATAGCATCTCTCAACACATTTGTGACTAACAATGGAATCTAATAGTAGGGAAACACTGAACTGATTCCTAAATTTTGGACAATTAGGCTAGATATTTTATGCTGATGGTATTTTCAGACTGTTAAAGTTCAACAAACCAAACTGAAAACATGACCTAAGAACCGTGGTACAAACAGAACCTGCACATGGATGAGGAACAATGTGCTACATGATCTGAATCTACATGAAAAATGGTTAATTCAGAGTACATAAACTCTATGGTTAATGTACTGTCCTGCTGTCCCTAAATCAGCAACTTTTAACCATCATATACTAGGAGCTATGCTTGGCAGCTATCAACAAGCAACAAAAGTTCACTTGTGATGGAAACACCAGATCATCATGTCATCATCACGTCATCAGATGCATCGCCACTCAGTCTTTACCTCCTGTTCATACAGCAATTCTCATCAGTATGTTAGTTAGGAGGGACTGTGCACCGGAAGGTCACCTCTAATATACCACAACCAAATAAAAAAAAAAAAAAACATGTGACGGTAAATATGGATCGCCCCAGCAGTACAGGTTGGCCTGCAGAAATAACAATGAGCACAAGGGACACTGATTGCTCCTTCCACCACCACAAAGCTCCTTTATCGACTTAAAATCACATCAATAGTCACAGATGATTGGTTAGATCAGCGGTCCCCAACCTTTTTTGCACCACGGACCGGTATCATGTAAAACAATACTTTCACGGACCGGCACAGAAAAAAAAACAAAAAAACAAAGTGCATAAACAGACTCTTACTCTTATGCTTAACTAGTGGGAGCTGTTAGGTGAAAGATTTTATTTTGCATGATGTTATTATGTGGTGTGGGTCCACATATCCAGAAGTGTGTCCCTAACATGAAGTTTTCATTTCTGTATGCATATTACTGTAATGTGTTTTATAAGTACTTATGTGTTAAGTAAGTTTTACAGAAGATCAAAGGAAGACAGGTACACTGAATGTATTGAGAAGTGTGTAATTTCCCTACTTCTCATAGACTTTTGTAATTCATTTCCTTTGTTAGCTGTTGTCTGCTCTTTGGAGACAGCTCTGGTTGATATCAAGCTAAGGTTGTAAATCTAGATCTTGATTGAAGTAATGTGTTCATCCCCTATGACCCCATTTTACGACCCACCTTTCCTGTGAGTTTGGTTTCCTGGTCACTCTCAGATTTGACCCACAGCTTATGAGATGTTAGGACTTAAAGTGAGCTTACATGGGGGAAGAGGTGTAAGCTTTTATGGGGCGTCATAAAGTCACTCGTATGGGACAGTGATCATTCTCGTGGAGAACTTATCTTCAACTTAGGTTTACGACTGACAAAAGGGGACCCCCTGCTATTTCTTTCTGTTTTCTCCTGACTCTAAGGTGTAACCATTACCAAATAAGGTAAACTAAATATCAGTTCAGCTGACCCCATTGGTGAAGAGTTAGGGAAGGACATGATTTTATGGGATCTCAAGATAGGATAAAAGGTGTTTACAAGAATGGCATATTGTTCTCTGGCTGTGAGGCCAGGCAACCACAGAGATCTCTGTTTGTGTGACCCAGAATTTGCTTCTTTACTGTTAGAATAAATTGTAATTTTGAGACCAGATATTGTCAACTTCTTCTTAATCAAAGAACCGGGGAAGATGAATGAAAGGATCCAGAAGATTTTTATGTCCCTAACAATTTGGTGTTTCCGCCCGGTTTGAAGAAGTGAGGGTCTAACAACATCCTGCCTGACTGAGTGACTACTGGCTAGCCAACAACAAACAAGGTAAGCAGAAACCTGTTTAATCAAATTCTGCATATTGGACACTCTAAATTAAGTAGTCACTGTGACTGGTATGGTGTTTTAAAGTTAAAATTGTATGAGGCAAATTGTGAGTCCACATAATTGAAGAATTATTCAAAAATTAAAATAAAATATTAAAATAAAAAGAGTAACACATAAAAAATTTAAGAAAGTCATTGGGTTTTGCAGCCCCGACTATGTTTGGACGCGAGCATAGATAAGCTCGGTTGAGAGCCCGAGGGAATTTGATGACCCCTGAAAAGAAAGAATGGATTGGCAGTAATAGAATCAAAGTGTGTTAAATGAATGAAAAAGTGAAAAACTTGATGTAAAGATTGGGCGTAACCAGAATAAAAGCGGATTGGCAAAAATAACGATTGATTGGCAATAAGTTTAAAATGTTTTAAAACATTGGCAGTAAGTTTCAAATATAGGCCTAGGTAAATTGAGAAAGCGCTGTATTGTTAAGGAAAAGATAAACCGGTGATTTGTTGTCTTGTCTTGTCGTGGTTGTTTTATGTACTCCGCGCTGTCGGAGAATTGTTGTGTTTGAAACTGATTCTGCGCTGGCAGAGAAGTGAGTTTGTACAGAGTGTTTGTTGTAAGTTGAATGTGTGACATGTATGTGTGAAAGTGTGACTGTGTTGTCAGAGTCACAGTGAGGGATAGAAGAAGGGACATATAGGAAGTTAAATTTTAATATAGCAGGTACATAGGAAGGAATTTTGTGGCAATTATGTCTAAGTGGAAGACAATTGATGAACAGATGAGTAAGATGTTAAGCCGTTGTCATGGACATGCAGGTCCGGACAACAAGCAGAAGGCAGCTGCTGAGCTGCAAGCAGTGGTGTGTGCAGCTGTGACTGAGCAGGAAGTTAAGGGATATGATAGGAAGCCGCTGAAGAGTGTAATCGTAACAGCGGAGAACAAATATAAGATGGAACGAGATGAGTTGGAAGCACAGAGTAAGACAGCAGGAGTATTCCAGAGAAATAAATTCAAGAAAGCAGCACAAGTAGCAGAAGGAAAGAGGCAAGCTTTGTATCAGGCATATTTGTGCTGTCTTGATGAGGACTGCAGGGAGTCCGATAGCAGAACAGACATCAAACAGGAAGTGGAGAGCGAGGGAACTCAGGAGGTGGATCCTGGGATGTACCCTATAATAAATATCACAGATGGGAGGGTACAAGTAACAGGTAAACAGACAGGCCAAACCCTTTTAGGCCCAGCCCAAAGGCCTTGTCGTAACTCCCAGGCCTCACATATGCAGCATTCATCCACCCCCCTTCCTCAAGATGCATTTGCATGGAGAAGTCTTCAGGAGGCAGGACCCCCAACACCAATTACACCTCAACATTTTGGACACACCACAAGGGCTAGCTCCCCAGCTCTTTCTTGTGGATCGTGTACCCCTCTGCCCCAGACCTCATCCACTAAAAGGAAAATAGGAAAAGGAAGGCAGGTAGTGGTGACTGTTCAGGTAGCAGGAGAGATGGTAGATACAGATGATGGTGATAATGATGAGATAGAAAATGAAAAGGATTCTAGCTGTACCAACATAACTGATCTGCTGCAACAGATAGGTCAAAGCATAGTAGAATTGCAACGCCAGATGAGTGAGTCTGATCTGCCATGGCGACATACTATGACACTTAGGTCTCACGCACAGCAAGATAAACCAACTAAACCGACTGAATCAGCGTTCCAGTTTCCATTAGTGCAGGCAGGCTCATTTCTGTGCTATAAGTCATATTCAGTAGGAGATGTAAACTCCCTGGTGGAGAAAATGCCACCCCCTAGAGAGGGTGGAGGTTTGTGGATGGACAAGTTGGCTGAAATGACAGCTGGCCAGACATTAGCTTTAGGAGATTTCAGGGCTGTTGCCTCCAGGATGATGTCACGTAGTGAGCTCCATGAGATAGAGACACAGTCAGGTACAATGGGGCGTGGTGATGATGAAAGATTTACTACATATAGTACCTGTATAGGTTTTGCTATGCGTGATCTGTTTCCATTGCCAGTATCCACAGGTCCTCCTAAGTACACATGGGACCCAGCAGTGTCCCCTAGGGATCATTTGGTGAAGTGTAGAGAGGATTGGACAAGGAAAACAGGTATGAATCCCACTCAGCAGAGTGTCCAACAGCAGTGGTTTAGAAAGGCAGTAGAGGAGGGCCTCCCAGTCTCAGTCCAACAAGCTTTAAATAATAACCCAGATCTCCCTGGAAGTGTTTCCAATGTGTGGGAGCGACATGTTACACATCACATGGAATGACACAAAACAAAAACAGACCAAGAAAATGCTGATATAAAAGGGCTTCATGTTCAGTTACTAAAATTACAAGTGGGGCAGGCTCGTAAAGACGCCACTGACCAGAGAAAGAGTAAGAAAGATACCCCAGCAGTTCAGATGGTAGCGCAACCTCAGCCCGCTCCTCAGCCACAGCCCCCATTTGCGGGTAACTCTGACCTTTATCTGACCCCACTTTGGGTCCCCCAACCTCCTTATCGTGGAGGGTGGGGCCAGAATCATAGAGGAGGAAACTGGAGGGGACAGGGTGGCCGAAGGGGAGGGGGGCATGGAAGGGGCGGATACAGCGGTATGAGTGGGGGTGACTGCTTTTATTGTGGAAAACCTGGTCACTGGGAGAAAGACTGTCCGTACAGAAGGAAACCCCTACACCATCCATATAGGGGCGCCCTGGTATCCACCACAGGGAAATGGAAGCCAAGGTCCTCAGCAGCATGGACCTCCACCACCAGGACACTACCCCTCTCAGCCATGGGGTGGTGAGGGACCTTACTCAGTATGAAGGTCAGCACAGAGAGGCCTAAGTGTGGGCGTGTTGGCAGAACCCACACTGCAGGTGCAGGTCAATAATTCTGATCTGCCTTTCCTGGTTGTTACTGGGGCAACATACTCCACTTGAAGACATCTTCTATCATCAACTACATTGTCACACACCATTCTGTTGGCTGGCTTCTCCAGGGAAATTCAACATCTGGCATTTACAGATCCTGTGAAGACTGAGTTAGCAGGCCAGCAACACAGACATTGTTTTATTTATTCTGTCTCATTACCAGTGAATCTGATGGGGAGGGATCTCCGGATCAAGACTGGTGCATCCATCTTGTGTTCTTCAGATGGACTGACAGTAACTTTTCCAAATGGAATAACAATTGCCTGTTCCAAAACTGTGGGAATGTATGGACAATGGCATATGATGCCACTTACTCATCAGATGACGTGTGCAGACATCTACTGGGCAGAACTATTGCCTAAACCTCTCACAAAGGAGAAACCTCTTGAGTCTGTTTCACCTGTGGAAGTTCTGGATCATGTCTCTCCGACCTTATGGCTTGCCCGCTGACCCTCTCCATGTTACCCTTTTCTATGATAGAGATGAGGATCTTTTTTATCAGGAGAGATTCACGTCTTACTTAGAAGGGCAAAGTTGGCCCATAAAAGTTGATAAGTTGTTTGTGGCTGAGGAATGAGTAGTAGCTGATGTATAGTTTACACCAGAATAGTTTAAGTGGCTCAAAATGTGTGCCACGTGTTTTCATTAGCCATTCATCCAAAACATCAAGCTATAGAATTAGGCTCCATGTTTAAGACATGTAAAGCTACTTCTGATAGGCGGCTATCACAGCGGATAGGTGTTCAGCATTCTTCATCCTTAAAGTGTATTAGATTACCATTCACACAGTAGATGATTCCATGTTTTGTTTTTTTTTTAACACAGACAGATAGACAGATGGTATAGCAGGCAAATGACTGCTAATAAGGCTCTGGAGTTTCATTTTTAGATGTAAGTTTTTGTGTCACTGTATACGTCTCTTTTGGAGTCTCAACTTCCACACTGATCTGGCTCTTCTAGTATCCATATAATATATATGTAATTACAGGTAGCAGAGCAGTCATTTATTGACTTGAAGGAGTCTCTGGCATGTGCTGTTGGCTTAGCCCTCCTAGACTACTTAGTTTATTTTACTTGATGTTTCTGAAACAGATGAAGATGTGCATGGTGTTCTGTTTCAGAAAAAAGGGGGGGTAATAGACAGGTGTCAATCTGAGTTTTAACTTGGTTGGACTAGGATGCACCAGACATGCAGCAGGAATGATTAAAATGGTGCAGATAATAGCTCATAGTGATGGGTTATCTGTTGATACTGCTGATAACACACAGGTTAGTAGCATATGTCACCTCCCAAGCGTTCACTCTGACATCACTTAGATAAAGGAGGTTGAGAGAACTTTTGGAAACGTAATCTTACAAAAATCACATAAAGACAGGTCTTTAGCCTCTCCCAGGAGAAGATGGTCCGGGTGTAGAGGGGGCAGAGTCAAGAGATAGAATCAAGATGTATGTGATGTATTCCCCAGAAGGGAAGCCAGTGCTTCCACCACGGCTCAGGAAGAGCGTCTTAAATGAGGTGCATGGGCCTGGATTGTGGGAAATAAATGTTGAGGAATTTGACACATTGGTGGCATCCATGTATGGCAGGGATCGACCAAGAATTGAGTAAAAGAGTGTAAAATATGTATGAGTATAATTCCAAACACATAGTGAAGTCAGACATGGGAAGTTTTCCACTCCCAGTTGTACATGGACAGGAAATAGTTATTGATTATACAGACATGATAGAGAAACACCAGGAATGTCAGTACCTCCTGATGGCAGTAGATTTGTTTATATGGTGGCCAGAAGTGTGGCCTGAAGAGAAAAAAGGTGTGTGTTGAAGAGGAAAAGTGTTTTATCTGATAATGGGTGTCACTTCAAGAGTGCAGACCTAGAAAAGGTGGAGCAGGCTTTGGGCCTAAGACACAGGTATGGTGTAGTATATCACCCACAGTCACAGGGAAAAGTGGAAAGGATGAACCAAAATTAGAAACAAAAATTGGCTCAAATCTGTGCACAGACCAAATTTATATGGGTTCAAGTGTTTTTATTGTATTAACGTGTATATGATGTTCAGTGAATAACGCCACATAATTCACATAATATGAGTTTTTTACAGGCTGACAGCCTCTTGGAATGAATTTTAAGCTTTGGTGTGAGTATGTATATCACAGGTGAAAGGAGAAACTGAGAGACCAGATGAGGACATGCCACACACTGAGGGGGTCCTCATGAAGGTGATAAAGAAGAAGTGGTCGGAGCCTAGGTGGACAGGCCCTTACCAGGTGGTGGAGCGCACCTCCCATGCGGAGCGGCTGAAAGGGAAAGGAGGCCCCTGGTATCATTGGAGCTAGTGCACCCCGGCCTTGGAGCCAGGGCAGATGCTGGCCGATATTCAGATGGAGCAGGACAAGGAGAAAATACAAGGGGCAGAATAATCCCCTGAACGCAGGAATGTGACCAGTAGGTAGTCTACCCTACTGGTTGAAGAGGACGAGACGGTGAATTACAGTTGACACGAGTGAGCAGTTGATAAGAGGAAGGTTTGAAGCTTCAGGAGCGGAGGTTCTGGTTCCTGTTATCAGGAAGACTTTGACTGACAAGATGGGACTCTGGGGAAAGTGGAGAGTGTTGGGTAGTTGTATTCTATTGTTTGTAATTGTTGTTGTTGGTTGTTGTTGATTCTATATGTATGGTATTGTCATTAATCACTTCTTTTGCAGCATTCTTGGGTATTTTAACTACATATGGTGGTTGTTGTTGTATTCTTTTTGTGCACTGTTTAGGTACTAGGTTAATTGCATTAGCTATTGAGAAGAAAGATATAGGTGTATGTCATGCCTTTGTTGGTAGCAGAGGTGCCTGAGTCGGGAGATGAGGAAGAGGAAGCTTTGTTGTGAGCTCTTAAATGAGCTCAAAAGGGGGAATTGTTAGGTGAAAGATTTTATTTTGCATGATGTTATTATGTGGTGTGGGTCCACATATCCAGAAGTGTGTCCCTAACATGAAGTTTTCATTTCTGTATGCATATTACTGTAATGTGTTTTATAAGTACTTATGTGTTAAGTAAGTTTTACAGAAGATCAAAGGAAGACAGGTACACTGAATGTATTGAGAAGTGTGTAATTTCCCTACTTCTCATAGACTTTTGTAATTCATTTCCTTTGTTAGCTGTTGTCTGCTCTTTGGAGACAGCTCTGGTTGATATCAAGCTAAGGTTGTAAATCTAGATCTTGATTGAAGTAATGTGTTCATCCCCTATGACCCCATTTTACGACCCACCTTTCCTGTGAGTTTGGTTTCCTGGTCACTCTCAGATTTGACCCACAGCTTATGAGATGTTAGGACTTAAAGTGAGCTTACATGGGGGAAGAGGTGTAAGCTTTTATGGGGCGTCATAAAGTCACTCGTATGGGACAGTGATCATTCTCGTGGAGAACTTATCTTCAACTTAGGTTTACGACTGACAAAAGGGGACCCCCTGCTATTTCTTTCTGTTTTCTCCTGACTCTAAGGTGTAACCATTACCAAATAAGGTAAACTAAATATCAGTTCAGCTGACCCCATTGGTGAAGAGTTAGGGAAGGACATGATTTTATGGGATCTCAAGATAGGATAAAAGGTGTTTACAAGAATGGCATATTGTTCTCTGGCTGTGAGGCCAGGCAACCACAGAGATCTCTGTTTGTGTGACCCAGAATTTGCTTCTTTACTGTTAGAATAAATTGTAATTTTGAGACCAGATATTGTCAACTTCTTCTTAATCAAAGAACCGGGGAAGATGAATGAAAGGATCCAGAAGATTTTTATGTCCCTAACAGAGCCTTTGAGCTTTCTCAGCAATGAGGCGGTCCCATCTAGGGATAATGGGAGACATGACACCCGAAGTGTGTTTCTTATGTCCAGTCCACTCCGTAATTTTGTTTTGGCCGTCATTAATTGCTTCAGTCGTTCTTGTTCATGTTTTCTTCCATGGCTTGTCTTTTAATGCAGGGTGCTCGGTCTCGCAGTTTTGAAGGCTTCGTTGCCTCATTTGCGAGTCTGTCGCCACATATCACTCAGAGCGGACTTGGTGTGTGAGAATCACCTGTTGCAATAAATCCGTATTTTAAATAGGACTCCTGATATAGTCTTTTAAATGCGGGTTTCTTTTTCTTTGAAGGGGTAGGCTCCTCTTCTTCTGTCTCCTCGTTAGGCCTTTTCCCCTTTCCGAAGAAGCTCTCCAAAGACGTTTGTTTTTTATTCATTTTTGCTTGTGGGCTTAATTTTGGGGTGCCATATCCCGTGACCGAGACAAGCGTCTGGGCAGGTGCTTAAAGGCACAGGCGGATGAATCTGATCGATTTATAAATGAAACAGCTGTCAGACTCAGATAATGAATAATATATGTTTTGCTCAGTCTTTCTGTGCGGCCCGGTACCAAATGACCCACGGACCGGTACCGGTCCCCGGCCCGGTGGTTGGGGACCACTGGGTTAGAGCACAGAAACCTCCCTCACCAAGCTGAAAACGAACACATCACATGGAAAGACACAGTAAAAATCAAGCTAGTTTGATTATCAGGTGAAACAAATCCATAACATTTCTATAATGCAACTGGCACAGTAAATACAGGTTTAAGCAGTTTGCTAAAGTTTTAAATCAGATTTGCGAGTTTCATCAAAAGTGGGTGAAGCTGCTCAATTAAATGAGTGATTACATTAGTTATGTAAAAAAGTTAAAAAGTTAGAAATGTTATTTACTCCACCACATTTGATTAACTTAGTTCTGGAGTAGATGTTTTTTTGTTTTTATTTGACATTGGACGCAGGGTGCATCAGCAAAAGTCTTGTTTCCCTGCTTTTTGTCCCTTTTTTCGACTCCTGCCAGTACGTAGCACATTTTGTCTATTGAATGGGGCTGAAAAATGGTGCACACTGCTATTACTTTGTTTTTAAAGACAAAATCTTTTTCCTCCACATGTCTCCTCCTGGGGCCCAGTTGCCAATCCAGCACCATGGGGGTTCAACCATAGCCATGATTCCTGACTGTGCAGCTGACACCCTGAAAAACCTCTCATCTCAACTCAACATTTCTTTTGCAAGATCTCAGCCACAAAATGTATTTTATATTTGTTTCTCTAAAGATCTGTTAAAATATGACTTTTAATGGAAAAAAATAATATAAAAATGAATAGCTGTTAACTGCATAATTCCAATATTGGACAATGAGAAATTAGGATTTGATGCATACAAAATATCAGACAGTAATCAGACAGGACCACTAACAGCAGCTTTCCTCATTTAAGCACCTACTAAAAAAAATCACATTTGCTTAAAGCAATTTAAATCATTAGACCACTGAAGCACACATCTCAAACCCTTTATATTTTCATTATTTCCTCTTCAAAAAATTAAGAATTGGTCTATTTGACTCAGTGCTCTAAACCTGTCAGAGTGAAAAATATTCTTCCTCAAGTTGAATCAGTGCAGTGTCATGGACAGGGTAAGCTGCATTTTAACACTCTCACATTACTCCCACAGACAACTTGCATTTACACTTACAGGTTCGCACTGAGGTTACACTTAGCAGAATCTTTTACTACGAATAGCTCCAAATCTTTTCTGGGAAAATCAATCTTTTTAAATCAGTTGATTTTTTTTGTAAGCATCACAGCAGCTGTGATGTGCTGACAGCTGCTTTCAGTTTTGATTTTGAAATTGACAGGAACATGTGTGACGGGGAATCATCAGTTTTCATTAGCTTTACTGTGCACCCTGAACACAAGAGCAGAACACCGTAAAGTGTGCCACTTTAAAGGTGGAACAACAATGGCAAACTCTGCACTGAGAAAACCTAGTAGTGTAATACAAAAGGCCACTCAGGTATTTGGAAACTTGGGGCAAAGTGGGACAAAAGAAGATGTTAAGATGGATGAGAGGACTCGTGTATTTTTGCTTATCTCCTTAATAAAAGGGGAGAACTTATAATAGTGGCACATGTGTGGGACTGGGGGATTCTTAGAGCCACCTGCACCATACATTCTTTAAGTAATTTATGGGCCAGAACAGAATCAAAGTAACAAGTTTTTTGTGATTGCAAGTTGCACAATCGCAAAATTATTTAAATATATAAAATAATTCAAATTTAATAAACTTTTCAAGAGCACATTTCATTTCATCTCATCTTTGAGAATATAAGGAATAAAGTGTCATCAACAAACTTTTCTGCCATAGAGAGTTTCGTCTGAAATGGGCAATTTTCTACCGTATTTTTTTTTTCTTATTCATACACAATATATTTTCTGAACACATTGCTTGCATGGCCTCTTGAAACTCCTTGATTTTTAGACATTTACATCCATTTTAAATTACCCACATTGATTTGAATACCGTTACCTTCTAGAAATCCTATTTTATTATGCATTACAGATATATTATATATTTTAGATCTATTATATTATATACCGTATTATAGATTAGATTATATATACATTATAGAAGTTAAAACAAAATGCAAAATCAGAATTGTATCTTGCATGAAATGTACCTGTTCAGTAAGGTAGTGTTTTTTCAAACATGCAAGTTGTATTTTTGACCAAACACAGTTAAACACTGATCAAACTGCCCAGTGAACTACAATCCTTTCTTAGCCAGTGGCTGACTGCATATCAGGCAATAAGCCTTGTAGCGGCTTGTTTGCTGAAAAAGCTCAAGCAAACACACAAACAACAAATGGATACTACTAGCAAACTAACGCTGTGGATCCACGATTTATTTATTTGTTTGTGTCCTGTTATTTCTATTAGGTATACTGTGTATTAGTATATGGATTCTTTTAAAGAACCGCTGTGAGCAAACTTCCTTGGTCTGGAGATTAACACCACCTTTATTCCTTTTTACCTTTTGTGGAAAAATGATCTAGAAACAGGTCAATATCAGTTATAAATATTTGACATTTTTTGACTTGATAACATGTGCAACAACTGCCTGTCACATGCTGCCTTTTTAGCTTGCATGGCACTTACGTCTGCCTTCTTGTTTTAATGTTGTCTGAGTGTAAAGGAAAAGCAGCACGCACTAAGGACAACAGGTGATATTTGGGCTACAGCCATGCAGAGGCTGGAGAGATAAAATAGATCATCGATCTTGATGAAAACTTGAGCAACAGTATTACAGAAGTATACACCCAAATGGTCACAGCCAAGTGTTTGAAAGACAAGGAGATTGTTGATAAGAATGTTCTGAGGAGTTCAATAACGGGCCGAGTAAAACAAAGAGTAGCAGGGTTTTTTTTTAAAAGCAGGGAATGTCATCTGATGTCCTGCTCCAGCTTCACACCAGTACAGCTCACATCACCTGCCAAAGCCAAAACATGACCAATTTCCAGCATGTAAGCACCAACATATACACACAAAGGAGAAGAGGAGACAGAGAGAAGACAGCAATGTAGTCAATGAGTAAGTCATTTTTTTTTTTTATGGGGATAAATATAGATATTGACTGATGAAAACGTTTATTATGGTAAGATGTTTCCCATATTGCCCATTTCTACTGGCATTTCTACTTTACCTAAATAAATATACTTTATAGATAGATATTTAAACAGCAAAACCATGTTGGATCAACTACTGACTACTATTACTTTTCCTTCAGCTGATATTATGGAGTGGACTAGAAATATTATGATGTGGGTTACGTGATTTATTATTGACTATTTGATATTGATGTCCATATAATTCTGCTCATCCCTGAACTCATGAACACAAAAATCACTGGAGTAGATTTAACTCACACAAAGGAAAACACGTCTCATGTCAACTTTAAAGTTCAATGCATGTATGGGCCACTGGCCAAAACAATCTGCCAAGGGGCTATCCTTCTCTGTCAGTGTACAGAGGAGCTGTGACAGGAAATGGCCTTGAGGGTATCTAAGCAAGCGAAACCCGTCTTCAGACTTCTTTCAGCTCATCTTGATTTAGCAGTTCAACTCAAGAGGTCAAGATTTCCTTAGTTCTTTCACTGAGCTCCGACTCCCTATGGGCGAAATGAAAATGCCCAGACGTGCATCTTAACCTACTGTAAATGCTTCTTCCAGTATGAAGTTAGTAACTCCCCACAAACTCTTTCTTTCTTGATTGTACTGTATGTATATTGCATAGTCATGCAGGTAAGCATTCAGCAAAGTGTAGCTGGGCCAAATGACACTACCGCAGTCTGTTCAGAGCAGGTGTCTAAAAAAAAGTGTGGTTGTATCTGGAAAAAATAAATATATATAAACAGATTGTATAAAATGTAACATACCTGCTGATTTTTTCAGGTGAGCAGTCATATAAATGTGCTTATCAATCACTGTCACTGCTGTTTACTGACTGACAAAAGCAAAAACTTTGGGGTCTTTTTTATATCTTCATAATAAAAGAAGTCTTTTGAATACATTTCCTAACTTTTCTTATCGAAAGATCCGAAACCGCCTGTCACAAAGACATGTTGTTGACATAGCTACAAATAACCATGGTTGTTAGCCTTTGCTTCAACATGCAATGTCAAATCACTGTTGTGCTTTTTACAGTATAAACAGTAGACCATATACAAAGGCTTTGCTGCATTTCAGACATGCCGTATTTTTGCGACCATACGGCGCACCGCATTATAAGACACAGTCTCGATTACAGGGTCTATTTCTGTATTTGACACATACACAAGCCGCACTGTATTATAAGGTGCATGCTACACTAAAACATACCAGTACGTAAATAAAAAGGTAACAGGAGCAAAACAGTGAGTTAAGTCGAACTTTATTGTTATGAAGGAACGACTTTGTATATAGTTTGATTACTCACTGCATATAGTGCTGTAGCTCGCAATAATTACGTAATACAGATGCAGCTGATTGGTTTGTTACTCACACATTATTCTGCATAACAATTTGAAAAGTGTATGTACAATTTTCTGTTTTGCTGCCGCGCCTGTGTGGTGTTTTTCTTGTTGTGCTCTGAGCTGCAGTGATGTGCGCTCGGACCCTCGCGCCTGAGCTTTAAGACAGAGAGTTACGTTGCGCTGCAGAAGTGAAAACCCAGGTAACCGCTCCGCATCCTCCGCAAGCCGCTCACATCTCTATAAATCTCTGCTGTTGGGAAAGGCCAATACTGCTCTGCAGCCAGTCAATCGGGTTACATTTATCAGTATATCTTCTATATGCATCACAATAAATAAATAAATAAATCATCTCTACACCTCCATCTCAGGGGAATCATTTGACTGCCTCAGTGGATGTGCAGCCAAGATCGTCCAGCCCAAGGCTCCTAGAGACAAACACGATACAAGGTGACTGTGGCACAGTTCAGGGACAGAATCCTCCATCCACAACCCAGAGCAAATGCTCCAATGGCTGTGTCCATTTGTTTTGATACTTGAGACATATATACTGTATACTTGTCTGAATGACCCTTGTGGAGTGATTTATAGTTCACAGTATCCCCAGAACATTCTTATAAAATCTTTCCATCAAGTTTTTTTTAAAAGGAAAGGCAATCAGTCACCAAGTGAGATAGCAGCCTGTTCCCTTAATAATCTTTATCACTGCTTGAAATGTTTTCTGACAAAATAATTTGGCAGCTCATTAGTGAAAATGGTTTCTGAAAGTCCAAAGAGGAAGGCACATTGTTTACAAGCACTGAACTGTGTGGGGAAAAAAAGTGCAAAAAGTTTTAAATGGTTACAAAATCAGAATGAAATGCAAGCCCAATTCACAAAAGATATAAACCAGTGGTTCATGAACTGGGATGGTGCCAATTCTAATATTTGTGCAACATGAATTTTAATCAGTCGGCCAGATATATTTCAGGCCATTAGCCCAAGCAACAAATCAGAGTTATAAACACAACAAAGCCATCTGTGCAAACAAAAACAACATGGGGCCTGCCAAGATCAAAGTGGTTATTTCGAGGTAGCTTCATCAAGAGACCTTTCCCGCTGTAGCCAGCAACTCATCTTTTACTTTTAAGTGAATAAAGAGTTTGTGGTGCACACAGAAATCAATATTGGATATTTTCTATTGTCTGCAACTCTGTGCAGTGTTTCATTTCCTGCATTTTATGAACACTTTAAATAGATTAGATCAGATGCCAATGGGTATTTTGCATAAATGACTTACTATAATGTATGCATTATTTGTGTCGATTGCAATAACTGTACGTCTTTGATAAATGTAGGTACGTTGCTAACACTGACAATGGCAGGGAGAGCAGCTCACGTATTCATAGGCTGTAAGGGGGAAGCCTGGGCTGAGCTTGTTGACCAGGCAGCAGGTTGGACGGGCACACAGAGAAAGTGATTAGCATCCATCACTGTCTGTTCCTCTTAGACAGCAAGAGGGCTGTGACAGATGAAGGGGACACAATCAGGGGTGAAACAGCAAAGCATGGCAGGAAAAAAAGGCCTGGGAGGAAAGCGGATGACCGCAGTGTGGTAACATGAAAGACCAAGCTGGGACATCAGCTTTTAAAGGTCAAGATAAGGATTAAAAGTGTGATTTGTTAAGATGTCAGCAACGGTCTGAGATAGGTATTGTTTGTGTGTGGTAGGGCTGGAGAGGATGTATCAGTAAAAGGTGTCAGTTACAAGTAAAGGATTAATACTCAGTTATTATAGGAAACTGAAGACAAACATTAAGCTGAAGGGCATTCCCACATCTAAGCCTAGGCTACAATGCATCTCAAACTGTCAGAGTAAAAAAAACAATCAGCCAATGCAAATGAAGGCTATTGGCACTTAGAGCCAGGCTGCAGAGCGAAACCGTTCCCTCACATTTTGTTTTCTCCAAAGTAGTGGCACTCCTTTGGTCACAGTACTGTGACTAAAGACCTCAGCTAAAGTGTCTGAAATGTCTGACTTTTAATTTTCCCTATGACAAGACAAGTTTCGAAGCAGTGCTTTCGGTTTTTAAAGTGATTAAAGAACAGGCTATTTCTGGTAAATGACAGTCCATTACAAAAAGACAAAGCTATAAGAGCTCCATTTGCTATGGGGTCTTTTTTTCTCTCCCAGGGATCTCTGCCAGTATTCAAAGTCAAAAATAACAGCAAATTGAGTCTTAATGTCTAAAAACATGTAAAAATACATAACGCACATGATGCCAGAATGAATGATTATACTTAAAACTCTTTCTAGAGGATCTCCGACGTCTAGCTTTACTTCTTTTTAACTGATGAAGCTGGTCAAGTTTTGAAGATGTTTCTGAGGCCTCCTGTGATCATGAATACCTGCAAGTAAAGTCTCTATCAGGAAAGACTCTTTACTACCATGCATAATAGTTCTTCCCAGGTGAGGCTTCTTGTAGATGGGAGAAATTTGCCTTGTAAACATGTGGTAAATTAAAGTGATCTGAAAACAAAACAATAGTGAAAAATGAATGAGGTAGAACACTCAGGGCAGACAGTGGGACTTCTCAGCCAAAGAACACAAATGAGTAAATTATTAGCAAACTGCACACACTAAATTCTAATGGATTTATAACCCAAACCTAAGCAGGCCTGAAGGCAGAGGTATGCTCAAAATGAATTAGTTCATTTTGTCAGAAGGCAAAACTGCAGGTGTTAAGAAGTCAAAGATGGGTTGAAAAGTCAGCCATCAAAGAGAAAGGCGGTGATACTTTCTCAAATTTGGAAATACCAGCACACACACACACACACACACACTTTAGAAGTTCTATGCTCCAAGGCTTTCATTATGCTTAAATAAAGATGTAGAGGGGAGGAGGTTTCAAACTCTGTGACAGTCGATATGAGTGCAGAAAAGCCGGCCTACAGTACACGCTGGCCCACTGGTCATTCTGTGACCTTTTCTTGTCTCTCCTGGCTGTCACTGGCTTATTGTCTTTCTCTACTCTAGACTTAATCATGTTGTATCGGGTGTGCTTTCATCCGTTCTTATGTTAGATGTTTCATGGTGGTGATGAGGTCAGATGGCACAGGTCATACTCTATGATAGATTCCATCTGCAACTTCCAGCAAGTCATCAGCATGGCTGATAGTTAGGCATGGGACAGTTCAGAAAAAAATCTGAATCGTTCGGTACGTGTCAGGTTTGGGCGTGTGTTTTGTTCGGTTCAGGACACACACATCAAGGAGGCTTTTTTTCCTCACTGGCTTGCGAATGTGGTGACTCTCGCTAAATCTGGCAACTTTCCAAATGTTTTTTGACAAAAGCAGAGACAGAAATGACAAGCTGCCGTGCAAATAAGATTAATAACACAATGCTATTTAGTCTGTTTAATAAAAGTACTAGGCATAGTACTGTTTTATAGGAAAAGGTAACCTTAAATTTCTTCTTCTATGATCTGGCACAAAAATATGAAATAAAAATGACTTGAGTCTTTGGGACTCTACTATAATAGTAGGGGAAACACTGAACTGATTCTTAAATATGGTCAATGTTTGATAATTAGGCTATGTATTTTATGCTGATCTATAGTATTTCCAGAGTGTTAAAAAAAAGTAGAAAAAAACCTCAACAGTGTAAACCGAACCGAAAATACAAATCGAACCATGGATTTTGTGAACCATTCTACCCCTGCTGAAAATAGCTTCGTTATCAAATAAACACTGACAAGCAGTGTACAACTTGACAATGACCAGCTTGCATTTGCACATATTAAAAATGACATTATCCCACTGATGAGCATAAATAAGGTAGGTCTGGAATGCAATGATTACTAATTGTCTGTAAAGGTCAAATCACATTTCCTTGACGCTGCTATATAATTACAAGATGTTACTGATAGTACACACACTTGCATTCACAGCCACCATCTTGCAATCTTGCCCATACAGGTCATCAGTCGAAGGAAAAACCAGCTAATGAAAAACACAAAGCATCACTCCCGTGTGGTGCTATCAGCCCAAGACAACACTGTATCAGTTCTCTAATTATTGAGTCTGCCTAGGATTACACAAAGACACAACCAAAGCCTAGGGCAGTGGCATGGCATTGATTCAATTTAGATTGTTCTTACCTTCCAGTGCTCTTTGTATTAAACAAACTACTCAAGGATACAAGGAGCTTATGCTATGTATGTGGCAGTTGTAGAGTAAGCTCAATATGTTATGGCATTTCATCTGGGTATAATTGAATCCTATCTAAATTTGCTGGTAGGTTATTAAAGGTCAAGTCAGGCTTGATGCAAATTATTATTCTATTTACTGGAATTGCTTTGATTTTAATACAACTATCAAGAAATTGATTAAGTCTGCAACACATCGCCCTTTCCCCTAGGAAAAAATACAGTTTAAATTTGGTGAGTCCTAAGACATATACAAAAAGAGAAGTAATTATATCTTGAGTCATTTAAAATAATTCAGCACCAATTTCATGTTATGATTCTTTGTAGAGAATGGTCTTAGCCAGAATGAACCAAAGAGACACTTTCCAGCCAAACCAGCCTCCAGTTTCTGGCGTCACCCTCCGGTTCTGTATCTATCCTGCACAAAAAACTCACCCAGACTGCTGTCAGTGCTGCAATTACATAGATTTCCTCAATCAATGTCCTCTTTTCTGATGGTGCTGCCAGACAAGCTTTCTAATGAGCTGGATAAAGCACAAAAAGAAAAAGAAATGCTTACAAATGAGAAAAAACAATAATGGAAAGGAATAACATGTACTAGTAGAATAGCAATCACAAAGCAGACTGTGGCATTTTTCAGTATGTTTGATTAGTCCAAGTATGACCAAAGTATTTTTAATATGACTGGATCCTTAACAAACAAAACAGGGTCAGGAGAGGTCATGTTGTTTGACTGGGAAATACAAAAAGAACAATTTTTAAGAAGTAAGTCCACATCTGCTATGTGGATTCGATTACAGATGACAGCTGAATACCCAGGTAGTTATGATTAAGATGTATGACTAAAGGGACAGAAAGAAGAAGCTTTTCCAACAACAACAAAAAAACTTTCCATTTTAGTGTTTAAATGAAATAAAATGGAATAACTCATATTTGTCATGTTCTCATAGTTTCTACAGGCAAACCACAACAATGCTGCCAAGTGAAGAAAGTCAAGCATGACGAGGGTTTATGTTGTAGTTAACTTAGAGCACAGCAATAGAACAACACTGAAATCCTGACTGTGTTTGCACAAAGAGGCGGGATTGTAATGAGCCCAAATAAATCTAATTAGTTTTAATGTGAATGATCTTTATGGAGGAAGCTTCCAGGCTGATAGTGTAGAAGAAAATAAATAATGGACTTGAGAAGTATTTACTCCAGACTGCAGCCTTGGCAAAACATCTATGACATATAAATAGGCATTGGTGCCTGTAAGGATGAGATATGTGGTCTACTCACAAAATGAACGAAGAAATCAGCCTCCCGAGTAAAGTGCTAAACAATACCAATAAAACACACATAACTCCTGCCAATTCATTACCACAAGGAGGATAATGCAGTCATGTTGTCTCAAGCGGATAAAAGATGCCAGCTGCAAAGAGTTCAGCCTGCCCTGTAAAATTAATGGTACTCATCAAGAAATAAAAGAGCCATAAAAAGCCTTCTGTTTTTTGCCCATAACGGGACGACTTCTTGAATTAACAGAGGACATCTTGGACAGGCATTTGCCAGTGATGCCTTTGAAGGTGCAGGATGCATTATTAAGTCTCAGCCAAATTGGAACACCAACAGCGACAGTGTTAAGCCTGTCCTCCTGTCTGATTTGCTTACAGTCATCAGCTCTAAATGTCGTTTGTCAGCTTCACAAATGCTGAACAGAATCTGTGATGGTTTGACAAAGCCGAGATATCCAATGCATTTATATGGTCTACACAGTGCTTTTCACTATTGCAACTACACAACAAAGACAGAACATAGACGATACAGTGGTGCTAGGCTGCATATGGTTAGGATACCCAGGCTGTATGAATGAACTGTATGATGATGTATGATGTAAACTGGCCAGTATCAGCCATGCAAAATTAATACTTAAGATTTACTTCACTTGGAGTCTATTGTTTTGTCAGAAAAAAAATACAATCTTAACTTTTTCATAATGAATCTTGGATGTGATCACATTTTCAGTCCTATGTATAGAAGAGACTAAAGCAACAGGAAAACCTTGTCACAACACAGTGATGCAATTGGTCTTCCACTCCAGCCTCTGAAGGATGCAAGCCTGAAGCCTTAAAACGAAGCTTCAGTATGAAAGACAGACGACTGTTTTCCTGAACAGATCACCCACAACAATGGATTTCATCACCAACCCATCAGCACAGCAAACGAAGATAAACAAAAACACTGAACCTGCTGTCTGCTGGGCGAAGATAACAACAGAACAGCAGAAGTGAGCGTTGGAGTACAACAAAACAGCTCTGTTGTTACATTTCTGAAAGCTCAACATAGTCAGTGGTCTAATCAGTTGATTAAAACACAGTTAGCCAATCAGATTGAAGTGAAGCCACAAGTTAGCCAACAGAAATAAATGCTTATGCTGGTCCACACACTCCACATGTATCACAATAATAACATTGCTTTAATAACAGTAAGAACAATCATTTCCAAATAATTCTCCTCTGAGCGCAAATATTCATGACAAAAAGACATTTACTTTTACAATATCACTTTAGTAGCATCATTTAGCATACAAAAGCGCAGGTGAGCTGAGGGTAAGTGATGGGCAGCTCATGGAGGAAAACCCAGCAACTGTGGGAAAAGCATGGCAAAATAAATTGCATGCAATCATTCAGTCGTGTTTATGTCGCGTAACATTATTCAGTTAGTGCCACTTATGTGTCACTTGTGAATAGAATGAGGATAGGATGGAGTTTTGGTAAAGAGCTAGACAAGCTGACACAAGGGAAATGGTCTAACTTAGCTATGCACACACACACAAGTAGTGACCTTGTATTATTATTATTATTATATTAGTAGAAGGGTGTTAAATGTATGCCAAACTTGTGAAACATTTTGTATAATGTAAATATAAGTTCTGTAGTGGCTTTTGGAAATGAAAGTTTACATTTAACTTTAATTTCAAGTTAATTTTTTTAAACTACATTGTCTTGACTTATCACACAGCACACATACCAAATGGTCCTTTTGCTAGCAAATTTAAGTAAAGGTGAACACCTATGGATGTGGACGATACAGGGAGATGCAGGGAGAGTTCAGCACCTTTGATGTCCACAGAAAACTAAAGGTCACCTCTTGTGAATCTGTCACTGTCATGATAAGAACAAAGACACAAGGAGCTATGCCAAAAAAATCAAAAGTGCAAACAGATTTAACATTCAGTCCACATCTCTGCTGCCTCTATTTATAGCTACTGTCACTATCAAATTTTGATAGCTATGAGCGCTAATTGTGAGAAGCCATGTTTCTCATCCCATTAGCTTATCTCTTACAAAGGCAGAAGCTCATTCATCAGGAAATTACATTGCAGACTTTCATTAATCAAAATGTATAACCTTATCCATGGCAAAACTATGACAAGCAGAGTTTGACATTCAGCTGCGCCCGACCCCAGATTAATACAAAACACAAGTCACAGGTTGCTGCACACACCAATTTGTTTTTTAAAAAATATACGGTGTTATGACACCGAGAAACATTAAATCAAAACTTTTAAAAACATCTAAACGGCACAACTAATTGCAGGTTTTCAGATCTGTTTAACCTTACAAATGCCAGATTTGGAAAAATTCAACATAAGAGTTAGAAAAACCACACAGCATGCAGAGCCGCACACAGGGGCAAAGATGCAGACCACATTAAATCAAATCCGCCTCAAATCAGAGAAAGTCTAAAGTCATAGTGTGAAAGTAATAATGTAATGAGGCTGACAGGAGCTTTCGTCTCACCAGCTTGCCTGCTCGTTTTTTCTTCAATCACCGGCCTCCCTTCTCTGAGTTGTGATTTACTTGCAAGATCAATCTGACCTATCCTAGAGACAGTCAGACATTTCCTGAAAATGTCAATAGGCAACAGATGGTTATGAATACAAAAGCATTTTCTGTATTCATTCACCTTTTCTTGTCTGCAATCTCTGTAATGTTTAGAGGGTCATGACTTTCATTTTTGAAAGAACTTCAAAATTATTAAGTGACATTTCTAAAATATCTAAATGTCAATTTGAAATATCTAATTAAAATGTAGATTGGTTGAAGATCTGAAACAAAATAAGCTAATGAACAACAACATTATCCTCTTCCTATATTACATCATTTACTTGGAAGGTTCATACATTCTGTAGTGTCTAACATGTGTTGGGTTATAAAGAACAAGAAAATGATCCACATCCACTTCAGACATGTTTTATTTGACGAGAAAAGGACATTGAGTGGCCTTCATGATTGAGTTTTGTCAAGTTGTCATGGAGACTGTTCAGTTGTGAACAATTGAACAATCTCCTGTCTCAATCTAAAAAATCTGAAAGTTCCAGGGAACCTTCTAGTAAGTGGACTAGATCATGGTTTTATTTCTGGTAACTTTTTTTATGTGACAATCCTGTGGCTCTAATGAACCTCCATTTATTTAATACTGAGCAAAAATATCTGCTACTGACTGAGCTATAAATAATATTAGCAACCATGGTAAAAGTCTAATTCAGATCAAATTGTAAATGGCATCCCATCCAGACTCTGACTCGTTTCTTATGATCTCTGGGGTCTTTAATCATGTGACAAAAGACAAGATGCTGCCCTTCGATGTGTACATCATCATCTTGAGCAGTTTTCCCCCACTGGGGATTATATATTTGATTCTGAATATTTCCTAGAGTCTTATACACATTAAAACTGGCGTTATAAATGTTATTCTACATCTAGGGAGTATTTGACATTGCATGCATTGCATTATTTTTTAGATGTGCTCTGTGATTATTCTCATGAGTCGGGTGCTTCTTTTCCCATCACTGGCAGCGAAACACAACAAAACTGAATGTGATTTCTTGTGTCACTGAGCACAGTTCAGAAAAGCTCCACTACGTCATTTTGAATTATGGTGAAAGCCCAAGAGGTCTGGCAACAAACCCAGCCTACACAGATGCCATGTTCAGACATTTTTTAAATGAAATTACTAATGTTGTATATTTTTGTAGACCAATATAATACCTAAAAATATTGGTCCTGCTAGGTAACAACATGTTAGTGTTAAATCCATTTCAAAAATAAATTGATTTAACTGCAATAGATTATCAATGGCATAACATACATGCACTAACTGAGTTATTTTTCTTTCCCATAGTTCTGTTGCCTGCCTGTCAGCACAACTACTCAGTTTGCCACCCAGCACATTTCATTCTTGGTCATATGTGCAGCTGACCTTCAGAGTTGACAGATGGAACTAAAGCTTCACACAGCATAATCAGAAAAAGAGACCAACATAGGCATCTTGTGTATTTCACAAACATATAACACTAAAATCATATCACAACCGAGGGAGATTTCCTGCATGGCAAATTGTCTAAGGCACTATGTGTTGATCTTAAATAGACACCTTTAAGCACAACTATGGGGAGTATTTTACAGAAAAGCCATTTCCATTCTGGTCTTTAATGTGATATCCCAGGAGCAAGGCCAATAAGATGGTTCATTTATCATGCTGAAAGTTTTCATTAGGACTAGCACCTTGTTTCATTCACTTTTTTGGCAGACTTATTTACCCTTGACTCATTTGGCTTTTTAGAGGAGGATGTACAACTGCTGTAAACACTTCATCCAAGCAAGAAATGGCCCACAAAAAGGGGTGTCCTAAGGTTTTGATTGGTGTATACAGAATCAGGGATGGACACATTTGTATAAATTATATATATATATATATATATATATATATATATACGTGTGTAAACACCTGGGTTAAGTGCTTTTAATCAGTGTACAACTTACATAACAGACCACCTTGTTGTTCCTGATTGGATTATTTATGTGTAGAAATTCTGCCCCAATCATTTCTGTTAGTGGCGAAATAATCAGGGAAACAAAGTCAAAAAGCACTGAGCAAAAACGCTAGAAAATGCTGTCATGTTTGGCTTTTCCAGATTCCTTTTTTTCTACAGCAGCCACTCATGCTTACTGTACAAAGCCACAGAGGCATCATGTGTAGTTTGATGCAGATCTTAGACTACTGCACCTTCCTGATCATTGATGTGGGTCTAAAATGAGTATGCTGCAGAAAGCGGCAGCCAAATATTATTTCCACACATCAAAGGACTGAATGTAAAATATACTTTTTTTAAGTACCTGGGACTTCAATGATATTATTATTTCTTTCTCTTTGTAGGTCTTAATATACTCCCAGAATGACATATCACATGAACAACAAAGAAGATTCATTAGCACTGGAAAGAAGCCTCTTAATAAAACAATACCAAACTCATCCCAGAAGAAGTGAGACAAAAGAACCAAGACAATGGAAAGCAGGCAGAAAAATGCAGACTCAAGGCACCTCGGCTGTCTCATTTGCAAGAGCCCATGATTAATTGAGATGTATAATAACTGCTCAGAGGATTAATTCAAACACAGAGATGGTGAGACTAAAGGCTTTGACATTTGTGAGAGTCAACACCTTTGCCAAGCAAGACAAAAATATCAATTATCTTGACAAGTCTCTGGTATGGCTTTAGCCTATAAGGAGCAATTCTTTTTGACACACAAGAAAACTGAGCCAATAATAGGAAGCACTTCAATTTTCAATGCACAGTTTTGACTCCATGAGTTAACACCCGAAATAGTCATCAAGGATGAAAAGCTGTTTGATGTTTCCGACTGCGTATGAGGCTGTAGTTGCTTCAGCTTTCCAGCAATCTGGCAGCAGGTGGAGAGATGAACTTGTTGTAATAGAGTTTCTGGTGACAGTGAAGTATTGGGAGCACGGGCTGATAGTAATGATGTTATCAGTCACTGTGTGATCGTGAACTGATAGATGAAGTGTCTGCTGAGGGTTCTGAAGGACGGCACAAAGTGGTGAGCATGAGTGCTGTCGCCATTACAGGAGCGTCAAGCTGATTTTTTTAACTACCTAACTAATGTGCCGAGATAGAGCCATTCCTCATAAACGAGTATTAAATTGTACAGAGGGCAGTTTCTCTGAGATTGAAGTGTCTCAAACGTATACAGGCAGACAAGTGAAAAACACACGTCTGAAGGATGGAGTCTGTTTAATACATAATGACAGTTTTGTTTGCTTACTTCAAGCCAGACGATTTAAATGTTAATAAAAGTCATTTTATGAAGTGTAACACAAACACCCTTCGGAATAACAGCAGATTAAGTTACTAACTCACTCACAAAAAAGAAACACATAAAACCTTTGATACTAATAGAACTGCTGTGTAAAGCAGGTGTAAAATTTCAGCCATCAATCATAACATAACCTATCCTGTTAGAATGATGTAAAACAACAAATCCTGCATTTACATTTAAAGGGAGAAGGTACATCACGTTTTTTTAACTTTTGAAATGATGGAAAGATAAATTAATGATCAACCCTGATCCTAATCATTTCAGTGCATAGTAGGTGAACTAACTGCTGAATAATACTATTCATGTATGCTCCATTAAGTTTCAGGAACAATGACAAGCGGAGGCATGACATCACACAGCAATGCCCATGCATTCAAGATGCCTGTTTAAACTGTCATCCGGTACTCACCAGTGATAACAAGACATGTCAGGATATGTCTGATTCAGCTCAACGGGGAGACCAATTGTGCTCACCACCTGCACTAACCAATTTCCAAGCAGATAGTCTGCTGTAAGTAAGTCAAGCTTGTGTCTGACAAACACCGGAAAACATACAGGTCTTCTTCTCTGGGTCACATCTGAAGATATGGATGTCATACTGATGTCATATCATACTACTGGAATCATCATCATGCCATATTAAAATATGCCTTATAATACTGCAGCACTGTCAACTGATGCAAAATGATATTCCATGATGCTGTTTGGCCAAAACATAAATAATGCATTTCTATTAAGCCAGCTGTGATAACACTGTAAATCCTGTGTGCATCATGCAAACCATAGGTTCAGAAGCAACAAGGGGAAGCAGTAGAATGTCCCTCTTATAGGTTTGTCCCATTAGCATTAGCACAACATAACATGACACCACCACAGTGACAACAGTATGTTTTTGTTGCTGTGCAAGCTGAATGTGTGTCTTTGTAAAGTGTTGTGTTAGGTAACCACTGCGGTAATGTACTACACATTTAGATGCCCATTGGCACACTGCTTCTGTTCAAGGTATTACCATACTGCTAAGATCTTCATTATGCTGTCAGTGTCATGGTGTGATGCTAACTCACCTGCTCAAAGTATAAGGGATGTCAGCATCCAAGCTGAACTGTACTGTATACATACACATTGGACAGATTGACAACCACCATGAAAAAAAACTCGCAAAATCAGAAACCCATTTATCTACTTTAAGAACAAATCACACAAATACTCAGAAACTTTGAAACTACCAATAAAGACAGAGTAAGCAAAGACATGTAGGCTAAGAAGGGCCTTTAAATAAACAGCCTAAGTAAAAACCAAAGAAAAGCAAGAAAGAATGCAAAGCTTCAACACTCATTTGAGCAGAAGAGACAACACAAGATGGACTTTGTTTGTGCGTAGTAACAAACTACCAAATAATCTATGCAATACTTTGATAAACAGCTCCTTCCAGTGGAAAACATGGTCACCCTTGGACTCAGTGTAATTTAAAGGCACCTGCACGGATGATATGTTTACCCTCGAAAGACAATTACAGCTGCACTCTTTGCTGCATGATTTCTCTAACTCAGTAAATCACACGGTGGTGACAATCATTAAATTCATTACATTTATATGACCTTTATTCAACTCCGCTTGAAGCCAGACCTCTGTGACTAATGTTTTCTCATGCTGCCTAACTACTGGAACTGAAACTACTGAAAAAAAACTGCTGTCCTGAACAGCAATCTGTGGTCGCCTCAAGGCTAATTCATGCTGATTTCAACAGCATACAATCGGAGCTACTCCAGCAGAAGCTATTACTGCTGTCAGTGCCTGAAAAAAAAACCACCAGAGCTCATTCAGTGGGTGTTACACCATCAACCTGTTAAGAGGCAGACTGGAGATGTGTTTGTGAAACGATGGTTTACTGCTGACCTCAACAAGTCTCTATGAAATATCTATTTCACAACCACAAGAAAACGGTGACTCCTCAACCAAGAAATGAGAACAGAACTATTACACAGAGAGATGACAATGTCCATCCTCAGAGTGTCTCATGTGGACGTAAATCAGGCATCCATTAGTCAAGATATTGATACAACCACGCACACAACAGCACAAAGTTATCATCATGTGGGATTCCCTGCTGTTGTTTCCTGCTGGAAACACTCTGCAGACGGATTAATTCAAGATAAACGCACAGTCGTTCGTTATGAAGATGGAGCGTCACTGCTGTCAGTCTCGCCTCTGAGAGAATAATAGTGATTTACACGCAGACACACACACACACACAGCACAAATCTGGAAATAGCGACTCTGTCATTATTGTGTATTATTCGTATCTTCATACAAAACAAACTACAACGCTCATTACAAATGACAGCGAGGCTTGTTTTCTGCACGAAAAGCGAACCGAGCGCCAAAAAATAATGACAATATAAAAACAGGGAACTTAGAAATATCCTCAGAGGTTTTATTGGTCAAAAGTTTAGACTGAGAAAAGGTTAAAAGGTTTGCGATCAAACAGAGAGAGGCAAACTCGACGTGCTAGCTCAGTCCACCTTACACGGACTTGCGCAACAAACTTTCCCGTTAGAGTGACTTTAAGTCAGAAAATACTAAATAATGGTGGACGTTCCTTAACAAAATGACGACCACAAAAACATGTTTTAACAGTGACAACTTCGTCAAACATGTCGCACAGTGTGCAACCGGTAAAAACAGCAGCCGAGAAACTCGACAGCTAACTCCGAACAGCAGCCGGAGGATCTCCGGAGGCGAGAGGGGAGAAAACAGAGGAGACTCGCTCGTACTCACACTAGAAAAAGAAGAACAAGAAGAAACAAAGTCCGAACAGTCCCGGAGAGAAGGAGCCCACGGTCCACACAGCGCTCCGCAGTCCGACCTCCACATCCAGCAGTCTCATTCCCTCTCCTCCGCCTCCTCCTGCTCCTCAGCTTCGCCTCTACAGCTGCCGGAGAAGTTTGCTGACGTCAACCAGCGCTCCGTCTCTCGGCTCTTTGGTCTCTGCTGGAATAATACATGGAAGAGGAGGAGGAGGGAGACACCACCGGAAAGAATCAGGGAGACAGGCACACATTACAGGATACATACAGGACAATGGCCATATTAAAAAAAGAAGAAGAAGAAGAAAGTCCACACAATGCCTGATTCACATGCGAAAAAGTTATGAAGCAGCTGAATCAGCATTTTGGTGAGGGTCGCCTTACTTCTCACCAGAAGAAAAGCTAATATTAGCAAGCTTTACACGAGGCGTGCAATCCTAATTTTATGTATTGTATCTACAGAACAAACTGTTACCATGTGTATGAGACTGTATACTCACAGGCTGGTGAATGTCAGTAATAATCAATAGTTATTAAATTATTGATTTCTTTTGATGACGTGCAGAATTCCAGTCAGTGAACTTAACCCTGAAAGGGTTAAACTTATTTAACATCCTCAATAATAATAGTGACAGACTTGCTATATGTTATTTTTTTTTATACATAAAATGTTACCTCTGTACAGTCTGAATTAGTTAATATCTCTTTTGACATATAGATTTAACAGGGACTATCCATAGACTGCATACAAGGATAGATGACATCACGCACACCCATTGTACAAAGGAAGAGGAAAAGTAATTTGCATCTAAATATTTAAATAGAATGTATTGTTAAATAAGAAAAAAAAACATTGGAACACAGATCAGAAGGCTGTGTTTATGAGTTATACCACAGCCAGCCACTAGGGGGGAATTGAAATATTTTGGCCTTTCTTTTAGGGAGCTGTGATGTCATCCATTTTATAAACAATCTATGGGATTGTTAAATTTTTTGGAGCAAGCCTTAATCTCTTCATTATTGAATCAATCACACATTCTCCTTTTTTAAATTAAAGTATTAAGACTATTAAGACCTGTTGGCTTATATATTCATTAAATATAATTCCTGCTTCTTGTACATAAAGATTACCATGTTGTCTGAGGCTAAGTGTTAGCCATCATTAGCTTCTTGGCTTGCAAAATATTTAGATAAATATTTCAGCAACTCAACTTTTTATGAATAATAAAACACACAAGACACTATGACATTATTATTAACACAGATGATAGCTAAAGAAAGTTCTCAGCAATTACACCCCCCAGCCTGTAGGAGGTGCTGCAGTCTTCTCATCAGTGACTTGTAATTTGTTTGTTTGTTTTAGTCCATTTAGACAGTTAACATCACTCTGGCAACTGTCTTTTGTTGGAAAAGCTAAAATGCTAACACATTCATACATGATTTTAGGACTCGTTTCCTGGTTTATAGGATCAAAGTTAATTATTATATTAAAAGGTAGGAGATTTAATTCTGATGCTCTTTTTGGTAAATTAGTGTAACTTCTCTTTACAATCTGATAGCAACCAATTAGTTCGGCAGTTTCACATTAAAATTAAGAATATGAATCATCTGTGGAAGCTATAAAACGCTAAAAACATCAGCCAATCCTCCGGGTGGACCCTGCACAGAGTATTGGCTGGTTTTCACTCTCTTCCTGCTCTGCGCGCACCAGAGAGGTACGTGCATGATGGCCGAAGTCACAGACCCTAGATCATCTTCAGGTAATGTGCGTCCATGTGATTGGAGGCGTGGCTTCGGGGTGAGCTCCGAGAGAAAGGGGCGTGTGTTTACTTTTGAAATCTGGCTGACTCTCACTGAGTTTTCAAAATGTCCTGATTTTAAAGAGAGGTACTGAGAGTGCTGTGTCATCATTTGTGCCTCCAAACTTGACGTAAAGAAGTGCCACCATAAAGCTTCGTATAATGATGATGGGCATATCACAGTGCATTATAAATCCCTTTTAAGGATTCATTTCCAGAGCAAAATTCAAAACAGGTCAGTCACTGTGAGATGAGTGTTGCACAGTCAGATGTGTGCTCTTAGTTTAAGTCATGTCATGGCAGCTAAAGTCTGGCTTAGATGTTTCGCACAGGATTAGAAAGCCTGGTCTCTCGTCTACACAGTTTGCTAAAAAAAAAAAATGTATCAATATCACTGGAGACTCACCCCAGGTACTGTCACAGTATTTATAGTCTGCCCCTCTCTTAACCAACTTCAGAGGCTCTTTTGATGACATTGCAGATACAGTGCGTGCTTCCAGATTTCAGGCTATGGGACAGACGCTATTTTTTTCACAATGATGGATTAAAGTGTCTAAGGCGATAAACAATATGGATATCTTGTTTATATATTATGGATTACCTCCCTTTTTTAGTTAGCATTCTTATCTTGTTTAATTTTCAGTGTTAAATCTATTGGCCTCACCTCAGCTGCAGGCTGGATTAAATCCCCAGTGGTAACAGAAATTACATTCACAGTGTGTCCTATTAAAACTTTTTTTTTCCTGGCAACATTTTTCCAGCGTAAAGCTGCTAAAGCCTGGCTGATTTTAGTACTTCAATTAAAGGATAAGACTGAGGGTGTTATATATTTTACTCATTTATTAACAAACCTCATGAGTAGTATGCTATGTATCTGAAGCCTGATTTAGCCTATTCATGTGTGCAATAGAGCTTCATTGCTGTTTCAAACCTATTAAAAACATATTAAAGGATGGACAAATGGTTCATGATGTTACTCCCAGGTATTTTGAAGATGCTTTTAAAGCTTAGTGCAGTGGCCCTTGGCAGTCACTCTGCCTATATCTCATAGCTAACATGAAAAAAGGCAGAGTGGTGGAGCATACCATCTGGGAAAAAAGTCTGTGATTTTAGGCCTTGTCAGTTGTGGCATTATGGATTAATATTTCTACAGAACAAACTGTTACCATGTGTATGAGACTGTATACTCACAGGCTGGTGAATGTCAATAATAATCAATAGTTATTAAATTATTGATTTCTTTTGACGAGGTGCAGAATTCCAGTCAGTGAACTTAACCCTGAAAGGGTTAAACTTATTTATCATCCTCAATAATAACAGTGACAGACTTGCTATATGTTGTTTTTTTTACAAATGTTTTTTTATAAAATGTTACCTCTGTACAGTCTAAATTAGTTAATATCTCTTTTGACATATAGATTTAACGGAGACTATCCATAGACTGCATATAAGGATAGATGACATCACGCACACCCATTGTACAAAAGAAGAGCAAAAGTATTTTGCATCTAAATATTTAAATAGAATGTATTGTTAAATAAGAAAAAAAAAAAACATTGGAATACAGATCAGAACGATCTAAAATGCAACGTACCACCTCTACAAATCCACTAAGTAGGCTGCGTTTATGAGTTATACCACAGCCAGCCACTAGGGGGCAACTGAAATGTTTTGGTCTTTTTTTTAGGGAGCTGTGATGTCATCCATTTTTATAAACAAACTATGGGATTGTTACATTTTTTGGAGCAAGCCTTAAGCTCTTCATTATTGAATCAATCACACATTCTCCTTTTGTAAATTAAAGTATTAAGACTCTTAAGACATGTTGGCTCATATATTCATTCAAAATGTCCTCACTGTATCATTTTATGATTGTTTGTAAAGCAAATTAGTACTGTATATTGATGATCTGTGAGGGGCTGGGTTGGATAATGAGCTTTTTAAGCTTTGATCGTGATACAGAATGCACATGTTGAGCTAACCTGCATACCCTGCGTACTCATTTTAATGTGGGGGGCAGTAGGTTAAAACAGTAGGGTGCACAAACAAGATAATTAGTCTACTAACCAAGGTAAATGTGGCAGGGGTGTGACATCAGCTAATGATGTCTAATACCTACACCTGAATGTGAATGTGTAAATGGCTGATTGCACTTGTGGCCGTGTAATTTTCTGCTGCGGAATCAGCAACAGCATCATCCAGTTTCTCCCAATTTACTGTTGTTTTCATCAGCTACATTTCCTGTTCCACAGTGCAGATAACAGAGACACTGTATGCTTTTTTCAAAAGAGCTCCTTACATAAGAAATGCTGTCTTCTTTGTATAATGTCAAAGCCTGCTGGTTTTAACTGCACGCTGAAGATGTCTGGTAGATTGTTTCGGACATATTTTAGCATATAATCTGCAGCACAGCTTCTATTTTCAGGCAAATATTACAAATTCACATCATGAGTATTAACTCTTATTTAGAAACAGATATGAGACTGTGTTTTCCTTTTGCATTGAAGGTCTTGCAGCATCAGCGTTTTTTTCCTAGCTATACCTCCATTTCATATTGCTGTTTTCAATCCTATTCCCAGCTCATAATATGGAGTCTCTTTTAGGAAAAATACTCATCATCAACAGCCTCAAATCTATCCATTTCCATCTGGTGAAATGAGGCCACACATTAAGAGCAGCGCTGAAGATAGATCTACATATCCATCATTGTTACAGCTCATCAGCACAGCCGTCAGAAGAGCTCAACATCGCAATGATGAATGCAAAAAGGTGCACAAGCAGACAATCGCTGTGTAAGTGCTCAGATTATATTAAGGATAGCCTGATTTTAAAGGTAAGTTGTTAAAATGAGAGTTATAATTACCAATATCTATATAAAATGGCTAATGTCTACCAGTTGTAAAAGATAAAAGAAAATGCACAAATAATTTAAAAAACAATCTGATATCAGATCCCTGAAATAAAAAGCAAAAATATTTTATGACATAAGGCAAAATGAAGTTTTTTTTCTTATATTTGTTTATGTGAACATTGAAAAATCAGTCTGATACTCTTTTAAATGTACGTTTTAAATATGGGGAAAATAATAAGAAACATAATAATAATAATAATGTGAATATATATATATACTCACAGTATTTCTACATTCTGCACACAATAATAATAATAAAGGATGATGCACCATATCAAACAATGTATGGGGAGTCAGATACACCATATAAATATGTGGTATTATCCTTTAATTGTATTATTTATCAAAACGCACCAAAAATATCTATTCATTTTATGTTCTGTCCTTTCAAGCCAACTTTATATTTTATGCACAGAGGATTTCAGATTTAGTTGCTGTGTGATCTGCTGCTGCCATAATTGGATTTGATATCTGTGCAGCAGCATCATGAGGTAGGGTTTGTTTCAGAAGTAGAGCATTCAACCTCGTACATCCGATCTCATGAGAAGACGCTTGTATTGATGTCACATAAAGAAGCTATTAGAGAATGTGGCCTCTGTGGTCTTTATGTGCTTTGTGTGGTGATGCTGGCTAGAAATGTTGCTATACAACTGCATGCGTTACCATGCCTCACATACAACAGTTGCTTCTTTGTCTCTTTCCCCTGAGGTGACCATAAAAATGAGCTGTGTATTTCTAAATAGTGAAATATATTTCCACATAGAGAGAGTGACAAAAATTTGAACACCACCCTGATTGACATTTACACCACGCTGTCAGCTAAAGATGGCACTACTGTCTGGAGGAGGCTGCAAGTTCAGCTTCACCCTGAGTTTTAAATTTGCTGATCGCACTTATTAAAATGAGACCTGGTAATGTTATTTCTCTTTATAGAGAATGAGACTAGTGCGGCACCTCACACCACGCCAAGCCTGATGGCGAGATCCTAATAGCTTCACCAGGCGAAGGAACGGCCTCTCATGAATCATTGAATGGAGAGTTAGAGCACAGTGGCTGTGAAGACATGATAGAAAAGAAGAGACTAGAGTTCTTTATACCACCATCAGGATAAACAACCTAATGAAACTGCAGTCAGAATGCAGACTTCTTACATTTGTGTCAATCAGTCTCACTCCACCAACTTATTATGCAATGCTGCCACGCAGTTGGATTGTCATCATTATCAGCTGCTTTCACTTCCCCTCTTCTAACTGTAAATGTCTTTTTATGAGAAGTACAAGGACCATGGGAAGCAACAACGGTTAAATTTAATGAAAAAAATATTACTGTCTTATCAGGCACTCCAATGAGCAGCATGAAACCTTTTGTCAGTGGTTTCAAAACATTTGAAAGTATGACATGAGAATCCTGCTTCTTTGCTGCTTTGGAGTTCCACCAAAACACCTTTGAAATTGAAACATGTCACTTTTGGGCATTTTCTGAATGCTGCAGTGATGTAGTAGCTCCCAGTAACACGCACCAAAGAGGTACATTTATTATCTTGTTGCACATGTATAGCCTATTGGTCTGTGCTACTTGTTTTTGTCAGTATGTTTTTTTTTCTTTTGCAGGGGCACTATATTTAGGTGTTTTAGAGGTGTCATCAAATGTTCCTGAATCATATTATCTCAAAGAGATAATTACTTGTTTCACCCATTTATTATATCAAATCATCAGCCAGAACCTTTAGGAAAGAGAGCCAGGTGTGACGCTGTGTGGGTGGCTCTGAAGGGTTGTTTTCTATTTTTACATACCATAATAAATGTACATTTCTGTCCGTCTCATTACAGTGTTCAAGCAGAGGAGTTAGGACATCATATTGAGTAAGTCCCCTTTGTGCTGCATTGGTGTCACGAGAAAACACAAGGTGTTATCTGGCACCAACATGTTAGCAGCAGACTTGTTTTTTTTTTCCAAGTACATCCTTCAAATACAACAGAACTGAACCTGGAAGTCAACACCTACTTGAACCATTCCTCAGGAGGCCACCGCCATCAAGGAATACCGCCATATTGAGGTGTATAGGTCAGTAAGAACGTAACATCACATGAGTGTCAGGAGATTGCATATAGTCTTGGGTCAACCCAGACCGGAGAAAGCTACCCAGAGTAAATATGAGAGACCTATGGACATACACAAGGTGAGGGTAAGAACACACAGAGGTGGACAAATGAAGGAAGTAAAATAAACCAAGAAATGAATGGAAGAAGAACTACAACAATAAAACAGGAAGCAAGACTAATATGCACAAAGGAGACCCATCCCACTTCCTGTTCATGCCAAACTGGCTGCAATACACAGAGAGGGCATATGAGATAGTCTTAATGAGAGAGGCTATAATTTACATCTGTATCTACACAAAAATCTCATATTTTATTTCACATTTGGCTATTGATAATTCTTAGCCCTCATGTGTTGTTCGGGACATTTTTGTCCTCTGAGAGAAATTTTTCTGTTTATTTTGGCCATAACTTTGTCAATATGTGGACAAATTGAATCATTTTTCCTCAATAAGCTTAATTTTACATAAATTTTGTTAATATGACTTTAAAAATTTTCATAGGTCAACGGTACACTGTGGGCAAATTTTACCCCCTAATGTGTTGTTCGGGGACAAAAACGTCCCCTAACTTTAACAGTTTTAAAAATATATTAGATAAATATTTTTTTGAAATTTTTTTGCATAGACCTTTTAATTAACTTCAGTTCTAATCAACAGTAGTGAAAAAATCATTTTCCCCCAAGATTTTAACCCTTTAATCACCAATTTTATAAGGGGTGGTGCTGAAAATTGAAAAAAAAAAACACAAAATGGCTCATTTTTAATAGAAAAGGTGAATGTGGACTGGATTCTTTTTAACCTTTATTACAGTCTTGGTCATGTCAAACATCAGTAAAAAAATTGACTTTATTGCATTATTAGTTTTTGCACAGCACTGGATTTTCTTTTTTTCTCCCATTTTGTCCCATAGACTTACATTATAAACGCACTTTTTTTGACTGCACAGCCATGGCACTACATAATCATGCATTCTTGATTGTTGGTGGTTTACCCTGTTGGTAGGAGGTAACATTTGTGATTTTTACAGTTAACAACTTAATTACCATATTAACCCTTTACCTGCAGGCCTGTGCTCATGTAGTGTAGTTTCCGGCTTGTATATGGAGTTATAGGGAGTATTTTAGCACATAATTGTGTGTCTACACACTGTGTGTGTATGTTAGAGAGGAAGAGAGCCATTTGCACACTGTCAGGGAAGGAAAGTCAGGAAAATAAAGTTACTAAGTAAGTGAAGTGTACCTAATTCAGACGTACAACAGCAATGCATAAGCATGTAAAATGAAAACATCCAGGAGTTCTGGCGTCTGAAGTTGTGGATGGGTAAAATAGCTGTTTTTTTTTTTTTTTTAGCTTTCAGAAAACACGTCCTCCAGTAGAGTGACTTTACTTTTAGGTTAGTGTCTCAGTTGAGATCACTGAATTAGTCTAAGTGAAGTCTAAGTGCCCCTTTTCCATGGTGTGTTGCGCTCCACACGACCATACCTACATGTGCATGTTACTAACTAGACACCATAGATAGATAACTTGATAACATAATAAATAATCATTGACTAACCAAATCTAATCTACAGTTTAGTCCCCTACTAAAATTAGTATTAAAAGTAGTTTAGTAAAGTAAAGTAAAGTAAATTTGTTGCAGCCCTAAAAGTAAGTGCCGGGCCCTTTGATGCTGAGAGGTTCAGACTAAACAAAACAAAAACACTAGTGGACTTGCATGCATCCTCCTGGTCATTTAATGGTGACAAGAGCAGCAAGCAGCATGAAGAGAGGATTCACCTGTGCATGAGTGAAGGATTCACTTGTGAACGAATGAAGGATTCGCTTGTGAACAAGTGACGGATCTACTTGTGCAGCCTTCACAGCTTCACAGCCTGGCCCTTCATAGAGCCAGGCTGCACAATCATTTCCAGAGATTGTGCACAAGTGAATCCTCTCTTCATGTTGCTTTCTGCTCTTCTCACCATCAAATGACCACAAGGTCACATGTAAGACCACTTGCCTTTTTGTTTTGTTTAGTCTGCACCTGTAGACATCAAAGGGCCACACATGCATAGCAACACTTTCTTTGTTTTTGTTTACTATGAAGACTCTGTGGTTGTGTGTACTCACAGACAACAAGATCAGTGTGCAAATGGCTCTCTTCCTCTCTAACATACACACACAGTGTGTAGACACACAATTATGTGCTAAAATACTCCCTATAAATCCATATACAAGCCAGAAACTACAGTACATGAGCACAGGCCTGCAGGTAAAGGGTTAATATGGTAATTAAGTTGTTAACTGTAAAAATCACAAATTTTACCTCCTACCAACAGGGTAAACCACCAACAATCAAGAATGCATGATTGTGTAGTGCCATGGCTGTGCAGTCAAAAAAAGTGCGTTTATAATGTAAGTCTATGGGACAAAATGGGAGAAAAAAAGAAAATCCAGTGCTGTGCAAAAACTAATAATGCAATAAAGTCAATTTTTTTACTGATGTTTGACATGACCAAGACTGTAATAAAGGTTAAAAAGAATCCAGTCCACATTCACCTTTTCTATTAAAAATGAGCCATTTTGTGTGTTTTTTTTTTCAATTTTCAGCACCACCCCTTATAAAATTGGTGATTAAAGGGTTAAAATCCTGGGGGAAAATGATTTTTTCACTACTGTTGATTAGAACTGAAGTTAATTAAAAGGTCTATGCAAAAAAAGTTCAAAAAAATATTTATCTAATATATTTTTAAAACCGTTAAAGTTAGGGGACGTTTTTGTCCCCGAACAACACATTAGGGAGAAAAAAAGAAAATCCAGTGCTGTGCAAAAACTAATAATGCAATAAAGTAAATTTCTTTACTGATGTTTGACATGACCAAGACTGTAATAAAGGTTAAAAAGAATCCAGTCCACATTCACCTTTTCTATTAAAAATGAGCCATTTTGTGTTTTTTTTTTCCAATTTTTAGCACCACCCCTTATAAAATTGGTGATTAAAGGGTTAAAATCCTGGGGGAAAATGATTTTTTCACTACTGTTGATTAGAACTGAAGTTAATTAAAAGGTCTATGCAAAAAAAGTTCAAAAAAATATTTATTTAATATATTTTTAAAACCGTTAAAGTTAGGGGACGTTTTTGTCCCCGAACAACACATTAGGGTTGTGTTTGCGAACAATGCATGAGGGTTAGTTAAGGTAAATTTTCTGGCCGCTGATCACTCAGACTGATTGTATTGTTGTTTTAACAAGGATGATGTAAATTCAAATTATTGTTTTATTGACTATTTTGACCCCTATATGGGGCTTGAAAACAAATTTTACAACACCATAAATTCAATAATTTCTTACAAACTTAATAATATCACTACAGCTCAATATTGAAGGAGCCGGTAGTGAAACATGTTCTCAGTGCAGACATCATGGAATTGGGTAGTTCCAAAAAAAACTCATATTGAATTTAGTCATGTGTGAAGGTCATTCTCACCCAAAAAGCAATCGAACGTTCTGTTAACCAAAACCAAAACTTTTTTTACAAACTTATAAAAGCCATTTGGAGTTAAGCTAAAGGCTTAGTGAATGTGAACGTAGCCTCAGGCGCCTCTAGAGCCAGAGGGCAGGCACAAGTAAATCAAATCCCCATTACCCAGCTGAAGAGCGCATGTGTTGCAGATGTTATTACCCTCATTATTGTGTTCCTCGGTGGAGCACAAAAACAGAACGAGCTTTATTTTTAGTCTGAGGTCTGATAGACTAAAAAAAAAAACCTAACAGAAGTGAAAACCTTTTTAGACAGAGTGGTGAAAATGGCTGACTTCTCATGGGACATCAATTTGAAAATCAGAAGCTGATGTCCTTGTAGGCATTTGTTTTAGAAGACATTCAAAAGGTTAGAGCTTTTTTTTTCTTCTTCTTTTTCTTAATTTAGACAACAGCTGTGTCCCTCATCATACCTTATTCAGTAAGGATGTGCTTTGTTACTCGTCAGATGACAGATTAGGTCCGCACAAACGAGTCCTTATAGTCTCACATTCCACAAAAGCCATCAATCAAATTGATCTCACCAGTGCCTTTTTATTTTAATAGACCGTCTTCAAAGACAATTGGTGTTCCTGTTATCAGCAGCCTGCAGGCTTTGAGAATTCCTCCTGTAATGTAGGTCCATTCTCCATCAGTCAGCATGATAATCCAGGAAAGAAGGAAAAAAAAATAGTAAATAAGTAAATCTGAAATCATCCAGGACAGGCATTACATTTACAGAGATTATGTTGCTGTATGGAAAACAGATTAACTTCCCACTTTATGCTATATTGACATCACTGATTTTATGCAGTATATTCTATTAGACATTTTAATGACAATCCTACATCTGTATTAACTCCATAGATTTTAAATGTAAAGTAGAATGGCTCAGAAGAAAGCTGTCTGCACCCCCCCCCCCTTTCTGTTTTACCATCACATTATGATAATAGGATGTTGTCTTCCAATTGTGTGCAGTGGATTTCAGCCGTTTGGCAGCTGTCGCCTGCTGAATCAGGTGTTCTGGTGAGGGATGTCCCTCCACTAAATGCAGGCAAGTCTCCTTATGCGGAGGTGGATTAGAGAGGAGGATTAAAAGAGCTCGCTGTCATTTGGCTCCGGTGCCTGTATACCAGGTTTTCTTCTTGATCTTGACGGGAGAAGCTGCGCAGCCCTGCACCGCCACATGATTCTAGTCTACAACTAAAGCACCCAGCTGTGACTGCAACCTTTACACATGTCTCCAGAGCAATGTGGTGACAAAATAAGCTAATGGCTGGGGGTATAATAAAAGCATTTGAAGCCAGGAACAGTGTTGAGAAAAAATAAGAAAGTTGCAGCCCCAACTTTCAGCTTCCAGTTAAATATGCTTCACCATGGTACGTATTAACACTGGTAACGTTAACGCCTCACTATGGCACCAGAAGAAAAGAAAAAATGTTGGGGGTGCTACTATTATTCCAAATGTAGTGTTCATATTATTATTGCAAGGCATATTTCCCTGGAGCTACACATGCATTCACACCAGGACAACAGACTAAATTATATAATTTAATTGTGTTAAGTCTGTTTGTTTGGAAAAAGGATAAAAGTGGAGAGTGTCTCAGGGTATTTGTTGTGTACGGCAGGATGGGTTTGGGATACAGGACTCAAAAGCAGGGACCAAGGTTCAGTTGAGGAAGAATATACCAAAGTTTAATACAAAAACTAGGTCAGTACACGATGATCAGTCCAATCAGACAACAATACAAAAAGGCTAGGCTAGATCAGGAACAAAGGCAATCCACACAGGCAACAGTACAAAAGGGGCAAAGCAAAAGTCCAAAAACGGGATTGGGCAGTAACAGGAAGTAACAAACTTGGATAAATGCACAAGACGATCTGGCAAAAACCGAGGGAAAACACCTTAAATACATACTAATACTAATACTAATACTAATACTAATTAGACACAAGTGGAATATATTAGGGCGGTCTCTGTTCAGTGAAACTAGCTTCCTAAAATGTGTAGGTGCAGGTTTAGACCAAGAAATTAAATGAGAATATTCCTACAGTGAGGCTGACAATTGGAGCGGAGATAAAAAAGAGTTGTTGCGACTAAGGATTCTGAACTTCGCAGTAACATGCCGTGTATAACAAGGATGAACAGCATGCATATTTGATGTGAGTGCCAGCAGTTGTGCATTTGCAGACTCTTTGCTAACAGACATGTCTGCGTTTGTGGATTTATTATGGAATTAACAGGACATAACCATGATTTTAAATTCCCATGAAACAGCTTATGCTATTCTTTTTTTTAAATCCATGTTGGAGCTGCTGATGGAGGACAGAGAGAGAGAGAGAGATAGGAACGATACAAATTAAGGAATGCACTTCAATTGATGCAAAATTAGCATACAGCCCCCGGAGGCAGGATGAGTCATTACGAAGGTCATGAGGAAAAAAAACAGGGAGAAAAAATCTTGAATATGTAAAAGTATATATAACATGATAAGAAATACATGACTACTGTGTTTGGTGTTTTTCATGTCAGTCATAGTTCCCTGCTTGTGACAGCCTTTTGTGAAACACGGTGCTGAACCATGTTTTTTCTTTTGATTCTCTGCGCGGTACAAACAACTCAGGATTTGTGGCGGCTCTATAATGACCACTGCCACCAGCGTCCTAAACATCAAACTCAAATCTTGCTCTGGCGCTTTAATGGTATAGCGCCGACCACAACAAAGCCATGGATGTTACAGTAAAAAGGACACCCAAACAAGTCTACATAAACTGTGTCCAAGGGACTTAGGAAGCATTAGATGAAAGACTTGGAGTTTGCCCGAACTCTTTTTACTTTTCTTCCCACGCCAGAGAACAGTGATCTCAACTGGAATCACTGTGAAGGGGATCATGGTTTGTTGGCTAATGGCAGCCAATGACCTATCAGGGTTCAGTTGAGTCCTGCAGTGGCCACTTAATGCTGTCCACAGCTTACTCCCTGAAGTACACAGCTATGTTAACACTGCAGTGACCATGACTTTCTCAGTAAACTGAATTATATCAGCCGTGATGTTTAAAAAAAAAAAAAAAGTGTTTCTGCATGGCTTGGCTCCACTAACAAGGTCATATGTGGAGCCCAGTTGTGACTTTGAAGTTGATTTATCTACATACATATACCCATGCATGGGCATATCCGTCGGTCAAAACTCTAACTTGCTCCAGCAGCTGCTGCAGCTTGTTGCCTGTGTTGAATCCAGGCCTCGCTTTGAAATACAGTCACTGAATACATGCATAGATACACTATTCAGAATTGTTGTTGCTGATTCATTATCCTGCTCTACACAAGCAACAGGATGCAGAAAAATATGAGATCAAAGGCCGTAAAGAGATGACTTTTCATCTTGGTGAGTAGCTGCCTCTGTGTACACGCTTGATGTCCAGGTTTGTGTGCATGCGTGTGTGAGCTGGAGGCTTCTCTGTGGTTTATGTTTGCCCTGCAATGCCTTAAATAAAATATAAGCATATATGGACTTCATAGATGTAGGCAATCATAGCATCAATGATTTAACATTTCACATTTAGCATTTAGGTCACAGTTGCATGTATGCCTGTGTGTGTGATGGATTCCACTTCAGTGAATTTAGTGTGACTCTTCTATTAGCAAAATTAAACTGTATTTTTACGGACAATATGACAAACCCATTATCATTGTTACAGTAGTAAAACACACTTTAATTATGACCTTGTTTTACCATTCATTTAGCCGATCAAAAACAAGCAATAAATCATCATGGTAACAATGGTACTGTAGAGTATAATGATATCATCAGTTCAGAGACTGCACATGATTTGTAAGGCCATACACAATTACAATAACAACCTTCTTTCTAAACATCATTCATCCATTAAAGATACATGTCCTTATTGGTTTTATAGTTTTGTCATATGTGGAACATTCCATATAGTTTGAAGCCAGCAAACTGTATTTTTGCAACACCAGACAAAATAGCTGTTGTGGTTAGAATAATTGCTGTTTATGTAGCTATGTGAATAAGTGCACATAAGATCATGGTAGGTATGAAAATGGCAGAGAAGCTTGTGCAGGCAGAAGATGTTCGTCTTGTTACATGTCCAAATTGTGTAAAGGCACATGTAACCATAATATCCACCTGAAAAAACACACCACAAGACATAAAGTGTGTTAGTGTAAAATAGAGTTTATACCAGTTTTTTGTATATGGAAACATGTTCCTTTTAGGTTGTAGGGTCATATAGACACTATAAACTATTCATACTCATATTGTGCTATATAGATATAAATAAGAATGTAATAGGCCAACATATTGGCCTATTATTATATTATATATTATATTACGCTATTACGTTTTTTTTGTCAGATTAATGTCAACACAGGGACCCCTGAAGGGGGGGCAAAACTTGTAGGGGTATCCATATGGACAGGCAAAATCCAAAGTGTTAAGAATTGGTCTCAGAAAGATATTCAGAATATGATATTTGGAAATACAAAAAGAGGGAGGGACAATGAGTCACAGGGCAAGTAATCACACTGGTTGAAGACAGGAAGTGAAGTGATCTGAGGTGGGTACTTTCAACATAAAACAGGAAATGGCTGCAAGTTAGACTAGACATGACTAGACAGCAGAATATAACACAAATAAACCTAGTAGTCATACCATTGCCCCGAGTGACACAGTGTTTGTTTACATTGATCAGACTTAGTGTATTTTACTCTGAATTTGCACTGTGATTGCATATTTGTGTAGCTCCAGGTTGAGCTGACGGTCCTGTTTAAGTTAATTATAATGAGAAAATACGATACAAAGGAAAACAAAATCAGATTTACCAATATGATTGGAAATTAAATAATGCATGCAAATAGTCTTGCTGTGCATGAAAACATTGAATGCCTTCATCACAATACGGTGTATATGTAATTTTGTGTGTGTTCACTGAGCTGAATCTATGTGTAGAGGCTGTATGCGTATACACACACACACACACACACACAGTATTAATCAGTGTGTGTATGTAGACCGGATGCTCTTTGTGAGCTTTAAATCTCTCCCTCAGTGGGTGATGACCAAATATGTTCACCACACAAGATGGCTCCCACAAGCACAGAATGCATAGAATTGGAAATCCCATTAAAAATGGGTCAGCTGATAAGAGAGATGAGTACACAGCGCTCCAAGAGATTCCCAATTTCACACCTCAACATTTCTCTCCATTTAGTGCAGGCATGGGGGAGCAGTGGGATAGTGAGGACAACTGCATATGCACAAAACAACAAATCCTATCTGGTCTAAAAGACACACAGCGTGTGCTGAGACTGTGCAGACGTATCCTGCCAAAAATAAACAAAAGATTCAATCGGCTTCCTCCAACCTACTTGTTGTATGATCTGCAAGTTCGAAATGGATGATTTGTTCCACCATCACGAAAATAACCCTATCATGACCAAGATAGCCATAAATCGCTGCTTGCTGTGCTGGGGGCGATGCCGCCTGCCGTTAGGCTCATGTGGACAGAATGTGTGCTACTGTGGTTGATCCTTGATGTGTTTTTGTTTCACAATTTTCCAGCAGGTTCTTCTTTTGTTTCTTTGTAAAGTGCCTACCTTGTTCACACACGTGTGTATAGATGACCATCATGTTGTATATATATTTATTGGTAGCTTATTTTATAATGTATATTTTTTTCTTATCTTATTTTTTGCTTTTTGTGTCTGTGCTGTTGCAATAATGCAATTTCCCCATTGTGGGACGAATAAAGGTTTTCTTAATCTTAATCTTAATCTTAATCATTAGATTATCATTTGTATTCCTGAAATCTGTCTATATTTAAACTCTCAGATCTTATCTGAAATGTATAAATCTATAAACAAATAAAAAAAATTATGTAGTGTTCAGTTTGAATTGACAGAAATGCTACCTACTAACTAAAGCCACCTGTGTTTAAATTTCAGTTACAGCTAAGAATCTGTATGTGATTGAAGCAACATGTTTCATTAGCCACGCCCCCTGTTGTGGTTTTTTGAATGAGCACATGTAAAATCCAGCGGCAGACTTGGAACATCCTTATCCGTAAAACATAAAAAGAGGTCAATACTTCAAGGCCATTGACAATGCACAATCTATGTATCTGGCGCCCTCCAATGGTTGTGTCTATATAGCACATATCAATTAGGTTGTTGAAGCTTCCAAACATGGCAGCCCAAAAAAAAGTGAAGAGAAATATGTGGGACAATATTGCCTTGTAAATTGCAATTTAAGGCTCTGCTTTAACTCTTTATCAACAACTAACCAAGCAGTTTTTATGCCTTATGAGTGAAAATGATATTTGCGATAAAAAAGAAAGCAACAGTCACACAGTGAAGCAAAAGCATGACATATTACAGTTAAAGTTTTTTTATACAGTTTTATCAGGAAAAACAGGAGGCAAAAAGCAGCTTTATGCCTAAACAGCACTTAAATAATAACTCCACCCCAACAATTATACATATCGCTGTGAAAAACTGTCAGAGAAATTAAAGCAGGAGGCAGAAATATGGGGATCTATCTTCGAGAAGAATGTCTTCCTCTTGTCAGTTATGAAATGTTTGCCTCCCGACTGCAGAGAAAATGATGAAGCACTGTAAGAAAAATTAATTTGTTCAGAGCCAAATCAGGAGGTGGTATCTCAGGGGAGGAGAGCATGCTGTATTGATAAGGGTGTCGTGGTGAGAGTGATCTCTAAGGGGTGGGGGACTACGGTTCATCTTTAAATTGTTTCCCGGCTATCTATTTGGAGTCTGTTTGGAGACCTGGGTTGCACAGCTGGCAGTGCCACACTGTGCTCACTGCTGCAGGCCAATAAGAACTCATTACTTAGCTTAGCCATTGATTTCTGGTCCTGAAAGATGAGCCAGAGAAAATATGAACAGGTTTTTAAGATAGAGTGCCAGCAGTGAGAGTGAACTTGAAGGACATTTTTTATCATAACATGATATTTGGAGCTTAAAGGTGAATACATTCCCTGATTCTTAAACATTTTATTCTGAACTTTGGGCTATTTTTTGTTTTAAATAACAGCGAATAATTCACGCGTAACTCCTAGAATCTATAAGTGTGAGCTTCCAAAATATATCACAGCTTAATCAATGGAAACTGCAGAGTTCAGTGGAGCCATATCGCACAAGGACTCCAGCAGGAGCTGTTATTTAACTAGGTGAGAGGCGACGCGGTCCATATTTGCACGCATTAACACTATCATGAGCGTGATTTTACAGCGGGGTTCCGGCAGATTGGCTCATTAAGTGTAATCACAGCATATAAGACTTCATCAAAAAGAAATTTACACTGGCGCCATAGAGGTTCCTCGTGAGGGGGAGGAGGGGGGGTCAGAGAGTGCATGAAAACACACGGCAGATTTCCACTGAACGCTGCTCACAGTGGAATCTGTAGGCGTGCCTCGCAGAGAGTGAAATCAGCATAATGAAATGACAGCATATTTCCCACCTGTTGCCCGCTTTATGAAGTGTGATGAAGCAGCCAAAATGTTTATGTGATGCATATTAATTCAGGTCAATGAGCACGTGCACGCGCTGCAGTGTGCGAGGTAATTAATTACTTGAGCAGATTTAAGAGCTCTGAAGACAGAGAGAGAGAGGAGGACAGGAAGAAATGGGGTTTTTGCCAAAATGTTGTTGAAAACATAAAAAACGAGCAAAGAATAACGGCTTTGTTGGCTACACAACGTACTGGTCAGCCCAAGCTCCATTATTGTAGCCACAATTCCATGACAGCCCATCAAGGCTGTTGGAAAGCCACCCAAAGGCTATCCATTCTCTATGTGTGTGTGTATGTGTGTGTTTGTGTGTGGTAATGGCCTGCAGCAATATCAGACTGGCCAGCAGAAACTCATCTTTGGGGAAATGAAATGACAATAGAGTGGATGAAGAATGCACCTAAAGATATTTTTCAACATATTTCCACAGTGAGGGCTTTTCACCTCTAAATGCCAGCTGAGTATAGAGAAAAAAATGGTAAAGGAAAGAAAAAAAAAGCCATCAATCAGAGCTGTCATTCATTTTCTTCCAGTGGATCATGGCCCTCTGTTTACCTCTTTCATACATCCACAGGCAAAGACTAAAGGGAAGACTGAGACCTGGCCAGTGTGCTAAGCTGCTAAGTGGAGCCTCAGTGGCAGCTACGGGGGTATATCACCATGGCTATCTAATTTCCCAGCCTCACTTAAGGGACCAACAAGGGCAATTTTCTGCTCTATCAACACTCCTTTCGATGTGCTGAGACTACATCCACAGAGCTGCAAAGACAGACAGCAAAGAAGAGCCTGAGAAACACTAAGAGTCAGAGAATGGATTTTTTACAAAAAACAAACAAAGCTGCTAATGTCTAAATGCAAGAATGTGGAGCAGGACTTTAATGAATGTTGGCGATCCACCAAGCAGACTGTGTCCCCAGTGGAACGACCCACTAACGAGACAAAAGAAGTGGTGGTTTGTCCGTTTCCTTCTCTCTGAAGCCCAGTTTTGAGGCCACCATGGATCAGTTGAATGAAGCTTTCAGGGCTCCAGCGATCAGCCACCCCCCCCCCTTTCCACGCCTCAAGCAAAAAGCACAGTGCTTATTATCAGTGTGCATGGCTGGAAATGATACACAGTGCGGGCATTCTCTGCTCAACCGCAGCGCGGGGACTCATTAGAAGTTCTACAGTGCAAAGGGGGATTGGATTCATCTCAGGACATAATTAATATGATTCTAAATCCTTTTATGATCACATTGTGGGATTAAATCTAAGCCCTAAGCTCCATCGGATAAGATGTCTACATTTATTTTACAATTATAGCCGAGTATTAAAACACCATAGTAAAGGTGACATTGTCCGTAACATATCCCCAAAAATTAATTACAACATATAGGCATAGGGAAGTTTTATGAGACATAACAATTGAGCAGGGACTTAGTTCAACCTCATCACATGTGGATGCAAGGTCACTGTCTGCAGTCAAAGGATGTGCCGAGCAAGAGAGTCAGTGACAGTCGCTGAATTCAGTTGAGTTGTTTACTCACTCCAACACTGTTATTGGTTTTATCCCCACTTAAATGAAGCTTGAATAGCACTTTAAGAAGCGAATCCCAATCTTCCAACAGGTGTTCTGACTGCAAGATCAGTTGTGTTATTGTAGGCTCAAGCTAGATTTACACCGGCCGCATAACACAAGAGCAACGTAAGCGTAAGCTGTGAAGAGCTTCCATTACAGTCAATGAGAGTATTTACAACAGACACATTATAAGATATAACATGCTGTTATCAGAAAGGAAAAGGCAGGGAGAGAAGCAGCAACTGTCTTCAGAGTGGAAGGTGAGAAGCTGCCCTGTGTGTACGTGTGTTGATGGAGTAAACAGAGGATTCAGTAACATGCTCTGTAACCCAGCCTGATACATGTAGAGAGGACATTAACCCTCAAGTAAACAGGCAGATTACTACGTGATGTTGTGAATCTCGCAGGAGCTTGTAACATACGCACCAGAAACATGTCTGGTGGGAATTGATGTCGTGCTGAAGACGCAACAAAAACGCACCGCTTACATTACGCAGCTGGTGTAAATCTCAGGCTATATTTGCAGAACAAAGGAAAAAAGATGAGATCATGTAAAAAAATACTTATTTAATAAATAAATTGGACGCAAACATCCAACAATGTAAACATGCTGATTATTTCTGTAAATGATTGTGTCACTTTGTCATTGTGTTATGTGTCTTAAGAAAGGTACAAGTCAAAAACACAGGATTTCTGTGGAAGTCTGTGCTGAATATTTAAGGAGAGTTAATACAGTTTGTTGCAAAAAGTACAAGTTTCCACCATAATCCAAGCACTTTCACAGACAAACACCAGACAAAGGAGGACAGGCCCTGGGGAACAGAAGCAGGACCAGGGCAGAGGAGAGACAAAGGTAAGTGACAAATCAAAAGCATCAGAGAGAATCCAAATATCAGCTTGGCCAATGTGCAGAACTGTGAGCAGCACACTAACGAGCTGGCAAGGAATGGGAAAAACATAACACAAGAGGGAGGGGGGACAAACAGCACTCTCTATGACAACTGCTTCCTCATGATTGTTGTGTTGCCAGTCAGGATTGTCTTTAGGAGAGAGCACCCAAAACGCAGCACTAAGTCTCAGAAAATCCAAAGTTTATTCTTAGATTCACTACACAGGGAAACACAAAAAGTAACAAAACACACACACACACACACACACACACACACAAGACAATCAAGCATAAACAAAAGGGATCACAGGGCTTAAGTAGACACAGATAAGACACAGATGAACACAATCAGGGCGGAGCAGGTAATTAAAAGCGGCGGGAAACACAGAGGGAAGTAAAACACATACACAAGGAAGATGAGACTTTCAAAATAAAACAGGAAACAAGTCAAATAAATGAAACATAACACACAGTGTGGACCGAAGAGCTGAAAAGAACAACCTATAGAAGTACCAAACTACTAAAATAACTAGGAAACAAAGGGTTAAATCACAAACACAACACAGGATCATGTTTGACAGAAGCTTTTTGTTACAAGTCATATTAAAATAAGCTTGAAATGATGTATTCAGCCTTGAGGATGCACAATAAAATCAAGTGTAATATGAGGTGTACTGTATATTGTTCACTCACCCTTTTTTTCTGGTGATACTACGATGATAGACCTCAGCGTACCTGATTTATCTAAATTATTTTTGGAAGTAAGATAAAGAGAATTTGGCCATATGTCATTGCCCATGCAAAGTAAAACCCTTTCAGTATATTGTTCCTAAACATTTACCCTCCTTAAAACATTTTGGAATTTTTGTAAAACAATTTGCAGAAGTGTGTTATCTCTTTCATAGCCTTCAAACTTCTACCAAAAACGCACAAAGTCAATGTAAACTTAATGTATCCAGATACACTCTGTATATAATATACTGTTCTTGCACTGTAAGCCCATGGGTAACACTTTAAAGTAGACTGCAGCCCAATGCACCGGATACAATACCACATAAATAAATATATATGTATGAAACAATAACTCATTCCTGCCTACATCACAGCCGACTGACACACAGAGCCAGAGCATCTGCTCAGATTTCCTTGCCAAGTCCCACCCCCCACCCCCACCCCCCTGCATCTCTATCTTGCCTCAGGCAGCAGGTATGTTGGCGTAGTGTACTAAGCGCAGAGATGTATGCTGTGACATCTTCTATTGTTTGTCTCCAGGAGTGCAGTGTGTATACTGAGCTGGCATTGAGATGGTTGTGGGGAACCACTTGGGGCGCACCCTGCTTCCAAACGGATTCTTCTGAGAGAATAAGGCCTACTTCGTTGTTAAAGACAGCCAAGACAGTGAAGAGAACTTTACTTGATGAATAAATGACAAAACCCACAGCAAGTTAATGTATTCAAGGCTTTTCTTTTTTTTGACTAACACAATGAATTCACAACAGCATTTTGTGTGGGTTACATTGCCTGAGTGTGTGTGTGCTGGCTGGAGACATGGGGAGTTAAAAATTGAACTAAGGGACTGTGCTGGCTTGCATTAAGAGACGGGTGATGGTTTTGTAATGCAACCATCTTTTATTTATTTTCTGCACACTCACTTTGCAATGACAGTCATTTCCTGACAATCTAAAAAATAACCCTGATCACTTGATCTTACATACTCTTGACCTCACACCAAATCTTAGACATTAAAAAGAGACTTATAATTTGTCCCTAAGTCAGGATGGACCACATGTTGTACAGAGAGCTGTTCAGAAAGTATACAGATACAATAGGCTGTGTTCAATGTAGCTGATGAGATGAGTAATTCAAATGAGATTTTCTACTTTGGCGCCTCCAAGTGGTAGTAGCTATTAGGGCAGAATTCATGTACATCTTGGTTTATAGTATTGAATTTGGAGTGAGAGCTAATCAATCCATTCAACCTTTTTTTAGACACCAGATTGTCTATTAAATGACATGTAAGCAAAAGCACTGAAACAGGATAATCCTTCAGTGTATATATATATATATATATATATATATATATATATATATATATAAAATAGAAAGAGAGAGAGAGAGAGAGAACTTTTGTGGCTTTATAAAATGTTATGTCCCCACAGTGGCCATATAGTAGCTAGTGTACAGAAATTACCCAAAAGCATACTAACAATGATTTATTGCATATCTAAGTGCCACACTGTTACAGTGGTCTCCACATAAATGATAATATCACAGTACACACTCCTCAAAGTCATTAATGACCTTTGTCGTGTTCTGTCACTGTCTCACTTGCTGCATTTGTTATTTTTATGGTCAGTGAGCGCATGCTGCCTATTGATTAGCCAGCGTCCTGCCAAACATCCAGCATGACAGGACAGCTCTGCTGTACTCACTGTAGGAGTCTTAAACTTAACTTTAAAAAAAAACTACCCACGATACATAACTGAAATAAAAATGTTTTAATTAATTCAATTAATCTATTTTCTTAATGGTTAAAAGTTGGCATTTATGCCACCAGCAATGCTTACCATGCAGTATTTGTAGTTGTTGTTCTGAAGTATGAAAAAAAAATGTTATCGATGGATTTTCAGCAATGCTACACTAAATCTGCCTTTTAATAATACTGGGTGACAGTACTAGCAGTTGCAACATGCTTTGAGACATGTGTGCACAGATTAACAATGACTGGTTTAAAGGACCAGTGTGTATGGAGGACTGCCATCTAGTGGTCAGGTTGCAGGTTGCAAGTGATGGCACGAGCTTTTCCAAGCATTGAAAGGAGTTCTGTGGCTGGCTTACATTTACCAGCAATTATTTTTTTTAAATATCTAGTCTATGTTTTTAGCATGGTGCCAGCTAATCATACTATAGGTAACACACTGATACCCCATATAAATTATGTACAGCATAAAATATCAATGACTTGATGTGCCCTGTACAAACCTTCATTTCCTGCATCTCTCATTCTGCACTCCTAGACTTTTACATTTCTCTAACTTCTCCTCCCCACATCCACTAATTCTATCACTGCGGATGAATCAAATTACGTAGTCTGCTGTAAATTTGTTTATTTGTTTCTAAACAGAGAGCCAGGCTGTTGCTGTGTCTGCTCCTTCTGTCTGGTCTCTAGCAGACACACACAATCATTTACTGGTTTCCCTTCTGAAAACTCACTGAAGTATGAGCCTAAGGAGTGTAAACACACAATCAGCTCTGCATCGGGCAAAGCAGCAAGATCACTCACTACTAGAAATGCACATCTGATGGAAACAGCCCGCTCATTGACCAGCTCAGTGCTAATGAAATTATGATAATATAGGTGATTACACACTAATGAAAATCGTCTAAATGCGGTGTTCATAGATGGAGGTGCATTCACCTACAGATCCCCTTGAATTGTAAAACAAATCATCCTTCACATATCAGTTCTCTAAATACAGCATTTGGCCTGCAGCATTTTTCCACACAGATAATATTAATGACATTAGTTCCTGTGCCTGGCTCCATCGCTGCTTACAGGTGACTGTAATGACTGACCTGTTGTTGTAACATCTGTGTTGGTGTCTCTGCAGAGGAGAGTAAACATGCAGTGTTTGAACTAATTACCCAGACAGGGAGTGTTGGGATGATTACTTAAAATCACAGTTTGAATCCTCAAATGCTGCCATGACAGTGGCTCGCCTTTTCCAGAGTGTTTTTCAACATGGTTGCCGTGTCAGCATAATCCTTGAAGCACTGCAGTCATATCAGTTGATGCAAATTTGACCTTTTTTGTGTTTACTGCAATCGAGCAAATAAGGCATTTTATGACCTTCAGTTTGACCTTAATCACATTTGTCGGTCCTGAAGGTCAAATTTCTGCAGGAGAGAAAGAAAAATACTTGCTTTACCAATTAAGCCTAAAATCATTACGCCTCATGAATAAAAATAAATAAAATTGAAGTGAACTTTTCAAGTTCATCAAGCATGATCCATGTTTAAAGGTGAAACAATCCCTCACAGCTTCCTCTTTTACTATTATTATTATTAAATAATTCTTTTCCCCTTGATTTTTGGCAATAAATTAGAGAAGCATAGAGAAAATAGTCCCATAACTACTACATTTCCCAAGTGGCTGAGAAAATGAGTGATCCATCAAAAAACAACAACAAAAAAACATTAAAAAAACTAATTACATCTTTTTTCAGCTTGGGATTTGTATAAAAACAAGCTTTGTGCTTAAAAGCTAGAAAACAACATAACAGATGTTTGGGGGGAACTGATGAGAAGCATCCTTGCGTTTGTGCACATGAGTTTAAACTGTGCTATTTTGTGTGATTTGGATTTTTCAGTCTGAGGCAAAAGGAAAATAAATCCAGAGTTTAGTGCAATAAACGTGCAATCTAAAATATGTGGGCTACATCCAGAGTGTCACTTGAGGCATCAACACAGTCAGGCTGTTGCTGCTGAGCTACGGCTACAGCTCCCCTGTTGCTCTTAATAAAACATATGAGAAAATGCACTTTTCAGACATAATGCATTGCAACAGGAGGAGAAAATCTCAGTGCTGCAGGAACAAGTTCAATTCCCAAGACGATGAAGCATTTTTATTTTACATCATTAATGTCATCCGATATGTGATATGTTCACGAGTTTCAAACGGTAACTGTGAAGACCGCACATTTTCCCTCCGACAAATGACTTCTGGGTCCAGATTGAATGTTTCCCAAGGTCAGAACACTTGACAGCACACAGTCACATTGTCAAACCGCCTGTAAGAAGCAATTTAGACTGAAGAAGACAGCTATCAGTTCTCTGCCGTGCTCTAAATTACCTTTGTACTTTGAGGAGAATGGAGCGCAACAGAAACTGAGATGTAGGTTTGAGCAGACGAGGCAGGAGACCCAGAGAGCAGGTGCGATGCAGAGACTTCAGTCCCAAGAGACATTGTTAGCGCCAGTGTACAGTAAGACTCGACCTGGGGTTTAACGCTCAGCAGACCTTGTAAGGCTCACGGCAGCATGGTGGCATGTGAAATGTACAGTGTGTATAATTGGAAAAAGCTTAGACATAGTGGACTAGCAGCTCGGGCTGAGTGGTCACCCTGGGAGCTACAGAGTGTTGCTGTGAAGATGATCGACTTTTACAGCTGACTTCTGACAAGTTCTCATTATTTTTCTCTGAAGCCGAATGATGAGGTTTGCTTCTGCACATCCTGTGAGTCATCACTAACATATTTTTCACCAGATCAGAACACATAAGAATCAAAACACAGCAAGATTTTAGATCCATTCACATTGTTAAGATACACAGATTTTTCCATTGCAAATAAGCAGATCCAATGTATGAATGATTTAATAACACAGCACCAAGAACTGAGATTGTGTATATCATGTGTGTGTCCCCTTCACTCCCTGCCAGATCACCTTGTGTGTTCGAGTGTGTAACCGAGCGTGCCACCCACCTTCTAGTTTCTAGTATGTTCTTTGGCTTTTGCAACAGTAGTGTATGACCTTTGGCGTTTGTCTTGGACTCTTCCTTAGCTTTAGCCCTTTGTACCTCAGCTATCTGATTACCCTGTGTGACCTGTTTTTAGATTTAGCCTTTGCCTTAGCCTATTGTTACCTCTGCCCTTCTAACTTCCTGGTCGCTGACTCCTGCTATGCCTGACGATCCTCCTGGCTTGTCGTTTTCTGTACCACTCATGTACACTTAGCCTGATTAAAAGGACTGTTGTTGTTTCCTGTCCTGCATTTGGGTCCACCTCACACCCCCACCCCTGACAATGGCATCACCAGTAGAATGTCTGTTATGCAAAAGAACAAAACTCCTATGTAAAGACAAAAAAGGTGTGATCTGATGATCAGCAGCACTTGCTGCAGCTCATCTAGTTAAATGATGTTGTTTGTTTGAAGTTGTATTTACCCAATGCTAAGACCCAGTACAATCAGATGTCGATGTCATTCAATATCAGTTAATCTGACGGATTGTCCGTGTTCCACACAGTGATGTAGGACTACTTACTTGTTGTGTCTCTTCATTCAGAATAACAGTTACACAGTGCACTGCCTCAGAGGAAGAACACAACTCAATGCAATCTGACCTTTTTCAAGAAACAGATTTCAATGACCCTAGAAGTACTGATGACTCTCCAGTATGTCCAAACATTTTGCTTTCAGTGTTTATATGTCCTTAAACTTCTAATCCCACTTACATGAAGATGGCTAATGGGAAGTGTTTTGTTATGAGAGACGTTCAAATGAATAGGACAGCATAAAAGAAAAAGCAAAGAGCCTCAGATTTTTTTATGCTGTTCCTGTGCCTGATAGTTTTATTAAAAACATCTTAGTGTGTTGCTTTCTAAATACAGCTTCACAGATCATATGCCTGTGTTTATTATTTCAGCACCACACTGACATTTGAATGTGCGCCTGCTCAGTTTTTGTTGAAGTAGGGGAAACAGAATCAAAGAGTTTGGGCTTGGCACTGTCAGCTACAGTAATGTTGATGTCACAGTCGGAGTGCTGAGGGGAATCTGGGTTTGCCGGCACCCAGGTGCTCATCATCTTACAGAGGCAGACAGGAGATGTTCATTCAGACAAAGTCCAAGCAAACAGAGGCGGCATAAGCTCCTGGAAAGCATGTTTCAGGTCAAGGCTGTGTATTTAGGAAAAAAAAAACACATAGAAGAGAAATAGAAATGCAGGGAGGGTGCGTCACTGAATGATCCATGGTGTTGTTTGTTAGAAAGCAAAGAGTGAAGATTTATGGGTAGATTAAATAAAGAGTAAATAAAGATAAATGAGCCTTCTAAAACATGGCCTATAGATTTTTGAAGAGTGGTTTTGAAGTTTAGAGTAAGATGTGCTAGCCATCACCTGAATCTGTCTGAGAGGGAGGGTGGGTTGACCTCCATAGCACATGTTGACAGGTCAACTGCTGCCACTGCTGCCACAGTAACACCACAGAGAAGAATTTCATTTTATCGGATATATCCTTATTCACACTGTGTGATGAAGACTTCCAGTGCCTGTGGTCACCATCCTGGCTACATAGTGTAGCTGTAGGTGTGGTGGTTGAATTGATAAACCCTGCACTGCATAAATGTTATATTTCCCTGACTGATAAAGGATTTGTTAGGAGCAAAATGCTGAAAATAGCACAAGCTCTGTAGATTAGCCAATTGCTAATGTTGCTGTATTGATTTCCTCATTGATTCTTTGACTACGCATGTACATACTGTAATGAAAATAGATAATTAGCTGTGATTCAAATCATCTCATGCTGATATTTGTTACAGTGTTCACCTTTGCTTCAGTGAGTTTGCTCATTACATTGTGAGGCTCTGTATAACATTTACTTACATTTTATGTTGTTCCATTCAGAGATGGGCAAACACACAGGTGCAACAGTGAGCCTGCACACATCAGTAACATCATTAGTTAGACCTGTGTACAGAGAGCTCTGCAATCAGAGCAGTAAGCTGCCTAATGCTTAGACATTAAACATTGTTTTACAGCTGTGGCTTCATGCTGTCAATTATCTGCACATACCTGAAAAACCAGTGGGGGCTGGGCTTTCAAACAGGAGAGGCTCATTTTAGGTGTACATTATAAAATGTGTTCTATTGCAGCCTGACCGAGGGAAACATTAATTGAGACTGTTGTCAACCACAGCCAGGCCATAGACTACAGCAGCACACAGGAAATAATTAGGGGGTAACACACACCTAAACTGTGTCTGTATACAACAGAGTAGCATCTTAACTAGCAGGCCAGTTTCACAACTTCACTAATTTGAACTAAATAACGAAACATACACAACAAAACTCAACAACTTTACAGTGACTAGTATGTTTTATTCAGACTGTAATATGTGCAATGTGTGGAGAATGAGCAGTCTGGATGGACAGCATGTTGTCTGACGACTTCATTGGGAAATCTGCTATGGACTGAATTGCTCTGATGCTTATGTTTTTTTTCCAAATCCCTGCCAATCAAAGGGGGTTCAGCCTTTTAGACAATTCCACTAATCATCATGCAGAAGTCTAGCATCTTGGCCCACCCCGAGAAAACCCACTTTCCATTCACTTTCAGAGACTCGGCGTCCGAGGAAATGATGATTTTCTGCATTTAACAGTGCATATTTGACCATTTCTTGTGTGAAATGTTAGAGGAAGTTCAGCTTCCCTTCTTGTCTCACAGTAACCTCCACTGTGAAAGACGTCCTGTCAGGCTGCATCACGCTAAAGCTGCTGGGAAGCAGACAGTAAAACCTACCTGTGGTAATGGTTGCCAATCCACAAAAAACCAACACACACACACAGCACTACTGGCAGCGCTATAAACATACTACTACATACATACTACTGTCAGGGTTTGTGTGAGGAGAGGACACAGTTGCAGGACGCAGAGCGGTTAAAATCCAAAAAACAGTCTTTTATTTAAAGGCCAGGAGGGCAAAACAATACAAAACTAAAAATCACACTTGTCGTGGTCAAAAGGTAAAGTACAAAATAACTAACTGAAAATCACACTACACGTGGCAAAACTAGAAAAGCAAAACTAGGAAACTTAGCGAGGGTTCAAGGCAGGGTTCAAAAACATAACATAAACAAAGAAACTACCTGGAGCGAAGCATGGCATGGCATGGCATGGCAAGGACGAGACATGGAGTGACACAAAGCCCACACAGACGAGACGAACTAGCAAGGACAAAGGGGAAGACACAGACTATATACACAGGGACCAGGGAAGACAACGAGACACAGGTGACACACATGAGGGCAGGGCTGGTAATCAACAAGGAGGGAAAACACAGGAAGTAGAACACAAGACAATACACAGGGAGGACAGGGCTACCAAAGTAAAACTGGAAACACAAGACAATAGACAACTAAACACAAACCCAGGAAAACAAAACACCAGAACTACAGGAAAAATAACTATACCTAAACACAGATTAAACTAAAAACCCAAAACAAGGAAATCAAAACCATAAACAAACACCAGGTCGTGACAACTACATAGCAGATAAATAAGATGGCTGTATGTTTCCATTACACCCACATAAAGAAGCAATAAAACAAGTTCAATTTCAGAAAGGTATATTTTGCCAGTCTTAACTGCACATTGTCCCGTCTGGAGTCATACATATGGAGCAGCATATCCATGCATACAGATGGGTTTCTCCACCCAAATCAGTTCAGGGCAGTGCTGTAGATATAGGAAATCAATACGAGTAAGACATCGCCTCGTGCTGAGTGCAATAGAAAGGTCTGCCTTTGCATACTGTAAAGAACTGTGAATCATCCAGTTTTCCTATAGCTCAACAATCAAGTTTTCATATTTAGATAAAAGTCATGAAACGTTCACTGGCAGCCTTTTGAGTAGGAACCAAAAAAAAGAAGATCATGAGTTCATTATGCATTGGTTTTTCATTTTGAAGGTCAGCTACTTGTGTATGTGCATTTCTATTTATTGGCACCACACTCTGATGCAACCTTTTCCTCACATATGAATTTAGAAAGTTCAGATGTAAGAGTGGCTGCCCTCCGCAAAAGTACACCATGACCCCTTTGAGATTTATAAAACCAAGTGAACCTCTTTTCCAGTTCAGTTTCCGTTGACAATCACACATATATACGTATGGCAGCATCCGTTTGTTATTCAAAGGAGGTTGGACACAGATGGAAAGCAGCCCAGCATCTGCCTGCCAAGCCCAACACACAGCATGCCAGTATAAAGCAACAAAGGGCTTTTATTTGAACACTGTCATGTGGCGTTGCAACATGTTTGTGATGCTGGGACTGGATTTGTATCTGCTTTGTATGATTAATGGGAAGTCTGTTTTTAATTGGCTAAATTAAAAAAAATCTGTAAAGTATTGTGTTAGTTTGCAGAAAAATGTTAGAGCTGGATTCCAGTGGAATCATAAAAGCTGTTTTTATGACTCACAGATTGTGTCTAAAAACCTCAAATCAACTGGATACAAAATAAATAAATGCTGTTCTAAGAATTTGAAAAGAACATGTAAACAAAGAAGAGATATGCTTAAAATAAAAGACTTTATATGATACACAGGATTAAATACACTAATAGAACCCACTGAGAGGGGCAGGACAGGGAATGACATGAGGTGCAAAAAGAACAAAGAAAGGAAGTTAAGCAAACTGTAACATACAAAGGGATGACTACCAAAAAAAACCGGAAGTGCAACTTATATTTTAGACTAAACAGGAAATAAAAACTGCACATAAGACAATGGATGGTGACCCACAAGGAGGAAGGACCATGCCTGTCATTAACTAAACTTAGTGAATATTTACTAATTCTAATTATTGACTTAATGTGCAACTCTGCAATATGCAGCCTGCCTCTTGACATACGGGTGGTAAAAACAAGAACTTCACACTCAGGTTTCTCCAAATTTTGATTACGCAGATCAATCATTCCCATATATTGTCATTTATGGCAATAAATTGCTGCACAAACCCCAGTAATTGTGTCCTGTCTGTCTGGGCTATACCAACAATGCTATATGTGTTGGCTGCCCAACTCCATCCCACTTCTCATATTTGGAAGTTAGTGCCTCTAATGAGAGACATCATCTCATAACTATGTCCACCATTACATCCAGTCTGTTGCTATTCTTAAAATTACAAAGGGAGGAGGAACCACCAACCAGTTTCTAAGCTATTTTTTAACATAGTAAAGCAGCATAAGATGGAGCATCCTAATTGTGAACGTCACATTCTCAAGCTCACAGTGGTGATGAGGAAACAGGAGGCTGCACAACAGGGAGGCTGAAACACTTCATTAATAAACTAACTGACTAAATCATGGAGCCTCGAGATCAAGTCAGTGTGAATGAGAGGACATGGTGGAGGAAAATAAGGTCAAAGCAGGATGAGAGAAAGTCATCACTGGACCTATGAGAAATTAAACTCTCTCACCATCATCTTTTTTTTTAATGTGACGGATATTTCCGACACTCTGTCAAAGTCTTAAACAGCCGGAGGTCTGAACGCAGATGAAGGCTGTCAGACCCGCTGAAGTCAGGATTGACTGGTAGCAGCTGGTGGAAATAATAATCAGGGTCTGTGTCTAGCCACAGCTCCGATATTATATACCTTAATACATCTAATAGATTATTTTTTTAAAATCTAACCTGAAACAGGACATAACACAGTATGCTGTAGTTCACGCTAATCTGAAAGTAAATAAATGTATGGTGATGGACAGGAGGTTGAATTAAATTGACTTTAATCATAGCAAAGCCCTGAATAAAGATGTAGGACAGGACCCGGGAGTATGGTGATGGTGGCGCTATGTTGGCAGAAGGTTGATAAAATTTTTGTGAGAGGCTCCCTGGGAATAAAAATAGACATAAATCAGAGGGCATGAATTAGCTTGACATACAAAGGTGGGAAAATAAAATCATAACAATAATGACAACATAGAAGGAAGTGAGTATGACATAATAATAAATCATTTATCAGCTATCAAATGCTAATTTAATTTAATTTAATCATATTTGTGAACAGATTATACTATCTTCCTGCCAACAAGGTCAAAACAGTTCATCTGTACAAAAATATTTATTATGAATATTATGAATTGGATATATAATTTGTGCTGATTACACCGGATATAAATCCAGCATTATGTGGCTCCAGGCGATAACTTTTGTAACGTTACCTCTAATAAGTCAGCCTGTCTCATAAATACAGACAGGTCGGATAATTCTCATCTAACGGGATCTTTTGCTCCTTCATGTTCTCTGGAAATGTGGGAGATGATTAAACATGAGGTCTTTCCCTGTTCGTGTGTTATCATCTCAGATGCTGCTGATCAGACTCAGATGAGTTCCATTACACCCATTAGAGGTGCTGCTTTGCTCGTGTGTATTCAGCCTCCATTTAAACAGCTATGGTGGAATTTTAACAAGAACCAGAGATATGAATCATGGAGTTTAATACATTATGGGTGTAATAGTAAATGTGATTCTGTAAGGCTAACATCAGTATAGGCTATTTATCCTGCTGTGTGTTTTTTTAAATCTTAGATCCTGTAAAAGACTCACTTTAAGAAGTGCTTGTTGTATAGGCAATCTGTACATAGAGCTTACATTTGTTAAGTGTTTTTTCCATGATTAGAAATATACCTTTCACACTGTCTGTATCCCTTAATACAGTGACAATGTTATGATTTGCAGTTTAAGGATGCAGACAACAACAAAACCATAACAAGAATCCAACAAAAAATACAAGCTTTATTAAATAAAGTTAAAAAGAGAACAAATTCTAGAAGGTGGAAAAACATGCAGAGAAAGGGAGGGAAAAAAACACACACAGGCAAAGATGATCTGACAAAGACAAAAGTGACGATCCACAGGTGGAAACAGTTGCAGGCAGGCAGACAATCACACTGGAGTGGAAAACAGAAGAAGTAAGGGACACACGAGGAAACTTGATTTTCAAAATATAACAGGAAGTTTAACTCAACCAGTCAACCAGGCAGACCAAACCAAAACTAGGAAAATAACTGAGACACGCTTCAACAACAACACAAACCCAAAGACTATAACAACACTGCTAACAACTAGGGATCCAGAAAAGCAGGGAAAAGTTTTCTACAGGTCTGTTGATACTTCTGGGATTCCAACAAAGCAAAGCAAAGTGAAGCAGAAATCACGTCGGGTAGGAAAAAAGATTCGACGTCCACAGAATAAGGATCCAGGTGATCCTGATTCCAGGTGTGGACACTTAAGGGCAATGAGGCCAATCCATCACTCAACCACTGTAAGACCAGCAAGAGTGCTGCAGGAGCATGGAGTAGATGTGACGGTGTGGAAAGAAAACTTTAGATTTGAAAACAGATTTCTTACCATACAGTTTGCTCAATTTAAGACGCTTGCTGTGTCTCATATCTGATACTTGTTATTTTGGGTGTATGAGTGCGTTTACACTGGCACATATGGCAGCTGCTGAGGTCTGGGTACCTGGATGCTGTCACCATAACTTGATTCTGAATAGTAGTTACTTTGTTACTGCAAACAGTAACTAGTCTTAGCTCAGCAGAATAGCCAGTTAACTTAAGATGTCCTTTATTTTAAATGTTTCTTATGACTGTGTGTTTATTACTGATAAAACACTTATATTTTCTTCTCAACTTCTTCAAAAACAAAACAAACTGAACATAAAAAGCAGCTGTTTGCGTGCTGAAAGCGGCGCCACCGCCTTTCACCGGTGGCGCTGTTCCAAAGAGAACACCATGTGCATGAATTCGTCAGGGAGCCTTTACACTCCTTAAGTGCTTCACACTTAATGTGCTGTCAAACACATTCATTACGCAACGCTCCAGCCCCCTCCGCCCTCACTGTCCGAGTAACAGCAGTAACATCAGGCTGTGTACGAGGCAACAGCTGAGTGAGTGTCAGAGGTGTGGAGAGGTTAACACAGATGCACTGGCCCTGCATTAATCACTGAAAGGTCAGGCAGGGAAAGGCCACACAGAGCAAATTACCTCTGGCTAGACTTCAGGTGATCTGAATACCCATGAAGCGAGCAATCGATGAGATGAACAGTGAGATGCTGTGCATTCATTAAATTGCTCATGCACTGATCAAAAGCTGAAAGTTGGATTCATTAGATAACAACATGGATAAACAGCATGCTAAAGGCTAAGGCTACACGGGCTGGAAAAAAGTGATCTCTTTCCTCTGTGGTTTATTTTTTCTTATGTCTCTTTTCTGTGGCTCCATAACTTCCTGCAGCCTTATGAACATGTGAAAAGATGCATCACACCGCTGTGCATGTGATGTTTTATTCCACTGTCAACAGCACAGACTGAATTTATATCACTTTATAATTTAGAAAGGAAAACCCAAAAAGCTGGAAAGAGAACCAAGACAGTAAGTGACACACAAGGAATTACAGCTTTTAGTATAAAACAGGAAGTACAGCAGAAAAGACAAGAAACCTGGACATGCATCACGAGGTGCAGTCACCTTTGATGGTGAAGCACGTCTCTTGTGAAAGGCTGTGGTTACTCTCCCATTGCCCGCCAGTGTCCTGTCTTGCTCTCTTTCCTCTGATCTTCTCTTACTTCTGACTAAACAGTGTGATAAATGGCTTGTTTGGATTGCATTGCCCAATAGCCTGTTTTGGCATTCCAGTTCGTATCCCTGCTCCATCTTTTATTCTAATCCATCCTCAGTTCTCTGCACACAAACGTCCTCCAATTTACCTTTTATAAAAGGCACATCAGTAAAATGAAAAGAGATCATGTGGCGAGGAAAATTAGCCGACTGCAAATAGCAGAAATCATAAAGACGTTATGTAATTGTGTGTAGAAACGCACATCTGCTCAGTGGCTCAGTTTAGAAATGAAGTTCCTGTAACAGAGGAACACCTGCTGGGAATCAGGAAAAACAAGATCTTAGTGAGACAGGAAGCCAATCCCCCCGAAACAGCAGATGATGAGAAAAATACTATCAAAAAATAAATAAATATCAACCTGGGCAGAGCGAGCGAGACACACAACCCTCAAAGTGTTTACAATTTGTAGGTTACAACTACAATAGCACAAGCCTGAAAAGTCCTTTTTATTTGAATCAGCTGTGACAAATGGGAACATTACGTGTAGACAACCAGTGGATGATAGGTAAAGCTTTGTGTTACAATGTCTTCTAGCCCCAAGGTACACTATATTGACAAAAGTATGTGGACAGCCAGTCATAATATAGGTTTGTTGGCCTTTTTCTGGTTCCAATTAAGCATCTATGAAAGTTTTAACAAATAGACAAATGTATCATAAACATACTCATTATAAAGCTGCAACAGTCGGTAAATGAATGGAAGTCTGGAAAAGGGGACATTTTAATGATTGCATGTCCAGAAAATGTCAGAATACATAGATTAATTAGTCATGGACAATCGATTAATAATGCTAACAATCATCAGGTGCAGATCTAATAAAGTGCAGCATCAAGATTTTCAACCTCCAAAACTTAAAACAGACTGACTAGCATTAATCAAGTCGCACATGTTGTCTGTTTACTTTTGGTCACACCGTGCACTCTCTCTCTCGCAAAGTTTATCTCACCTTAATCCTCTCTGTGATGCTTTCATGCAAAATTTCATTCTAGACAGGCGATGCTATCTGTCACCGTCCTGTTGTCTGTGTGTTCTTATCTGCGTTTGTGTTTTAGTCTCATGCATTACCTCACTTTTTTTTTTTTTTACCTGCCCTGATTTAAAATGTTCCCTATCACAAGAAGAAGACATTAAACCGGCAGCTCAGATGTCAGATGAGACATCTCATTCAGGGAGATAAATGGATTTCCACTGTATAGATGTCTTCCCTGTGTGTTCACATTATGGAATCTTTGATCAGCCCAAGGACGAACCTCAGAACGGGAGTGTGAGCTCATGAGGTGCTGCATCCCATCAAAGCATTCTCTTTCATTTCACCCTGGGGTGACTGTTGTTTTCTTTAAAGTTGTTGTGCTTCAACAACTAGCTTTGCAGCATCAAATTACTATTGTTCCCAAGAGAACCAGTCATTTTCTTTGCCAAACAGCTTGTTTTTCTACTCAGTTTGTATGTTTGTTATCAGTGTATTTCAGAATACAGCACAGGAAACAGGTTGTTTTTGTTTTTTTTTTAAATCAATGTAAAATAAAGCTGCACAACAGGTCTAATGCTAAAGGGTGCAAATACTAATCCACTATAACACTACAGATGCACAGGCTGGAGCTATATAACTATGGACAAACCAACCGTAGCATTACCCACTGGTGTCCGTGGTCCCTGTGGGAGGCTCTGACTGTCACCATGGTGGCAGAAACTCTTTATACCACCAAACATACATAAAATAAAACACAGAAGGTAGTTGTCTGTCACTCAAGAGATCACACCATTTAAGATGAAAAAAAAAAAAAAAAAAAGTTGGACATTTCAACATGGAGGTCAATGGGGATTGACTCACCATAGACCATTCCCATGCATGGAATTATAAATAGTCTGAAGTGCATAGTAATAATAGAAGAAAATAGTCATTAAGAGTTAATTAAATAGCTAGATAAGGAACTATGAATAAAATTTAAAAATAAAAAGTAAAAAAAACGGATGAAATGAGAATTTTTAAAAAATCTCAACATTGGCAGGATCCTTCAGGCCCACGGACAAGGACTGGAATGATAAAAACATGCAAAGTTCAGTGCTAAAGGACCTGAAGGTCCTGTAGGATTCATAGGCTAAAAGCAAAGCGAGCTTTACAAACCAACAAACAAGATCTGAAAGTAAGTTCTGAAACTGACCAGTGTGATGTTGTGTAATGTCTTTTCTTTTCAGTCTCAGTGAACAGAGAGTCATAACCCTTCTTTGGGAGAGCAGATTGATGAGATTGAGTAGCAGTGTTATGTGAGGGTGTGTTTTAAGGACCCAAATACAGACGTGAGGCAAAAGGTGAAACAAAAAGTAAGCTTTTATTATAAAAGTCAAAGTCCAAAAAGTAAAAACCAAATCCAAACATGAAAAAACCAACGCATAATCTAACCTAACAAAGCATAATCCAAAGGGAAGGACGGGAGGACAAAGGAGGTCTCAGGTACACAGAGGAATGTGGAGGACACAAAACCAAGGAAAGCTGGCAGGAACATGACAGAGCAAAACACGGGGTAATACAGCAGGTAAAACAGACGATCTGTCAAGAACAAAGAGGAGCACAGGACTTAAGCAGAAAAGGGTGACAAAACACAGGTGAAGACAATCAGGGCGGAGCAGGTAATCACAAAAGGCAGGAAACTACAGGAAGGGAATACACAAGGAGGACAGGACTTTCAAAATAAAACTGGAAGCACAAGACAACACTATGAACACATGAGTGAGGTCAGGAGACAACAGCAAACAAGGGAGGTCAGGACGGGAAGGGTAAAAAGAAAACAGAGAAAACAGAGAACGAGCAAAAAACAAGGAAAACAGAATCTGTGTGTTACTCCGGCAATGTGTTGAAAAATAAATAAATTAGCAATGTTTTGAATACATGGGTCAAAAGTCTGCTTCAAGGATTTACAGTTACAGTTCAATCACGAGAGACTCGGTGAACTGAATGAGAAATATTTATTAAGTACAAAGTTAGAATGTGCATTGGTGTCCTAGAGCCCGTCGTGAAGACCTCATCTGAAAAGGGGGGAAAACACAAGAGGAGAGGCCGCTGGATCAGAAGATCCCCTCGGGGTCTAGACCTGGTGGTGGTGGAGAGCTGGAGGGCAGGAGATAGGAGGCCTGAACTGGCGTGGATCAGGTGGTGCTTGGGGTGGAGGAGGGTTGCCGGGTTCGATCAGAAGACAGCTGGAGAGGAGATGGAGACTTTTAAATTTCGTGCCAAGCTGTGATTGGTCAGGAGAGGGATGGAAAGCGACAGCTGATTGGTGAGGGAGGTGCTTTCTATTAAGCACCTGACTAAGAGAGCGGGAGAGAGGGGGAGCAGAGGAGTGAGGGATAGAGGGAGAACGATTAGGAAGCGGATAGGGATAAATGGTGAATGATGGGAAACAGAGTCTTCCTGATTGAACTTACACTAAGAGCTACATTTTTGCCCCAACTGAGCTGCATAAATATCTACCATCCACCGTTTGATAAACTGAAATGACCCTACAAATACATGTTGCAGTGGTTCTACCAACAGGTGGAGTCTGACTCTTCTCTGTGCCCCACTGTGTGGGGTCTGTGTTGTTTGTTTGTAGGAGAGTCATGGAGAGTATATGGGGAGCTTTTTAAGCCCTCTGTGATAAAGGTTAAATCCATGAGCAGTCTTCCCATGACCTTTTCAGCAGGACAGTCTGTCAGCCAGCCGCGAAGCAGAAGAGACAGAAAGTTTCAGCCGTGACCCAGTGAATGTATTTTTCTGTGTATTCTTCTGCATGAGAACAGAAAAAGCTGAGAGAGGGAGTAAGCACCATTTAAAGGTCCAGTCATCGGCAGGCTGCCATGTGAAGAACATTTATAAACATAATCCGCAGCTCACTTCATGCTATTTAGTGCTGCTGATGCATGATGAGAGACAGGGCACTGAAAATCTCATTACATCCACTGTCACTTCCCCCAGGTGTTGTGAGTAACGACGCCTCTCCCACTGACACCGCAGAATCCACTGCTGCCGATTAAAACTGGGCCCAGGCAGGAATTGATTCCTCGGCTCTTCTTCGCAGCTATAGTCCCGCCCTAATTGAGTTACAGGACCATGCATCGGCATCCTGCCTCGCGGCATCACTGAAACATGAAGTTTAAACTTTCCTCTCCTCCAGCAATGAGAGGCATAGAGACGGCCCACTGCTATATATTAACTTTATTAAATTAAAATGTTTGTCAGTGTGTGATCCAACAATTATCATAAAGTCATTAGTAAACCAGATAGTAATAGAGATGTCTTTTTTTCCTGGAGTAATTCAGTTCCCTTTGAAACACATCACATTTTATATGGCTTCTGTTACAGTGTATTATTACCTCGTAGTTTAACCCTTAAGTTCCCACATTAGCTGAAGAGACTGTGTTGTTATGAAGAGTTAAAGACTTCAATGTCAGTCTAACTTAGTCGTTTCCAATACTATCTCCAATATTAATACAGTACAGTACAGTTTCCAGTAATCTTTATTAGTAGGGCAAAACATGCATATATGCATTTTAAAGTTTGTCTTGGTTAATATACCACATTGTATCTTACTGCAGAGTATAGTAGTGTTTCCACAATATGTCTCCAAAATATGCCTTTTGGATCTTTACAATGTAATGGAGATTGATGTCTCTTACATACCATAAAGACATCTAAGAGACGCCTTTTAGACTTCCAGTAGAGATGTTTGTCTTTTAAACGTACAAAAAAGACATCTAAAGGACAGAACATGGACAGAAGATAGGAGAATCATTAAAGGGCTTATTTAACAGTTAAAATGCAGGCAGTTTGCACAAAGATGTGAAATTATGGCAGAGAACTGCAATTCTGAGAGCACTGCACCACATTTGACCTGTTTCTGTTGTTGTGTGGTAAATTTTTAGAAATGAAGAGCATTAAAATGATTGTTATTACAGTACAGGTAGAATATATCCAATTACATAGCCTGGAAGATGCTAAATGCTAAATATTTGACAGACAAACATAATATTTCCAATTTGAGCAAATTCCGGTTTGTTTTCCTTTTAGGGAGCAGCTGGGTGGGAAGAGGAAGGGTTAATCCTCAGAGCCGCTGGGACAGTGTGAAGTGTGTGTGAGCCAGCAGACCGCCGGCCTGCTGCATCTCACACTGGATGCCAACAAACTGGCCTCATGAGCAACTCTCTGCCTCAGCTTGTGCACAACCGCCGACCTCAGGCACCGATCCCAGTTGTAGCTGTGTGTGTGTGTGTGTGTGACAGACACACAGAGGATGAAAAGTGACAGATTATGTGTTCTGTCCTCAGGGATACTGTTGTACTGAAAAGATGAAAAGAATTCCAGTGCAAATGGGCAATTGGTTTTAAGTTAAACATGTTTGCACAAAGTGACTGATGGAGAAAATTTAAAAAAAATTCAAATGTTGCATCACACATGCTGAGAAATGTGAATAAATGTGATAACGTAGGGAGTTAATTAGCAGGAACAAAAAAGAAAAAAGCTTTGGTAAATGCCACAATTCAATCAAATTCACATTTTCAGCAGCTCTTTGATGCTGGTAACGGTCCTGGTGTGCCTGTAACGTCATAACAAACCTATCTGAAAGGAAAACGTGCCTCTTTGCTTTTTAAATGTGATTTGCTTAAAAGTCTCTATGCAAATACAAACAAAGGGATCAGTCACATCCTCAACGCTCAGGAGTTAAAGCAAGAGGTGGAAAAACCAAGGTGGATATTTTTGTTGCTTTCTTTCATTTCCAAGCTTAAATTCCAATAAAAGGGAATCAAACACAAACACGAATCATCCATTTTAGTTTATTATTACATTTAAGATTTCTTGACCTCAAAGTAAAGCACTTATTTTAAATGCACAAACACAGTGAGACAGAGATGAGATGAGTCTGCAACATTATTTCATTATTTTTCTGCCGGCTATTTTTTATTTTTTCATAGAATTCTGCAGCAGTTGTCAAAGTCACTGTGTCAGATTGTCCTTGGTGTAAAAATACACTGTTCGTCTAGGGGGCATACAGATGGTGTCCACTTTCATAAAAGCCTTCAAACATGTCAAACTATACATTTTTCCCCCCTGATTTGCACCTTAACAGGTCCACTCAGTCATATATGCTAATTATGGCAAGAATGCTATTAGCTCCTGCCTGTGGCAAAGTGGTTCCCACACAGTAGGGGGACAGTGGAGTGCAGCATTTTTGTGCTACCATGATTGTTCATTTTCCTAAAATATAACATGTACAGTTAATATGAAATCCAGTGTTTCAATGTTTCATGTTGGATGTGAAAGCCTACACATAAATAAGTGGCATAAATTGTGGCATATTGTTGTTTAGCTGGTGATGAGGCTTAAGAAGAATGAAGTGACTTGTGTGAATGTGAATGGCTGCAATGGCTGTACAAAAGTGTAGCCACAGTTTGCAGATGAGTGGTGAGACAGACCATGTACGACGACAGCTAGGAGGTGATGCCTAATAATGGATGGTAAAGTAGCACGGAAATCTGTTAATGTTTCCTACAGCATAAAAGCATACAAGAATTCACACACCCAGCATAAAAACACCCAGAATTCACCGGGATCAATGCTTTCTGAGCTCATTTCAACTAAACATAATATGTGTTATGTGTTAAACTTAGGCTGGGGACACACAACATGACATTCCCAGTAATAGATTTTGAAAAGACTAGGAGCAGTCTATGGTTTCAGCAGATTTTGTATGACGATGGGTGGTGATGATGGGGGTCACACACCTAACAACTGCTCCTAATGAGGCATCACAGACTATAGGATTTCAATCAGGAGAAACTCCGGTGACTGAATGAGAGTGAATTTATTGCAATAACATGAATTAGAATGTGCTTTGACATTTTAGACCCTGACACGATGACCACATCAGGAAGAGGGAATCAGATGTCCCCCCGGGTCTAGAGCTGGTGGTAGTGGAGAAGGATGCTTTAATCAGTGATGAAGAGAACAGAGTCTTCCTGTTCCTTGCACTAAGAGCTTCATTTGTCAAACCAACTAAAGCCAACTGAACGCAGCAAACAAACCAGCTGGTGGATTTGTTTGCTAACCATCAACAAACTCAAAGTAGAAGACCAAGGAGGAGAAAGAAGAAGAAAAAGAAAACAAACCCTGACAACAGTCGGCTCTGTGCAGCTATCTGCTTGGAAAACACAAAGAAGAAAAAGCAGGTTTGGATCAAGTAGTGGAGGAGTCGATCATCTTCTGACACTATTTCCCATGGCTCACCCTCCCTTTTTATTGACTGTTGACAATGTGTGTTTCAAGTTAGTGTTTGATTGACTGTGACTAAGGTTGACCAGGAAAGGTGTGTTCCCCTCACACACTAACAGATTTTGATGCCTGTCCCTAACTAGTGCAGACTGGTGCAGACTTTGCCCAACTGGAAATTGTGAGTAAAATCAGGTAAAAAATGATGTAGTTTGTCCCCAGCTTTAGACAAGGTAACTAACAAATGTGCCTTATTGGTAGTAAAATGCCAGAGAACACCAAAATGTCCAAAAGAAAAAACCCAGGTCTCAAAAAGCTAGTTACAAACAACAGAGCAGAAATGTGTCAGAAAAGCCACACAAAAAAACAGACGTAGATCAGGAAGAAACACGGTGAAAAGACTCAGGATCATCACTGGTAGCAAACAGGACGAACTGACAAAGACAAAGGAGGAGCACAAGACAACACACAAGGTAACAAGACACAGGTGAGATACACTAGGGCTGGAAAAGTAATAACAAAGGAGGGAAACACACTATATCGCACACTCAGATAAACAAGGAAACCAGGACTTTTAAAATAAAACAGGAAACAACCAAAATAAACCAGGAAAATACAAATATACACTAAAAAAAACACAAAAAAAAACAACAGGAAATCCAAAGAATCTGATGATATGTTGATGAAGATTCTCAGTCATCCAGGTCATCATACGTAGAGAAGATTGGAGCAAGGCGTCTGGACTTGTAGAGTTTTCTAGAAGACGTTTCGCTGCTCATCCAAGCAGCTTCATCAGTTCTAACTGTTTGGTGGGGAAACATGGTTTCCCCACCAAACATGGAAGCTTGGATGAGCAGCGAAACATCTTCTAGAAAACTCTACAAGTCCAGACGCCTTGCTTCAATCTTCTCTACAATCTGATGAAATCTATACTGTAACATATGTTTGACCATGCTACACCGTGGCTTTTGTTGTATTGAATGCTTGTGCAAGGCGACACATTAAATGAGTGTACAGACATGTTACATGAAAATGCCTGTGGTAGCACAAAATGCGCATGCTAATACTGCACTTCAATGCATACACTGCACTGTTTATTTGACTTGAATGTATATTAATGTTTAGAATTTATTGGGTTTTATTTTATATTTTTTATTTTTATGCTCACTACTTTACCTTATTTGTATTTCTGTCTTTTTTGAGTACACACGGAGCACCTGGAACACAAGCAATTTCCCCCTGGGATCAATAAAGTATTTCCGATTCTGATTCTGATTATGAAAAAAAAATACAACAGCTTCCTCCCTCTGCAGCTCGGCTTTTTTACATGCTAATGCTTCATGATGAGGAAATGTAACCTCAAAATAGATCTCATGCCAGGGCTGAGCAGCTTTTCATCTAGTTGTGAAAGGACATGGAAGGATTGGGGGGAGAGCAGAAAGAGTTTAAAAGAGGAGGGGCGATTTATTTAGTTCATTAATCATGTTGCTGAAGCCTGTGACAGGTAGCAAATGAGGGATTGAGCTGAGTATTGACAGCACGTGTGCATAACTCGCGCTATAGGGTGCTTTCCGAGCAAATACAAGAAAAAACTAAACAAGAGCACGCGGCCCCAGGCGGATACACTACATGATTCACAGCGATTACTGTCATTGTTTTTGCAGCTCCGATTGATAACTCGGCAAATTTTCTTTTTCACCATCTTGTCTCAGTTTATACTCACATTGGGACAAAAGTATATGGACAGTCACCCACCATTTGTTTGTTGGCCTCTAATTTTTTGGCTTCTTAGTCCAGCCAATGAAATATTTGTAATATTAAAGTCATATGTAAAGATGAGGTCAGGAAACTGGACCAAACTGGGAAGATCATATTTTTTTTGTTCCATGTTGAAACAGGAAGAAGACATCATCATCCACACTCTGATTATATGAATGGAAATTTGCTTGGCTGGAAAACAGGGACATTTTCCACCAGTTTGTACATAAAATGAAAGAATACATTGACTTGTTAATCATGGATGGTTAAGATTTCATACTTTCCTAACTAAAATCACACCAGCTTTAGTTTTTTCTGTGTGTTTTCATTTCCCTTAATGATCTCATCTCCTGAAAATGTTTCCTGCTTTATTTGTTTTGTGCCTCCCACTGCTGTGAACTGCAGCCTGATTCAGACAGCAGGGAGCGGCAGTTATTATTTGTAGCTTATTGTGTGATTACTCTGTGTAGCAGTGTCAGACTCACCTATTGGATGTCTTGTTTGATTTAATAAAAGATAGACCTCGCCGGTGAGTCCACGCCACTGAAGCAAGTAATGTTTCTTCCTGACCGCTGGCACCCTCTTGAGAAAGGCATTATTGATATATGACACAAGTATATGAAGAGCTTTCTATGCAGTATATGTTTTGTTCTCTCTCTTATTGATGTGACCTATGCAGCTGAGAATAGAAATGTTTGATTGATATTCTTTATCACAGTTTTAAAGTGACACAAGAGACAGCTATTAATCACAGAGGTACGTTGCAACTTCAACTTCAATTTTTCTTAAGAAAAAAATAACATTAATTTCATCATTCAATGTCTAGAAGTCTGAGGCATTTACTAATGTTAGCATTTTGTCATGCTGACTATATTGGATTTTGGTCAGACACACAACTCCCACTGTGCTGTGTGATCAATTTGTCTGCCACAAAACATCCCCATATGCTAACAATAGAATATCAGAAATCATCCAGGGGGCCCTGTGATGGACTGGTGACCTGTCCAGGGTGTAGCCCGCCTCTTGCCCATAGATAACTGGGATACGCTCCAGCCCCCGTGACCCTGCACTGCAGGACAAAGCAGGTTCAGAAGATGGATGGATGGATGGATGCACCTATGATGAAAATTTCAGACCCCTCCATGAAGTGGGAGAACTTGCAAAATAGCAGGGCTTATTTTCCTCACTGTATGTTTTAATATTTTCACACATTTCTGAACTGAACTGTTTTTTTTTAAGTTTAAAAGTCATCAACAAAAGTAAATGTCAGAATTGATATGTTGTTGACACAATATCCAACACAATCCCCAGTCTGAGATCAGCTTTACTTTTCTCATTAGATTCAGTGTACTCAGCGTCTTCCACTAGCCTCCTAAAGAGGCAAGGCAGTGAAAGACACAGGAAATAACCTTAGCAAGGGTAGTGACTCATTTTTAACCTTCAAATAATACATAATTGGCAAATTGTGACACTGTGGTATGACATGACTGTCCCCATTTCTAATGCAGCTGACAAATGTGTCCTTCCCTTCCCTTGTAATAAAGAACATATCCCAGGGTTCATTGCTCACTGGGTAATGCCTGGAATGTTTTTGTAAACTGAACTATAAAAGCTGAAGAGAGAACTTAAATATGAATATCAAATACACATTGCTAAGAAATGAGCACCATAAACAGGAAGTCTGCATCGTCCTATTTAACAGCTTTTGGTGTAATCTTCGAGGGTTATGTCTGCAGTCTATCCTCTGCTGACCATGTTCTTCAAAGACTGCAATTGGAGGTCTCATGATCTGCTATGCTAACTATGCCTTTGTTGGTCTTTATTCAAAGATTAAATACATATAAACTATTTGTATATAATGTTATGTTAACTTTTGTTATTATATTCTATACATTGAAACTGAAATTGTGGCTGGATATGGCCAGTCTCTCACCATGTGAAGTGGCATTTGCTCTCATATTAACTTATGATAAACAGTGACATTAAGCATTTCATTTTTTGTGTGTGTGAATGTGTCCACTGGATGGGTCAGTCCATTTTATCATATTTTATAACTTGGAGTCTGTGTAGAGGCTTAGACGGGTCAAGGAGGAGATGATTAAAATGGGTCTAAAGAGTTGCCTGATGTGATTGCATCAGCTCAAAAGAAAGCGTATTATTTGTGCAGCAGAGCAGAATAGCTTGTAAAGGGAAATCACTGCCATTTGGCAAAATCTGTTGGAGAGACGGCTTCTAATTTCAGCCTGTAATGTAATTATTTCAGCATAGTCTTATCAGCATGTCCCCACTGAAAGGCGGGCTGTTTAATGATTCCCTCCTCAAACACGTGAGCTGGCTGCATTTGTTAACTTTATGCATCTGTAATGCAAGGGACAGTATACCGTATGCTTAGAGGGAAGCAACATTTAGCCAGCAGTATTTTCAAGGTTTTCTTCAAATTCTAATATAGAATTTTATGAGTCATAATCAATGATATGCTGTGACTCTGGCAGCCTGCACTCAGCAGCTGCTTAAAACAGCACTTTAGAGAGAAAAATCCAAATCATCTGAAGGCATAAAGAAGCTATGAGAATACTAAAAAATTCAACCTGTCACACTCACAGTTAAATAGAAACAGAGGTTATATCTAAGCATGTGAACCAGACAAAGTGCTCTCTTGCTAAGAAACCTTGCAAAAATTCAGAGTAGAGCTAAGTGACAGTGAACCACATGGAATCTTAACACACACACCACACACACACATACATTATTGCTTAAATATGTCCATAATATTAATGTTTTTACGTACAGTTCTGCAAAATTCTGCCAAATCTTCAGGTGTGTGCACAATTTCTTGGACCTTCTGGGATTATTAATTTTATTTAGCATTTCCACCACATCTGTCATTCAAAAACAAATGAGCAGATAGACCGACTTGCGCTACATTAAATGTATTTTTCCGCTAACTAAGCCATACTCAAAGTGTCATTAACCTATAAGACGTCCCTTTCAATACAGCAGGTAAGGGAGACAAGACACAGGTGGAAACAATTAGGGCGTGGCAGCCTATCAAAGAAGAGGGAAAGTAGTTTGGTTGCTGTAAAGCATGACAAGGAGAACTCAGCTGTTTTAGCCATGATCATTGTCAATTTCCATTTGAACTCTTTAAAGCTGTTGCTTTAGTTTGAAGACATGTACATTTAGGTTTCGGACTTTAAACTGTTCACTTCTTGATTTTAGAACAAAGTTGTATAACAATAAGTTTGTTTGCTATGGCAACCAAACTTAATTATGAAAACAATTCATTCCAGCAATTCAGAGCAATCCTTCACATCAGCATTCAAAGCAATGAAGTGTCATACATATATATGATATATGAATATCATTTGACACATCAAAGCCATGCCTATATGACGTCATACAGATACGAAGTCATATGCCCCCATATGATGTCACACCCAAGTTTGTATCTGCTCTTCGGCTGCAAGGAGGAGCTGCAAGAAACAAGGTTTCATCCTGTTAAAAGGAAGTTTCTCCTTGCCACTGTGTGCTTGCTCTGGGAAGCTGTTTCTATAGAGGAAACAATGGCTGATGAAGCACAGAACCAAGAACACATGAAAGCTTCTGCAATGTGAGAACAGACTGAGAGCTTAGAGAGCTGCTGTTTGTGCACTCCAGAAGGACTCATAATGTTGAGGTGGTTTGACTTCATCAGGTCTATGTTCTCTTTGGTTCAATGAACTTTAACTACAATAATGTTTCTGTTGTTAGCAAATACATGAGTTTAATGAGTAAGGGGGGAGGGAGGCAAAAAGAGGAAAGCTCTCTATGCCTCCCTCCCCCCTTACTCATTAAACTCATGAGAAAATAGCAGGTAAAATTTAAATATTAGGTGTTAAGGAAAGAGACAAATTCTGACAGACCAAAACGAATTAAAGGAAAATGAACATAGTATAAAACAAACGGTCAAAGTCAAATAATAAATAAATATGAGGAGCAGCAGTGGTTCAGTGGTAGAGCAGGGTTGTCCAATAACTGGAAGGTTGGTGGTTTGATCCCAACTCCTCCCTAGTTATTGTTTTGTGTGTCCTTGGGCACTTTACCCACATTGCCTCCAGTGCACTCACTGGTGTGTGGCACTCCTTGCTGGTCATTGTATGACACTGCTTGGCAGCAATTTCCCTTCTGGGATTATTAATTTTATTTAGCATTTATTTAGCAACTGCTTCGTGTGTCCAAACCGAAGCACTCAGACAAAAAAAATTAAAAACTCTGAGCATCACAAGCTTTACAAAAGTGTGAGATTTTTATGTTGATCCTGTAAAAGATGTGGAAATGGCGCTGAGTTCGACAATACTCAAAAAAACAACTCATTGGATGAACTCAATTAAATTGTGAGAGACTTTTCCATCGAATAAATATGGGTAGCCTTAACTCAAAACAAGTATGTTTCTGCAATGTAATGTATTTGAGTTGGACCAATATGATTTTACCAAACTGCACTCTTCACACATCCACATACAGCATCCTGTAAAATAAAAGAAGTCAGAAAAGAGTCAGATAACATTGACCAAATAAGATGCTGTAATTGATTACCAAGTAAATAATTGGCTACAATCATTAAGAGCATAAGATGTTTGCAAAAAAACAAAAAACAGAGAACTGGTCTGTGGTCAGCACCTGCAGAACCTCTCCTTTATAGGGCTGTCTTGATAACTCTCTCATTTCCACCTGTTCCATTTGCACAACAGCAGCTGAAACTGATTCACAATCAGTGTTGATCCTAACTGGACAGGCTGATTTCACAGAGGTGTGATTGACTTTACATTGTGTTCTTTAAGTGTTCCCTTTTTTCAAAAAAAATATGAAAATATTATGTTTTAGAAAGGTCTAAGCAATGAGATTCATGCAGTTATTTTGCAGGGAAAATTTGGGATTAAACGGGTTAAACGCATTTTTGGCGATTTTGGCAATTTTCACCATTGTTATGCGGATGAACTCCTAGGGATTTGGCCCGATTGACTTTATATTTAGTGGTGGTCACCTAAAGGACCTGCTGATCAAAAGGTATCAAAAGCTTTTATCTAACTTAAAGGGCGTGGCCTCTGTGGCTCCCCAAAATCTGGCGACGATTCATGATTTCGCCATGAAAGTTCGAACGGCTCTCACGCTCGCATACTTTATCCAAACGTTTTTGAACTTCACAAGCACGATGAGGGCTCGGCCCTGAACGCCTCCATATGTCAAAATCCTGCCTTACTCGTGTCGCCCCCTGCTGGTAACAGGAAATTCTTTTTACTCTGATATGTACTGCTGCTACATAGTTGACAGCATCAACTTTGTTTCTGCTCTACAACCATCTAAAGACAAAAACAAAGAACTGTTATTTGTCACTGTAAATTTCCAAAAGACGACTATGGTGCACATCACAGAAGAAAATTACCAAGAGCTGTCATACACATTTGATCACACTCATTAACATAATTTCCTTTAGGTTGTAACGACTAACCTGTTTTTTAGACTCAGGAAAATGTCACTACACACTATTCTCACGGGCGGGTCTTATTCTGATATGTTGATTTATCTGTTCATAAAAACTGTGAGGCTAGGCCACACACACCACAGCAAAATCCCAATAATATTTACAAAAACACCAAGGAGCCAGAGACCGATTGTTTAGAGTTCACGCTATATTGCCGGCAGAGCACAGGTGATCAGCTCGTGCACACAATCAGCGCGACAGTCTTTCATTCACTGAGTTTCTCCCCTGTAATCCCCAGAGTTTAGTGCAACCCGATCAGTCCCCAAATAATATATACAAAATATTTTCAGTTCAGAGTTCGAGAGAACGGTCTAAATGAACCCGTATCCCTCCGTGAGGACGAGACCAGCAGTTCCTCAGCAAGACGTCTCTCCATTAAAAAGGAATAAAATGCAATCTCACCAAAATCCAGATGGGTAAAATCCTTTAGTCCTGGGGTAATCCTACTGTCTTTAGTAAATCCACAACATATGTAGATTCCACCTAGACCGCAGTAAATCCAACCAAGGAAAAGGCCCAAACGCTGCTTCACGTGCTGGCGTCCTACAGGAAGAGTCCACTTGTCCACCTGTGTCTTTTTGTGTGTCTCCTGTGTCCTCCCGTGTGTCCTCTCTAGAGGCATTTAAATGTTCCGCACAGGGATCCCACACCTCTGCAGTGAAGATTGGCAGGTGACAAATTTACATATATGGCATTTATATGCCATGAGAAATAATAACTTCCATTCTCTCATTTCTAAAACAGCCATGTAAAAAGGTGATTATGAGGCAACCTTTACAAGGTGTCGATTAATAGGATGTACATTGTGTTCACATGTGACACAGTAATGCTAAAAAACCAACCAGGTTAGGTCTTGGTATTACAGAAATTTAATGTCACTTAAAATTGTGGTCTGATCCTGACTTTCTAAATGTATTCTGTCATGTCTGATTTTTAATCTCCCCACTTTTAATTTTGCCCTAAAACCACAGTCAGATTCTCATAACATGGATATAACACAAGGATCTTAATTGCACAGCAAAGCCTTTGTAGACCTATTTCTGTATGAAGTAATTTTGTGAGCTGAAAGTCCCCTCAGGCTCCTTTGTTTGACATTAGCTCACGTAAATCCATTTTAATCAAGTTCCAGCGGACTTCTCCTTTAATGTGAGAACACGGTATGACCTACTCCTGCTGAGAGAAATATATTTTTGCAGACAAAGTTACAGTGTCCTCCCTTGAACTTGCTTTAGATGAAACAAAAGATGCTTCATCAAAAAAGTGCAAATGAATTTTTCAGACACAACCAATGGATTCCTATTTATTTTTACAGCCTGTAGCTACACTTTGGGTTTTGCAAAAGAAAAAAGTCAAACACAGAGGGAGCTGTGCTGGACATGTTGTTGTGCATGGACTGTGTGCTGCAAAAACCATTCCCTCTACATGACCAGCGGTTGCTACAAAGGCTAGCATTAGGGCTAAAAGGGGAATCCTGCTTCAACACAGCATGCCAACAAACCATTAGAGCGACAAAGCATAAAAGTGGATCAACACTACAACCAGTGGCAGCACATAAGTGACCCTTTAAATCACTTAGTAGTAATTGTCAAAGCTGTCACTGCTGGTTAGCTAATCACAGATACTGTTGGACTTCCAAACCAACTAACCCAGTGATTTTACAAAATAATATAATACTAATTACAGTTAGCAATTCTACAGAAGCGGATTAGGGCCACTGAAATGACAGAGATTTCTTCTCAGAATTTTGATTTTTTTCTTAGGAGTCTGAGATTAAAGTCAGAACTACAGGTACCTGTAAGCCAGTGACTTGGTGACGAGACTGTGGTGGACAGATTCTGACGAAGAGAAGGAGGATGGCCACAATGTCCGATTTAACCGATTTTTTGAAAGCTTGTGGGGTTCCAGATGAAGCAGTGGCTTTAATGGAAAAGCAAAAGGTGAGTAAAGAATTGCAATATGTGTTGAGTTGGTAGGCTACCTGACGCTCCTAAAACAGAAAGGCTTTGGTTAGCAGGTAGCTTGTTGGCTAGCATGTAATGCTGGCAGGACAGAATACTGTATGAAGTAACACAGAATTTGTTGCGTTTTATTTAGTTTCTCTTTCGTTTGAACTACAGTAAGGACTGTGTGCACTGTATTGTGGGCGCAGATGTACTCAGAGTTCTGAGGAAAAAAAGTCAGAATACATTTACAATTTTTTTTCTGTTATTACAATTTTTTTTTATTTTTTCAGTGGCCCTAATCCTCTTCCGTAGTCTTGTCATCAAGTCCCTGGCTTACAGGTACCCGTAGTTCTGACGTAATTCTGAGAAAAAAGTCAGAATTCTGAGATTAAAGAAAAGAAATTTTTTTTTGTCATGACAATTTTTTTTTCAGTGTTCCTAATCCTCTTCCGTACGATTCACTGGCTCTTTGTACAGTAAACTTTTCCATCTCTCTTAACCGAGGACCTTGTTTTCAACAATGATCCTTCTGAAAATGTTATTTATTTGATTAATTGATACTACTGTTGCATATTTTAATGGCATCGACCTTAATGATGTGTAATTATTCCTGTTTCACTCATACATCATAGAAATCCAATTGAAATGCAGCTATCCATCAGTACATCATCAACAGACTTTCTTATATTACATTCAAATATAATAATACTGGCTTGTTTTCCTTCTGATGCAACATGACTCAACATCTCCCGGAGATGCAATTAAAGCCTCTTTTATATTTGACTAAGACTTGAGGTTAATGTGGGCTGGGTTTAAATCCAGCTCTGGGAACATGCTGCGCCATAAGCAGTAACATACACCGCCATGATGTGTTACTTCCTTTCAACAGCAGCTTGTATTTCAGCTCCAGGTGTGAGAGCTTTTCAATCGGTAGGTGGGTCTGGTAAAAAGGAGTTGTTTTTGCCAAGCAGTGGGAGGCGATTTTTTTTTTTTTCCTCCGAATATAATCGCAGAGCTGTTTTACATCAAAGAGAGCTGCTTATTCACCGGGCCTCCCAGCACAGAGAAGCACCGAAGATGGTACTGAGGCAGATAATGAAGTGCGCCAGGTGGTTACAGTATCCAGCAGGGGAGCTCGACATTACAGCCAGCAGGTGTTGTAGATGTGACTCATGCTCTATCCCTTGATTTATGAGTGGCCACATAATTCAACCCACACTGTAATCCTCCTCTAAAGTGTCTGCTCGCTCATCCACAAGAGAGAGGAACCATCCTTTGTTAAATGATGACTTCTACTGACTCATTACATTAATTACTGAATAATATGAAGGTTGACTTACCCCCTGATGATGTGTGGAATCCTGGCTCCTTTATTTGATGTTAAGAACGGGGCACCATAGAAAATATTTACACATCTACCTACAGTTTAATATGACTATAGTGTGATAAAGCACAACAGTAAATTATTCTAAATTTATTATTATTCAGTGTGGAAAGGGCCAATGAGCTGAATCAATTTTTTAACAGATTTGATACAGTGACCCCAGTTCACCCTGCTAAGGACTCTTCAGCAGCTGAGCAACAACGACCAGCCACTTCACCCGCCCTCTCTTCCCCCACAGCTCATCCAGATGGCCCTGCTCGCACCTCGTCCTCAGACCCCTCGGATGACAGTCATCACCTGGTAATTACTGGTTCCCCACCTCCACCGATCACCTTCACCACAGAGCAGGTGAGAAGACAGCTGCAGAGACTCCACACAGGCAAAGCTGCTGGCCCTGATGGCGTGAGCCCGTGCCCCCCAGCTAAGTGGAGTACTTCATAATGTCTTAAACCTCAGCCTAAGTCTTCAGAGAGTCCCCGTCATGTGGAAGACATCATGCCTCGTTCCTGTTCCAAAGACGCCGCGTCCCAGCGACTTGAAGGACTACAGGCCCGTGGCTCTGACGTCACACATTATGAAGACTCTGGAAAGACTCATCCTGGAACAGCTCCGGCCCATGGTCCAACCACTTCTTGATCCCCTCCAGTTCGCCTACCAGCCCAGCCTAGGAGTGGAGGACGCTGTCATCTTCCTGCTGGACAGAGTCTACACCCACCTAGATAAGCCGGCAAGCACTGCTGACAGCTGACAGCGATGCAGGTGGATGCCCCACTGGTGTCCTTGATGGTGGACTATCTGACTGGCAGACCACAGTAAGGCGTACATACTGTGGTCTGCCAGTCAGATAGTCCACCATCCAGGACACCAGTGGGGCATTCACCTGCAGAGCTGTATGTCTGACAGACTGATCAGCCACACTGGGGCTCCACAGGGGACCGTCCTCTCTCCCTTCCTCTTCACTCTCTACACCACAGACTTCAACTACCGCACAGAGACCTGCCACCTCCAGAAATTCTCTGATGACTCTGCAGTGGTTGGATGTATTACTGGTGGTGATGAGAGGGAGTACAGGTCCGTGGTGGATAACTTTGTCACCTGGAGCGAGAGCAACCACCTACTGCTCAATGTGACAAAGACAAAGAAACTAGTGGTGGATCTGAGGAGGACAAAGGCTGCAGTGACCCCTACCAGCATCAAATGGGTCAGTGTGGAGGTGGTGGAGGAGTACAAATACCTGGGAATGTACTTGGACCACAAACTGGACTGGAGTAAGAACGTGGACACTGTTTACAGGAAGGGCCAGAGTCGCCTCTACTTTCTGAGGCAGCTGAGGTCCTTCAACATCTGCAGGACGATGATGAGGATGTTCTATGAGTCTGTGGTGGCCAGTGCCATCATGTATGCTGTTGTCTGCTGGGGCAGCAGTCTGAGGGTGAGGGACATAAACAGACTCAACAGAATCATCAGGAAGGCGGCCATGTTGTGGGAGAGGAACTGGACTCTCTGACAGAGGTGTGTCAGAGGAGGATGTTGTCTAAAATGAAGACCATACTAGACTGTCCCTCCCACCCACTCCACACTGTACTGACCAGCTACAGGAGCTCGTTCAGCAACAGACTCTGACTCCCACAATGCACCACTGAGAGACACAGGAAGTCATCCCTGCCCGTCTCAATCAAACTACTGAACTCTGAACTGTAACAGTCACTCAGACACTGTACATTCATACTGGTACATTCATGTCATGCTCTTTACTATGTAAAGGTTTTTATACAATAGTAAATATGTTCCTTAGATACAACTCAGGGATTTAAATGCTGTCTAGGTATTTAGATATAGATAGAATTTACCCTCGGGGATAAATAAAGTAATTTCTAATTCTGTCTCTCTATATATAAAACAATCTTAGTGTCACTTCCTGTATCTGTCACACAAGTTTCAACATTGCCCCTCCCCTTTAAGGCCCCGTTCACACTGGAGAAAGTCATTCCAGCTAGAGTAGGATTGAGCCCAGACAGCCTTTAAGCTGGATGCGTTCAGACCTATTTTCAAATCTGGCTAGCACACAGTTGTGTCCGCACTCAATCCGGCTTCATCCAGCGTGTTTGCTGTTCTCCAAACCACTAGGTGGCGCCTCGTAATATGGCTAATAATGTGGCAAGCCGGATTCGCTAGCCACATTTGCGTTCATACCTGAGCCACATTTGAGCCAATCCTGCTAGATCCACCTCTCGAGGGTGGATCTAGCCGGCTTGAAATCAAACTGGATTCAGCTGGATTGGAGGTGTTCACACTCGGAAAAAAACACATCTGGATTGATCTGGATGCGGCCAAATCCTGCTTGTTCACGCCTGGGCTCTGTCTGGGCTCAATCCTACTCTAGCTGGAATGACTTTCTCCAGTGTGAACGGGGCCTAAGAGACCAGCTGCAGAGTCTATTGACTGGAAGACGCGAACATTGAGGAAGTCCTTCCCATCATTGGACCATATTTCTTATATCTCTTTATATGAATAGTGGTCAATACAATAAAAATACAATAGACTTACCATTGGTTTAACCACTGACTGATTGATCATGCATGATTGATCAATAACGATCCACCCACACTGCAGCATTACACCTTAAGAACTACTCTGTACATTTACTCTTTGGGTTCGTGGTGAGTTCTCAACTTGAGCGAACTTGTTTGATTCTCACCTCTTTTTCAACTCTTTCTCTTTTCAAATGGAAAACTTTCAGGTTGACCAAGGTTGACACATACTGGGTCTGATGTAGAGAGGCGGTTCACCCAGCAATTTCACACAAAACTAAACATTTCTCTTGCCAAAGAGTCCTGCAGAGTCCATCGAAAGCAGTGTGACTCTGTCACTTTCTCTAAACTATCATCTATCATCTTGCCGCCAACTTGATTTTTTAATACTACAATAATCTATATCTAATTTTAAAAAATATCTAATAAAACCACAGTACACATTAATTTTGACTTTTCCTTACCTAATAAAGGAATAATCTGCATCATTTCATACCACCAGTGTGTTTGTAAAGCATCATATTTCAGTGTCTCTGCTGAATTTTAACTAACTTTGTTTTATAGTTACTATTTAAAACCTTGTCCCATTGTTTGACAAAAGCAGCTTTGCTGCTGCTCAGAGGCAAGGAAGCAGGCACACAGATGTTAGGAGCTGACGGGATAACTCTAACTTTATACATGCATACTTTATTTTCTTTAGCATTCTACATAATTACACAGGAGGTGGAGTTACACACTTCTCTCCACATTGCTGAATCATTCACACTAAGTTGCCCCACTATGTGTCATTTGACTATTTTTAAACTTCTTTCCATTGGAACTTGACACACTTGGCTGCAGCAGGCGATTTCTAAAGAAGGAAAATACTGCAAGTTTTATCTGAGCCAAACAGAGTATGACAGAATGAAGTGGTCTACAGCAGGGCTTAATCCAAGCCTTTTGTGGCAGCGAAGCAGGGAATGAAGGCTTTGAAGCTGAAGACTTCATCCCAATGGAAAGTCACATATGTCCAGCAACTGGGTGTGTGCTTTACATGCATGTAAAAATGAGTTTTTTGATTAACTGTAATGGTTACTCTCACTCTGTGTAAATATAAACCTATTCTAAATACTGAAAATTGGGCTGGTATATATGTCAGTCATGTGTGTAAAAATACCTTTATTTAGAGCAAAAAAAAGGTGACATGCTGGTATTTGCTGTATTTAGGGTATCAGCGAAAATTCAATACCGTACTATTTTTATCACTGGCCCCTCGATCCACTTTGTTCCTCTGGTGTGCAGCAGTAGATAGCTTATCCAATTAGGCCCTATCCTAATCCATCTTCTGTCCCCTGCAGCGCTGTACGTAGCCTGTGCCACCATGATCTCCATTTGGATGTTGCAGTGTTTTGATGGTAGACATCCCACTGTGGGGCTCCCACTACCATTGAGAAATGCAGGGCACATGTGGACTACACATACTGTGGGTATATGTCACATTTTATTTAAAGTGTAAATTACGTGCCTCTCTTCCCAACTGTTCTGAGTTATAGGCCCAGAAGGGAAGAAGATGTGAAAGAGGATCGTAGTCGTAGATCTTACTTTTTTTATATTTCTTAATGATTATTTATTCAACAGTTGTTGATGAACACTAATCTGACACAAAACATTTATAATTACAATTGTCAGGGTTTGAGGATGTGGCCAGCAGGCAGTAGTATGGCAATACAATGGCAATGGTTAGTTCACTAAGGCGATCTCCTCAAACACAAAGCTTGGTACAAAGTTCAAAAGGCACTCACAAGGGTCATAGGGTCATAGACAAAGGTTTCAGACAAGGGAGCAGACAAGAACAAAGGAGAGCACAGGACTTAAGTAGACATGGGTGACAAGACACAGGTGAACACAATCAGGGCGAAGCAGGTAATCACAAAAGGCGGGAGACCACAAGAAGCGGGAAACACAAGGGAATACCAAAGAAAGACAGGACTTTCAAAATAAAACAGGAAGCACAAGACACAACACAGCTCAGACAGGCACCACTAAGGACAGAGTAACAAAAACACCAACACTAATGCTACAAGGAAAATAATAACTGAACACAGGATTAAATAGACAGCCAAACCAAAGAGAACAATGCACAAAAGAAACACAGGATCATGACCATAATAACTAGTATGATGATGATTATTATTATTATTCTTCCCTTTATCTTTCCTCATTACAAATGCACAACATGAATTGGCACAAGTCAAGCAGGTTCCTTCAGGAAAGACTCCTTGACACATTGTCACTGGGTAGTTTAAATTCTGCAGAACAGCACATCTGTTGATGAAAAGTTCTAAATATCACTGAAAATAAGAAGCTAATAAGAACATTCATGACACAATCATTTGTACTTAGGTGTCATGACTGAGACATGAATTAATTACCATCATCAATACAACAGGGAAGAATGTGTGCCTAGTCCCAAAATATATTTGTCAACCCGTGGTTCCTCACAGAGGAAACAGTGTCCTCCTGTTGGCCTAGAACATACACAGACTCATCTCCAAACATACCAGTATTTTAGTCCTTGAGAAGTGAGAACAGAACAATGTCATCCTTTCATCAGCTACGAGCATAAGTGTCAGAGACCTCCTCCTCCAGCACATTGTTTTTTTTTTTTTTTTGAGTGAGAAATATTGAGGTCATGATACCGTGGGAAAATTAGCACACAGGAAATTCCATCAGAGCTTTTCTGCAGATTTAACCATGTGCCTTTTTTTTTTAACTTTCTCTCTCTGTACAACTTTTCACAGAGCAGGTGGGGAACCAAGGGGGCACAGTTTCCCTGAACAAGAGTGAGTAATAGCTCTGCGTGATTAGTTTCACAGACAGGCACATTCTTGTCCATCCTACACATGTGAACAAAATGCACTCAGAAAGAAACTCACCGAGCACTCTCATTTACTGGCTTCACGACTCATTTTTCTAAAAGCAAGAACTAATCTGCCGGTAGCTCAAGATAATTTAGCTTCTTCCATCCAACCATATATGGTTGAATATGGTTTAAATAATGAAAGAACCTGCAATATTATTTATGAACAGTGCTTAGAAAAACACAACTATACTACTGACAATATGGGATGGCATTTTAGCCGTAACTAACCCAATGCACCTCATCTTACATAAATCAGAATGATACATGACACAAAATCAAGATGGATGAACCTTACATGATGTCACCCAGTTGTTTTTGTACCAGGCTCTATGAGGATTAACTGACTTTTGGAGCCACCTTCAAGTGACCACTAGTAAAAACTGCAGTGGAAAGTGCATTGTGGCCTCATTTGATAGCCCCAAATGTTGGCCCAGGTACTTATACTTTTTAAATAAGCCAAACAAAAGATTAGTGGCCACATGTATCATGTAGCATCCAGCTTTGTCTCTATTGTGCAACTGCTCCAAACTGAAAGCAGTGGTGTCATCACCGTTATCCAGGTAACCAAGAAAACTGAGCAATAGATTATTCTGGCTGCTATCTGTCTTTTGGTAGCTGTAAGCTATGCTCTGTGAGATGGAAATTATCATAACAAAGTCAGAAAAGTTCCTTTGTGGAAGCAGATGGCTGGATATGAATGTTGCTTGGTGTTGCTATGTTTCCATAATGATACAGTAAAGACACAAAACCCAGAGGGGCATCACCCTGTCAGCACTTACACATCAATACTTCTTTCCACCATTTTCTCGGTCACCATGGAGACAAGACGCACCAGGCATACATGCAGAGATGTTTCTGTCAATCATTAAGTATCACAGGGTCATGCAGAGCGGGCTGTATGGGGTTCGCTGCTATGAATGTTGCTTTGACCGATAACCTTTAGATTTAAAACCTTGATACTGGTCTATGAAAACAAAATAGTCATAGTTTGTTCAGGATGTGTAGATGTGACTCATACAACTAACATAGCAGTATCACTCTCATCTTTTTTTCTTGAAATGATTTGATTATCAAACATTTGCCAGTGATCATCACTGCTCTTTCTTCCTCAATATTACACATATATGTTCTCACATAGTCTCCTCAGGGAGCTGACCAAGTATGACCTCTATCCTGCTGCTGGCTGTTTACGAGCTCTGTGAGAGCTGTTGGGGTTTAGGAGGCTGGCTTCATGGCACCTCAGTGTGCCTGTAGAGACAGGAAACAAATATTAACTTTCCCCATGCAGATTTTCCCAGCTGTTCTGGGGACGTGAACCAGGACCTCCTGTCCAAACAGAGAGTTTGTCTTGGCAACAGAGGATAGTACAATAAGAGTGAGAGTGGCCAACCGGATTTTGAACAAAGGTCAGTTTGTGGTATCATTATCTGAATGTCTTAAAGTTTCTGTTGGACAATTTATCTTCTATCTACCACATTTCTTACATTTAACTGAATACCGAAACTTATTAAAGAGTGGAGAAGATATGCACATTCATACTGGACTGAGGGTAAACAATTTGATGTGGACATAAAGACTAACACATACTAAGGAACTGAAAGAATTCAAAAGTTTACAGACAAGACTAGTAAGAAGGAATAACATGACAGGGTCCAGGGCAGTGGTGGAGGAAGTGCTGAAGCTTGGTACTTAAGTAAAAGTACAAATACCCAGCGAAATATATACTTCAGTAAAAGTAGAAGTGCTACATCAACAATCCTACTTAAGTAAAAGTCTTAAGTACTTACTTTAAATGTACTTAAAATATTAAAAGTAAAAGTACTCATGCACAGAATACATATATTTGATTTCCATTGCAAAGAATATCTGAACAGATTAAAATAAAGAAATAATCTTAAAATTAAAATGGACAATGTGTAGTTAATTTCCATTTTCAATACAGAAATCTTTGAAATGTAACCAGAAGCAGCTATGGACAGGTCTGTGCGTCATAAGGCAGGCTGTGGGCATCAAATGAACAGAGAGGCTGCTAATAACAAACAGGCATTCAGCATTTTTACTATGTCAGTATTCCTGCTGGAGATTCATGTTATGATTCATGTTAATCAGACATTAATGGATGGATCTGTGTTAGCAGACAGTAGCTAACTAGTCAGCTAACTGAGCCAGAGCTTCATGACTGAGGCACATTATAGTAACACAGCTACCAGCATGACACCATCTTCATGTTTGACCTCACATCAGTCCAGCACAGCTGTATGAACACGACTGTATTCATAAAAGTACTTGTAACTACAGAAATTGTAACAATCTGTAGTGGAGTAGAAAGTACAGATAATAGCTGCAAAATGAATTGGAGTAAAAGTATAAAGTATGCACTATTATCTTTACTTACGTAAAGTATAATTACATTAAAAAAAATTACTTAAGTACAGTGACAAAGTACAAATACTTAGTTACATTCCACCACTGGTCCATCTTTTCGGCAGCACCAGTAAGAGAAGCTTTGGCTTCACTTTTGTACAATGTGCAGAGGTGGAACCTAATTGTCCATCTAGTCTACGGGTAAAGTAAGAAACCAGCCCTATCTCACACAGAAATAACATCTGAATAAACTTAACAGTGTTTACAGCTTTGAAGTCTGTACCAAATCGCCTTGCATGACAGTCACAGCACGATGTTTTTATTCTGGTCCACCCCCACCTGTGTATCAAATCCCCAGCCTTGGCAGCAGCGCTGCCACCCTTATTTTGTTGTACATAAATCCAGGGCTGTATTTAACACAGTGTAAATGAATTCATTCAACTTATGAAAGTATGGTGTGCAAAGAGATGGCTGGAAGACTATAATTTCAGTGTATATGTGCCAACTGGAAGCTCAATTACAGTATGTGTCACCAGCAGTGGCCTGGAGGAGCTGCGAGAGGGTTTGAGGAGCTCTCCAAAGGCCATAACTCAGGTACACATTTCCTGAATGAAAAAGACAGCCGAGTGCCGGTAATGGGATGAAAATTTCTCATCACTGTGAGATGAATTGCCTCAGATTAAAGTGTTGTTGAGTGGTTGAAGTGCTGCAAAACCTGGGGCCCTGCTTACAACAGAGAGAGAGAGAGAAAAAGAGAGAGAGAGAGAGAGAGAGTATGTGTGTGTGTGTTCAATGGTCAGATCAGGTTTTTGTGCTGTACAACAAAGGTTCAGCCAAGTCCTAAAACTAATAGGGTTTCAATTACTTCACACTCCTCACACGCCAGAAATGATAAGAGATGAAGACGGGTAATATGTGATGACAGACAGTATCAGGCAGTCTTTCGTTTTCCAGTAAGATTTTATTTTCTTATATCTAAGTGGAGTCCCCTCCAGGAAATTATTGGGATTTTCAATTTCACTGCGCCTGCAGACTGGCACTGTGTTATCAAACGGAAGTACGCACCCACCACACACATACACACATACACGCACACACGAACTTCAGCCCTTCAACTTGATGGAAGTTTCCCTCTAAACTTTACATTCCGCGTGGCTCAGCCCCCCAGTTCAGCAGCATGGCTCTGTCCAACAAGTGGTGGATTTTGTGCGCCGTTTCGCTCTCCTGTCTCATAAGTTTTGGGTCTTGCAGAAGAAACAGAGGTAAGAAAATAATATGTGTATTCAGATTATAATTATTATCTGGTTTCTACTCGTTCGCACTTCCTCTACATTGCTTTAGTTCCGTACAGTAAGTGGAAGTTTTCCATAAAAGTCGTGCGTAAAATCATCCTGCGCCCGGAGTTTATGCATATGTTTATCTTATTTTGGGTTCTAGGTTGAGTTTATTGCTGTTGGAACGTTGGATATAGTTTCCTGTCTTTCTATATGAGTTGTTGTTGATGACATATTTCTACAATACTGGATGTTAATATAGAATAATAAATGCGTAAACCTATAAATAAACGGGATGTTTGCGCCAGAAAAAAAACGCATTATAATGCACATATTTTCTGCTGTATCGTGCAGTTTTGCAAAAAAAAAAGTGATTGATTATAAACTCTCCACACACTCCAGCTGAACTGAGCTCGGGATCAACGCCTCAGATGGCGCATTGAGTGTGTTTGTTTGTTGTGTTGGAAGCTTTTTAAAATCCTGATTAGTGAGGGAGAGAGAGAGAGAGGGAGTATGTGTGTGTGTGTGTGTGGCGTCAGGCGAGGCCAAAGTCCAGCTCGACAGCAGTTCTCATACCGGCCACGACCCACACCTGAACCGCCTGGCACCTCCTCCTGTACTGTCATGTCGCAACAACAGCGGTAACGAGGCTGCTGGGACTGTGTGTGTCAGATATCCAATAAGCTGAGGAAGGGCTGAGTTGGGGCAGGTCTGGTGTTAACTGTTATACTGAAACTCTGAAAGTCCAATCCCTGCAAGCAAACACTGGCATTCACTAATGAATGCTGTGTACTTAATAAGGATGAAGTGTGGTATAGGTCAGATATTGGCTGAAGACAGTGAGAGAGGTTTGCCTCTGTTATCTCTCACTGACATGCTTGTTTTATGCATCACTTCCAGTATGGAAGGAACATTTCAGGCAATGATTAGACTTTGTAATCCTGGAAACCTTCTTATGGAAACAAACTTGACATTTTCCAAATAACTATGCACAGTGTTCACAGTGTCAGAACCTTTGTTTAGATTTGCATTTATTTTACATTATTGTCACACTCATATTTCTCGATGAATGCATACACAGATACAGCAAAGGTTACATTGTCCTTCATGCTTGGTTAACCCCTGGTCACTTTGTAGTGCAGTAGTGGCCCCTGGGAGAATATTTTGCCATTGGCCCCTTTTTGGTTGTTTTCTCTCTTTGTGTTTTTTTATGTACTGTATATATCCTGTGTTTGAGCCAGGCTGCTGAATGTTCCATAGCCCTGCTGCTAACCTGAGTCAGAGTGGTGTAAAGACACTGACACAGACACTCAGAGTATGGGCTGATGTAATGTGCGACTGACTAACAGGGGCAAAGGAGGTGACTTTATTTAGTATGAAATGTCTTCAAAGCCAGTGATCATTTGTCAGGATATCTTTTTAAAGGTCACAGGACTCACTGTCTTGTACATAATCTAAATAAAACATGTAGTTTAGGCTGTTTACCACAATGAAAGCAGTCTGGAGTATGATGAGCCTCTGGTCTTGTTTCTAACAAAGGTTTGTAAAAAATAAGATGTATCCGTAGGAAGGGTTGTATTACACTACGCTACTAGCTCTGAATCATGTTAATGACAATAATCCTAGATGGGCAAAAAAAAAACAACCTCTCCTACAGCAGTATGGTAATATCATTGTCTCCAACAAGGAATGACTACACTACTGTACTTTACTGTATTAAGGAGTGCCCGCCATGAGTGTTTGTGTCAATGTAGGAAATAAGTCATCTATTGGTTTTTCTTGGGTTACTCACCAACCCCAGCTCTGGCATGTTGGTTGTTGCAGAATCCTAGCTTGGTACTTGCTGGGTTAGTTTAGCCCTTATCCCAGCCTGTGGATGTCACAGTATATTCTGTGTCTCATCAGAGGCCAGATCCTGTCCATACCACCTGACTACAGTGTTTGTGGGCGGTCAGTAGGCTACAGGGCAGCATTTAGGACAGATGAAACAGAAAATGTGAGATTAGTCTAATAGCATCTATTAAATGTTACCGTACATTTGAATTTGAATGTACTTTAGCTTTACAGGGTCTAATGCTCTAATATCCATTCTGTATACAAGCATTTAAATGTTTTTTTGCATATAGGCACCTCCATTTTCCCAGAAGCCATTAGCTGACATTAACACTTGAAAATACAATTTTATGGTGCTAACCTCAAAGCACATTAGAACAAATGATACATGCCTAAATATTCCAAAACAAAAAACCAAGCACCCAGAAAGTGCATTACAACAAACATTACCAGTGGCAATTATATTTTCCATCCTTCAGAGACATGCAAGCCATATGCAAATACAGAGAGGCAATTTGTGCTATAGACATTCCAGTGGCCTTCATTGAGGTCTGGTTGTTGCTGTTTGCATATCATTTAGGCACCCTTGAGAGGTTAAACAATGAGGGTCTGACTGAGCCAGCCTGTACAGCTGGAACTGCATATGTATCACTGAGCGCGGTCGTGGTCGGTTCGCTAATCGTCTCAAGGAAGCGCAAACATTGTGTCTCATTAAGTTGTGGAGAAATTTAATTAGTTGTTCACTTGCTGTTTGAAGTGGTCCTTTTATTAGAAAGCCTTGGGCCATAGACACAGAATAGAACTGTGTAGCATGTGACATCTTAATTAGCGTTTGTAGTAAGGAGTAGAACTTCAGAAAAGTGCTTGCCTAATGCTGCCACTAAAACCGTTTCACCATGAGATGACTAATACCTACCTTCGACTGGAAAGTGTAGCTTAATGTTTCACGCCAGAGTAAAGGCTTTTATTTTCTGCAAAAACAAGAAGACGTTTGTGTCTCAACACGAATCTCACCTAGAAATAAAACAGCAGCCTTTCCTGGATGACACAGCAGGATTATCAGACAGACTATTCATATCAGAAAAGCAGCAGGAGACTTTTTCTAAGAGGCGCAGTTCATTCTTCTCTGTGTGTGCACATCTAGTTTTTATTTGTGTTCATCTCTGCCTTTGGTGCATTCTGTTTGTTGAGTCTTGCTTGTTTTATTTTCAGTTTCCATTTCATTAATTATTTTTTTAAATGATTTCTGCAGTCTTTATTGTTCCTATTCCACCATTCAAAAACACTCGATGGTCATACACAGGTTTAAACACTAAGGCTGTTCAGAAGGCTGGTGAGCTTGTACACAAGACAAACTGGCTCGAGTGAAGACACACATGATATACAGTGGGAAGGGAGAGACAATGAGGCACACAGGTGAGACACATTAGGGAGGAGCAGGTAATCACCAGGGGGGGGGGAGCACACGAGGAAGGGGAAGACAAGACACCTGAAATAAGAGGGAAGTCAGTAATTCCAAAATAACACAGGAAATAATACTAACACACACAAACTACAAAATAAAAGCCATGACACAGGCTGAAACTGACAATATTTGCTTCTTATCTCCTTGACGACATGTGACTAAGAGGAGATTCGACCTGTTGACCTTATTGAAAATCGCCATTCAGTGTATCACTACTAAGTGCTGCAAAACATGAATGATTAACAACGTACTGTGAAAATGACATTTATATCAGAAGTTTAGACACACTTTGTGTGTTTGTTGCTGGCAACACAAAAAAGAAGTTTTGATTAGAGTAAGCACAGTACACTGTAAAAATATGAACACAAAGAAATAACGTGCAGAAAGATCCGTGGATTTCAGTTGACCCGATGAGATCATATATTGTTGTTAAGGCTTGTTGTAATGTGCAAAAAAAAAAGTTTGACAAGAGCTGCTTGTACAGATTCCCAGTTTTGTTTATTTTTTTCCACAAGTCAAGCTTGAAGAACACCCCCCCAATCCACCCCCACTATGTTTCCTTATCATATGAGACTCTGTTGAAGTTTTGACAGTGTTGTGTTAAGATGAAAATACAGGGAGGAATGACAAAATGTTCCAAATGTGCAAACACTTGAGACTGGATTTATTTATTTTCATTGTTTAAGATTTGTACCCAGGCTTGCTCTAAAGCAGTTTAAATTTTTATTTGCTTTGAGGTGTCATTTGAGTTTGTCGACAAAGATTTTAAGACGTGAGGATTGTTGTTGAAAAGACGCAATTCCTGACCTGGATTTTGCAAAGACGTCAGATTTCAGATATATTTCAGGTATGACTAAGATATGTTCTGAAAGATTTGACATGAATTATCTCCTGGGATGTCAGGTTTGCTCATGAAAGAAGAGAGCTGGGGGGAACAGTGGTGCAGTGGTTAGCACTGTCACCTTAAGAAGGTTCCTGGTTCGTCCTAGCTGGACGAACTTTCTCTGAGCCAGGAACCAGATTAGTTCTTGATAGACATGGCTGAAAAATCTGGGATGTTGACATGTTGACATCATTCCTACATTATGTGTTTTTACAAGGTTATATTTTAAAAAGTGTGCTTTTGAATTGCGTACAGCAGGGTACCTAGTTCTAATAATATTGATTAGTGAAAGTGATTTGTGTGAGTCATAATAACAGCGAGAAATGTGAAATTTTCTCAGTAACAAAGCAATTTCTGCTCTTCAAAAGCAGTTCTAAGTGCCTGAAAGTGTCTTTCTAATCTATGTAAAGTGCTGTTTTTGCTGCCTGACCATTGCTGCCCTGCGTGTCACCAAAAATATCAATATGTAACAATGTTTTGTAACAGAAACACAGACTCGATTGAATCCCATTCGTGCATGCCGTCTGGTATTGAGGCTCCAAGTGTGTTCCTGCTGCAGCATCGCTGTAAGTGAGGTGAGGGGCTGAATTCAGCTCAAGGTGACGCCTCCAGCTTCTATGCAGGGAATATTTTCCTCTCACTGTCTCACTATGGTGCACTGTATATCCTAATAATATTGACTGCATGCGCTGACACTGTACTGTATATGAATACAAACCTGTATTAGGATGCCTCGCAGAATAGGAATGATATATTTACTGTGCCTATATTTATTGACAAGGAACAAATTTGCCAGCTTTAAAATGCCACAGAGTGCAGAGTTCAAGTCCATTCGGATTCGTCTCCTGCAGAATATAAAAGAGAGAACGCCTCAGTGTATAACATGACAGCATGATGTCAGTTTAGGGCACAGATGAGAGTGTTTCTTTGGGCAAAGGAGCAAAGAGAAGAATGCAGAGGAGAGGCAGTACACAGCATATGAAGGGGGGTTATTGTCTATGATATAGTTGGGATCATGGTCACGTAGAGCACCGAATAAGCACAGATCGAATAAGTTACAAGGGGACAAGATTGTCTTGTCTTTCAGTGGCTACCATGCTGGTTTTCTCTCTGACCTGATAATTTACATTAGAGCATAAAGCTGCATAAACACCAGTCAATCAGTGCAATCACCTGAAAAATTCAATCAGTGCTGTTTTTCTGGCGAGGTCGGGCTCCCATATAGTCAGTAATAAAATATTACAATGGATGCAAAAAATGAGCAGGGAGGCCAGAGATTGAGGCATATGACCTCATATTTCTGAAGCCAGCCATAATCCTGGAAGGGCTCTGTTGAATTTGAAGGCAATAAAAGGAATCCTGGGTAATCCTGTAGCTGTGTAGAAAGCTTTATAGAACAGCCGTACTTAAGTCCTGAACATTTTCCAAGACTGGGCATATCTGGAAAAGTATGCAGTTAAGCATTCTGCTTTGTGTGCTTGTTAAATGATTGTAAAGGACCTTTTTCCTTTGGATAGGCACATCAGGACAGTGTTGTGCTCTAAGAAACTTAGAGGTTTCAGAGTTTTCAGTCAGAGAGGACCCGTGCTTGGGAGGAGAACGCTGTCAACCTTTCAAAAGGTCATTTTAGCCTATCAGATCAACCAAAGATGAAACACCACAAGACCCTGAAAGCTAGCAAGTGGCAGTTAGCATGCCTGTAGATTATATTGTCTTTGTAAGGAAAATATGTCCATAAATATGAACAGTACTTTTTTATATCATCCCCAGAGCTCCACATCACATCTAAACTGCCAGTTCTTCCTCAAGGACAGTGATTGGTCTGAACTACTGATGGTTCGGCTGCAAGCATGTAGCTTGGAGCCAGATGGCATGGATTTTTGTGAGACTGTGCCTTCACAAGTCTTGCTAGAATATTTTATGGCAACAGTTCATATATTAAAGCAATACCTTCACTAATGATTTATTATTTATTTTTACTTTAATATAACAGAGCCCTATCATATGAGACAGTGGGCAGAACAGCTTGGACTTCTAGCCTGATTCCTATCAGGTTAGAACCATGCTGTTTACAAAGTGTGATCGCTGAGAGGGGAGAAAGAGTTTGTGAGTGCACTGGGATGTGATGATAGTCACATAGCTGGGCTAATTAGAGTGTTGCGACAAAGATTGGCAGAAATATGAGATTCCACTGGGTTTTAGATATAAACTATGCCTTTATAAAGTGCGGTTCACTGACAGAACAAAACTCTGGAGCCAGGAATGGAAGGATGGGAATGCGGCTGGAGACAAAAGGTGTGGCATTTAACTAAAGAGAAGATTTAAATTCATGATAGCTACATGAGTGTAGCCAGGAAGTGTCATTAGTGATGATATATAGTACAATACTGTGAACATCCAAGGGTTTTTTATGGCAGATATAGATGTCAAATCATTATCTTGAAGAAAAACTTTTCAATCCCTACTTCAAGGAAAATATAGAGTAGTATTCTGAGAGACAACACCTGTCCACTGCAGTTTGTTACAGCTGGGTAGGTGCCGAATGCACTAGGAGAAGCATCAGCCACAGGTTAATCTGTGAGTCCTGTGCACTGTCGCCTGGAGAAATTGGCAAAACATTCTCCCATGGTTCTATATTTAGAGATAAGATATTGTCTTCACGGTTATTTCTCCACTAACTTGACAGTATTTGGTTCTTTAGTCTGTTCTTCTTCAGTCAGAGCAGGGTAAGCCTCAGAGCCAGGTCACTGAGAGCAGACTTGTTCCCAAAACTGACAATCGAGAAATCTGTGTGCCATCTTATTTTCTTTCTAGCTTAATATTGCAGCTTGCAGGCAAAAAATATTTCACAGTGATAAAGGAGACCAAGGAGATTAAAGTGAGTTTTATTTTGCGATAGTGTGATAGTGTTAGAATCATTTAGCTCTGTTTAATCGCTGTTCTTTATCTGTAATGGGGTTGTGAAGTATTTACTCTATGATTTATACATGACGAACACATTCTCACACCCATGGCGTCACATGTTGGATGCCTGGTCACTTATGCAGGTATTGCTTGTCATAGGTCAGCTAAACTCTGTCACCCCGTCTGCAGTATCAATTGCTGCCTGAAAAGATGTGTCATGGCATCTAAGCACTTCCATTGAAGTCTACTGGGTGACCTTTGACTACACTGAAAACTGATGACCAACTGTCATTGGGTAGGGCAGTGAGACTGCCCTACCCAAACACGTCATCCTCTCTGTATTCAAATATTTTCATTACATCCATTTACATCTATGGATTTACATGTAAGAACTGTTTAATGCTAGGCCTCATCAGAAATATGTATTAGGATATTAGTATCACCTCCTTTAGAGCTACCACTGTGCGCATAGTTGCAGTTATATGCGTTGTCACCATGGTACCTGTTTAACAGCTGGTGGCAGAAAGAAACATTTTTTCCCCTCCTCCCTGCTCCCTCCTAATTCTATGATTGCATGTGTTCTAAACATAACGTTTACCCAAACCTAAATCTGGGTTAGCACCACCAACCACCGTTCCAACCGCTATGTGGCCATCCTGGTCCCCTGATCAGATGACGTGGTTGCATTCACCCATATCAAGATATTCTGAAATCTAGTGAATCCAGTAAATGTAAACACATGCAATATCTGTGTGTGTGGGGGGGGGGGGTGTCAACCAATTATATGGCATGTAGCTGTGGGGATATGTTGGCCCACACATTGTACTGACCATCTTTAACCACATTAAGCACCTGCCTACAGCAAAATGAATATAGAACATAATACAGTTCTTTTTTTCCTTTAGACTTCCTTTAGGCAATTTAGGGACAAATTCCAGTCTAATCTTTACAACACGGCTGGCTCAGGTTTGACTTTGAATGTACCACATAAATCTATCAGATATTTGATGTTTTAAACTGCAGCTGACTGACCTGATGGGGCTGTTGGAGCTCTGAACCTCTGCAGTCATTGCAGTTCATTGTAAATTGGCTTGTGTTTGAAGAATAACACATTTAATTCCTGACTTTGGTGATGTTGCTTTATCACCTCAGGTGTACAATAAGACAGAGCGGACCTTTTATTCAGATGTCCTTTTTATCTGTCCACGTCCACAGCGTGTTGTATGGTACACACATTGGACACATTGTTAGTGTCTCTCTCGCCTTTATCTCTCAAATGTTGACACATAATTGGCGTTTTGCACAGGGGGTGAATGACACCGACACAGATACTAATTAGGAACGCGGCCCTGTGCTGCTACGGATGACTGACTCACTTATCATAGTGCTATCCTCACTGAGTCTGGGAAGTTTTTTAGCAATTTCCTGTGTTAGTGGATGAACGTAAGCTTTATTTAAGTGTCAGGAAGTTCTGCCTTCCAGGATATCAGGCTTGTGGGAGATAACAGCAGCAGTCTGCTGTATGGAAAATAATGTTCAGCCAATGTTCAGATGTCTGAAATGAAAAGGGAATTGTGTGGCATGAGATAAATGCTGTTAAATTACTTGCATTATTTTCTTTAACGTATATATGGAAGAAAAGGGGGAAAATAGTTCTTCCATCATGAGAGAGTACAGATTAACTGTGAAAGCTAAGCTAATGTCAGAAGAGTGGACAGAGGGTTTAAGGAATAAAAGAAAGACGTGAGCTCAGTCTGAACTTGTTGGAGCACCATTCAAACTAAAGCTGTGATGAAAGGGCAATCACTCAGTCTACACTAGTTCAGACAAGGAGTAAATGGATGATTGGCTTCTTGTTTCTAACTGTCACTGAAAATGAGCTTATGCTGCTCAGAATTATTTGCCCGAATGAGGCTAAACAAAGTGTGAAAAAAAAGGAGAGGATGAGGTTGAATTAATCACACCGGGCTGTAGTTGGATCTGTCTTTGTTTACTTTCAGCCCCGCAACCTTTGAGAGCCCCATGCACGCATCAAAGTGGAGAGCGGGTGTCAGGTTCAACGGAAGTCCACTCGGTACATGTTAAAAGTCTTAAGCAATCTCCCCTTCATCCTGGTGGAACTTTCACATCTACAGGATCTTTAGAACATGAGGAGAAAAGTAAAGCGTGTCGGGGAAGCTGCTAAACAAGCTCCTTCTTGCCTCCGAGTGTCGTCACCTGAAAATAACGCAGCTGGCTTGATAACTAACTTTAAACGTGGATCGATTTGTGTGACTCATCTGCAGAACTGAAGCAGAAGCAGAGGAGCTCTACTGAAAACATTTTATTATTAGAAATGTGCCCTTTTTTTAAATCCACACTGAGATATGTTCAAATGTACAAACACTAAAAAAAGAAGAACAGCAGGGTATCAGTGCATTTATTTAAAGACAATGGTAGTTAGCTCCCCAGTCTTTTTGCGTTTTTGTGTTTTTTTTCCTAATTCTAGAACAACACTGCTTCTTTCTCCTTTTTTACTTCATAAAACATGTGCATGATAAAACATTGTTTTTCTTTTTACCTATGCTAATAACATCCCTCTAGATATCAACACAGCCACCAGTATACAGGACCGGGTACACTCTTCCCCTAGAAGATGAATCCTAATACTGTTGGCTCTCCCCTGACTTTTTCCTCTAGTACCACCGTGAGACAAAACAGCAATCAGATGGATTGCCACACAACCGTGCTACAATATTCTACATCCTCATCAGATAACTATCAGTATTATCTCAGGTGATCCCATAACATCTGGCACACTCCTCTTGTTTTGAATTCAAATTTGTGCAGCACTTCATGAATAAATTCTCCAAGTCAAATCTCAGCTCTGCTTTTTGTTTACTTCTAATTAGGCATGTTGATGCTACAATATAAACATTTTTTAAATCCGTTTATGAGTTATAAATTCACTGCTTGAGTAAAAGCAAAGGTAGAAAAGTCTCATGCTAATGTTGCATCATTTACATTAAGATCATTGCATATTTCTGGAGTGGAAGATTGATTGACAGCTCATGCTGGGGGGAATATTCAAGTGTGACTGTACCAACTCAAAGGGGAATGAGGGTTATCCACAGTATTGGATATCTGATATGCCATTGGCTGATTGGATGTGCACCCGCCTGTAAAACAGGTGAGCATTAGTTCTTATCTGGTTGCCAATATTCCTTTAAGAGCTGTCGGTGCTTCTTGTTAAAGCCATTATTGGCCAATGAGCAGGTATCGCTGTTAATCCTTAATTTAAACTGTCAAATGTATTTCCAAATTGCTGTTTGTACAGTTAAAAGTATTGTTTTTTTTTTGTTCTATGTGGAACTTGTGAAGATTCTGCCAATGTCACTGTAGATCCTGCTGAGGAAAACAAAGGCATAACAAACTGCCAAACAAAAGCGAACTTTAATCTCAGATTAACCACGTATCCAATGATTCCCTCCTCAGGTGTGACTCCAGTAACAGCGGAGGAAAAAAGCACGCTTTGAAACTTTTCAGTCTCACTCTCACATTGTCGATAGAAGAAGAATTATACGTTTTTTTTCCTAGTCTGTTTCGTTTGGATGATAACCTGCAACACAGAAAAGGACTGCTGAATTGATCCAACCGATCTAATGAGGAGTGCATCTACAGCACAATCAGTCGGGGATGACATTTGCACAGATGGGGGAATGAGCCAGGTTTTCTGTCGGATCATTGATCCAGCAGTGTAATCAGATCCACATCAGAGCAGAGGAGGCCCAAACATTCATGGTTGCTATGTGTGTGAAGAAGCCATCGGGGTTCTTTCACCATTTATCCAATGACACCTTCATTGTATGGAGTATTGATGCATTAAGGAAAACTGAATGATTAGTAACTCAGGCTGGATAGAGGAGATGATTGCCAACCTGCTTGATGATTGTGATGCACGATCCAGCACGTTGTGTGTTATTGGCTGTGGTTTGGTCCCTGGTTGGAATAATGGGATTTTTGGCTGTTACTAAAAAGTGTTTTTCAGATGTCCTCACACACTATGATGCAATGGTGTGACAGCCTTAGAGTCTAAGATCATGTATTTGGTGTGCTCTTTACCTTTTAGTACACAACCATATTTATGTTGAGATAAGATGGATGAGGAGCCTTAATTGTCAGTGTGTGCCACAACATTCATATAATATATAGGACTAATATAAAACAAAGTTACATAGTCAGGCAGTAGTAAAATAAGTTGATTATTATCTGGTGGTGAGGCTTGTTGTGCTTCAAACAAGGGTTAGGAAGTGTGTGTCCTGTGTAACCGTGTGTTCACACCAAGAGCAACTAAAGCTGTATAATTGCCAGAAGTCATTCACTTTCTATATAAGCTATGACGCCTTTTGGCTGTAAAACACTGACAACCAATTGGAGTGTGGACGTTGTTCACTTTTTTTTTTCCGGAGCGGAATCACACAACACAACTTGCAGTTGAAGCACTAGCTAGAAGCAAAGTCGCACGGCTGTCAAGCTGTCTGTAGTAAAAGCATATGGCTCCTTTAAATGGATAAGCAAAATCGAACGTGATTGATTTGAGTGACAACAGAACTTTTTACATTTCTTGTATGGTTAGGTTGTCTAGTTATCTCTGCATAGTGCATTTAGTGCATTTGCACTATTCTCTTGGTATTTGTGCTTAAGATGAGTAAATTGGGAAATCCTGCCCTCCTTAACTAATGTAGCCCAGCCAAATGTGTTTCTGCTGTTTTCTGTTTCTCACCACTCCTTTTGTGTAAAACAGATCTTGCTTTTACGGGACCAGCACGGCTATAATACATACATACCTGTATTGCTAAAAGCGTCACAAAGTTTTTTGTTTAACCACAAGAGTAAATGTAGATTGAACTTAAATACATCAGTTGTTCGTTGTGTGTCAAGATGAAAACAATGAAGTTTGAAGCTGTGTATAAATGTTCAAAGCCTTCATACAGTACAGACATTTTGATCTAACCTCATTATAATGCCGCCGTGCTGCTTTTAATAAAAGCCTTTGAATGTTTCCTTTCAACACCTCCATTCTTCCAGAATCATTTGGCTGTTACAAAGTGACACGATGAATAATTCACCAAGTCTTTTGTAAGTGGGCCTTCCTAAATTTGCCAGATGGTGCTGTGGTACTTTTCTCCCTCCCCTGGAGGCCTGTGCAACTTATGGAAAACTTATGCCTGCATCATCGTTTGCCATATGCCCCTTCTGGACTGGAGAAGCCATCGTCTGTCTGTTTTGCTCCTACAAATGCATGCTTGATTTCTCGTGATCGTGGATCTTGGTCACAAAACCTGCGGTTCAGATAAACATCGCAAAGCATCCCTCATTAGGCTGCTGTCCGGGAAGCACTGTTTGTCCGATTGATTGGATGGGAACAGCCGTGACAGACTCTTAATTGGCATTGAGTAGGATTGTTTGGTTCGGCGGTGTTTGGACTTTGCAAAATGTCAAAGTGTGGATTTGGGAGATTCACTGAAGCAAAAGGGATTTCTTGTTTCCACTTTCCAAGAATGAAGAAGCAGGTAGAGGCTCAACCTGGATATTGACAGGAAGAAATAATGTCACTGCAGAGAGGAGACAGAATGATGAGATGAGAGTTCAAAAGTTAAAGCCACAAAAGAAAGTTTCGTTCTTTGTTTGTCTGACTAGAGTAAAGAAAAACAAACTTTTGAGGTCATGAGTGGAAGAGACAAGCTGAGTTAAATGTTAAATCTGCCTTGGCATGGACAAATGAGTCCACATGAGCTATCGAACACAGCAGCTACAATTAACTCGCTCATTGCGCCTCTCCTCCCTCACCACCTGCCACAGCAACACGCCTGCTCTGATTAAAAATGCATGGGTCTCACAAGCGTTTTAGATAATTAAGAATGTTTCCCTGCAGTCTTAAAGCAAAGCACTGTTGCAGTGGTTTTTAGCAGCACCAGATAAAATAAACACAGAATTACCCAGAGCTAATTTCTGGAATCTAATTTTACTAAAAAAAAAATAGCAAAAACTTTTTTTTTCTTTTCCCACACTTGTGCAACAGTCGGTCTACCGATCACTTTGTGTTATGCTCTGTGTATTGAGGAATACAGGACTAAAAAACTTCAATCAGTCTTCAGGGTAGCCCCCCAGCCTGTTTCCCCGACCACACGACGTGAGCATTCAAAGGTTTTATTGTTTGTAGAAACAGCAACACATATTTCCTGGAGGCACAAATATGTCCGTGTTTCAGAAGGGATTCTTTTGATGTGTTGGTGAAAGTGCTTGGGAAGGTGCTCGAAAGCCACTTTGATCTCCCAACATAAAGAGCCACTGGATAGAACTAACCCCCCCCCCCTGTTTATAATATTGCTGCAGGAATGAGGTCATCTTCCTATAGCTGCTCAAAGCTCTCTGTTGCCTTAATGAGGTGTATGTGAAATCATCTGCAGGATCGCTTTTTGCCTGCATTTCCTACACCCCCCCCCCCCCTTTCTTTAAAAAAGATTCACACGCGGAGCTTTCTTTTGTTTCAAATGTGGCGCTTTGAAAAACACTGGACTCTACACAAAATATTCCACTAACAAGATCATGTGTCAGGAGGCAAACCTGAAAGAAAAACTTTTCTAACTGCAACTTTTATTTATTTATTTATTTATTTATTTATTTTTTTGGGGGGGGGGGGGTATGCTGATTACTCCATTGCCAGTCAAAAGATTGAGGCTTTCAGATTACTTGTAGTTTTCATATCCAAACTTTACATTATGTAGTCACTTCTGCTAAAATCATATATTAGCATAGCTAGCAGATATATTTAGCATCACTAAATCTTTAGCTAGGACGTTTTCAAACTTTAGCAACCAAATGTATATAACATATAACATATATAAGCAAGATCATTTAGTGATAGTGAACACTGTTAAACATGAGGTGTGATTGTGTAGCCGTGGAGCAGTGGCAGAGGAACATGCAGATGAGGTTCTAGATGAGGCTGTCACACATAATTAGACAAAAAACCACATGAAATATTACTACTAATTTAGTTTTACCGTGGTGCTGCTACTGCAGTACAGTGGAGCTGGAGCAAGATATAGTGCAGCTTGGTTGGTGGATGAGCTACAGGTGTGAGTGGGAAGGAAGGTGAGAGGGCTTGATTGTGGATGATTGTCAGGTGTGTCATTCCCACACACACACACACACACGCACACACCAACACACACACACACACACACACAAATGTAAGCACTGGTTGCAATGATCAAGGGTTTCTAGTTTGGTTTTGTTGTGCATTTAATCTTGTTAGTGCAGGGGGTTTTATTAGAGCAACATGTAGACTGAAGTCATCATCATTTTAAGCTTTGTCATATTTTCTAAAGGAAAGTTTAGACATCACTGTTAAAGTTTGGTTGGATATTAACAGGCCTTGAATACTAAGGCAGTGTTTCCATTGATTGCAGATTAAAGTGAGAGTGACTAAGCACACCTGATTTAGAGGGAAGAAAGGTCTGTTAAAAAACTTCAGTACAGCTAATGCAGTGAATGAAAACGCAAGCTCAAAATACAATAAATACACATTTCAGATACAAACATACATTTCATAAGTGATCATTGTTATAAATAATCATCCACATGCTGACAGGTGACAGTTCAGCCAAATGGAGCTACTGCTCTGCTCTGCTCTTGAAAATGGAACAACTACACACCTTTCTTGCAAAGCAAATAAAATACGTTTAAAATATGTTTTGGAGCATTGCTCATTGACACACAAATGCACGCACGCACACTTTTGTGAGTCATACATACAGTATAATGAAGGTAGCCTCATGTAATCTGAGGTCAGCTGTAAAACCTTAATGCGCTGTGACTCACCTGAAGGCAGGGCCCTGATAAACACTGACAGACAGTTCTTACATTGCTGGCTTATCTGTGCACACAGTTCATGCTTTCAGTTTCTTCATAGGAGCACACACACACGCACTCCAAGTGTGTGTGTTTTTAGTGGAATAAGTCCTTCTGAACTAATTAGAAAAGTGAGTCAGTGAAGGAGATATACCGAGGTTAGTCAATAAAAGGGTGCATTTATCTAAGGTTTTTATTTACTGTTTAGTGAGATTTATTTTACACTGTTTTTATTTTATCTAATGGGAATAATGTGAATGGCGTCAGAAACCTGCAGGGTCCGTGTATATCAAGGTAACTTCAGGTTTACCCTGGGATTTTCAGTGTCACAAAGATGGTTGATTTTAGCCTGGTCTCAGCTGTTCTTAGGGACAAGATATACAGGTAAGAAACCTAAAGAGAGATGAACCTTCCATGAAACGTAAATCCAAACATGGGAAAAGAGGTGGAGCCTGAGTGAAGTTCAGGTGGGCGGTGTGACAGCTGGATGCAGGCATTGTTACCCATTTGTCACCCAAAGCAGTTTTGCCCCTTATTAGGTTTAAAGAGTAGCTGGTCTGTTGCCAGGAGACTGTGCAGCCAATGACGAATTGATGATTGGTCATCTGATGCCAACACGCTCCTTTAATGTGAACATGCTTGTGGGTTCTCCTTGCTCTCTGAGAGGATCAGAAGTCCTCGATTTTAAATACACTTAAGCAAGAGTAACAAAAAGAAACTTAAACAATAAGCACATCTAATGCTACGCTCATGGTTTCTGTCTCTTTGTCAGGATTTTCACATGGTCACCTTGGTGAGATAGAGTCTTTATATGCAGTATGTTTTACTATTTCCCAATTACAATATGAGTCCAAGCACTATTTTTCTGTCATTCAGCTCTTAGGCTGCAGATAACAAATCCAGTGGGAGCTGTCAGGGCCATGGCACATCTCCTCTATTTCCTTGCAGTCTGTCTCAATCTGTCTCACTTTCTCCAGCTGTTTTTTTTAGTACATCATGCTTAGCTGCCATCCTGATAACAGAGCGCTCTTTGATGCTCTGTCTTTCACTGAATCATTGGGTAATGGGCCACTTCTTGCTCTTCGTGGCTGCTCTACAGCTGGTAATTCAATCCCAAAGATACAGGATAATCTTCTGTTACACCAAACAAGCTGGGACTGGGCCTCAAAGAGACTCACCCTGCCTGTATTGGGAATTACATCGGTGGGCTTGGCACCATGCGCATGTTGAGCAACTCAGATCTTTATCCAAAAATGTGCAGATCTTGGCCAGGCTGAACCTGTCGGTAATGCTCATGAGTGGAGCTGCCAATGGAAATGTGATTCATCTGAAGGCTGCTTCTCTATTCAGCAGCATCCATATTTCAAGCACCAGGCTGAATTGTTGGTTGACTTCCAAGGATTTCACTGATGCATTTTGTGAACAGGACTATATTTACCTACCCTCTACGCAACAATATGGAGGATTCCTGATGACAGATCTGGAGCTTTGGTTGGATTAGTTCTGTTTGCATTTATAGCCTGTATGTTGTTGTTGTTGTTTTTATTAACCCAGAACACTTAAAAAGATTAATAAATTTTATTACACTTAAAAAAGTCGCACCAGTTCTGTCAAACTCACATTTTGGTGCTGTGAGTGTCTCCTTCTTAAGAAAAATTGATGTTTCAGGCTTTAGTTAATTTAAGTCCTGATTAAACTTTATTGCACTGATATTTTTTTTAACATTAAAAGCCTTCTTATAAAGGCGAGGTTGCAACATTTTAATAACATAATTCTGAAGAAAGTGTTTCGTTTGACAATTTTTGGAGGAAAATGAGGAGTTTGAATTCCTGATGGTACTCCAGCTGTATTGATGGAACTAATGCCATGAAAAATAGACTTTATTCAACAGGAGGTCTCTTCCTCCTTCTTATGTGAAAAAAGCTATTTTCCCAAAGGTCTGCTTGTTAATGGAAACAGGCTGTGCCTCTTTTATTTTGCTGTTGGTTAAGATCAGCAATCACAATCTTTAGAGTACATAGAGATTGTAATCTAGGTCTGTAATCTGTAATCTACCTTTCAAGGTACTCTACCTCCCTCCAAAATCCCAAAGACAGTAATGGTTGGTTAACCAGGGAATCTGAATTGGCTAGCCCTATGATAGACTGGTGACTTGTCCAGGGTGTACCCAGCCTCTTGCCCATTGAGCTGGGATAGCCGCCAGCTTGGGTTTGAGTGATATGTTACAATTTTCTAATGAGGCTCTGTCCTTCCATCCATCAGTGACTAAGCAGTGTTCACACTATTTGAAATGAAGGATGTGTATGCATACATCATATATATATATATATATGTGTATGTAAACAATGACGGTTTGTAACATGACTCTTTTAATGTAGTTGTTCAAGGTGATTTATGAACAGACAAGGCTTTTCACCATCAACCAATCCAACAGGCGGCCATTGAAAAATTGTCATTAATCCTCATAGCTGAAAGAAATTACTGCACAAAAACATGCATAATATGGCCTCTAAATACCACGTTAATTGAATTCACTACACACTTACACATTCACTACATACACACATTCATTATTAAGTTAAATATTTAAGAAAGAAGAAGTAACATTATACTAATGACAATACTTACATTTGTGGGGCTTCTATCCTTACCACACTGGAATGGGACTGGGCCTGGTGTCCATGTGGGTCTCCTTTTGTCTGTTTCCATGCAGAGAAAATCTTTCAGTTTGATTCGCAACATTGTCTTCTGTTATGTGTCTTTAGCCTGCCACAGAATAGGTCTGTATGGATGGTGGACAGGAATGAATGAAGCACAGTGTTCATTGTACTTTGGTTTGCCTCAGACAGGAAGAATGGAAATCAATATGAAGAACTATCCTGGGTGGACAAATCCTCACTCATTGAACATTCTTATTTACAAGAAACTGTTTTTCACAAAGACCAGTCTGCACCATTTTTCCCTTGCTTTGTAGCAGCCATGGTAGCTGGAGGCATTCAGTAACAAAGATGAGAAAAAACTATTTCAATTTGCCATTACTCTCTCTCTGCAAAGTCTGTTCACCGCTGCTCACCAATAAGGCACGCTTATTTAGCCAAAAAAATGTGCTGGGTAGCAGACAGAGACCCACATATGTAATTTCTCCCCTGCTGGATGACCCAGCCTGCCACTGGTTATCAGCCACGACAAGAAGAACGTAAATAAAAAACACCACAAGCCTCTGCAGGGAAGCCCCCGCTGCCCTCAACACACCGCAAAAGCAATAGCACAGGTCTGGTGGAAGGAAGCAGATTGGGAGTATTTGATTGGTGTCCCCCAGTGCCTGGTTATAAGTTGGAATTGGACAGGTAAAAGAAGAGGGCAGGTTGAAGTGGAGAGCTGCTGCCCTCATTACCTTGCTTGGCAGAGGGACTGTTTGTTGACTGCAGTGCTGATAGGAGAGAGGCGGGGTGGCTCCTATTAGAGCATGTTTGGATGGAACTGTACAGGAAAGGAAACTTTAACTTGTTTTTCAAGCTTTCCAGCCACATCAGAAAGATAAATGATGATAAAGATTACAATGATGTTGAAGTGAGGAAACGTGTTAAAATGCAGTTTGTGACTACAAGTTTTTAACGTGATAACGTTGATAACGTTTGGGATATTTTACAGATTTAGAATAAAGCAAAAGACTGAGGGCCAATAATTGTAAACACATGTATGTCACATTCTTATTAAGTTCTGACACACACATATACACAGAGCAGCATAAATGATAAAATAATTATAAAATAATCATGTAGATAAAACCATAGGTGGTATTTTGGCGACAGTTTTCAATGTGAACAGTTCAATGGAAGGCCAGCAGGAATAGACGCTATCATGCATTTTAGAGAGCATGTCAGGTGCAGAGCTAAGATGGCAGACAGCAGGCAGTGAGGTTGGCAAAAGCACAGTCTTTTATTACAGGCGTAGGTCAAAAACACACTCAAAAGGTCATACACAGATTTCTAAGAATTACAAGAGATCCAGAAGGCTGGTAAGGCTTGGAACAATTTGCAAGAGGCACTGATTGAGGGGAAGACGCACATGATATACAGAGGGAAGGGAGAGACAATGAGGCACAGGTGAGACACGTTAAGGAGAAGCAGGTAATCACCAGGAGGTAGGAAGGCAAGACACCTGAAATGAAAAGGGAGATCATTGATTTCAAAATAAAACAGGAAATAATACAAACACAATAAAAATACAAAACAAAAGCCCTGGCTCAGGCTGAAAACCTGACACAGCAAATCCTATTGTAGCAGAAGTAACCATGGCAACCGAGGCCTAAAGCTGCAGTGAAACCTGATGAGTGTTAAATGTGTATCATGTGCGAAGCCTACATTGGGTCCAATATGTTGAGATCTGTCAGATTTACATGTATTATAATGCCATGCAGCTTTAGGGGTGGGTGTCCTTTCATAACAAGCAAAATGCATGACAACTACACATGTTTAAGTCACTCACAGGCTCTGTATCCTTATGCCCATTTGTATGGCGGCAGTTTTATGTAATACAAATCGTAGACTTTACATTAAGATACTAGGGTGTAAATCCTCTGTGGCACCACTGTTCATGTTATACTTGTGTTTTTAAAATTGCCCCAGCAGATATGGTTTAAGTTTTACTGGAGAGTAAACTGGGTACTGGGTGGCAATATAATAACACAGCCTCTTAATTGGCTGATAACTTTTACATTAAGTCAGATAAATAAATTAATGTATGTACATTATGGTCTGAACAAAGGTATGCAGTAGATCAGCTAAAGAAATTGCAGTTGTGCAAACAGATTGACATTCTATTCAAGCTGATTACTATGTGCCAATCACAGACAACTAAATCTGTTCTGCCATTTTCCTGTCTCAGACAAACTTTTCACCACTGTGACCAAATCCCTGCTCATGCCTGTCACCGATGCTTGTTAGGGTAAAGCAGGCTGAGACACATCCTCCTCACCTATCCCCCTGGAGATTGTCCTAGAGTGCCTGAGATTTTCTGGCATGCCGTTTTTTTCTTTGCCACAAATTCACTTTGGAGTGGCAGTGAGTGGCAGGCAATTGGACCTCAAATATTGTCTTTATTTACCTCTAACTATGCAGCATTTTTCTGCTGATGTTCCATAGCAAAATGGCAAAAAATGTCTGGGGAAAAAAAAGACAAGATTACATCAAAGTTATTCAGTATAAGAGCATGTGCAGAATGCAGATAGACGCTTTCAAACGCTGTCACTCAGGCTTTGACCATCTGAAAGCCCCTATGGACAGACAGCCGTGATAGGACAGAGATCTCAGCAGGGCTGAAGTAACTGTGTAGTTCTGCGGGCAACCACAAAAAAAGAGAGTTGACCTAGAAGCAGCATGGATGAGGGCAGTGAAAGCCGTTTCCCAGCAGCACACTGAGATGGTGATTTAAGAGTGGATAGGGGGCGTCACGTCAGTTTCTTTTCCTGGAACTGACAGAAACATCCTTTGTGAATGATAATGACATCATAGACTGTCTCTGTGTAGTGCTCCATTGTTAGGAAAAAGTGTGACTTCTCCTACTCCATTGATGATGCAGCAATAAATAGGCGGGCTCGCTGCTGTGCAGACTATTTCTGTGTGCCGCTGCATGCTGTGAAATTTTCCCTGCTTTCGCTCAGTCTCCTCTCTCCAGCTGCCACCTGCCCGGATCTACTTTTTAAGTACTGTGGGGGGTTTATATGCTCCCCAATGGTTAAAAAAAACACCTAAAGGCATGTGTCCACACTAGGAGCTTTAATAGTTGTGTCATAAAAATGAACAAATAATGTAACATGTATGACTTTTTAACATTTACTCTCTATCTTTGTAGAAAATCATACCCAGGGTATAAAAGTAGTTAAGCTGCCAAACCATTCACAATCAAAATTATACTGGCATGCATCTTTACCTTATCTCAAAGCCTGAGGTTATAGGGTTTGATGCTGTGACCTATTTTCTCCCCACTCCCCACAAAAAAAAAATCCTTTTCACTGAGTGCCACAAAAAAAACATTAAGCCTCGTCTTCCTCTCTCACCCTCAGCACATGGAGCACAACCTGAGCTCTTCATTTTCAATGAGTTATGCGCCCTGAAGGATGACCCAGGACCGTGCAAGGCCATTATGGACAGATACTTCTTCAACGTCAACACAGGAGCCTGTCAGATGTTTGAATACGGAGGCTGCAGAGGAAACGCCAACAATTTCGGGACCTTGGAAGAGTGTCAGGAAATGTGCGTCGTCTCAGGTTAGTCTCATTGTGACGGTTGTTAAATTTTCTCTTTGATTTAAAAGTGGTGACACACACTCTCTGCTGTACCCCCCACCCACAGTAACACAGGACAAGCTTGCACTTACAGTTTTTAACGTTGTTAGCAAATGATCATTTTTGTTTTCAAGGACTGTTGTTCCTCATTAGACTTTATTGCCCCCATGGGCATAAAATCCTATTACAGAGTCATTTTGTGTTAGTATGCGGCTAACATGGAACACTGCCAGCACATTAATACTGAAAAGTTTCCCGGAAGGCATCTGCAAAAAAGAAAACTTCTTTGAAAGGCAGTCAGGATTGTTTTATTTATAGGCCGCACTAAACTGATGAATAAGTGGAATTAATTGATCACAATTAATTACAGAACCTGTAAGCCTAGACCTCTTTTTGAGGATAGTCTATTTCAATGACAAATAAGGGGAAAGAAGACATTTTTCACTTTGTGGTCTACACATTGGTGTGGATGTGTGTGTGTTCAGGAAACTATGGCTACTTGGCTACCTTGAGTGGATCAGTGTGTCAAAGATGGCAACAAGGCCAAAGCTAATCTATGAATTCCTGAATGGCCACCTGTCCTAAGGCACATGCTGTCATCACACATTGTAAAGTGAAGGCCTCTCAGTATCTATCAAGGATTAGAGTGCAGCACAGTGAGCCTGCACTGAGTGAAAGAGGAGAACTGACATGCTGAAGTGACATCTGTTGCAGCTTTTATTAGCTAAATGAAGCTACAGCTTGCAAGCATAATTATGCTATTAATGTAAAAGGGAGCAGCATTGTTGTAGTGCATGGCACTACTTCTATTAGTTGTAAGCAAAATGTATTCCTTTATAGGTAAATGTATTTTTTTCAATCAGTGGGTCAGACTGAGTTTTTAACACGACCTTGTAATAAAGTAATATCATGTCATTTATTTAACCTCCACTACATGCTACACTGTATGCTGTTTGCAGTTTATCTGTGCATCATGTTCTGTCACTGCTAACCATGCCTGTGCTCTGTCACAGTCAGAGCCACATTTACACAATGGGTGTTTTAAGCTCTCGATGGCCTGTAATGCTACATAATAATGATAGTCCATGTCAAGCAGGTTGCTGTCTACGGATATTATTTTGCAGCCACACCTCTCCAACATGTTGACACGGCTCTAAATCTGTACAGGCTTTGTTTTACATGGTCTGATTGGAGTGGATGGTGAAGATACTGATTTGAGGGGGTTTCTCAATTAGAGTGAAAAGAGCTAAAACAGCTAATAATACTTTGTCCTGATGGATTGTGAATGGGTGGAGAGGTGATTTTTTAATTACTTTTGTATTACATGAAAATGTCACATAGCATTGCTTTAGTTCTTTTTCACCTCCATGGAGAGAAGCCACATGTTTGAGCATGCTATGTGGCAGCTGTTTGCTCAATTGCAACACTAAATGCTGGATTACACACACACACAGGAAATTGTATAACAATTTCAGAGGATGACTAAAGGTAGAGAGCTAAATGTCACTGTGTGTTGGTCAGAATGTAAATACAGTGACAGGCAGTCTTTATTGGTCTTTGCTGTATCCTCCCCGATCAATGGGCGGTAAAAGCATGGTGCTCAGCGCGGCCTTGACAGTGCAGCAATACATCCTGTCAATCAGCACACCGCACTTAGGTGCTGCTAAGTGGGTTGTCAGTAATATAAACCCCTGCACTTGAAAAGCAATAAAAAAGTGCAGGAGCTACTTTTATAACTGAAGCCTTTATTTGTTACAAAGTTAGAAGCTAGTGTACAAAGTATCTTATATATTGGGCTTGTGATGCTTTTCCACTGAAAAGAAGGACTGGGAAAGAGCTTGTGTGGTTCCTCCCAAAAAAGCAGTACTTCAACACCTGTTGTGCAATGCACTTAGCTTGTTGCTAGTAAAAACAGCTGATCACAGGCATTAAAATTAAAGTTATAACAGTAGTGGAACATTTGTTGTGCTAAGCATATACAGCATATAAAACTTGCAACAATAATCTCTTTAACAACTCCACTAGCTGTGTTTGCTTCATCTGGCTTCTTCTTAGGATCATATAAGACACCCCAGTTTATGTCAGGTAAATGAATGACAACAATATTCATTGACACATACTGACCAATTCAAAACCTACACAGGGCAGCTCAACCACTAAACTCCAGCTTAATAACCAACACACACCTGGTACATCAGGAGTTAAACTCAGAAACCTAACCACTAGACCATATGGAAATCCAATTCATTCATACTCGTCCTGTTTATTTGTGTAGCAGCAGAATAACACATTTATACTATATGAGCATGCATCAGTGCAATTGTGCCCGCAAACAGTACACCTTTAATACCGAAGCGTCTCTGATCAACATGAAGTACACCCGTCTGTGCATGGCTCAACAGCAAATCTAAATGCCATGTTGATAAAGTGCTTTCTCCCACTGGCGAACAGTAACCTTCACCTTCTCATTGCACGCCACTGAATGCATTATACAGCCAAGACAAGAGTATCATCATGAATGAATTCATACATTCTGCAGGCATTGCCATATAAAGCAGCCACCTTTTCTTTTTATCAGACAACACACAAACAAAACAAATCTGCACTGCAATGACAAATCAGGTTGTGTGGACTTTTTTTGGCCTGGGATGATCCAAAGGTAAGTGAAAGAAAAGGCTGTGAGGATGATAAAGCTTCAGACTCTATGCTTTTGATGACACCACAGCAAAGGTAACTGTAACTGTAAAACACAGTGTACATATTTGTGTGATGACATATAAAGGGCACTTGCAAGGTTACATTTATTGGTCTGTAGTTGAACAAAAAAAAAAAAACATGTTATAGTGCAGGATAACAGCGTGTAGTAGTTGCTTTTATCTAAATTGAATCACACTTCCACGGGTGTATCCATTTTTGTTGCTGTGCTAGGTGGTGACTTTGGTTTAATACTCAAAGTCGGAGCTACACTGGAAAGACACAAACTGTGCCTCGGTTATGTGATTGATAAGTCTGTGGCCTAAGGAAGAAGGAGACGAGTTATGCAGGTCTTTAACTTTTTGTGTGTGTTTTTTTTTAATTTCTTTATCATTAAGTCAAATTTAAGGGAAGAAACCAGTCTTTAAAAATCAGTTTTGCCGGTATCTGCTCTCGCTCTCATGTGTTTATTGCGGAACGTGGCAAGAGTACAGGAGGGTGCACGATCTTACAAGCAGGGTAAGGGACTGCTCGATTCAAACATGGCAGAGTGAGCCTGGAAGATGACCGCCACAGAGCTGAGTGTCTCTTAGGGAAGTGTCCTTGCAGTGGGATTGCTGCTTATGGCCTCTTTGTTGCGTGGAGGTTGTTGCCTGCTACTGCCTATATTTGTCTGCTGTTGATCAGCTAGGTCATTGTGCAAAATAGCATCCAACCATCCATCCATCCATCTTTTGAACCCGCTTTGTCCTGTAGAACAGTGTCACACTATCCCAGCTACACACTGGACAGATCACCAGTCTATCACAGGGCTAGATTAGGTCTCCATGTAGAAGATGGTGAGTCAGTATCACCTGGACAAGGATTGCACTGTTATGCAGGCTGACTGTGCTGATCTCTGAAAACAACTGCAGGACTGCTCTTCCAATACGTCCACAGTTGAGATGGCAGCCATCCAGGATTTGAACATTTGAACATCACCTGCTTCTGTGGCCACTCTTGAGTTGTAAAAAGATGGATCTATATAGTTCTGCAACCCTCAAATACTACCGAGATTTTTAAACTATCGCGAGGGTTTAACGCGGCTCCGCGAGATGCCGCGTGATTTCCGCGTCTCTGTTTTAAAAATGGCTGCGCCCTGCTCAGAGCACTGCGGTGAGTCAGTTCGACGGGAGCTACAGGTAGTTAAACAATTCCTCTTAATGTACTCTGTACTTTTTATTATCGTAATTGACTGGTTCACTTCTTAATCCTTTTAGATGCCTCTTTTACCGCATACAAACCGTCTGCAAACCGTAATGCACAATCGACCAAGACTGGTGAGTCAATTGTTGTTGTTGTTTGTCAACTCGGACCTAGCGTGTTAGCCTAGCTCTGAGCTGGTGCTTTGAGACAGTGTGGGTTGTAGCGCTGACTACACTTGTCCCTGTGTTATTGTGGTCATTTAGCACAGTCTTTTTTTAATTAAGTTAATCATGTACATGTGGAAACTGTAAGAATGTTTAAGTATTGTCAACTTACTGACTGGTGAAAGTCAATGTTATGTTTAATACAATGTTAATTGTTGGACCTGTTTTACACAGGCCAGGTCCTATATGCAGATGGCGAGCTACCCTTCTAAGAACCTGAAACCCTGAATACTTCCTCCAGAGCGGTAGGAAGCATTGTAGCCTGGTTTTACCTCACTGACCTACACGGACACCTGAGAAAGAACTGATTGAGCTAACCCATGAACTGTTCCGTACACTCTTTTGCCAACTGGGAAATCTGAGACCAAGAGGACAGTTTTATAAACACAGTTCATCGGAATTAAGAACATTTAAATGGAATGAAAGTCCTGCTTGGACTTGAAACTGACATCATGATGGAGCACTGCTTAAGCAACATCAAATTCTAGAATCTTCTTGTAAATATGACTCACTGTAAATAGTATTTCTTTTCCCTTCTGTTACAATATATTATATTTCCAGCATACTTGTGTTTCCTGTGGTGTTTTAAACAAATCCACGTTCCTCCCTGAGCCGAGCTATTAGATCTTCTGAGCCCAGTAACTATATGTAAAACAATAACATCTACATCATATTGGTTACATAAATTTTGGCGAGCTAGCCAGGAGGAACATTATATTTGTTTAATTCACCGTTGGTTCATTGATATATTGATTTATTTTCTTTCATTTTGTTCATCCTTTCCAATATGGATGAATTTCAAAAATTAGGCATTAAGGTACCTAATTCAGTCTTGGTCGAAGGCATAACAGGAACAGTGATTGATGAGGAAGTGATTAATTTTCTTAAACGGTATGGGTCGATTAATAAGACTGAAATAATTTCAGATTCAACCTCAGAGTTTGATGAGGCACTAGTTGTTGAATTCAACAGTTGCGCAGCTATAGTTGAACTGCAGCCGATATTACCATACACATTGACTTCAGTCGATAAGGAAGTAACGTTCTTCATCTCAGAACTATCAACCGTTTATGCCGCGTATGTCGCCAAGAAGAAAACCAATGCGTATTTGTCTGAACTACAGAATGTAGCTAAACTGTCTGGAAGAGAGTATACAGAGGTGCTAACGGCAATGATGACTCAGATTGGACTTTCTGTTGCGGAGCTTCAGCCAGCTCAAGTGAAAGAGCCACCGGAGGACATGGAAGCTTCAGTGTCACAGTCAAAGCCATCACTGAGGAGATCACTGACAGTACCACCTGCTACCACCGTGCCTGCTCCTAATACCACGGATTCCAGATCAGGAAGTGAGCCACCTGCTGCCGGGACAAATACAACACACGCAGAGGTGAGACAATCGATCAGAAATGTTGATATAAATCCACCAGAAATTCAGCGCTTAGTAGTGGAGCACATTGTGAAAAAGGAGGAAAAGCGAAGGCTGAAAGTTTTTTCAGGCCGATTGCCGAGACCAACACAAGAAGCAGACTATGAAACATGGAAATCCGATGTTGAGCTTATTATTACGCGATCCATCTGTGTCTGATCTGCAGCGATCCAGCAGAATTGTGGAAAGCTTGTTACCTCCAGCAGCAGACTTGGTCAAGCAGTTGGGCCCAGATATGCTGCCAGCTGTGTATTTAAACACATTAGAGTCTGCTTACGGAACAGTCCAAGATGGTGATGAGCTGTTTGCAAAGTTTATGGACACTTACCAGGATGCTGGGGAAAAAGCATCTACTTACCTGCAACGGCTTCAAGTAGCTCTGAATCTGGCTGTGAAAAGAGGGGGAGTGTTAGAGAACGATCTGAACCGGCACCTACTGAATCAATTCTGCAGAGGGTGCTGGGACGACACACTGATTGCTGAACTACAACTCAAGCAAAAGAAACTACAACCACCCACTTTTTCTGAATTACTTCTTCTTCTACGGACAGAGGAGGACAGAGAAGCAGCCAAAGCACTCCGGAAGAAACAGCATTTCGGGTCCGTTAAACAGAAACCCAGCACACATGTTCATTCAGTTTACATGAACAAGGAGGAGGGAAACGCCATTGCTGCTCTCACCCGTGTTACCCAGCAGCTAGCCGAACAACTGGCAGATGTGCAGCGACAGTTAGCTAAGCTAACAACAACAGCCAACCAGCCACAGGTCACTGCTCATCACAAACCTTCAACTCCAAGGAAACAGTTTGGAAGAGAGAAAGTCACCCCATCTCGACAACTTAGACCAGGATATTGTTTTCGGTGTGGTGAGGATGGTCACATTAGGCCACAATGTGACAACAAACCAGATCCTGCTCTAGTTAGTCGAAAGAAAAGACAGTTTGCGAAGAACCAGAACTCTTCATCCCACAATAATCCTTTAAACTGAACTCGGTTCCTGTCGTGGGACAAACTGGAACCAGAGGGAAACAAACCTGTCCCAGGAAAGAGAAACCTGTTGGCTGTGCAACATTTACATCCAAAGAAGGGGAAAGAACAACTATACCACAGGGATTAATTGGATCAAAATGTTCAGCAGAAATAGAAGTAAATGGACACACCTGCAGCTGCCTTTTAGACACAGGTTCACAAGTCACAACCATTCCCATTTCTTTCTACAACCAGAGACTGAGTGATCAACCTGTGAAACCACTGCACGACCTAGTAGAGGTGGAAGGTGCAGCAGGACAGACTGTGCCATACTTGGGGTATGTAGAGCTGACCATCACGTTTTCTGAAGAGTTTCTAGGAACAACCTTTGAAGTACCGACACTTGCTTTAGTGGTACTTGACAACCGACCACAAGGACCATCATCGGTACTTGTTGGAATGAACACCCTAGAGCCCTTGTATGAACAGTATTTTGAAAGTGAACGTTCAGATTACCAGCCTACTGCTCCAGGATATCGTGCAGTTCTGAAGATTTTGCAGTTGAGACACAGGCAGAGCAAAGGGGGAAGTGCTGGAACGGTGAGACTGACAAGTCAAACTCTGGTCCTCATTCCAGCTGGTCAGACTATTGTCCTAGAGGGTTCTGCAAAACCGAGCCCCCCTTTCAAAGTTCCCTGGGTCGTTGTGGAGCAACCTACTTCACCCTTGCCGGGAGGGTTGTGTGTGCAGAGCTGTTTAGTTACAGTCCCCAACCATTTACCATATAAAATCCCTGTAATAATGAAGAATGAGTCTGGACAGAATATTTTCATACCACCATTCTCTGTCATTGCCGACATTGGTGCAGTACCCACCATTCTGTCTCAACGAGTCACTTCTTCAAAACCTGAACATAAGCCCCTGGAATTCAACTTTGGTGATTCACCTATTCCATCCGAGTGGAAGAAACAAATTACTTTGACACTGAACAGCATGCCAGAAGTATTCTCGCACCATGATCTGGACTTTGGATGCACAGACAAAGTGAGGCATCGAATCACACTGCATGACAAAACTCCCTTCAAACACAGAGCACGACCAATTCACCCTCAAGATCTTGAGGCAGTCCGAAATCACCTTCGTGACTTACTAGAAGCTGGTGTTATCAGAGAGTCAGAATCACCCTTTTCATCACCCATTGTCGTAGTTCGTAAACGCAATGGTGACATCAGATTATGCATCGACTACCGGAAATTGAACCTACAAACGGTTAAAGATGCATATGCACTGCCAAACCTGGAAGAATCATTCACTGCATTAACCGGATCCAAATGGTTCACGGTCTTAGACCTGAAATCTGGATACTACCAGATAGAAATGAGTGAAGAAGACAAGCATAAAACTGCTTTCGTCACTCCACTTGGGTTTTGGGAGTGGAACCGAATGCCGCAAGGAGTAACAAATGCTCCAAGCACATTTCAGAGACTGATGGAAAAGTGTATGGGAGATCTTCATCTCAAAGAAGTACTAGTCTTCTTAGATGACATCATTATCTTCTCTGACACTCTGGAAGAACATGAAAAACGACTACTTCGAGTGTTTTCTCGCTTGAAAGAATTTGGGTTGAAGTTATCACCAGAAAAATGCAAATTTTTCCAAACCTCTGTGCGATACTTAGGCCATATAGTATCTGAGAGAGGTGTTGAAACAGATCCTGAAAAAGTGAAGACATTAAAATCCTGGCCAGTCCCACAAAATCTGAAGGAACTTCGATCATTCCTGGGTTTCGCTGGGTACTACCGGAGATTCATCAAAGGTTATGCTAACATTGCAAAGCCACTAAACGAACTCACCCGTGGTTATGCTCCAGTACGCAAACCTACCAAGGTGAAGAACACAAAAACAAAATACCTTGACCCAAAACAGTCTTTTGGAGAGAGTTGGACCGATGCACAACAAACTGCTTTTGAAACAGTCATTGATAAGTTAACTTCAGCACCTCTTCTTGGTTTTGCTAACCCCAAACTTCCATACATCCTACACACAGATGCAAGCATGACTGGATTGGGAGCGGTGTTATACCAAGAACAAGAAGGTCAATTACGCGTCATTGCTTATGCCAGCCGAGGGTTGACATTAAGTGAGTCGAGATATCCAGCTCACAAACTGGAATTCTTAGCTTTGAAATGGAGTGTAACTGAGAAATTCCATGACTACTTGTATGGAGCCAATTTCACAGTTGTCACAGACAATAATCCACTCACATATATACTTACCTCCGCTAAGTTGGATGCTACCAGTCACCGATGGTTAGCTGCGTTGTCAACTTATTCCTTCAATTTACAGTATCGAGCTGGTCGACAAAACATTGACGCTGACACCTTATCGAGACGAACAGATGGAGATGTTCCCCAAAGTTCTTCCGGTACGGAAGAAGAATTGGTTCACCATCTGACCAGAAAACTATGTGAACCCATTGAAACACAGGACATTCCTTCTGACATCGTGGATGCAATCTGTCAAAATTGTTTAATTAGGGCACATCAACCCACTCCATCTCAACCCATGGTTGCTTTGGTTGAATCCTTGTCAGTGTCTGTTAATTCCATCCCTGACAGTTACCTCCACGAAGACAGTCATGGTTTACCTGTGATCCCATCTTTATCCCACTCAGAGCTAAGAGAAGAGCAAAGAGCTGACCCCGCTATCCGTGAGGCCATTCATCAGCTTGAGACGGGGGAGAAAATTCCTCCCACAGCCCGTGACGAGTTACCTGAGCTTCCTTTGCTACTACGTGAGTGGAAAAGACTGGAACTGGCAGATGGAATCTTGTACCGGAGGCGACAGGAAGAGAACCAAAACCTCTTACAGTTGGTCCTCCCGCCAGATCTTCGTCCTGTTGTTTTAAAGAGCTTACACCATGATATGGGACACATGGGAATCGAAAGAACTCTTGATTTGGTTCGCCAACGCTTCTTCTGGCCGAGGATGGCAGCTGATGTAGAGCGCACCATTAAGAGTTGTGGACGATGTGTGAGGCGCAAGACACTAGCGGAGAAAGCTGCTCCATTAGTTAACATTCAAACCAGCCGGCCACTTGAACTTTTGTGTATGGATTTTCTAACACTCGAACCTGACAGTAGCAACACCAAGGACATCTTGGTTTTAACAGATCATTTCACCAAGTTTGCCGTTGCTATTCCCACTTCCAACCAAAAGGCCAGAACAGTAGCAAAGTGTCTCTGGAATGAATTTATGGTATATTACGGAATTCCTGAACGCATACATTCAGACCAAGGACCAGACTTTGAGTCCAAATTGATCAGAGAGCTGTGTGAAGTTGCTGGAATCAAGAAAAGCCGAACAACACCATACCATCCGAGAGGAAATCCAGTTGAACGCTTCAATCGCACTCTACTTGGCATGCTTGGTACATCAGAAACCAAACAGAAGTCTAAGTGGCGGGAATACGTCAAACCCTTGGTACATGCATACAATTGCACAAGGAATGATGTCACAGGATTCACACCTTATGAACTGATGTTTGGTCGTTGTCCACGTCTTCCCGTTGACCTAGCTTTTGGATTGCCAGCTCGGGAAGGACAGTCCAATTCCCATTCACAGTATGTAAAGGACCTTCGGACTCGATTGGAGGAAAGTTACAAACTTGCTTCCAAAAATGCACTCAAATCTGCTGTAAAGAACAAAACCCGGTTTGACCAACATATCACGCCTTGCAGTCTGGATGTTGGAGATCGAGTGCTAGTCCGAAATGTTCGTCTACGTGGGAAGAACAAATTGCAGGATAAATGGGAGCAGCAGGTGTACAAAGTCGTTAAGAGAGCTGGAGATCTACCAGTATACACTGTGCAGCCCAAAAATCAGGGTGGACCTTCTCGCACTTTGCACCGAGACCTACTGTTTCCATGTGGGTTCCTACCAGCAGAGGACATTCCCACAGTTACACCTGCAAAACGACCAAAAACCAGAAGTCAGACTCAACCACAGCTGAATGTTGAAGAAGAGGAGAAAGACACTGATTCAGATGTCTCCGAAAATGGACCTCCCATCAATTTCAGTGTGGCATATGAGAGACCATTGGAACCGATGGTTGAACCCTCAATCATTCTTCCACCACCCATTGAAATCCCTGGGTCCGAGGTAGAAGAATTACCACCTGTGGAACAACACTTACCTGACGAGGATTTGTTGCTTTCAAGTGATTCATCTACATCTGGAGAGGGGATACCAGTGGAATTGCCTGTGGAAGAAGATCCTGAACCAGACCTACCAGAACCAGCAGAGTCAACTGAGGAAGAGGAAATAATCCCTGAAGTACATGTTGAACACTTACCTGAAGATGAGCTGTCATACGAATCTGAGGCTGAAGACCCTGGGGTTGTCCAATCTGAGTCATCCAGGGATCGTAGCAGTCTTAGGTCTGGTGCCACACCTCATAATTCACCTGAATCCGAAACAGTACTCAGGCGATCCACTAGGGAACGCAGATCACCTAACCGCTTTAAGTATTCAGCGTTAGGTAACCCATTACTTTCAGTTGTTCAGACTCTATTGCACAAAATATCTAGTGCATATATAGAGGCACTCCGCCATGTCCCTGTAACAGATATTGCTCCAAAAGAGCAGACTTTATTAGACCCATGCAACGGGACGTGCATGAACTAAAGGGGGGAGGGTGTAACCCAGGTCATTTTATGGGGTTTTGTATTTTAATCACCTGTTTTTACCGTCCGAACTATCGCGAGATTTTTAAACTATCGCGAGGGTTTAACGCGGCTCCGCGAGATGCCGCGTGATTTCCGCGTCTCTGTTTTAAAAATGGCTGCGCCCTGCTCAGAGCACTGCGGTGAGTCAGTTCGACGGGAGCTACAGGTAGTTAAACAATTCCTCTTAATGTACTCTGTACTTTTTATTATCGTAATTGACTGGTTCACTTCTTAATCCTTTTAGATGCCTCTTTTACCGCATACAAACCGTCTGCAAACCGTAATGCACAATCGACCAAGACTGGTGAGTCAATTGTTGTTGTTGTTTGTCAACTCGGACCTAGCGTGTTAGCCTAGCTCTGAGCTGGTGCTTTGAGACAGTGTGGGTTGTAGCGCTGACTACACTTGTCCCTGTGTTATTGTGGTCATTTAGCACAGTCTTTTTTTAATTAAGTTAATCATGTACATGTGGAAACTGTAAGAATGTTTAAGTATTGTCAACTTACTGACTGGTGAAAGTCAATGTTATGTTTAATACAATGTTAATTGTTGGACCTGTTTTACACAGGCCAGGTCCTATATGCAGATGGCGAGCTACCCTTCTAAGAACCTGAAACCCTGAATACTTCCTCCAGAGCGGTAGGAAGCATTGTAGCCTGGTTTTACCTCACTGACCTACACGGACACCTGAGAAAGAACTGATTGAGCTAACCCATGAACTGTTCCGTACACTCTTTTGCCAACTGGGAAATCTGAGACCAAGAGGACAGTTTTATAAACACAGTTCATCGGAATTAAGAACATTTAAATGGAATGAAAGTCCTGCTTGGACTTGAAACTGACATCATGATGGAGCACTGCTTAAGCAACATCAAATTCTAGAATCTTCTTGTAAATATGACTCACTGTAAATAGTATTTCTTTTCCCTTCTGTTACAATATATTATATTTCCAGCATACTTGTGTTTCCTGTGGTGTTTTAAACAAATCCACGTTCCTCCCTGAGCCGAGCTATTAGATCTTCTGAGCCCAGTAACTATATGTAAAACAATAACATCTACATCATATTGGTTACAAACAGGTTTGCTGTTTCATCATGTCCACGGTGCAGCAATGACTCCACTACAGCCAGAGAAGGACACGCTGATGCAAACAATGCAAGGTTTTAATAGAAATGGTTAAAGGCCTCTCACGTCACTTTTTAAGTACATTGAAAATATATATGTATATATATTACATTCTGAGGCACTAACTGGAAAAACAAAGCTGCATTTCAAAGTGCATAGTGCACTAGTATTAGTATTTCAAAAACACACATGAGTGTAATTGTTTGAAACATCTAAAGCCATTAATGAAACAATTAAGCAGATTAAGCAGCAAGCAGCCTAGAGCTTCACTGTAGTACAAGCAATGTTACATTTTAAGTCTAATAACATTATAACTGAAATAACAACAGTATTTGACTTTTAGGGTCTTTCCTGTATCATCTTGAGCATTTCTTTGTGCAAATACATACATATGACTCTAATAATATGTGAGGCCATGATGCATTCAGACATTTCAAAATGTCATTCAGATCTCAGGTATTATTGTGTTTCTGTTTTGTTGTGTGTGTGCACTTCCTGTAATTCTACTCCTTTTATGCAGCAGGGTCATTATCATCAGATTAATCTGACACAAACACCACAGACACAGGCTGATGTCATTTATTCCATGCTTCTAATGTTTCCTGCATGTGATGACACAGCCATGAACAGATTAACAAGAATGTTCTTGTGAAAGGTCACAAACTGATGTGAAGAACATTCTGGCTTATGGTCCAGGACATTTTCTTTTTTTTTTTCTTTCAGTCTGGCAGAAAGGCTGAAATTTTGCTCTTTACTGCAGACGTTTCACCGAAACCATAGTGACTCATGATCATTGTGTCCCCAGTTTTTCCTTTGGTCTGCTGTCCTTACTACAGCTCTGCTCGAAGAGGTCAGACATAAAGAAAGGCTTTCTGTGTGACAGTCTGAGAGCACAGACACTGTTTGGAAAAAGAACAAAAACTAACCACAGCTCCAGCTCCCCTGATATTGGTGGTGGTGGAAGGAATTAATCTTACTTATCACACATAAGGAAATAAACATCATGGTGTTTTGTCATGGTGTCTTCTCTTAATGCTAAAAAGTCTGACAGACTATTGTTGATGCTGAAAACTGATGATAAAGTAGAAGGATAATGATAAAAAATGCTAGTACAAAGAAAAATTGATGCCAGTAACAGGTTTCCAAAAAAGTCAAATCAAGGCAACATTTACCGCTGCGCTGCATCAGCTCTTTTATTTAATAACATCTTCATTTTGGCATGCAACCCAATGCTTCAGTTTGAAGTGTTTCTCCATTATTCCTTAAAATGCTGAGTGTAGGGCCTTCTTTGGTCTATGTTTTGTTAGGAGCCAATTGTTTTATTAGGTGAAAATGAACTCAGGTTTTTTATTACCAAGGGCTGGTTTAGATTGTTACAGACTCAGACGATAACACCCTCCTCCCTTTGCACGCTAGAGTCCACATGACACCTTCACATCACTGTTAATGGAACCAGTATCTGTGGGCAACCGAGAACCTCCACCATGATGGAGTCTCTGAGGCTGACCCAGGAGTCACTAGGAGTGATCTCCCTGCTGGCCTTGGAGGAAGCTGATGGAGGAGGTCTGTGCTGTTACTACCATGGCCCTGAATTAAATGGTTTTAAGAATTGATGGATGGATGGACTCTTACTGTGGATTAAGCAGCAACCTCCGGGGCTCAGACATGAAGTCAATGCAGAGGTGTTAAAAACTGCAGTTGATGCCGCAGCCTCTAGGGGCTGGCTCTAAATGCCTGTCAATCCCAATGAAATGCCACCTTTAAGGCAGAAATAAACATGTTTACAGCCAGGTTCAAAGTCTCAATTGAGAAGTTTACTTTTGTAATATTACTTACTTGTTTTAGTTATATAATGACTTAAAATTATGCATAATTACGGGCGTGTGACAGGCATGTGTCGTATCACGGCGTAAGCTTCCGTCATCGAGTTTCTTTCCATCTCAGCTCCTCCTATTTGTCCCTATTTGAAGTTTGGGCAAATGATAAGGCCTTCTACCAAGACTCAAAAAATCATCAGGTGCAACACAGAAACTTTGTGTATAGTTACTGTCAATGCTGTGGTCTCGAGCAGTTGTAATGCCTGCAGAATGTGGGTTAGCAAGTGCTCTACAGATAATGTCATCTGTGCCTTCAAAGGCTTGTGCCATGTGCACTAATGCACCTCCATCCTATCTCCTATGCTGGTTTTAGAGCAGTGCAACACAGGCATCAAACTGTCTGTCGCCCTCCTATTGTTTCTGTTATATAACTTTTTTTTTATATAATTCACAAATCACTGCATTATGTCTCAACTTTTTTGTAAATAGGGTTATAAGCATTAGGCTGCAGCTGTGCCTCACTCACAGGAATGCATAATTTTAGAAAATGATTCAGCCCTTTCAATGTATCGAGACAGTTTCTGACATCCAATTTTTCTGCAGAGATAACACTCACGTCTCCTCCCCTCGGAGCTCACTGACCTTTAACTCTCTGTGACATTGGTGCTTCTATCACATGCGATAGAAGCACCATAACAAAAGTAATCCGAAATAATATAATAAGATATTTTCGGTGGTGGGAGGGGACGTTACTGTTGAGGTCAGTGTCTTCCTATGTGAGTACGACTGTCTCCATCCTGTGGCCACTGTTATTTTTACACACCAAGTTCATTCTTTTTTTTTCTATGTATTAAATTTGATTCCATTAGTGATTTTTCTATAGAAGCCTTGCCAAGACTGTGTCAGCACTTTCAGAGGTAGAACAACAAAAACCTTTCAAAATATGCCGGGGAAAACAAGCAGCTGAGGAGGTGAGGAGATGAGGGAGAGAATGGGTGCAGTCTAAACATTGTTAGTTTTAAATAGATTCACTGTGCATTGTCCTGTGTCTCAGTATGTGAAGACAAAGTGCATGTCTCTTCATACACAAACTGAGCCAGCCCCTCAAACTCTTTCATCCCATATTTTTTCTAAAATATTGAGGGTCCCTGTGGAGAGCAGCCAAAACTTTTAGGACCATATGATTCATATCCAGCATTAGAAAGAAGCTGACCAATAATTCTCTTCAAAACACAAATCACATCTCCCACCTTCACAGCTTTAATAGAGAATTGTGTTTCTGAATTATTCATCGCTGCATTGCTCCAGAGAGAGAGTGCTAGCCTATACCCTTTTGACACTTCTCTGTGCCCATGCTTTTAAGTCAAAGTCACCTCATAAAATGCATTTAGATGTTACAGTGATAGCATTTTAATCGTGCTCACACTTCAGTGAGAGTGTGGTTATTCACAGACTTAACAGATAAACCAAACAGAGAGAGAGAGAGAGAGAGAGAGGGTGAGTGAGCATGTGTGAAAGATATAACACCGGCACCTGTATTAGAAGTCCGCTGACGCTTGGCCACAGTGAGTTTACACTGGCGGCAGCATGTATTTAAGTTAAGAATTCTAATAAATGTGATTGATTTTGTGTTTAGTTGGCTTGTTAGCCAGCAAATCACACACTTTCTGGACAGATAATTGTTGCAGCATTGATATCTTTCCATTCAAACCGAAGAACGAAAACACATAAGTGTACGTTGAACTGAGCCTGTTTGCTCAACTCTATATCCTCAATTATGTTTCTACACACTAAAGGAATGTATGGTTTTAACAACACCGATTTTCTTGCAGACCCACAAAGAAACACAATGCACATATGGCAACAACTGCATTGGTGGATAACATGAGAATAGCTGTACATGGCCTTGCTAGAAGCTGATCTAGCTATCCAAACAGCTAAACACATATCCAGAAACTTCACAGACTCCGAAAGGACGTTCAATGTCGTTTACTGAATCAATTTTTGTGAAACTGTAACAATCCAGAAAAAATACGGCATGCTATAAGCAGCTGATTAACACATGTAAACCAGAAGTTATACCCGTTAGCTTAGTGATTAGCAACCGTGATTAGCATATGGTCTGACACATTTTCAGTGCCAAATGTGATATCAAAGGCCATTGTGTATTTTATCTGACCATTCTTACAGCGTAATACTTACAGACGATGCTTTAACAAACACCAAAACAGAGAAAACCAGAGGAATAGCGCTGCCGCGTACTACAGTGAGACCGTTCATAGCGACTTCCAGTCTGAGTTCTTCTTCTACGCCTAAAATAAAGCGAACAGAAAACAACCACTAGATGGCGCAATTCCCTAAATTGTAAACATAACATTGTCCACAGTGAACATATCAATAGCAATAGCCAGTAATTCTTAATCCTGACCCTAGTACAAATACTTGTGGGTCTTCACCATAGACTGTAAACACAGATGTGAGGCACTCTGTGACTTTATATTCTCACCCACACCCTCGATTATCCACTTCACCCTCAAAAAGTAAGCATAGCTCTTCTGCAGGTTTTCAAAACTGAACACAGTGGTGACTAATGCTGCCCCCCTCCAAAAATCAACCAAAATAGATAACACATCCAAACTTCACATGATGCTCCTGAAAATCTAGGCCACGGTGTAAAAAAAAAAAAAAACACTGAAGCCCCCTAAAACTCAAAATCAAACATGTTTATCACGGAGGAGCCCACATTTTTGTTACAGCCTGGTTTTGAGATGTGTCCCGCACATAGCTTTTAAGTGCTGACAGTTTAATTAAGTAATTATATAAATTTACATAAATTCAAACAGTCAGAAAGTGTTTTTGCTCGAGGGTAAATTTGTGAGTGGATGCGTGTGTGTATGTGTATGTGTGTGTGTGTGTGTGTGTGTGTGTGTGTCAGCCAGAGGAGAAGAGAGCTTGATTTATAAGGTCTCCACCTAGTAACTATGTAAAAACAAGGAGGAAAAGCAGACACAGAGAGCGAGGCCGTCACATGGTGGCCAGATTACATTATACAGAGCAACTGTTGTTGAATAAATATTATGTTTAGGCACTCAGACTTGGTTACTGTAAGATGGGGGTAATAGTGAAATAGTCTCATATAAATCAAAATATATTAAAGCCACCATCAAAACTAACTTTCAAGTGCCCACAACATACAATGCTTATATGTTTTTTTTTATCTCCTTTACGGCTTAAACGCTTTTATCTTTCCTAACAAGACACAAAAAAAGCTGTTTTCTATGCACGCATCATGTTAACTACATGTTCTCAAGCAATGCCTGCTTTGCCCCCATCAGCTGAAAACTGGCAAAAGTGTCAAAGTTCTTCATATTAGCCTGCGGGATAGCACTAACAACAATCAAATGTGTTCATTTTAAGCTGACATGTTAGAATTCATAGCCAGCTGATAAAAGTAACCTGTAAAGGTTATGGCATTTACTGTAGCCAGCCACCAGGGGGCAGTAACTTCTGGTAGCTGTCATGTCCTCCATCTTTATTTATGCTCCATCTGATCAGTTCAGATGCATTCTATCATAAATGTTGCCAGACATTGCATTTATTATTTTATTTCTATATGTATTTGAAAACTCTTCTTTCATTCCTCTTTTGAATGTAAAATCATATTTTTCATCATAGCAGACGACCAATAACACTGCACTCAAGTCATTTTACATAATTATTATACTTTACAGACCTTTATAGGATCTTAATGCAATTTCAGAAATTCAGAAATCCTGTCTGTGTTGTTGGCTATAAAATCCAGTGTACCTGCCATGGTTAGATGGACACTGTTGATCAGTACAGCCACGGCTTGTCAGGCTGCACCTGTCTCACCTGTCAGTGCCAGTTCACTGAAATGGGGTGCATTTCATACTGCACCTGTGATTTTATTACTCCATCAGTCTGTCGCTGTCGTGTTCATATTTTAAGGTCTTGTGACAGCTTAGTCAAATAAACAGAAGGGCTCTGCCATGCATCAATGCTTCCCCATTGAGTGCAATATGTGAGATTTCACATAAACACAATTGTGGTCAGTTTGGACGGTTAGAGCTGCAGTAAGTCCAAGACTTCATGGTCGTAATATATGCTGAGGTAAGAAAGGTAGAGGGTAGAAAGAATGGATGGGATGTGTTGACTTTTCAGCTTGTGGTAGATTTGAAACCTGGAGTGAAAAGGTCACTGTAGCACTGGGGAGACATGAAGCAGGCAGGAGTGTCCAGTGATTCCAGAGTGGGTCACAGCCTGCAGATCATTTTTTTTTTATTTTACACTATACACATATTTGAATAGCAATATCTTCCCTCTCTCAAGTGAGTCTTATATTTATTGTGTCTTATCTTCCCCTTTATTGGCTTTCCCAAGACTGCACTACACCTGTGTCACCAAGCTGTCACCAGCTTTAGTGCAAATGCTTTACACATTTTATAATAATTTACCAGTTGGTAAAGGAAGCAGGAAGTGAGGAAGCAAAGTTTCTTTTCAGTTTTACTTTTTCCTGGGAGGTTGATTTAAGAATCTTTGGAGCTTTGTGTTCTGAACGAAAATGACAGCAACTGAAAAGAACTATTGATCCGATCCAAATAATGTGAGGGTGATTCTATAAAATGTGAAATGTACTGTGGGATAGCTTTGTCACTGTGCTTCTCTCCTGAAAACAAATCCACCATGAAAGAAGATACATCATTGTGCTCAATAACTCAGTGAAGTCGTAAATGTCAGATCAAAGTTGAATATGAAAAAACTACTGTGGAACACTTTGTTGAAAAAGGAACATCACACAGTGAGGACTTTATAATTACATGCTTTCTTAAAATTGTTTTCTCTTTTCCTTTTACTAGACGACAAGAACCCGTGTCACCTAGCGGAGGCTCCCGGCCCCTGTCGAGGGCTGCTATCCCGCTACTTCTTTGACAGCGAGAGTGGGCAGTGCAAGCATTTCTTCTACGGCGGCTGCTTTGGCAATGCCAACAATTTCAGGAGCATGGCCGACTGCCAGGCCAGGTGTCAGAACCCAGGTAGGGCTGGTCGTAGCTTACATCCTATTACGGTAAAAAGATGCAAACACCACAGATGTCAGCACAGCAACAATAGAGCCACAAATACAATGTAGAGGGCTGGAGGAGTAGCATGTACTCGACAGCAGTTCGGAAACAGGATTAGAATGTAGCTTGCCTTACTACATCCTTAGCAACATCCGTACAATTGCTAGTTAAACAAAAAGAACATCAACAAAATATATGAAAATGATTTAATTAGCACACATTACAAATTGAGTGTAATACCACATTGTACCACTAGATGGGACAGGGAGTCTATGCAGCATCTATTTTATCCAAACATGCAGTCAAAAAAAGACCGTTAGCAAAAGGCTAAGGCCCTTTATACATATTAAAAACCAGAAGCAGGAAAGAGCCAACTAGCTAGCATTTGTTTTCGCTTAGCATAGACCATTTGTATTTACTCAGTGAGGGCTAAAGGCCTGAAGTCCCTTAGACCCAAGTAGCTTGTCCATAATACAGACTAGGAGTTGGATGATGTCTATACTGTAGCACTCTCTGGTGATGGAATGCACAGGCACAACATATTAATGTGCTGTTGAGAGTATAAATAAAAAAAAATATGAGTGTTGTGGACCGTTACAGATTAGTGATGCAACAAGAGTAATTTGAGGGTCGAGTTGCAGACTTAAAATTGCAGTCTACTGTGCCATGTTGACTGTGTCACTGTCTGCTTTTTAACCTGACCTAACAAAAATAATTACTTTCCCATCATTACCTCACGGCATCATGCAAAGTTTCATTTATAGACTTTCAGGACCCTATTCAGCAGAGACACGGCAGATCACGGCTGCCGAACAACAACTGAAAACCCATTTCAGAGAGGCGACAATTTAAAAAAAAAAAAAAGAAAATAGTTCCAACCCTAGAAAATTAACTTTCTGATTAATTTTAGCTGACCATGAAAATCACATTCCACCTTGATTTAGCATTTAAATCGTTTTAAAGTGACCAAAGCAAAGTCAATTACGCTGGACTTAAAAGTCATTTAGATATTGAAATTGTCAAGAAAAAATAAGGAGCCAGTTGCTCAGCTGTGACCAATTCCACCAGCAGCCAACGTTTGACAGAAAATCAATTGAAAAAGGTTCGGTTATTTCAGATGGATGACTGTTTGGGTTCATTTCTAGATGAGATGTATACAGACCAGCACCCTTTTCTCATCTGATACTAATAAAAAATATTTTAATTTTCATCCATCAGTGGGATTCTTAATGACATTTTATTTTAAATATAGAGCCTGCAAAACCTACTGCGGCGCCAGAAGTCTACACACAGCAGCCTCTGAGGAGAGAAGTTGTTGAGTTGCCGACCATAGAGACGGGTAAAAACTGAATGTACAGCACACTCATATGTACAAATATGCTCACATTATCTTTAGAGCTTGGGTGTTTCTCCTAGCTTAACATGATGGAAATGGGGGGAAATAGCTCATCATTGTTAACAGGATGAAGTATTGCACACAGCTTATGCCTGATCACAGGCCCAATTCAGGGCTTGTTGCGACCTATTATTTGTCCAAGTAATGTTATTTTACTCAAGTTCAATTCTCCCTGATCTCATATTAAACATGTTCAGTATTTATAGCTCTTAGTCGGACTACAACTGCCTTAATAGCCAATGAGTGCAAACAGGCTGGGAAGTGTCATGATCTTGATGCATTTTACAGCTCACAAATATGTGGTCTACCACAATACAGTACAATTATGGCAACAACATTGCCTTTATATTGTCTCATGCATGTCTCAGATCACAACAGGGTTGTAAATTAAAACTCATGCATGAACAAATCAGCCCCATAGTGAAATCACTATGGAAGAAATTGCGACTGTAAACAGCAGGCGTGTGGTCTTATGGTCTGGCCGAGTCATCTAGTGGAGGAATGGTCATCAGAGGATTAGAGCTGGTTGAAATCATTCCTACGTATTTTTCAAAATCAGGATTAAAGTTTGAAAACCCTCTGTTGAGTAGACAGTGTAACTGATTGTGTGATTGTTTAATAGATTACATGTTTGGTCTTTAGGGGAACTGACCATGAGTGAACCTCTGGTGCAACTGAACGACACCCATCAAGTAAAAACAGGTAAGAAGTCGTGACTTGAAATGTGATACGATGTAAGGCTGGGTGTTACACAGAGGTTTTAGAAAGGCATATTTTTAATCAGCACTAGATTACGGTGACATTTCATACATGCTGTTCATCACTCTGCATGGCTCATCACTGTTAGCTGTGGTTGGGTGCCTCTCCTTCTCTGTACAGCATGAGAGACCATTACCGTTTTTTTCACCCTCTCTTATATATGTCTTTGCTGTTGTTTAATGCAGGCCATTAACTCAGACGACTAAATTGTTTTCACTGATTTTTAAAAAATCCAGTTTTTTGATTTACTTTGAAGAACCGTGTGCATGATTTTGTTTTAAATAGTTCAAGCACTCAAATGCAGAAATAAAATATTCATTTTGGTTAAAACCTGATTTAAATAAAACAAAAAACACTGAAATTAACAGAAAGTGGCAAAACTGAGGCAAGAGGATACAGACTGAGAGGAGGCACAAAGGGAGCACATGGATTAAATACACAAGGTGATGGTAATGAGGCGCAGGTGAAAATAGTTAGGGGGAGCAGCGGAACACAAAGGAGCGATGAGTATGTAACACATGATGACACAAACAAAGACAACTGGCAACGTACAACATGAATTCTAACTAAAACGCAACAAACAAAGGAAATACACATTTTCACATTTTCAAAACAAGTCATGACCTGACAGCCAAAACAACTGGCTGTTTGGATAGGAATAGATGAAAAAGGTGATGATTGGGTCAGGATGGACCCGCTCACAATGACTCCTCAAATCTGCAACAAGCTTTTCCACCATTTTCTTGGCTATCCGTCCTTTACCTAGCAGCTGGATTGTCACAGGTTTTGCTAAAAATGTTAGCTCCTGAGAGGCAAAGACAGACAGATAGTTAGCCAATCGCTTGCCTTGTTGTGCGTTGAGTCCTGCCAACAGGTCCAAGGTTTTAATCACCATATAAATCAGCCTCTACAGTCAGTTTGTGAAGAGGTTAAGCAAATAGAAACAAATATATATGGTTCTAAAAGCTAACTAGCTATTGCTGCCGTCCTTACGGGCTGTCAGGCTACTTAGTGATACAGACATAAATAATATGAGGCTACATTTTAGAATCAAAAGATCCGCCCGCTGTGTAGCTGATTATCATTTTGTTAACTTTGATCCATGAGAATAATAAAAAAAATATTCTGATTAATGGAATAAAAATAAATTCAGACAGCACAGGCACAAAGCCAGAAGCAGTACACGCAGTACCAGACATGTGGGATAGATTAACCGTTGTAAGGCATAATTAAATCACTCATCTTGTCCTCGGAGCAGCAAGCAGGCTATGCTGAATTCTGTAATATGCTTAGACCTCAAAGTGAACAAATCCAGGCCATTTATTAGAGAAGGAGCATGTGCTGCCAGGAGCTTTTTTTGTAAAGAGAAGAAAGAAAGAAAGAACGTCAAGGTGCAGTGATGCATAGATGGTAGACAGCTTGGAGAATTGCTTCTGTTGTGAAAAGTAAAAGGGGTAAAACAGAGTGCATCAGTGTCTCCTTCCACCCATCCATTTGTCACATATAGCCACTTACTAATTTTCTGTGTATTAGCAGCGAGGGGACATATATATCACCACCGCTGTGCTCCAAGGCTGTCTGGTGCTGCACAGAGAGGCCCCGGGCCCTCTCCCTCAACTCATTCTCAGAGTTATAATTCAATTTCACTCGTGTCAGAAAAATATTGAGAGGGTAAGATTAAGGATGAGTTAGCCTCAATGCCTATACCTCCTTATCCATCTGTTGTTGTTTTTCAGTGTAATTCTACAATTTCAAGCATGTAAATAAAAAGAAGCTCTCAAAAACAACATCAGCATTAAAGTTAGAATAACATGAGACCTGATATCAGAGTGATTTGAGTGAGAACATTTGGTGATAATTTATGCCAGTAACAACAAGCTCAGGTTTTCAGTGCCGTGCTGAAGTAGAGCATTTCCACATCAAAGTCCCAAACGCTTGGAAAAAATGAGCATTTGAGAATTTGGCATGCATTTTGATTACGTGCCTGCCAGGCTGATGTGGCCATGTTGAAATGAAAGACTGACATCTTGTGGCTGCACAACGATGTACACCTTAGGAAAAATGATGCAGAGGAATATGTAGCCCTAACTAAAGCCAACTCACTCTATTTTAGGCCATCACACATTTTCTATAAATGGATGTTGTACATCTTTATAAACAATATTGCATTGCAGTATTCTTTGTAAAATGATGGGCTGTCAGGATTCAGGATTCAGAGTTCAAACAGGACACTTGAGGCCTTGGCATGGTGGTGCAGTACCTGCGTGGGTTTTCTCCAGGTACTCCAGCTTCCTCCCACATTTTAGAGATGTGCTTCTTAGGTTAATTGGTCACTCTAAAATATGCCCATAGGTGTGAGCGTGAGTGCGAATGGTTGTTTGTCTGTATGGGCTATCGACCTGTGAGAGGCGAGGTACACCAGGGTGTTACCTGTAGATAGCTGGGATAGGCTCCAGCCCCCCATGATCCTGCACTGGTTCAGCTAATGGATGGATAGGATACTTGAACCGACACAAACAAAGGGGAGCACAAGATTTACAGAAAAAGACACAGGTGAGACACATCATAATGGAGGAAGGAAGAAGCAAATCACACAAAAATAAAACAGGGAACACAAATTTTGGTTCTTTGGAGCCATTGTATTGACCATTGGAAATCAATGGTAATCAGTTGTGGAAAACACCTCTCAAGCTCTCCTGCAGGAGGAATATGGCTCTGCTCTTCACATAGAAGAAAAGCGACAGAATAAATCAAAGAGGATAGCTTCGTCTGCCCCGTGGGAGGACATGAATACAACTCCCACTACTTCTGTTTGTTTAATCTTGAGTCTGAGAGCCAGTAGACACTGGACAAAATCTATTGCAGACCAACAAAGGAGACGTATGTGGAGCTATAAGACAATGCGTGTAAGATATAGGCTATATGTTGATTTTTAAAATGTCTATTTTTTAATTACAGACTTCACTCCCTCAGAGAGGTGCTCCCAACCCGTGGACGAAGGAACCTGTGATGGTTCAGTGAGGAGGTTCGCATACAACCCTGAAACCAAGAGATGCCAGATGTTCGCCTACAGCGGCTGCGGAGGGAACCAGAACAACTTCATGTATCGGAAACTCTGCATTCACAAGTGCATTAAAAGGAAAAAGGGTACGAGTGTATGACGAAATACAAAGTTTGCTGCGTATTGAAACTTTAACATGGAACATCTCAGAACTAATTGTGACTGTGGTTCTGTTGCAGGCAATGGAAAGTTCCCCATGATCCGAATCAGGAAGAAAAACATAGACAGCATCGTAAATCGCTCGGCCCAGACACTTGGCTCTGCCTGAGATCCTGCATCACTGTGCAGCCATCTGTATTTATGTCTATATTTCCTTTTAAGCTTTACTCATAGCTCTTGTTTTGTAGTGCTACAAAACATCACCAGCCAAGTCTGCCACTTCATTCTAATGCATAAATACGCTGTTCGGGGCTCCATTCATTACATGCCAAACACCATCTGGGCCTTAGTGTTTAATTCAATAAAGGTTTGTTATAATATTTTACAATAAATGCCCCGCTGTGCCTGAGCTGCACTGTCCATCATGTTTCGCAATCAATTCAGTTAGGTAGCATTACAATATTAATGTAATGAACAGCTGGGCCTTATGCTGTTACTTTTTAAATTAATTTACATGTTGTAATGACCAGTTTGCACTTTATAAAAACACTCATTCTGATATCAGCATATCTGTATCAGCCGATAATATCAACAGACTGACAGGCAGAGAGTTACAATTGACCAACAGAATCTGCTTTGTTACGTAAAAGAAATGGTAGAAATAAAAATAAATAATATAAATAAAATAAATTAGGCCAAACAATACCTCTTTAAATATTACAAAAATGAATAGAACACACGTCACTAAAACATAAACAGAAATCAGATCAAAAACTGTGTCCCGTGCCAGTTTTAATCATATTGCAAGAAGATAATTATAAGAATTTCAAGCGTTGTGTGCAGGCGAGGAACATTTAAAGGAACCTGAACACGTCGGACTGATACTCATACTGAGAACATGCTGTGGCACTTTTGCCTCAAGATAACTGTATTTAGTTTACAAAAAAAAAAATTAGAGTACCTAAATTTTTAGGGACTGAATCATATTCTTCATTGTTTTGAAATTTTACTGACAAAAGACATATTTGTTTTGCTGATGTTTGATATTACAGCTTTCTGCACTGATGCTTTTTGTAGACATATGTATTATGTATTTGTAACTTTACAATAACCCTGATTCAAACTTCTGTAACCTTTACCTCAAAATGTTGCAGAAAGAGCTTATCACATTACTCAGTCTTATTTTATTAAAGAATCTAAATACTTCTGAAACCAAGTGTTGCCGCTGTAGATTTCCTAAATTATTTCAAAACAAGGGGGTAATGATAATCAGGCAATATGGTAGCTGGCCAGAAAAGTAAATACAGGCATGAATTCCAGGCAGAGGTGCTCTGGATTAAAAAGAAAAAAAAACATCTCCAAGAGGTCAAAACAGAGGCACCCACAGGGAAACGCAGGTAGGTGCTGGGTCAGAAACAGGCAAAGAGAGCAGAAAAAAACAAGGATTAACCGATATTATAACAAAACACGGATGCAATATTGATCCAGTTAAAAACTGATAATATAATTAAATATTAAAAATATATTATCACGTGACTTAGTTTGTAACGTATGAAGGGCATCCTCTGCACAAATGTATGGACTTCAGATTATTTGCCCAAATCAGATCACAGGTGATAGAAGTTTTATAAGAACAAGAGTAAATCAAAACTGTTAAGTCGTACACTGTTATTTTAAAAAATGTCTTCAATAGCTGCTTGATGTGAGCGACCATTAGGTAAAATATAAACTTAGCCTGTCAAACTCTGAAAATTGTTTCATGATGTTCAATCAGATAACTGATCCGCACATAAATAGTAGTGTTTTAATGGTACACTCCTTTTACCAAGGAGAAAGTGCTTCATTTTATAATTCAACGGTAATTGACACTAAGTGAGAGGGAGCTCACTGTCCCAAACAGTACCATACTGTATGGTGGATGGGACAGGTCTAGTAATTCAGATGTGTACATCAGAACTGCGAGCCTAAAACATACATGCAGACTGCATAAGAGTGGAATAAACAGATGATATACATTTACCGCCAGGTACTGTGACAGAATTGTTACATCACTATACATTTATTCATTCATTCATTCATATTTATACAAGATTTACAGAAATCACAAATCACGAGGGATGGTGTAGTCGGCCATGTTGGGAAGACCAGAAAGCACACAGCAGCTCAGATCACTGCGGTCGACGTCCATGTCGCAGACCTGAGACCACTCATTCGTCTCACTGTCATAGTATTCAACATTAGAGGTGATGGTGAAGAGGCTCCTGAAGCCCCCGACAACATAGAGCCGGTCCTCAACTACTTCGATGCCAAAGTTGCGGCGGGCGGTCATCATGGAGGACACGTTGCGCCAGGTGTTGGTGTGAGGGTTGTAGACCTCAGCGGTCTGCAGACTTCCTGTTCCATCAGAGCCACCAACCTTTGGAGTCAAAGATGAGAAGAAGATGCATCACTTATCAATTCAATTGTCACATAAAAACTAGCCGCTTTAAAGCGCTGATGAAAGCTGGTCACACATTTCTTTCATGCACTTACTGCATAAACACGGTTGTCATATGCAATGACTCCTACTCCACTGCGCCGGCTGCTCATGGGAGAGATCAGGGTCCACTGGTTGGTCTCTGGGTTGTAGCACTCTGCTGTTTGCAGGAACTTATTCCCGTCAGATCCACCACATATGTAGATCTGAATACAAAAAGGGGGGTGGGGGGGGGGGCAATAAGAAATGGTCATTTTTGTTGGCTCAAACTGGCAGCAGTGTTTTGTAAACAAATCTTTCTGTTCTCTGTTATGTTCCATTGTGTTCCACCCACCTTGCCGTTGAGTGCTGTGCAGCTGGCGCTCCTCCTTTGCTCATGCATGGGTGCAATTTGAAGCCACTGGTTGGTTTCTGGCTGGTAGAACTCAGCACTGCTGAGATGTTTGTGCTTATCATAGCCTCCCATGGCGTAGATGCACCCGTTCAGCACAGTCACGCTCACATTAGCGCGGCGATAGTACATCGGTGCCACCTCTTGCCATGTCCTTGTGCTCAGGTCAAACCTGCACACACTATTGGTAGCCATCAACACCTGGTCAAAGCCACCAACACAGTAGACATACCCACCGACGTACGCTGCACCATGATAGGCGCGAGGAACCTCAGAAAGGTTTGTTACGTTCATCCAGTGATTTGCACGGACGTCAAATGCCTCGATTACATTAGGTGGATCCCTGCCGCTGCTCCAGCCTCCAATGGCCAATAGGATGGCAGAAGGCAGACGAGGCCGACCGAGGATTCTGTCTTTGCATTCGATGACCTCAGAGACCATGGCCTGGCACCTCAAGTTGTCCGTCACCAGCTTATTGGACAGCACATGACTCTGTATGTACTCTGTAGGCATCATGCTCAGCCTGACCTACAACAATACAGAAAATAAAGAGGATATAACTTAACAGTCTGTGTCAGAATAAATAAAAATACATAAAAAAACCACAGTTCCTAATAAAGAACATCACAATAAATGCAACAAGTAAAACAATAAAACAATGGTCAGTTATTTGAAATGCTATTAGCAACCGCAACAAAGGAGGTCTTCATTCTCTTTGTTCTACATCGTGGCAGTCAGTCAGATGGACTGAGCCCTCTTTGAAGTCTTATCTTTAATATATTTTTTTCATTCCTCTCATTACTCTCCTCCCTTCATCATAGTATCATTATCAGCTTATTGATTGTCTGAGTTGCATTAACCTGGACACAAAGCTTATGCAGATAGCCAGCATTACATGTATATGTTCCTTATTAGTTTATGTACTTGTACTAATAATAATAAATGATTATAAATGCTTGTGCCAGTGCCCAGCTTTAACAGGAGGTTTAGTAACTTTTGTTTGGTTTTCTTATATTTTATGTTTTGCTCTTTTATAGGTAGGTTGTCATACCACAAATGCTTGGTAAGGTTTTGGAAAAGATGATGATTTGCATAAATTCTCCTCCATTTTCAGAGTCACCCAGAAGACCAGCATGCACATGAGCACAATGCGTCACTCTGTAGTCTGCGTTGCTTTCTATTTATCACTCATCAGAATAGATGATATTGCAGCTTCTAGCCTATAAAATGGTAAAGGATGGCTGTACTGGCCATCATCATGACATGGAGCACATCTAATAACTGATAACCCTCTATTGGGCTGATGTTGGCTTCAGTCACTGTCTTGAAATAGATTAACCTATAAAGTGAAAATTATAATGTATAATATAAAGTACCTCTGACAAGAGAAGATCTGTGTATCCTTCTCGTTCCTGAGGTTCATGTGTGATCCACCGAATGATGGCCTCAAACACAGCTGCCTCCTGTCTCACATTGAGGTCGTCACGGCTGATGATGTCACTGACATCCTGGGCCGAGAGCTGCAGGAACTCTTTGCCGAAAGCCACTTCCTCAAAGTGACTGAGGACATACTGGAAAGCCTTGAGGTGCAGTTCAGGGGCGTGGTAGGTTTTTGTGAACTGCCAGATGCCGATGCAGTTGTTTGGGCAGAGCGTCTTTTCAAAAAAGTTGCAGCATATTTGCACCAGCTCCACTATATTGAGGTAATCAGCTGCCATGAAAAGCCTCAGTGCATTGGACTCTGTCACGTTAACAGAGCCGGTGTATGCAAACTCAATGATGAGCTCCATCATGCATCGGCCCATGCATTCTGAAGATATGCTGAGCCAAAAAATAGATAAAATAGAAGAACAAGAGTTTGGTTGCTGGGCAACCAAACTAATTAATACATCACTAAATACAACAGCGTCATCTGTCACACACTACCACTAAGACACTGGCTACATACATCAGGTAAAGGAGACACAGGTGGAAACAATGAGGGCCAATCAGGAAGGAGTGAAAATAACAGGAAACTGAGATGCAAGAGATGACTACCAAAATAAAACAGGAAGTACAACCATGGAGCCATTAACAGTTACTCCACCATTTATGATTTATAAATAGCATACACACAAAATATAGCTGGCTATGATTAAGTGGATAGGACATTTAAAGAACAGTGTTTGATATAAATACTTATTTCTATAAAGGAAAAACAAAAAATATATTTAATAAGGTATTAAAGACACCGCCTCATGCTACCTCTAGGGGTGAGAGCACTGACAAAATGCAAAAGTGATCAAACGTCAGGCAGAAAGGATGAGAGCAGAGGAATGGTCTGTGGTCAGCACCTGCAAACCTCTCCTTTATAGGGCTGTCTTGATAACTGCCTCTAATTTCCACCTGTTGTCTGTTCCATTTGCACAACAGCAGCTAAAACTGATTCACAATCAGTGTTGATCCTAACTGGACAGGCTGATTTCACAGAGGTGTGACTGACTGGGAGTTACATTTATTTTTTTTAGCAGTGTAGTTATTATTAAAAACTCCCTTCATGACTTTATGGCCATCAGCCATTCAATATATCTTACAGGATCTTTAAAAGTACTCAAAATGAATATCATACATTTTACTAGAGTGATGACCCTAGAGGAACACAACAAAGTGAAGCCTTCCTCTCCTGGATGTTCCTTGACCATCGCTCTGCTGGTATCCTAGCAGCTTCAATGAAAACTGAACCCATAATTGCTGCAGTCGAGCCTGCTGTGGTGGGAATTAGGAATGCTGCCATGTGACTGGTCAGATAAGGCTGGAGGGCTGGATAATTCCCCCAGCCTGAATCTGTGCGTGGGTGTGTGTGTGTGTGTGTGGTCACATGTGATCACCAGGGTGGGAATGGCAATCAGCTTGAGGAATGTCCAAACCACCACACACGGATTTCATGTAGGAATGATAGAAGTGACACCAGGTCAAAGCGTCTTCAAAAACTTGGATTGTAGGTGTGTAGGTGTGTGTGTTTATTCTACGTAGCTTCTCCATAAATACATGACACAGATCCGGATGAATGTGTGTGATCTTATAGCCTGGATTCCAGAGTTCAGCTGTTGCCAATCCAGGGTGTAAAGTGCAAAACAAAGCAATCATGGATCAGATCTCATATGTGCTTCCTGATAAATGCTCAACAATTTATTACATAAGAGTTATAGCACTAAAACTAGCATCAGCTTTGCTTTATGATTTTCTACTGACACCACATGATGTAAAATACATAAGTTAACATTGTACTAAACACAGGCCTGTCTTTTTCTATCAGAAAACAGCCATGCTAATTTTTAAGCTGCGATGTGAAGCTCATCTGCTTGTTGTTCCGCCAAACGATTTGAGGCACAGCCAGCTCATGTGGCGGTCAGAGCCTGTCAGTTCACTAGAACAAACACCGAACGTTAACATTAGCTAACAGCACATGGTGAGGACAGAAATCCAACTCTAGCAAACAGTCTGGAGGTTCTGCAGCTCTGAGAACTTAGCTACAAGCCCCGCTAACTGTCTGGCTACTACACAACCAAGCTAGTGGTAGCAGCATAATAAACATAAACAGCAGCAGCTAGCTTAGCTGATACAAGCTAAGTGACACACTGTAGTGTCAGCCAAAAAAAAAAAAGTTATTACACGTACAAGGCTGCCAGCACAGCTGTTTTGGCAAATACTGTCCAGCCAGCCCACCCCCCTCTCTCTTCGTCGCTAGCACCCCACGCAACGCTTTGGTACAATGCGTTGGTACAATGTGTTCTGTTATTTTAGAACTGATGGAGTCTATCAGTTCATTTGTCTGAACGAGTTTGTCTGAACGAGTTCTACTGCCGCTTTGATGGACTATCAGCCAGCCCTGACACCTCTCCACACACCTCTCCACACCCCATCAACACGGACATCCACATCAAAGATACCCCATCAGAGTCCTCCTTGCCCCCCTCCTCCTCCCCCTCAGCTGCCCTCTCAATCCTGGAGGAGGATGTTAACAGGCTGTTCAGGAGACTGAACCCCCACAAGGCTCCTGGACCTGATGGCGTGTCCCCCTCCTCCCTAAGACACTGTGCAGATGAGCTGACTCCAGTGCTCACAGACATCTTTAACACCTCTCTGGAGTCATGCCATGTGCCAGCCTGCTTCAAATCCTCCACCATTGTTCCAGTTCCCAAGAAACCAAGGATCACTGGTCTTAATGACTACAGACCTGTGGCACTGACGTCTGTAGTCATGAAGTCCTTTGAGCGCCTGGTACTGTCCCACCTCAAGACCATCACAGCCCCCCTCCTGGACCCCCTGCAGTTCGCCTACAGAGCTAACAGATCTGTGGACGATGCTGTCAACCTGGCCCTTCACTACATCCTGCAGCATCTGGACTCCCCGGGAACCTATGCTAGGATCCTGTTTGTGGACTTCAGCTCTGCTTTCAACACAATCCGCCCAGCTCTCCTCCAAGACAAGCTGTCCCTGCTGCATGTTCCAGACTCCATCTGCCGGTGGATCACTGACTTCCTGACAGACAGGAGACAGCATGTGAGGCTGGGGACGAATGTCTCGGAAACAAGGACCATCAGCACCGGTACCCCCCAAGGCTGTGTACTTTCTCCTCTGCTCTTCTCCCTGTACACCAACTGCTGCACCTCCAGCCACCAGTCTGTCAAGCTGATTAAGTTTGCTGACGACACCACCCTCATTGGACTCATCTCAGATGGGGATGAGTCTGCCTACAGGATGGAGGTGGACCGTCTGGTGTCCTGGTGTGCTGACAACAACCTGGAGCTGAATGCCCAGAAGACAGTGGAGATGACAGTAGACTTTCGGAAAGTGCCAGCTCCATCACCCCCCCTCACCCTGACAGACATCTCCATCTCCACAGTGGACTCTTTCCGCTTCCTGGGTACCACCATCACCCAGGACCTCAAGTGGGAGCTCACCATCAGCTCCCTCATCAAAAAGGCCCAGCAGAGGATGTACTTCCTGCGGCAGCTGAGGAAACTCAAGGTGCCAGCCAGGATGATGGTTCAGTTCTACACGGCCATCATTGAGTCCATCCTCACCTCCTCCATCACAGTGTGGTACGCTGGGGCCACTGCCAGGGACAGGCACAGACTGCAGCGTGTTGTGCGCTCTGCTGAGAAGGTGATCGGCTGCAGCCTGCCATCTATCGAGGACCTGTACGTCTCCAGGACTCTGAGGCGTGCAGGTCGGATCACAGCTGACCCTTCTCACCCTGGACGCGGACTCTTTGAACCACTCCCCTCAGGCAGGAGGTTACGGTCCATTCGGACCAGAACCTCACGCCACAAGAACAGCTTCTTCCCCTCTGCTGTTGGACTGTTAAACTGTAATTAATGCACTGCTCTGCACTGTCTTCAGAAGGTCACTTTAGTATAGTCACTGCACAATGACGACTATTTGCACTGTTTACTCCATCTTGCACTACTTGCACACGAGTACTACCTCACCGATCCATGTGGTACCTGTTACATTATTACATTATTACACTGTTCCATTCGATCATATAAGGGTCTATGTTTACCATTTCATCTGCACAGTATTTTATGTTCTGTTCATTGTATGTCTGTTACGCCATGTCTGTCATGTAAATTTAGCCCTACTTTAGTTTATTTACTTAATTTTATCTTAGTTTTTATCTTATTGCATGTTAATTGTCATATGTTCTTTGTATGCACCAATCACTAAGGCAAATTCCTAGTAATGTGAACCCCCTTCACTTACATGGCAATAAACATGATTCTGATTCTGATTCTGATTCTGATTTTGAAATTGTTTTGTCAAGATAATGAACATGGTTGCCAGCTCCACTTTCCACTACTGGAGCAACAGAAGGTCCGCTTGATGCTGCTGCATCAGTGCTGGGTGGTGCTGCTGAGGTGGAGGCGACAGGAGGATTTGAAGCGGTGGGACTGAGGAACCTCAGCAGTGCCTCTGAAGACAGAAGAGGTGTATGTGACAGCAGTCTAATAATAAACATTTGATTTCAAGGATAAAATAACATGAAATATTAGGATCAAAGAGATCAAAGCAGGCCAAAACAAAAAATACAAAACTAAAATACAAAAAAATGAAATAATAATGAACAGAAAAAACATTTTTGTAAAAAAATAACAAAAATAATAAAACAATAAAAACAGTCAATCTGGCTTTTATGTTCCACTTCCACAGAGCCACAGCATCATGAGAAACCCCAGTTCGAAACATTATTCTGAAATGCAGATAGAAAAGCATCGGTAGCTATAGCGCCATGTAAGATTCTCCACTGTAGATCACCCGTCTTTCCTTGATAGGAGGCTTATACAGAAACATCCACTGTGGACGCTGTCCCATCAGCCTGACTGTCCACACCGTGGGTGCCCTGTTGTGAAGGCTCTTCATGTTGATCGTCTTTACACACATGCTATACAACGTCTTTTTGTCCATTCCTTCAAAACTCTGTACTGACATCAGTCGACAGAAGGGTGCCGTCAGGCTCAGAGATGTTTAGACGTAGGTCTACTTCTGGAACAGCATCTGTTCACTGACCACAGTCTGAGGTGTAGTCTGAGGACATGGATGGAATGCTGTGAGGCCTTCATTCACTGTGTTTTATACACTTTAAATGTTGTGTTGTCAGTCACAGAGTGTGTTTGGTTCTGACTCCTTGACTGCAGTCATCTTGTTCTTCCACCAGGGGGCAGTCACACACACACAGTGTTTGATGCAACAGTCTGAGCCCTGAATAAGTAAAGTCAACTCTGTGTTCACAATATATATAAAATATATAATAACTATAATAAAACATTTAAATCAAAGCAAAGACATTGTTATTTTGTTTTTAATTTGTATTTTTTTGTTTACAGATGGAAACAAGGTGATCCAAACTCCTTCTGGACTTTCTCAAGTTCCTGAATCAGTCTGTTGTTGTCCTGATTCATGATGTCCATCTCCTCCTGAAGCTTGTCACAGTCCTGTTTGCAGTCCTCCTCCATCAGTCGGCCTTTGAAGGCCTTGCTGTGTTCGTTGACGAGGTCCTGATGTTTTGATGTTACAGCTTATTTTTCAGCTTGTAGTTTTTTTTAAAATCTGTCCTTCCGTTCTTTCCTGATGTGAAGCTCTTTGTTCAGGACCTGGATTTGTTCGGTCAGATTCTCATTTTCGTTGAACAACTTCCCGATGTCTGTAGAGATTTCCTCACTTGTGAGCTGGTAGTCTTTCTGCTTCTCCAAGTCTTTATTCAGACTCTTGAGCTCCTTGTTCAGGGCCACATTTTGCCACATATTGGCGTCTCTGAACACCTTCCTGGCCTCAGTCATCTTCTGCAAAACTCGATTTATTTGAAGGGTTTCGTGGACCTGCAGAATCTCCCTCTCCACGGCTGCTTTCTCCCTGTCGATGGGGTCATTTTCTGTGGCGTTCAGCTCCAGGATTTCCCTGATGGTCAGCTCTAGAATTTCCCTGACGGTGTTTTCCCATTGTTTTGACAGAACGTCTGTCCTGGCCTTCACCTCCGCACACTTCTGTTCCAGAGCTTTCTCTTTCTCGAGATCCTTCTGGACTTCCTCAAGTTCTTTACATAAGAACTTGTGGTGCTGTTTGATGACCCTGTGCTCCTCCATTAAGGATTCATACTTGATGTCCAGAACCCTTTTGTTTTGCAAACTCTTGCGGCAGGTCACAATTTCTTCATGCAGAGCTCCGTTGCTCTTGTCCAGGTCTTCAGTTTCAGCTCTTAGACTGTTGAACTTGGCCTCCACAGATTTCTGCTCGTGGATCTTTCTCTGTAGATCCACTAGCTCCTTCTGCAGAGCTTCCTTCTGCTTGTCCAGAGCTTTTTTGTCCTCCTCCAGGGTCTTACAGTTCTCACTGAAAACTGCCAAATTTGCACAGTTCTCATTGGAAGTCTGAATTTCCTGAATCAGTCTGTTGTTGTCCTGATTCATGATGTTTATCTCCTCCTGAAGCTTGTCACAGTCGTATCTCCAGTCCTCCTCATCCATCAGCCCTTTGAAGGCCTTGCTGTGCTCTTTGATGAGGTCCTGATGTTTTGCTGTTACAGCTTTTAGTTCAGCTTGTAGTTCTTTAAATCTGTCCTTCTGTTCTTTCCTGATCTGAAGCTCTTTGTCCACGACCTGGATTTGTTCGGTCAGATTCTCGTTTTCAGCTCTCAAGCTCTCGATGTCTTTACAGAGTTCCTGACAGACGAGCTCGTAGTCTTTCTCCTTCTCCAAGTCTTTTTTCAGACCTTTGAGCTTCTTCTGCAGAGCCCTATTTTTACGCATATCACCATCTCTGGACATCTTCAAGGCCTCAGCCATCTTCTGATGGCCTCGATTCTGTAGAAGGCTTTGGCGAACTTGCTGAATCTCCTGCTGAATCTCCTGCTGCAGAGCTGCGTGTGACATCGACAACTCCTCATTCCCTTTATTCACAGCTTCACTTTCAGCTTGTACGTCTTGAAGATCAAAGTGCATGCCCTCAGTCTACAAACCGTCCCTACAGCCTTGCAGTTGTTGCTTCACAAGACTGTTTCCACACCTAAGGACCTCAACCAACTCTTTGATGGCGTCACACTTTGGACCAGAAGACCTCAGGTTTTGGACCTTTTTGCTGAGTTCCTCAACCTCTTGTTGAAAGCGGAGACCTTGCGAAACTCTTGTGTTGACGTTCTCAAAAAATGAAAAACCCTTCAGTAACTCTTCGTTGTGTGTTGTCCTGAATGAGCTGAATCTTTTGATGTTTGAATGGTTTGAATCGGCCCATGCAGATTATGAAGATATGCATGGGCCGATTCAGGTTTACAGAGCTGCATTTCTACTTATCCCACTATTGTTAATCAATGTGACCAGCAGCAGTGAGGATTAAAGTGCTTCCAGTCTCAGTAAACAGACAGAACCTTAAATCACAGCAACAAATCAATGCAGAGAGGCTAATGATTGTTTTATTATCGTCAGACTGTGTAATCAATATTATAGTTTCATAAATCACCTCATCTGTCCTGTGATATCAACAGAAGGGGGCAGTGTTGTGTCATGAATGTAAGCTCTGATCTGCAGTAATGGATTGGACTATGGATTTCAGTGAGGAAGACACTGCATAGTGAAACATTAGTCAATGCCTAATACTGTACATGAATGATTTCCTAGTGTGTGTGTGTGTGTGTGCGTCCTACTGGGAGCAGTTTAAACAGCAGGAATGAGGGACTAGCGGTTCACCACAAAGTGATGCTGCCTGTCACTGAAGGAGCTGCCCAGTGCTGTTAGAGCTCGTTCTCCAACATCCCCCATGTCCCACCACAGATCAGACCTTTGTGACTTGTTGGTTCAATCTCTCCCAAGCTGCTGCAGTCAAAATAAAAATGGTTGATGGCAACCACTGATTGATGAAAGGGTCTGTCCTCAAATGAACAGATACTCACACAAATATATTTACTGCTCAGTTGTTAGTAAACTATTAATTATTAATTACTGATTGCACACAATAACAAGTTGCCACTATAACAATAGTGTTTCCTATCTAATGTCCAATAAACCCTACAAAACGAGGGGGGGGGGGGGTATAAAGCTTATTAATGTAGTCTATATTTAACATTCTCCTACATGATCAGCAAGACATGCAGCAGCCATGCTTCAGTCTGAAGCCTCTGCAGTCAGCGCTAAGGAGCACTGTCAAAAATACAAATTGTGTTTCCAAGCTGGCGCTGGAGTGTGGGAGTTGAGTGTCAACCCATCCTGCCCCTATGTGAAGCTCGCCGCAGATTCCAGGTCCTCAGCTGTACAGCGTGATGTAACAGGAAGTAGTGGGTTGCCTTCCAACGTCAACCTGACAGCCGTTTCAGCTGCGCTCATTGAGCGCCGGAGATCCGCTCTGCTCGGTTCCCCCTCTTTACGCCGAAGCCAAAGACGAGGAGACACTTACTTCGGGGACAGCTTTGAGAGTTCATCCCCGGTCCGAAACCCCCTTCTCTGCGCTCTTGCCGCTGCTGTTGGATTTTAACGCTCTGGTAGGACGCGCTGAAATGGGAGTGAGAATTGTGCCGCTGTGTTATACTTCCATGTTTTCTGAGCAACTTGAGCCGCAGTACAGATCGTGCGCGATTAACGCAGAGTTGACAGAGCATTTTGTTCACTGTGTCTTGTGTTTTTTCATCAGGGTCATTTCACCCGCATGGATTACACACAGCGGAGGAATATGCATTAACAGAGCGTGTTGTTTTGTGTCCTCAATCCGTTCTGAAGGCAGCATCAGTGGCTGTTAATCTGCGCTGACAGCGCTGCGTGTGAAAATATGGACGTGATAGAGAAATAATGAAGCGGCGGGGTCTTTGTGTGGTTTGGACACCATCGGGCCACCCAAGCGCGCCGCGCACGATCTATTATATCACAACTGGTCGTTACTTAGACTCACAATCATCCTGTTTAAGGTGGCATTGAGTGTTTACAGTGTGTGCCTGCTATATGGAAATATGTAAAAGCACCTGTAAGGCTCAGAGTGAATTTGATTCATTTGAACATGTGTGCATGGCTGGGTCAGCTCCCATCCATTCCACAGATTGAATAATAATATGTATATGAAGTGGTAAAAGGCAGCAAGGCTTTGTCAGATTGATTGAACTGGAAAGCAAAATGATTTAGCTCCATTGAGCAGATGAGCTTTTGATGCAAGCGGCGGCCACTGGTTGCTAAATCATCTGCATGGTTACATAAGAGGCAGCAGATTTGGACATGTTGGAAGTTTGTGGGCTGTACAGTGAAAAGGGGAAAAGGATGGTGATGGTGATGGTGAATGATGGTGATGATGTATGTAGTAGGAGGATGTGATGACGATGGTCTCCACAGACTGGAAAGATGTGCTGGAGTCATTATCAGGGAGGTGACAGAGCAGAGGTAACTGCCTGTGTAGAGCTGTTTGGTTATTCACAGCAGAGTTTCTGGACGTGAGTCAACTCTCTCCAGTGTTTGCAGTGATGAGGTGGAGGGTTTTCACATAGCCTTCATCTAATGTTGAGAAAATAGTAAAAACATGAGCCTTACTAGAATGTTGGGTGTAATGTTGATATTTACATAGAAATACATGCAAATATTTCTCCTGATATTATTATTATATGCAATATAGCAGAGTTTAGTTGGCCAGGTAGTCATCGGCAACAGGGTTGTGGACTTTATCCATAACAAGAAGGTAACCATCAAGACATCACTGGCCTCCTGCTACATGTGCTACATTATTATAAACAAAGCAGTTAAAGGCAGCTCAACCTGAGATGGCACACATCTAAAATTATGTTTAGTAAATAGTATCAGCAGATATACACCAATATCAACATTCCATGATAGGCTAATGTGGGCTGGTGATGTCAGCAAACTGATATTGGCATAAGAAAATACAGTGACTCTGTACAAAGCCAAAGGCAGCAGTAAAGAACTGATTTGTTTAGACCAATATTATTCATTTATATTATGGTCATATTGTCTGACATAAGACATAATCTTACATATACATATATACAGATTATGATTGTATTGCAAGGCTATGGTCGCAAAGGTGTGAGTAAGGAGGTAGGTTCGGGTGGACTTTCACTCAGGAGTCAGAGGTTCAAGTCCCCCAAACACCACAAGCTGTTTTGTTTTTACCCGTCATTGTTTTTATTCATGGCTTGATTTGGCATAAAAAAACAAGTGGTTATGGTTAGTAACACAACTCCTGTTATGTGCTGTTGCTGTAACTGCGACATCAATGCAAGTGGAAAAATATACACATATATTCCATTTTCAAGGACTAAATTATTGACGTCATGTTATGTCAATAATTTAGTCAATGAACTTTCTAGCTCTTTAGTTTCCAGACTAGTTGGCACAAACACACTTGATGATAAATGCCCACAGAATAATTAGGATATCTAATTTTGGGGTTGATTGTCCCTTTAAAATCAGTTTGTTCCCATGGCGATCACCTGTTACACCCACACAGCTTCAGCTCTACAACAATCCTTCAGAAAATGTTGCACACAAAGCAAAATTGTGGTACAAAAAAGGTACAAATTGGTATTTTTAGATGAGTTGCTTTCTAACATTGTTACAGAAGTGAGGTTATTAAAGGGCACAGATGTTGAGAAATACCAAGAACTAAGCCTGCTGAAACAGTGTTTTTTTTACGCCACTGTCCAAACATGTCGGCTCTCAGGACACTTTGGACAGCAAATGTGTCTATGCTGCCAGTTGGCAGAGCTGCCAGATGAATCTTTGAGGCCTTTTTTTTTTTTTTTTTTTTGCTCTGACATCTTCCAGCAAGCGGAAGATCTACACTAAACGCATGAGCTGATTGTGCTGCAAGAATGTCATACAAAACCCCTCACACCCAGCCCTTGAACTATCATGCTGTGTGTTTATTGCCCGAGTCCAGAAAAGCGTTATTAAATGTGGGTGAGACAAAGGTCTTGGCGGCATAGTTCCCAAAAGCCTTGCCATCTCCATGGTGGATCTTTTCCCAACGCAGTGGCATTTAGAATGCTGTGCCAGTGGAATCTCATTCACACTGTCCACAGTAGCTCTGTGGTGTACACAGGCCGACTACGGGGTCATTTTTCTATTAGTCGAGCAGCAAAGGGGTGTTTTCTTCTGCCTTTCTTTGAGGAGACTCACACAGTTTTTGGAGCTATTCCTTTGTGTGGGATCCGTCCTATTAACACTGGCCTGCTCTGATGGGTGCAGAGGCCACCTGATTCACACTCATAAGAGTAATGAAGATTCTCATAAAACGTAACCCCCTCATAAATCATCACAGGCACATCGGGCTCCTGCAGCCTTCTCCTTATTGATCCCCACTCTTGTGTTCCTTGTGGGCAGAGCTCCCCCTTATTTATTCATTCTTAATTCTTACAGCATCTTTTACTGTCCTTCAGATTTAAACCTAACCCTTATTGTGTTTCAGCTCAGATTAAATCATCAACTCCCTGTACACAGTTATATGTTATTTCCTGTCTGCTTACCCCAGGCTCAAGTTATCGTATTACACAAAAGCACAATGATGCACATATACAGCGCTCCCCTCAGGTTTTGGATTCAGTTTCGGGGATGTGAAACCTTTTGAGGTGATTTTTTTCCGCTCATACATTATGAAGGTTCATTTTTTTCCCTCCCCCCCTCCCTTATCCTCTCCGGTGTTATATCAGCAGACTGATGTCTTCAGGAGAAGCATCTTTAAGGTGAAGGATAGTGGAAAGAGTCTGTGTGTTTTCCGAGGATTTTAAATGCTTGTGTGAGCTAAACAATCAGTGGCACAAGCTTCCTGATTTGCTGTGTGGGAGGGGGGCTTCTGGTACACAGAATAGAGGAAATGACCCCTCAGAAGCTGTGTGTGTGTCTGCCACAAGGTGAACATGCACTGCTGGGTAGTCTATACAAGTGAGAGTTCCAGTTTAAGGCTTTTTATTCTATTACAGGTTCCACAGAGAAGTCCATTAATTAATAATTTGTTACATAAAGTGCAGAGATTTGGGCTTTCTAAAGGCTTCTTTCTTTCCAAACACTTTCCACTGCTCTGGATCTTCCTCTTCCATCAAACATTTTCTGCTGCTGTGAGCAAATCTCTGCAGCAGACAGTTCTCTTGGATCTCCAATTAGCTAACTTACTCTACTGTGAAAATATGACTGTTATTATTGTCAAGCTCTCACTGCCGTAAGCTGTGCCAAAATCCTCTCCGGATTATTGCAGTTAATTGGATTCCAAGGTTAATAAAAGTCTCCAATTCCCTCTTGAAAAAAAACACTGTATTATTGTCTAACACATAGCGTGACCTGGATGAATACTCAGTTCTGATTAGCTGCAGGGTTAACATACATCTCTGACGAGGATTATTCATTAGGTAGTGAATACACCCAAGTTATTGTAGGTTATGTAGTTTAGGTTGGACTTAACATATATAGTCCTTATAGTCTTGCTAGAAAGATTTTTATTTGTGTGTATATGTGGAAAAATATTCTATACCAGTAAACTACCAACTGCTAGAAGCAGCACCAAAGGTGAAGACATGTTTTGCTGCATCACTATGTATGACAGAGCCACAAGATATTGGCAATAGCAGATATTAGTGTTAAAGTTTTATCATGTTGGTAAGCATATAAGAAAGACAGATGTATTATGTATGGAGGATTTTATGTGTCAGAAATTGATTGATGTTGATTGTTTGCAAGGGTGGCTCCACAATGGTTCATATGAGGGGGAGCCTCTAACGAGTTCCCATAGCCTGAGCCAAAAGAGTTCAAACGTCCTCTAAGAAGTTTCCCCACTGAGCCCACTACTGATGTTTTTCCTGGTGCACGAAAGTTCTACAAAACCTTTGTTTAATTGTTTGTTTGTTTTTGTTTTGTTTTGTGCGCAATGCCGCGTGTGACCACTAGGAGGATTGGTATCTTCATCCATGGCGCTGCTGCTCTGTGTCAGCCAGCCAGCCAGATAGAAGCCTGCCGTACCAAAGACTGTAATCTGCCCATAATACTTTAGCTGTTCTGCTAATGCCACATTCCTGCCCAACACAGGCTTATTTATGTATTTTTCTGCACCTTAGATTGTGGAACCACTCAAAAACGGTGTGTTAATATTAGTTTACTGGCTGCTTTGGTAATTATTCCACCTCCTTTAATCCTAGTCATTAGCACTGTTTTTCCAGTAAAATACAGTTTTAATTGACTATGTTGCAGCTTTAAGTGGTGGCATGTGTAAATAAATGATTACACAAAATCAGCAACTGAGTTTTGCTTTAATAAATAATAATCTTTTTTACATGGTAATTATTCAAAACAAGCCAGTTGGAAAGTGATGAAAATGAATCATTTAGTGGTTGATGGGTGATGTTAAACTTTAGCTCACCCATGTAAGTCATTAAATGTTTTTGTTACACAAACCCGTGGCTCAGAGAGCAACCTGAACCTGTTAGTAATGACGTGAATAACACTCTTGGAGGTCAAGTCCAGGGCCAACGGCAGCCAGATGGAGGATATTCCTTGGCTTCCTTGGGGCTGTTGAATTTGACAGGGCTCCAGTGTTATTTACGGCGTGGCATTTCCCCTAGGGAATCACTCACACCGATCCCTGGTGACCCTCTAATGTTTGTCGCATTCCATGCTACGGAAAAAAGGTAAATAATGCATCGGTGACATCTTTTTAGTTGGTGTCTAACTACCTGCTCCTCTATGCTCACTGTGCAGTGTCTGCAGCAAAGTATGTCATATCTTACCTTGGGAATTGGGAGAATCCCTTTTTACTAACACAGCATGTGAGTGTGTGATATGGAGCTGTGGAGATGTTTGGATGGATAGAATGACACAGAGAGGATTTAGTGAATGGTGCTTGACTAGCTTGCAAAGGGATCCCGAAGGCCATCTCAGATCATAACAGAACTGAGCATGAAAAATCCACATAAAAAAATAGGTTTTTGGCTTGGAACATCCTCCCCTCTGGCTGTATGCCACTTTAATGACTACTATTCACTGCAGCAAACACATTGTAAATTCAGTGAATCTCACTAAAAGGAAACACAATCCTGCTAAGGAAGCTTAAGTTTATTGGCTAAAGCTGTCAGTCTGTCTGTACACTTAAAGCACTTGATGAAGGAAGTGTAGTGACCTGTGAAAGTGTGCCTTCTATGCAGCGGAAAGAATCGGTGGAATTAGCCTCACATTCCAACCAGACGGTACCCTGTGCCCCCAGGTTAAGCACATGCTCAGCTGGTTAGTGTATTTTAAACAACCATGCCTGGTAGACCTATGGTTACATCAAAACATTTACGTTAACACAGAAGAGAATCACTAGCAGCTGTGCAGGTGCAGTGCACGATGGAGCCTAGTTTATTTTTAACCAGTGTATTTTCGTCTAGGTATTTGTGCTATTTTTTCCTTTGCGTAGACCAGAGGCCTCTGGAATCGGATCCTTTCCTATGGTAAGCCTCCTTTAAACGTAATTAAAGACGGTGTTTGTTATGTTTCGTTGTCAAGTTTGAAGGATGATGATCTGTTCAATGCAGGCTTATTTATCACTCTGCAAAATCATCCATGTTGTGTTTGTAAGATGGGGTGAATTCACTTTCATTGTGTGAGATGGACGGGATGGTTGGTACCACGTATTTAATTGGTTGAAGAGATTTGGTGTAGCAGTAGGACTCAAGCAGCCTGTTCTCACCAGAGAAACAACAGCAGGAGGCAGTTTAAAAAAAAATGACACAAACAGAATTTACATATTTTACACCCTCATGTGTTTGTGTAAATGTTTATTGGAGGCAGGACTTGTAACTGTGGTAGTCAATATGGTTTAAAATGGTTGCTGATGGAAGATGTTTGCCTCATAATGTGTGTTGAATGTTGTGAAAGGTTGTGTTTTAACAATGTGAAAGCAGTTCCAAAAGTGGCCACTTGAGGCTTGCTCCATAGGTGAGTCAATAATTGGATTAACCCTTAATTAGAATGAAATGAAACTCGGCAGAGATAATGTCCACAAGTTTAGCTACAGCTTGATGTATATTGGGTGCTTCATCTGCATCATTTCAAGAAGAGATTCATTGTAAAATTGCAAATTTTCGACATCAATTTCTTTTAAAAAAACGTTTTACAAGTATACATACATTATTACACATCTATAGGTTATAACAGATGTATAAAGCAGATAGGCCATGCCTACTTATTGCTAAGCTAATACCTCGACAAATAGGCAGGCTCATAACTTCGCAATAGACGGGTTGATTAGGGTGATTGACACCTCTATCAAAAGGTCAGAACCAATAGATTTGACAGGTAATAGTAATATTAGTGCTAGACTCACCAATGACCAGCCACATGGAAGGAAATGCATTATATGCTAAACGACTGTTGCCACAGTCTCCCCCCAAAAAAGTCCTCCACAAACATAATAAATGTCTAATCCTAATATTTTTAGTCTTGAAGAAACACAGACACGTTGGTCTATCTGAACCAAGCATTTATTGCCTTCAAATATGACTGATTATTGCAAATTTACAGAAGAAAGTTGTTACTCGCGTTTTATATTCTTTATATTCTAATTTGCCAAATATTTTTAATGTAGCAAAACAACTGTAACAGTGCCAATTGGTAAAGTCTCAGTTTTTATATGACACCTTGTTTGTTTGTGTGACTTAAAATATCACAGAGCTAGCAATAACCATGTGGCAAGTGGGTCGACTTTGACATGAGAATTTTATTTTGATTGATAATTGATTTGCATGGTGTTGAAGTTAGTATGTGTGTAAATATGGCCTATATGTGCTTTAGTAGAGTTTCTCCTGTTTGATTTGATATGCAATATGATTATTTTTTTACATGGTTACTACAGTGTTATATGGCTTTTATTTTTGGGTGCAAAAAAAGCCCCTTTATAAGGGGGGGTGCCCAAATATCACTACAGTGAGATGCAAAACAAAATTGGTCCCACCCCCTTTATATCCTGTTCTTCAGCCCCATGGCCAGAGTCAGCTCACTCATTTTACATGTCTTCATCTTCTCTTAATCTGTATAACACAATAATAATAAATCTGTTTCACAAATATCACATACGTCCCTGTCATGGAGGCTGCAACCTCAGCACACAGATGATGCAGTCCACCTGAGCCTTCCAGGCTGTAAAAGCTTTGCCTGATATCAGACATTGTCAGCTTCCATCTCGTCAACCTCGTTTCTTTCTGCAGTCTGACATCCCCTACACTCTAGCTGATCCCGTGGGGGGAGGGGATTGATTTTTCGCTCCACAACAGTGCTCGTCCCGCCCACTAATTATTTGCACTCATTGGACCAATTGTTTTTTTTCAGCTGAGAGGAGGCTGTTTCATGTCACAGTGTCAGAGTCAGTCAACACTGCGAGGATGGCCTGATTCAGATGTCTGGACCTCAGCAAAATAGAAGCTCATACACTCATCACCCACCCTACATCAGCCATCATCTGCTGTTGCAACACCTCAGCAGCTGTGTTATCTTACTGTTTGGATCACAGTGATTTCAAACTAACATCTGTCAAATATGAGGACTTTCTCACAGAATATCTCACCGGGACATGAGGACAGTTTTGTGATGCTAAGCTAACAAAACAAAAACATTTTTTTATCTGTAAACTGGTGTCTGGTGGTTGCTAATGCTGTTGTGTTTCACTTGAAACATCGTGGTGTTGTTGTGTTGTACCTTCTGTAGAGTTCAGAACTGAGTACATAGAGTTATTAAGACACACTTAATGATGTTCTGTAAACTGGCGCAATGCTGGTAGACATCTTTAAAGCCAACACATGGACTACTTGGCATTGATTCACTTGAGTTATAGAAATATTCATTTTGCACACTGGCCACAAATGAGCTAAATTTTCAGAGACCAAAATTATTTGAACGTTTGTCTATTTCTGCAGTAAAATTGGACATTTTAACACAAATTTCTTTGGAAAATAAGAGTCTCACTGACGTTTGGACTGAGACTGATATATAAGCTAAATAAAAACATGTAATACGAAAAACCTGTACCATCATAATTGGCAGGGAATAGACCTTATTAAGATTAGAACACATGAGAAGGAAACAACTGTCATTGTACTAATTTATAACAATGTATTACTTGAAGCTAAGTTAAACTTAGCTTTAAGACATGCTGGTGTAACACCTATTTAAATTTCCCTTAGCATCTTTTTATGTTTTCTGTTAGTGTAGTTTTTGTCATTGGATTTTACCAGACGACATATATTAGAGTGAGATTAGATATGCGCTGTATGTCCATCCTACTCATCTTTCAGTCAGCGGTTCACTATAAAAAGGGGACACCATGTTCCGCTCAGGCACTCAGCATTAGCATTGGATGAAGATTGTGTGCGACACAATCTTTCAATATTCATAATTCCTTGGGATACTTGGCTAATCATTTAACCGCATCACTTTGCAGGCTTGAAGGACCACAGAAACAGGCTATTATATCAGATGTCTAAACACATTTAGCACCAGTAGGAGCCTCTTCTTTCCTTTTTTTTCCCATGAGCTGTGCCATCTTTTCCTCATTTCAGCACTGGAGTTGTAAACAGATCCATGTGTGTGCCCTCAGGATGCTGGCATGCTGGCGAGGGTGTGGATGCAATGACATGAATACTTTGGTATCTGAGATGTTGTCTGCATGAAAACCGCAGGAACACAACATCCCTTATGCCCTGTTAATGCAAAGAATACAGCGTGCATCAGTGCAGGGCGGGTGGACTGAGACTCTCTTTTCCATGCAACAACGATGACTCCTCCTTCACATCTGTGTGGGATCGCTTTTCTTTTTCCTGACATCTGCTGATGCCCTTGGCAACTTGAAGGGTCTGCTCTCATGTCCTGGGCTTGCTAACATCAGCAGCTTTAATGTTACATTCCTTTTCGAACATTTTTTTCCCAGTAACATGGGAAAGATATGAATGTACAGCTGATCCCATGGGAAATGTCTGCTGGCTATATTTGGCCCTGTTGATGAAGAGGAAGGGGGGGGGGGGGTCTCTCTGAGGACCTGTATGTTCACATCATTCTTGAGAGCTTCTCCTCCTGTTTCTCATATGCCCACCATCTTTTCTCTTCTGCTGACCCCTCTCTGTTCTATCATCAGTTCTCATTTTACTGTGTCAACCCTTCTCCTCTGCCACAACTTTCTTGTCAGGGCACATTTCTTTTAAAAAAAGAGATGACACATAATACAATTAAAAAAAACACACACATCACAAAGCACTTTAAAGTTGTTAGAGCAGCTGAGAGGTTATAAATACATTTCAAGTCTCTGCACAGATTGTGTGATTTGGAAAAGCAAACATATGTACGCACTGATGTGCGGGTCATTTGCTCAGGGTGGTACACTCCACTAACACCTGCACTGCTCATGGTGTTTTCACATGTTTGAGGTTAAGGTGAGCGGCAGCTGATACAGGCACCGACCTGGGACACGTGTTGCACGTGCTGCGTGTCGGCATAAATATGTCATGAAGTACATTGTTTGCATGGTTAAGATTTTGTTGTGTTTACACCGATAACAAAGATTCAGACAGTGATGGCAACCATTTAAATTTATCTTTAAAGCAATCATGCCTCTAATTACCTACAATTTTAAGCCAATTAAACATACAAGTTATTTTAAGCAATTTTACCCATGTACCAAGCTGCAGATATTTTTAACATGAGAATTGACCCACTTTGAAGACAGTTCTATGTATACGTATGAGGAAATGCCATTTAAAGCTTCATTTGTTAAACATGCTGAATTGTGGTCATGCTTAAAATGTCTTAGGGTGAAGTGACTTTTGTATCATCTCATGCTTAAACTCTTCTTCAAAGAACATGTCCATCCATTAACCAGATGTGGATCCTGGGTATTAGTTTCCTAGGTGCATAACAATGTAGGACTTGCACTATTTTTGAACCAGATTCTTTTTAAAATAATGTTAAAGCACTTCACAAAGGACTGCATATGCTGTATTATATTATTTAAAATCTCCTTTTGTAACAAGTCACTGCATTGTACTTCTGACCAGTTTCAGCCCTGTGACTATAGCTTTAAATAAATATCCCCTCATGATGTCATAAAGGGCTGCAAATCTTCAGAGGTATTCTCTTTTTATTTAGTGGAGAAAACAGTGTTTTTTTTCACTTACACATTATTGGCCTCATTCAGTAAGTTAGGATTGCTAATGCTAAATGCGGAAAAAACCAGCATGCTATGTTCATAAAATCCTCTTAATTTTAGCAACTTAGCAATTTAGCCTATTGTTTGTAATTAAATTAAACATGATTCTCCGTCAAACATTAAAGCCTTAATGAAGGAATCAAACTATGAATAGTTATGGCATGATAAATGCTATATGCTTCATTTGCGTGTTTATAGAAATCTGTGCTCGGAACATGTGCCTGCCCCAAATGTTCCATGAACTCCCACTGTTTATCGAAATGATGAAAGATGATAAAGAGCACAGGTCATTTGAAATCAGATCCAGAAGAAGCACAATGTTTAAAACGGGAGTCCAGTAAACATTATCAAGTGGCAGCAAACAGTGTTTGCTTTTCCCTTCTCACCAGACGGCACACTTCCATTAGTCTTTCAGCAAAAACTATAGTTTTAAAATGTCCTTAATTGCCATGTTTGCTTTAATTGGATCACAGTCCATGTTTGTTGCAAATGTGGTTGGAGATTATTCTATTTGCAGGAACCACAATGCAAAAACAACATTTCATATATTGATTGTTTCTGTAAACAGAGACTTCAACTGTTCTAATGGCTGCCCCCCTCATTGGTTAAAGCCCACATCCTGCTATAGAATGAGTCTATAATGCAGTTAGAGGGCCCCTCACCAGCCTAATGGACATCCGAATGCCACTGAGCGGAACTTGGTGGAACTTGGTGTATGGGGCGCCAAACATCCTGTGAGTGCAAAAGGATGTTTACAGCACAGCACATCTCTGCAGGGACGGTGGGAGTTGATAAGTACGGGCTTGGCTCTGGCACCGGGTGAGGAGACAGCAGATGTTATGCATAGGCTGTTTTCCCCGGGTAACTTTTCAGCATGCCTGACAGACGTAAGGGGTGATGTCATCTCTTGTGCATAGTGTATATGACTAATCACTTGAGTGAAACACTCTGAGGTATTACAGTTAATAGAGGACCACCCACAGTTTGCACTGGTCGCAGGTTGGATTGACTTGACCCTAACAGATCGATAATTGAGTGTAGTGCCTCTGTGGATTCGTTCTCTTAGCTGTGAGCAAAACATGTTTAAGTATATGTTTAAGATAACAGTACAGTTACATCTGTATGTCTAAAAGAGTGATGGCAAGTAGAGCTACTTTTTTAATTTCCCTACTTTTCCAAGAAATTAAGTTCGACTTTATTTTTGGAAGCTGTACAAGACAGTGGTGAAATATAGGATGGAGCTGTTTTTCTTAGCAGCAGTCTCATCTTTTCCTCTTCAGCATTTTGAACATGCTCATAAATCCCAGGTTTTGCAATAGGGAAAAGTACACAACTGATTTATTTCATGACGCACAAAGTAAGGATATGAACTAGTCATGGAATTCTGTTAACTTTCTGGTGGAAACAGACAACGATGAATATTTCTAAGCAGCTATAAGCTGCTTAGAAATTAGACCTATAAACAATTAGACTCTGGGAAACAGTTTTGAGAAAGGAGAGGTGCTTTACAAGAAAAGAAACCTGGCAGGTGATTGGATGAGCCATCTGTCAATCACTGCGTAACATGAGCTAACTAACAGATCAATCAGCATAGCAATGTATGCTGCCTGTGAATTATGCTCCACTTTCTGCATTGCATGCAACCAGCAATGCTGTTATAAATGTGTTGCACTTTAAATAAAGGGGCTGTTTAGGGACACACAAAATAAAAGCTTTATTCTGAGTCATGTGGTTTGAGTAAGAATTGGCTGTTTGAAGCATGATCCCTGAGTTAATTGAAAATGACATAAGGTATTTAAGAGCAGGCGGTCTTCATCCTTCCATGGCATCCATTACCTAGCAGTCTAACAGTTTGTCTGGACTTCATTGTACATTCTTTAATACAGACAACATGTGCATTTCAATCATAAATGAGGTATCCATGATGAAATTAAGCAAAACGTCACACTGGAACTTTCCACTGTGACAAATTGATTCCATTTAGATGGGAAGGGTCAGAGTTTCTTTTTTCCTTTACTGCCACCTTTAGGATCAGTTTAATGGAACTGTCCAGTTTGAAAGGCAAACTACAACTACACTAGCCCTACATTCATGAAACATGGGAATGCATTTTTTCAGTCTGTCCCATGTTGCCATCAGACCAGATACATCCTCTGTATCACTGCTAATGTATGAAAAACAACCCTTGCCAAGAAACAGCTGGGGAACTTGGCAAAGTGGAGCAACGTGTGTGTTTGTGTGTGTATGTGAATTTTTGTGTGTGTGCATGTGTGACAGAGCAGCTGATCTTTTCCTGGCTGTTTCTAATTTGCACATCACCACAATGTTTTACAATCCCATTTTCAGTAAGCCCCTCCTCTTCCTCAGAATCAGGCTGTTTTAACTCCGAGGAGACCTGAGGAGGTCTTCCTCTTTGAGCGGCATGGAGACCGGGGTCTAATCCAGATTGTATGTTGTGTATTTAGACAGACAGACAGATTATAGATAGATAGATAGATAGATAGATAGATAGATAGATAGATAGATAGATAGATAGATAGATAGATAGATAGATAGATAGATAGATAGATAGATAGATAGATAGATAGATAGAATTCCATTGTCTCCAGCTTCAGGATAGAGACACATCATGATGTAACCAGGAATTTAAGGATGGAAGCTGGTCAGATATCCATAGCAAGAGAATCCTCTTGTGTGCAACTAAGGAAGTGAAAGCTATTGTGTTTGAACATTTGTCCACATGTCGTCCGTCCTCTGCTCATCTGCCAAAAATGGCTGTGTGACTTATAGGACGGTGGAAGTTTGACCTGTACTATATCAGGAATTTCCTTAAAGACTTGCCCAGAATCTGGTGGTTACATCACATCAATGTAAAACAATAAAAAGGCATAAGAAGGTTTTTCTATTGTTCTTTATAAAGGCCTCAGCTTTCCAAATTTAAAGGACCAGTTTAGACTATTTAATAGATTGTTATAGCTCTGTTATTACCCTTTGCATGACATAACACCACTTCATTTGATTTTTTACACTCCTCTGTTGCAATGTTGGTTGTATTCCACTTTATTTAATTAGATTTCAGATGTTGCAAATAAAAAAAAGTGAGGACCTCGTTCCTCTAGGGTTTATAACATTTCAGATGTAATCCTTCCCCTGTACTGTAGCTACATGCACCTCATCCAGGGTTCCGACTCTCATCCTTTTTTCTTTCTGTTCCTCAGCTGCCAGAAATATATATATATATATATAAAGCTTGTTATATATTTCTGCACTGAAAGCATTCCTGTCACAAGAGCCTGGTGTTAGTAAGTGCCATCAGGTATTTTAATAATGCGGACGACCTGTTTCCGGTTACAGCAGCTTCCAATATGGAATTCCTTTCATGCTATGAAAGTATTATGGTGAAAATAACAACAAAAACACAATAAATAACTAACATCCCTATAATACATGGGCTCCGCTGGAACAGCTTCACTCTTTGATAGCTGAGCATTAGCTGCATTAACAATCCCAGGCATTAGTAAACTGGCTGTTTTGCAAGGCAAATGGGGACAACCTGAGGGATGTGTTTCCATTTGAATTTTTGTCTCATGTGCTATGCAGCAGCAGCAGCCTCAACATAAAATCCCACCGGCTTGAAGCTTCGCTCCAAAACAATCTTCTGGGGAATCTGCATGGATGAGACGCAAGCGTGACCTTTACGAGTGAAATGAATAACACACCCACCAACCAAGATTTACAACTGCTGTCGTATTTCAGAATTTGTGATAGGAGGCTCACAAAGCACACTGCAGCAGGGAGAATATGAGGATTTTGAAGTTTGAGGCATACTTGACTGTGTTCTGTCAGGAAATGTCTTCAGATTGATGGACTTTTGTTGGGCTGAATTCAGCTGATTGTTATCTCAGCTATGTTTGTCGGATTAAAATGTAAGATTATGACATATATGCTGTCCAATGGAGGAGTTTCTGGTCAGCAAATTCTAGTGAAATTTACGTGTGTATTTTCTTCTGTATGTAATGCTTAATATTACAATTAAACTCACGTCCAACATCGGGCCCAGAACCTTACTCAAACTCATGTTGATAAAGATTCTCAGTCATCCCAGTCATAATTCATACAGAAGATTGAAGCAAGGCGTCTGGACTTGTTTTCTTGAAGACGTTTCGCTGCTCATCCAAGCAGCTTCATCAGTTCCAACTGTTGGTGGGGAAACATGGTTTATATGTGGTGGCAGACCTCAGTGGGTGGGTCTGTGTGAAGCTCATAAACAATAGCACTAAAGGTTTCCATACTTACCTGCACAGAAGCACATATATTACCAAGCTGACTTATATGTGAGTTCCCCCTTTCAAGAAATGTAACGAATGACTGAGTGAAATGTAACTAATACCATATAACTAATAACTAATATCATCATCAGTGGCTGTGTTTACAGGGAGGTTTTGTTTTCACTCCAGTGGCTGTGTCTAATCTGTCGTTCTCCGTTCCAGATCTGCAGCTGGTAAATCATCAACCAGCTCTGGCATGGCTGAACGCAGGCTGGATAGCCTTGGACTGACGTGGATGGTGGCACTCGTGCTGCTGTGTCATCTAACACTGGTAGGAGAGCTCGTGTATGAGTACAGTTCACAGAATAATGCACTCACTGTTCTGTTAAGACCTAATCCACCTCAGTGTTATTTACTCGGGGGTCAGTTTTATGTTGGTATATCTGCTGCAGGACACATCTGGTTGGCAGTATTTCTGCATAGATGTCATGTTTTCCATGTAGCACAAAGGGATTTATTTGAATGTTGTGTATGACTCCCATTTCCAGCATTAGGTAGGATTTAATGATGGCTTTACTTTTAAACATTCCCTGTGAGTTCAAACAGCTATAAAAGGGCTCTGACTCCAGCTTGCATGCAATACAAGTGCATGTATATGACTCACTATGCTTTAGTGTCTTTGTTGTCTTCTTTCACACTGCTTTTCCAGGACCTCACAACGCAACTTTTAAAAATGACTTTTCTGTCCTTTTCTTTCCTCCCTTCCTTTCAGTTTTTGGCAAAGGCTAGCATGGAGGTGAATGACACCCAACAGCAGCATCCAACCAACGTCTACCACGACATGGGACTGACCAGGAACAAGATAGTTACAGCTCAGTTTGAGTGCTATCAAAAGATAATGAAGGACGAGATCCAAACCAAACAAGGTAGCTGTGATCTTATTTAGGAAACTACACTGTAAAAAATGATTGTTTTTATTTATTTATTTGAGATTCAATCTACAAAAATGGATGCCAATTTTGCTGACAGGGTGTAAGAGTTTAATATTTATAGTTTATTATATGTATATCATGACAATTGTAATAAGTAAGATCAACAGGATGTTTTACAGAACCTTTACACCATGTATTTTTACATAAATAAAATATTCTAAACCCTCTTCTCTTTAGAACCTATGTGTAATCGTACCTGGGATGGCTGGCTGTGCTGGGATGACACCAAAGCGGGAATTACATCCGAGCAGCACTGCCCGGACTACTTCCAGGATTTTGATCCATCGGGTGAGATCTGCTCAGCCTGCTAGCAACAACAACAAAAAAAGAAGCAGCAGAAGTGGAGATATATTCAGTCTTTTAGTCACTATAAAAAGCTGTACACAGTTTCCCATGAGGTCTTGTGCAAACCTCAACATAACCCCTATGACCTCATCGGCGTTGTAGTACTCCCCGTGACTCATTAATGATAAAAGAGCGTAGCATTCTGGATCTGGCTTGTGTACATGCCTTTGTGACTTCTTCATTCAACATTTTTTTTTTTTACTTCAGAGATGGTTACTAAGATCTGCACTGATAGCGGTCACTGGTTCCTGCATCCTGAGAGCAACCGAACATGGACCAACTACACCCGCTGTAATGAGCACACTAATGAAGGCAGAGTGGTAGGTCACTTCACAATCACGATTCACACTGACCTTTTTGAATAAATGTCTGGGTGCTTACTGTGTATTTACAATGACAAGAAGACAGCCAAAGGTCACTAACGTGTATATTGTGTGTTTTTAGTTAAGTAGACAGTTGCACTTGAAAATGAACAGCGTATTCGAACACAAATGTCATGCTTGTGTTGTTACCCACAAAAATGATTAAAAAAATAATTTGAAGATTTCAGTATTACTTATGACCACTGTTATCACAAGTACCGTATCTTCCAGACTATAAGTCCCACTTTTTTTCATCCTTTGGCTGGGTATGCGACTTATACTCAGGTGCGACTTATATATGAAAAAATATACAATTAGTTAACCTTGTGTCCTCACGTCCCATTACAGATATAATGGTAGCTGTTCTGTCTCTCTCCTGGTGGTTCTCTTCCACCTCCAGCTTGTCCACACTTTGCATTCCGAGCATAGGTGGCGCACACATTCATGGAACGTGTGCTTGCAGCTGAGCCGATAGGCCGACAGGCCTCACTCTCAATACCCTGCAGCCGCACCACTTAAGTTAAAAGGAATTTAACAGACAAAGTGATTTACGCTGGCCCGCTGGTGCGACTAATAGTCCGGTGTGACTTATCTATGGTTTTTTTCTTCTTCATTACGCATTTTTTGCCTTGTGCGACGTATACTCCGGAAAACACGGTACTCTAATTTCCCTCCCTCTCTCTGTGTGTGCTTCCAGACTGCGATGAATCTTTTGTACTTAGCCCTTATAGGACACGGACTGTCCCTGACCTCCCTCCTCATCTCCCTGGGAATATTCTTCCACTTCAAGTGAGTCAGCGTCCCTCACATCAGCATGCCTCACCCTAAGGTGGGAGGCTTAGTCTTTGCGTAGCTTCTAAGCAGCGTGGTGAAATGTTGCTTTCTCTTCTTGCAGGAGTTTGAGTTGCCAGAGGATCACCCTTCATAAAAACCTCTTCTTTTCTTTCGTTCTGAACTCTGTGATCACCATCATTTTGCTGACTGCAGTGGCCAACAACCAGGAGCTGGTGCAGAGGAATCCAGTGAGTTATATCTGCCTTATAAACACAAGTCGCTATGATACTTCACACAACCACCATTCACATCTTTTGTTTCTTTATGTGCACGATGTCTTCCCCAGACGAGCTGTAAAGTGTCTCAGTTCATTCATCTGTACCTGTTTGGCTGTAATTACTTCTGGATGCTGTGTGAGGGAATATATCTGCACACTCTCATCGTGGTGGCCGTGTTCGCTGAGAAGCAGCACCTGATGTGGTACTATCTGCTCGGCTGGGGTATGTAGGAGACATTTATTAACCCTCTGAAGTCATTTCTAGGTGTTAATTATTTTATATATGTATATATATATATATATATATATATATATATATATACATATATAAAATGATCAATATACAATATATATTGTTTGATTGACTGGCTGTTTTTTTATTGTTAATTTACAGGCTTTCCTCTCATACCGGCCTCCATACATGCCATTGCGCGGAGTTACTACTACAACGACAAGTACGCCAACTTTAAACCTAATACATTAATACCAAAATATATATATATATGGAAAAATTGGAATTATTCTTCTTCTAAATTTTCATTGATACAGCTGAGGTAACCTTTTTCTTTGTCCTCCCCTCCACTTCAGCTGTTGGATTAGCTCCAAAACATCACTACTCTACATCATCCATGGTCCCATTTGTGCTGCCCTTTTGGTAAGCAGGGTCACTGTTTTTCCTGACACAACCCAATTACAGTAATATGTCTAGAATAAACCGACTGATTGGTTCCATATTTCGCTGGGTACATTGTTATTTTTATTGCGCAATTAGCACAAAAAGCTGCTTTTGTCCTCTTGCGAGCGGACACTGCAGGGATCATTGGGGGGGTGGGGGGGGGTAAGGAGGACACAGTGTCGTAGCATGCATAATTGTGTTTGTCTTGTGAAATCGATGCATCTGCCCCTCTGAGGATCCACCCACTGGTCCCCAGGCCTGTGTTGTTTTCTAGGAATTCACCTAATCAGCACAGTGAGGCCTGCTTCAGTGAATCACTGGTCCCTGAAGACACTCTGTGCTTTAAACAACATTTGTAATGTTCAGGTTTTAGACCCAAGACGATGATTTGATGTTGTTGTTTTGCTCAACATTGTATTTTTTACGTAAACCTTATTATCCTGTTTCATCACTGTATTCGGATGAGTCAGTGATAAGCTTTTGGCCCAAGCTAGGACTATTTTCTGTGTTTTCGGAGCATTGTGTCAGAAAATGGAAAACATCAGCATCATCCTCTACCTTAGTCTGAAGGACTTATATACAAGGACGTGGTGGCAGTGTGCTCTTATCTATATCTATAGCATAGTGTAACATGGCAAAGAGAGCCTGAAAGATGACCACTATCCCTAAAGGCTGGTCACCATCACTACCATAGAGACCATAGAGATGATCCATGACCTGATCTTGATGTTGGAAAGAGTCCCAAGAAAGCCAAACCAGTCAATAGGCAAGATGATGATCATTGTTTTCTGGCATGTGAAGGGAGTCCTGATGGTGGACTACCTGGAAAGGGGTCTTATTACATGGGCTTGATCTCTGAGAGAAGGAAAATTCAAGAAACTCCACCACTAGTGACGTGGATTTGAACTTGCTTACTCAGCTAATTGGCATCCTTAGACTGGACAAAGAAGGAGTTTGATGGTTGCTATTTGAACAGTGATGATGATGTCATTATTGTGAATCACTTTCTTGAGCTCCAAAATTCTGACTTTTACAAAGAAGGATCTGAATTCTCCAGGGCTGCTGGACCAAGTGTTCTTTTTTACCTCTAAGATCATGGCCTAATTTGTAAAGTAGAAGAGAATACATTTAAGACTCATAGGGATACTATGTTGATTTATTTTTGCCTTCTCCCATCAGGTTAATTTGTTCTTCCTCCTGAACATTGTGCGAGTTCTCATCACCAAACTGAAGGTGACCCATCAAGCCGAGTCCAGCCTCTATATGAAGGCAGTGAGAGCCACCCTAATCCTGGTGCCTCTTCTGGGAATCCAGTATGTCCTGCTTCCCTACAAGCCCGAGGGACGGGCGTCCTCTGAAATATACGACTACATTATGCACATACTGATGCATTACCAGGTGAGACGATGTTCATCCTCTTCAAATGTTTCCATTTTAAATAAACACACAGCTGTACATTGGCATGTTGTGAAACGCATGTCCACTGTTGTATTTATAGAATGGAATCCAGAGGTCAGTGCCTGTTGCATGCTCTGCAGTCTCCCCTTGCTTCTTGTCCTTGTGACATATATATATATAAATTGTTAGGAAACTTGATTACATGCCAGAAGCTCTTTCCTTTAATGATAGACATTTGTTTCACTCTTGCTTGAACTTAAAGCTCATATTTTTTCTAAGTCAGAGCCAAACATTCCTATCAGAAGCCTCTGATGAGACTTTGTTTATGTTGTAGCCCAGGCAAGAACAGCAGGAAGGAAAACATGAATTATCTGAGCTGAAAGGGGGTTGGATGTTGTTGAGGTGTTATCTGATCATCCTGAACTGTCCCAGCATGGGCAGTGCAGGGAAAATATCTTGAGCAACAAGACTGAAGTCTCTGCTTCATAAGCACTTTTTTTAGACCCTTAAGTGTTCTTTGCTGATAAACCATGGCTAAGCTGTGTCATCTTTTTTTCTCTCTCTCTCTTTTTTCAGGGTCTGCTTGTGGCCACCATCTTCTGCTTTTTCAATGGAGAAGTAAGATGGGGTTATTGCCTTTTTACTTTTAGACCCGCATTGCACATGTACACACACTTTTCCACACTTCCCTTTTATATACAGAGGTAACTTAATGACATCTTGTACCCTGACCTCATGTAGACGTGCTGTGCTACAGTCCTACAGGGCAAAAGATTGTAGTGTTGGCAAGCACCCAGAGGCTGTAACTAACTGTAACTGCTATCAATTATGCAGGTGATTGATCCACATTCAAAACAGCTTGTTTTTGCTGGGCGTAAATGGGTACAAGCTCCAGCGATTGTCTCCCGTTTCATCAGGGGATAAAGGAGAGGGCGAACATAGAGGAGCTTTGCTGCTATCTCACACGTGTATCCTGTTCCTGAGCTCATTACAGTGTATCCTCAAAGAAGCAGTCTGTATTCATTAACAGCACCATTAGACCACACAGTTCAAAACTCTTAACATACTGTTTTCAATAAAGATGATAATAAGAAGTAAAAATGTGACCCCCCCCCCTCGGTGGTCGCTATAGCAGCCAGTTATCAAATGTGTAAAAAGCTGTAGAAATAGCCATTAAGGTTGAAATGCTAAACAGCCTTTTAGCATGCTTGATAATTCCCTATGTGAAGGCAATAACATGTGAAATGTTCCTCCTCTGAATAGGTCCAAGCAGTTCTACGGAGACACTGGAACCAGTATCACATCCAGTTCGGCAGCAGCGTAGGAAACCACTCGGACGCCCTGCGCTCAGCCTCCTACACTGCTTCCTCCATCACAGAGGTACAGGGCTGCTACAGCATCGACAGCCACACAGAACACATGAATGGCAAGGGCTGCCACGACGCAGACGCCTCCATCTTTAAGTCAGACAGCCCCTTCGCCTGACATCAAGACTCCTTTCAAACTTTACACACCCCACATACACACCCCGACCTAAAACCTGCAGTGTGTTTGGAGCTCCAAGAAAACTGGCCTCTTCCTATAGAATCAGTGTCAAAAGAAAGGAAAAGGATCGTACAGCCGGACTCACCACTTTGAAGGAATCGGTCACCTTTCGGCCCTTTAACAGTAGCTCCTGTAACACAGCTATCTCTACGCTGCGTTTTGTCTACAATCCGAACTGCTTTACATGGACTTAAATGTAATCTGATACTCACAGTATTGTTGTGACCTTTCTGCCTGAAAATCATTTTTAAATGGATGAATATTGACTGCTTGATTAGCCTGTGGAGGTCATGTTATGCACAAAAAGCCTTTGGTTACACTGTAAATGCTGTTGACACGGTTTGTGCCAAACCAAGACATCCTGCCAGGTTAATAATAATCAAAAGCAATTACAATTATATAATAATTATATAATTTATCTCAACTTATACTTGGTTATTAAATAAATCAGTACCATACAGTATTTATTTAGAGTCAACATGCTACATGCTATGCTAGGTAATTTTTCACATGAACTTTTCTAAGCATTTCATGTCCAGTTTGTGCAGGTGTGTGCTCATGTTTAAGTGATCCTTATTGATGATTGCGTCCTTTAAACCACACTTATCATTACACTTGAATGTAACAGTTATGTTTAAAGACCTAGCTCCGGTGAACATATATATATATATATGTAACACATTCCCTTACCCTTAATTTTTTTTTTTCATTTTAATTACTGAGAAGTAACTGAGACATGAGCATTGTTGAGCATTCAGATGGAGAACAGCACAGCGTGCTTCTGTGCTTCTGGTACTGGTGACAGAATGAAGGACAGTTCAGGAAGTCCACTGTTGGTACTGCTGTTTCTGCCATTCAGATTGTTTTAAGTGTATTTTAACACATTACTCATGTAGTCCACAGTCTTTTATTGCATCTCAAATCATTTAGCTTAGTTTGTTAGATTAGATTAGCTTGTTAGATTAGTAAAAATGCGTCAATTTTTTGGAAGGGCAAATTGCAGATTGTACACTTTATCCCCAGTTTTTTTTTTGGTTATTTTTTTTTCTGGATAGTCAAAGGGATGATCTAAGGCCAGTATGGAGTATTGATTACAGTGATCAGATTTTTTTAGCATCCGAACTTTGTGGTGCTAGAGAAATTATAATCTTCTTTTATTTTAATATATACAAATGTTCCATACTTCCATTGTGTTTTCATGTTCAGCTCTGTGAGGTTTCAAGTATTGCAGCCACCATCCACCATTATCTCAATAAACCAAATCCTTTCACATGCATTACAGTACTGGATAAAACACACCTTTCTTTTCTCTGCAGGGTTCTTAAACTCATTTCCCCCCCTCAGAAATGTGGGCTTTAGCACAATGCAATTATCAGGCTGTACATGGCCTAAGATGATCATATTTTAGTTCTTTAAAAAAGCATTTCAAAGAGTCAGGGTGTTGACTTTGACAGTTATTTTAAGCTGTCCATAACCCAGAACTTTTTTAGTATTTTGTTATTTTATAGCATTTTAACACATCCTCCCTAACGCTGGGAACAGGAGTAACTATCACATGTAAATATTTTTTGTAAATCTAACTTTTCTGAAGAGGCAGTGTGAGTGTGTGTGGGCATGATATATAAACAGTATTTATGATACTCATAATCATTAAACCACTACCTTTGTTTAAAACAAAGGAGGGGTGGGGGTCACTAGGTGGGAACTCTCATCATGTCTTATTCGTCATCATTCTTTACGTCATCTTTCTGTTCTGTGTAAGTCTAATATTCAACCTTCCAAAGGGCATGTTTAACGTCAAAGAATTGAAAACCAACTTTTTCATCTGTTTATGTTTTATCTGCTTTTTGGGGGTAAATTGAGCACAAGAGAAATCAAGAATAATCTATCATGTTCATACACATTGTCGTTTTCCAACCAAATGTCAGCCGCAAGTTCTCACTTCTTGAATTATCAGTCTTTATTGCCACTGTGACAGCTTAATGCACTCAATTCTACACAGGAAAGGATGGAAGTTTTATTTTTTTATTTTTTTGAGAATATCATAAAAATATGATACACATTTATATTCACAGTATTCACTCATATGTCAGACCTGCAGGGCAGTTTCTCCATTTTAAAAAGATACAAGCAGCATGTATGGCTGTGTCAGAGTACAGTATGTGCTTTACAGCGGGTGATTATTGTACATTGACAGAATTATGAAGTAAATAAAGTCATTTATTGTGTAGTGATGCATCATAATGATTTATGAAGCTGTAGTTATTTCATCACATCTGTGCAGAAGCCAAAGGCTTTTGGCAAAACGTAGTTAAATCTTGTGTATCATTCTAAGTTGTGTATTTATGTGTGATATGTTTCCATATGACTCTCCAAAGGGTTTGTGAAGTCCCCAAGTGACACTTTGGTAAACTGTTGTTAAGTATGACAAAAAGCATTGAGGATAATGTCTGTAGTTTTTGTTTATATACTGTACTGTATCTAGTCCTGACATGTTGACTCCACACTGCTGTTTGAATGTAAATGGTTTGATTTTATTCTCTGGATGTGAAGAACATACATACATATACATATATATATATGTATGTATATATATATATGTACAGTACAGTGTCTCGTTTTTTATTATTTCACTGAAGACAATGTTGCTATTTTGTGTGTATCTGCGTACTAATACAGTATAGCACAGCACTAGCACCCAGTTCTTTTGTTTGTTTTCCTTTGCATTTTATGATGTTGGTGCAGTCAAACGTTTTAAAGTACTTCACATTTGAACCCTATTTTCAGCAATGATTACAACATTAGTGACGCACAGTCAACACAAATGCTTTATTTAGTCAAAAAGTCACCAGTGCAAAGCAGCCTCTGTTCTCATCTCTTCCCTCATATACAAGTTAATCCGATCAGTAGGTTACTTTTAAATATATAATTTACCTCTCTGCCTCTCTCTGCCACATTCTAAAGCTCTACACACTATATACCAATTCTTTTTAATGATTTTATTATCGTGACATGGTTTATTTGGTTATGTTACTTTTTTTATGTGCAACCCTCTAAGCCAGGTTCTTAACCTGACTCAGCATAAAGAGTGAGATTGTGCTCTGACTACTATTCCTTTACTACACATAGCCTATGTTGGTAAACTAATAGTTAGACTCTTTAGAAATATATGGAGGATATCAGCGTCTGTATTTACAGTATGTGAAATGAATGATATTCATTAAATTATAATAGCAGCAAAAACGAATGAAAAATATACAATGACACTAAATTTAGTCTACACAATATGAAAGTGATTTATGAAGTTATCATTTTTTACTGGCGCTGCTTAGTAAGATACAACAATTATATTTCAAAGTGACTTAAAGAAATGAATGATATGCATAGTTTATTAAAAAATGAAACTTTACACCTATTTAAATTATAACTGTAACTAAACACTGTTGTAATATTTTATGAGTCATTACACTACAGCTTAATTTTGAAGTCGGGCCTGCCAAAGGAACAGAGTGTAACTGAATTGTGCAGCTGATACGACACCTCTGTGGCTCTGCAGAGGGCCGCTGTAATGAGAAACATCTGCCATGTTGGCAAAGAGTCCCCACAGTAACCGTCTAATGAAACAAACATGATTTCATGTTGCGTTATTCAGTTCCCAGAGCTCTTTTGTTGTGAGTAGGTAGAGAAAAGTCTATTACGGCATATGTGACAATGGGGCATTACCACTGACACCACATTAATACAAAAAAGTGAGCAACAGGACTTACACCAGTAGGTGACAGAGAGGTGTTCAGAACCACAGCTACAGATACAAAAAGGTTTAGTGGTTAATATTGTGTGTCGTTATTTGTGATCAGCTGATTGTGTGCATCACACTACACTCTAATGTTTTGTCGTGTAAGTAAAACACACCCCTCCAGTACAAAGACAGCAGAGCTTGGATGAAGAGCGCAGAGGAGTTCGAAAGTTCATTTACAACCGTCTAACCGCAGAGCAGCACGAAGCTAAAGACATTACAGCACCAGCCTCCTCTGTATCCCACTTTGTCCAATTATACCTCCCTACACCACTCATTTATTTCTGCTCCACTGCCCGAGCTGACACATGGAATTTCTTATGACCCTTATTCAGCTTTTCAGCATGCAGCAGCAGAGCTTTAGCTCAAAGTCACAACATGTCACTTTAGCCAAAGTTTTAAAAATGTAATTTCTCCCTCAGTGATGAAGATACTTAAGGCACACTCTCCCTGTAGTTCTACGTCAACAGATATTTCATGTCTTTTTTCCTCTGCTGCTGGTGGCTTGTCTCCCTTTTTTTTTTTTCGTGACCTGAATAAGTAAAGGCTGCACAGCGCTGGCTGGTGAATAGAGAGGAAGCTTTAGGGTGCTGTCACCTGCGTTTAGCCTCAAAAGCACTGATACAGTTGTAAGCTCCACAAAGTGCAACATAGGAGCTGTTACATTTTTTTACCATTCAAACGTTGGCCCAAATCCAAAGTATTTACACCAATGATTTCAACATGTGCTAATGCAAATAATGCAACACACTATAGAAGCTTGAAAGAATTAGCCTTTCCTTAACAATGTTTTATATACACATTTCTGCAACTGTCCAGTATACATCAGTCAGTCTTTTTCTAAAGATGTGGTTATTATGACTATTAAACAGTTTTAGTTTGGACAGGGCACTGAAATATGAACTAATGTAACAGCTCTAATGTAACTGGATGTGGATGCTGATTGGTTTAAAGTAAAGTCATCAAATAGGTTAAGAAAACTTCCGGACAAGGGACACAACCATTTCCTCATTAGACCAGAGTGCAGCTACAAGAGATGTTGCATTCCTCACACAGTAGGAGTGGTTACACTGTGAGAGTCCTATTACTGTAAAAAAAAAAAAAAAAAAAACTTTTTTCAGCATTGCTGCAGTAAGGCAGTTTTGATTCACAACAATGTAGCCTCAACCTCTCACTGCACCATAAAGCTGCACAAGATAACAAGGCGCCAATGTGTGCGCTCTCCGCTATCTAATCTGCCCTGGCCTGCACCCCTCCATGACAGCAGAGGAAATAGGGACACAGGGAGGTCTTTGTCTTGATGAAAACATTTACCCTGACTTGTACTGACAGCTGTCCTTTGTATATATGCAGGAGAACAACCCACTCCACTGGTTTGTTTACCTTTCGGGAATCTCAGAAATAACAGCTTACCAGTAACATAAAGTAGGGTCCTGAAGGTGGAATCTGTGTCCGGGAACCAAGAATTGACATTTAGTATCTGCGTCAATAAAACAACACATTTTAAGGAATATTTGTTTAGACAAACATTATGAGTCATGGACTCTCATGATGCACTCTATGATACTGCAGAAAAATCCTCCCAGCTTCTCCCTTCTGGCCATTACATCCATCTGCTGCTCCTTTTTTAGGATTATCTATCCACCAATTCACCCACAGTTTAATTCACTTTTTTTCCTGGTCTGGGTCATAGGAGCAACAAATTCTCCCTTAACCCCATCTGACATTCACCAGAGGGAGTTATTAAAACTGATGCTATAAATTCTTGAAAATAAGGTCCCTGCTATATTGGCATTATCTTGCAGACAGTAGCCTATTCTAACATCTGTTGCTCTACGTTTCAGTGTACCTCTTATTCTGCATCAGTGTTTGTCAGCTTGAGGCAATTAAAGGCTCAGCTGTGCTTTGGTCATGTGAATAAAACATTATATTAATGGGCCAACATGCTATTGTTAGCTTGGTTACATTCCTGATAATGTACGTCAAACCATCTATCACTAGTTTTGATTAGCTCAATTGCTTCCGCCTGTCATCACAATAGATTCATCAGGGTGCTGGTCCAACCAGCCAGTGTATAGCATGCAACCTCTGTCAAGCCAGAGCTGGTTACCATGGTAACAGAAAATTATAAAGATAGATGGGAAAATTCTGTCCTGTAAAATGTGTTTAATGTTATAAAAAGGTCTGTTTCTAAACCTAACCAAGTGCTGAAATGCTTTCCACAATGGCTAAGACAACCTGGCACACAAGGAGGGTATAAGCAGCCTAAATACAAAGGGAGGCAATGACACGTAAGTGCAACACGCTAGGGTGGGCCAGGTAATCAGCAGCAGGTGAAGGAACACAGGAGAGTGGAGGAAGGCAGGAAACAGGAGGAGAGGTGAGAATCAAAGGATGAAACAGGAAACAGGTGACAAAAGCTGAATAAGAAAGACACCACAAACACAAACAAAGACACAAAATTGACAATAAATTGGTATTATTATATATTTAATTATTTAACAACACACGAAGAACATTAAATAATGTCGTGTGAGGTGGCTCTACTACTGCAAAGCCTGGAGGAATGGCGTTCTAATGACCTCATCAGATGATTAGGTGCAGCTGATTAGGAGGAGGTCCCTGTTGATTGGGTAACCTGAAACAAAGAAGGGGAGCAAACAAATACGGACATAACTTCTGAAATTTCTGCGTGAGTATTGAACTTTCTTAAACACTGGGTCAGTTTATTCAGGGCTCAGTTTACAGTATGTGTGTTTTCCTGTTGTAAAATATCTTGTTTACTTTACTGTGGTTTTAAACCACCATGGCTGCTGCGCACCACAGTGAGACGGCTTTAAAGAAGAAGCTATCTGTGCAATCTGAGTTATTACTTTAGTGGCATAATGTTCCAGGAAATTGAGCCTGACTCTGTCTGACCTCTTTCTTTCCTTGCACTCTGTCCGCCCTCTGTTTATCTCCCCAAACTCTTTGTGAACTCTTCTCTTTATACACTGTAACTTCCAGACGGGGGCCTCCCTCAGCTGGACAGGTGCAGATATCTGAGAATGTCAGTGCTGTTTCTCAACTCATGCTGAGATCAGGGTGTGGGGCTCACTGAGACTTCCCAATTCCTTGGGAAACACGCAGGGAGGGACCTTTGTTTACAGGAAGAGACACGGTGACGCTGCAAAGTGTTTTCAGTTTAAAAGGAAGTCAGTGAAATAATAATAAATGCATGCTTAATTCAAGAGAATGTCATAGGTCAGAGTACAGTGACTAACTAGAAATGCATTACTGAAGGAAATTAGTCTAAAATGATTGCTGCAGCTCAACCATTCTTTATATATATATTTTACAAAAAATATATAAATACAAAAAGCAACAGCAGCAATCAAACTAATTAGGAGTGCAAGTGGAAAAAGTCCATGTCCAGTCCTGGCCTCTGAGCTAATGTGACCCTATAGATGGAGACCAGTAAGAGAAGAAGAGGACATGTTACTGAGAGGGGCCCCTCTGGTCAGAGGTAATTTGAGCTAAAGTGTGAGAGAGCTGGTTTACTGTGGTAGTGGAAATGTAATAATCAAATAAACAGCAGTTTTTAGGAATCCAGTAAAGATAGGGGTGCTTTTACAAGCTCAGCCTGTACAATGACTTTTACCTGAAGCATGAATGCAATGTCAGCACTTTTGTCAGTAGAAATGGGATGATAATGCACTTGGCCACTGATAACACTACAAATGAGAGGAACCATGTCGCATAGCTGGAGAGATGTTTGGTGTGCTCATGCCAATATACCCCGAGAAAAGTGTCTGTCAGCAGTTATTGGTCTGTGTGTGTCTGTGAGTCTATATCCAGCTTGTAGAGCTTCCAGGAAGCACATCAGCCAGAGGGCTGTTTGGCAGCTGACGTGGAGGAGTGCGATGACAGGTGTATTGTAACAGTGGGCACGGACTCCACAGAAAGTGAGAATAGAAGGCAGACCTTTTATTTGCGTGTGTGAAATAGGAGCTGCATGCATGTGTGCAGGTGTGCATGCTTTGTATGTGCATGCTTTGAACTGAGACATGCTGGGGTAACTGGTTATTTATCAGTGCTAAAAACCGCACGTTGTGAAATCCTTGCAGGTTGTGTGGTTGTGTACATGGCAACAGAAATACACTCAGAGTGTCCTGCAGTGGTCAGACTTCCTATGCCCTTGGACTTCACACCAGAGGTTTAGGGATTTAACTCCTTGCTAAATCTGTCACTTGGAACCTGGAAAAGATTAGCAACTCCGCTGACACCAACACCGTCAGGAATAGTTTTAGTTTCTCTTCCAGGGAAGAAGCTCCAAATCTTTTATCTCAGCCAGATAAAAAAAACACTCACACACACACACACACACACACAGGATATATTGGAAGATCTATCCATCTATCTGTTAATTTTCTAAACCCACTTTGTCCTGTACTACAGGGTCATGAGGGTCTGGAGCCACTCAGCTAAGATTAAGATTAAGATTAAGATTAAGATTAAGATTAAGAATGCTTTTATTAATCCCCATGGGGAAATTAAGCTGTAGTAGCAGCATATTAAAGAACAATAAATACAATATATACAAAAATCTCTTATATACACATACACACACCTAATAGGAAACAAATATAGGATAAGATAAATATCAGTTAATGTAATATGGGCTAGAGTCCATCACAGGGTTAATGCAGAGAGACAAACCACAAGTCACTCTAACACATATGGTTAATATACAATCCCTAATTAACATAACATTAACGTTTTCGGTACAATGGCGGAACCCATCAGCCATCTTCTGATCTCTCAGTCTTAGCTGTGGTGGAGCTAGCTGACACCCACTAAACAGATGCCTGTTCCGTGCACTGGTCATTGTTTACCATGCAACCAGCAACCTGAGATGTGAGAACGACATCGAGAGATGACATCTACGATCGGACAGATGACACCCAGTGAACTGTAAATTACTGCAACAGCTTTGTTCAAGGTATTCACATGACAACTGTCACATGTGAGCTGGAAGTGTACACAGTACACAGAGTGAAAACAAAACCCAGTCCAATGTGATTGGTCAAAATTCCAACCCCTTTTTCTTGCCTATAATAATGGTATTGGTAGTTGTTTAATTAGTCCACATTGATCTACTTCGCTCATTAAACTACATGGCAACCTAAAAAAAATATATATTTGAAAATAAATGTGTGAGTCCTACTTAATTTGTTGCTCTTGCTTCATGAGGACAAAACAAAGTTTTGTTTGTCATTCACCAAGCCCTACTGGAATGTTCAACAATTTACACAAGTCCTCTCACTTTAGCCGAGAACACGGGCGGGAAGAAGTGGCATGTTTGTGGAGCCGATTGTTCGGGACGTCTGTGAACAAGATAAACTGTGGAGCGCAGCTCCTCTATCACACAAGGAAATGTCTGTCCAGACTCCTCACCGATGAGATAGCCTTCCTGCAATTGTGGAAAAAAAACACACAGATTTCAAGTACTCCGTGTGGTATTTAGTGGGAAAAACACAGCAGGGGAAGACAAATGTAAAAACTAAAGTACCTTTCTGGATTCTTGATTTTTTTTTTCCACTATCAATAAGCAACATATGTCATTTACAGGCCACTACCTGGCCAATACATGTTGATGACTCATCTTGCACTTGGAGGTATTCTTATATAAAACTAATAAATTAATGATAAAAAAATTACAGGATTTACAACTTACGCTAAATAGCTGTCAGTGCTGCTTATCACATAGCAACATTAGCAGAAAAGATGGCCTCTACTCCAGTCAATAATAGCAAGATCAGTGTGCCCCAGGTAGCTTGTTGTGAACCTTAATTATTCATCTGAGTCATAGTGATGAGAGAACGGATGGAAGTATGCATCCTGATAACCATCTTCCTCTGCAATTAGCCAGATACACAGCTACAGAATTCATCTTCTTTTTCCTCTTCTTCTTCTTATTATCATCGTAAGTGAAGTATTATGTTATTTATCTAGCATAATCACAGCATCAGAATAATGGAAGTATAATTGTGTCATTGTGTCTTTCATAGCTGATTATCAGGCCAGTAAATGAATGTATCCCCTCAGCTGCTATTCATTTCTGTCAAACAAAAAGTTGCAGTTATTAGATGCCTCTAAAAATATAATAAATTGATTAAATGATTGAATTTGGACATCAAAACATCTCGTGTTCCACTTTGAGAAAGACATCCAAGCACAAAAGCCAGTCAGCAGTTACTTGCAGCACACTGCGAGTAAGAATAAACAGCATACCGGAGCAGTAAGCAAAAATCCAATCCGGCATTGGCGTGGCATTAGAGATCACTTTACTAAGCTGTGTGCTTTGGTTAGGTTAGGCCATTTAAATACTGCACCATGATAATGATCTGTGACAGGTGTGACTCTCTCTACTCTCTCTACTCTTGGTTCCTTGTCTGATGCTTTGCTCACCCATTCATCCATCCCAGGATACTTCCTAGAAGGACTTTGCTGGTCTGTAGTAACATCACCTACTTTTATGTTCACTTACATTAAGCAGTTTATCAAACAACATAGACAAACACTTATATATGAAGAATTGTAATAAATACAATAGAATACAATAGAATAGAATATACTTTATTAATCCCTTCGGGAAGGTCCCTCCAGGAAATTCAGGTTCCAGCATCAATACAACACCAGCAGAACAAGAATTAGAATAGTATAATAAAAAAATAAAAGATGAGAGGAATTATATACAGCCATTGCACACCAGCATAGTTATAGTGACACAGTTATTGAATTCCAGATGGACTAATGACACAAATTGTAAATGTGTCTATTACATAAACAGTTTAAGGTTGTTATTGATACCTCATGAGTCAGGTTGGATGGATTTAAACTCCTGGACATAAACTGGATGAATGAGAGCATCCACAGACATATAAACACAGTAAGGTAATGACATTCCTGGATTAGACAGAGACTGAACAGACCAGCTTTTAAAAGTTTCCACACCACCACATCCTCCTTTCAGATTAACACCAGTGGACTTGGCAGCTTCCTGGAAGAGAAGAAAAAAGTAAGCTAAGACAAGCTGAGCAGAGCAGAGCAAAGTGAAACAGGAGGGGGGTCATCATACAATCCCCCTCCCCTTACTGGTACCAAACAAACTTATCCCCTGCACATGCCCAGATGAGACATTACTGTAACACTGGACGGACTGTTTACGAAGTTTCTGCTCCCCCACCCCCTTTTTATTAATAATTAAATGCAATTAAGGAAATGATATTGAATTAATGTGGACTTGAGTGTGGGAGTGCTGCTGGGATTTGCATCAGTTGGAAAACAATTTGAAAGTTTATTGTGGCCTTTAATCCTCAGACAAGAAGCAGCTTGGTGCTGACTCATTTACATGCATATGCATTTGGACTGCGGTGTGATAATGATAGTTAAGCAGCAGGACTACACTCACATTGATGTTTCAGTTTAGCAGTAAGTCATTCTAAGAACCTATATGAACTAAGATGACAAGATTATTACCATACTTTTGCTGAAGATTGATTGTACACTCAACAAAAATATAAACGCAACACTTTTGTTTTTGCTCCCATGTTTCATGAGATGGACTTGAAGATCTAAACTTCATTCCAGATACACAATATTACCATTCCTCTCAAACATTGTTCACAAATCTGTCTAAATGTGTGATAGTGAGCACTTCTGCTTTGCTGAGATAATCCATCCCACCTCACAGGTGTGCCACATCAAGATGCTGATCTGACATCATGATTAGTGCACAGGTGTACCTTAAACTGCCCACAATAAAAGGCCACCCTGAAATGTGCATTTTGTTTCTGCTTTATTGGCGGTCTGGGGACTCAGAACCAGTCAGTATCTGGTGTGACCACCATTTGCCTCATGCAGTGCAACACATCTTCTTTGCATAGAGTTTATCAGATTGTCTATTGTGGCCTGTGGAATGTTGGTCCACTCCTCTTCAATGGCTGTGCGAAGTTGCTGGATATTAGTGGGAACTGGTGCACGCTGTCGTATACGCCGGTCAAGCACATCCCAAACATGTTCAATGGGTGACATGTCCGGTGAGTATGCTGGCCATGCAAGAACTGGGACATTTTCAGCTTCCAAGAATTGTGTACAGATCCTTGCAACATGGGGCCGTGCATTATTGCTGAAACATGAGGTGATGTTCATGGATGTATGGCACATCAATGGGCCTCAGGATCTCATCACGGTATCTCTGTGCATTCAAAATGCCATCAATAAAATGCACCTGTGTTCTTCGTCCATTACAGATGCCTGCCCATACCATGACCCCACCACCACCATGGGCCACTCGATCCACAACATTGACATCAGCAAAGCGCTCACCCACACGACGCCACACACGCTGTCTGCCATCTGCCCTGAACAATGTAAACCAAGATTCATCCAACGTGCTAGACGCCATCGAATGTGAGCATTTGCCCACTCAAGTCTGTTACGGCGACGATCTGGAGTCAGGTTAAGACCCCGATGAGGACGACGAGCATGCAGTTGAGCTTCCCTGAGACGGTTTCTGACAGTTTGTGCAGAAATTGTTTGGTTATGCAAACCAATTGTTTCAGCAGCTGTCTGAGTGGCTGGTCTCAGACGATCTCGGAGGTGAACCTGCTGGATGTGGAGGTCCTGGGCTGGTGTGGTTACTCGTGGTCTGCGGTTGTGAGGCCGGTTGGATGTACTGCCATATTCTCTGAAACGCCTTTGGAGATGGCTTATGGTGGAGAAATGAACATTCAATGCACGAGCAACAGATCTGGTTGACATTCCTGCTGTCAGCATGCCAATTGCACGCTCCCTCAATGCTTGTGGCATCTGTGGCATTTTGCTGTGAGACAAAACTGCACATTTCAGGGCACACCTGTGAGGTGGGATGGATTATCTCAGCAAAGCAGAAGTGCTCACTATCACACATTTAGACAGATTTGTGAACAATGTTTGAGAGGAATGGTAATATTGTGTATCTGGAATGAAGTTTAGATCTTCAAGTCCATCTCATGAAACATGGGAGCAAAAACAAAAGTGTTGCGTTTATATTTTTGTTGAGTGTATTTTGTTGATTTAAATGTGTATGTAATACAGCATAGACTGTTTAGAAACCAAACTAAACATGTCATAAAAAGAGAACCTCTTAGTTATTATTGTCGACAGCCAAATATAAGCTATTATGTATTTGCTATCATTTCCTAAGTGCTGTGTGGAACTGTTTTAACTTTAGAAAGCACCTCTCACTGCCAAACCATCTTTCATGTCTGAGTGCTCTTTCTTGGGACATCACTTTATCCTATTTACACCAGGAGGGCACTTGATTATATAACACAATTATTTAAAGGCATGAGATGTGGAAGTGTTGGGAGACTGTTCTCTGTACATCTGGTACAAAAGTGTAATAAATCTAGCAAGCACTAGCCATAGCACTCACTTGTAATACCACTTTGTACCACAAGGGGGTCTATTGAGTCAATATAGGGTCTCATTTTATACCTTCCGGTGTATGAAGTGTCTTTGTAAATTGAAAAATAAAAATACAATTGTTACTCATGAATAATACATAATAATGCACCTTTTGTGTAATGATTCTGCACAAGAATTCAAACGTTGTGCTCTTGTCTTAGAAGATGCTAAAGTGACTTAACTAAAAGTAGTTTAGACCCACTGGATGGTAAATATAGGACTAAGTGATGACATCACCAAAAAACAAGAAAAAAAAAATCTACTGGCGTTCATAGAAATAAACTGTATCTGACGCAGAGCTCTTGTCTTGTTGTCCAGATCCAGTCCCAGCGCTGCAGCATGAATGACTCATCATAACAATGACTAACGTGACCTGTGAGCACACTTCAAGCGACAGTCAACTCACAGATAGAATAGAATTTGCACTCACAATGCTGCATTATAGGGGGAGAAAAAAAAAGATAACTCGGCCCACCTACGATTTCAAGTGCTCACACGCAGGCTTTAATGGGACTCAGGAATAGTCCAACAACCTCTGTTCACTGTCGAACGCCCATGTGCAGAGAGAGAGTCTGACCACTTGATTTTGAGTTTAGTGTGTTATGGTTGGTAAATATGAAATCATGTCCTAAACTAATTTCTGTTTTGTTTTATTAGTCAATATACATTATTCATGTGTATAATTACGACAGGGGAGCATTATGAACTGCAAAAGTACACACTCGGCGTGTGTTTGTTTTTTTTGTGTATGTGCACAACTACTGAGGAAAGCAGGTGAGAATGCAGGTGTACCAAAACAAAAGTTGTGTAAGAGTATTCTCTGCGATTTGTAGTATATGAAGTTCTTTATTTAGAGCAAGAAGGTTTGGCTGTTCGTTGGCAAAACAACAATCACATCCTGCATTGATGACATATCGGGTGTTTCAGCAGCCTTGTGTAAGTCAGACCTGCAGCCAGGTCATATCAGTAAACCTCTTCTGATCAAAATGTGACCATCTGTAGATTTTTAGATATAAAAAAGTGACCAGATTGCTATTAATAATTGTATCAAGTCCAATGTAGACCTTTCAGCTTTTTGAGACTTGTCCCCATGGTAGCCAAAATGCCACCAGCAGAACAGCTTTCCTTATAAGTCCTTCAGTGAGCTGATGAGTAAGACAGTGATGTATTGACAGGTTGAAGAGCATGCACTATAAATTACTATGGTGACACACAAAAACACTCCACACTCTTTCCCATACAAAGTGTAACCCTGGGTTTATAGGTCTGGGTTTAATATATTTCATATTCACAATGATAGAATTAAAAAGTGAGGTTTGTTAGATAAATATTACAGCAAACATGAATACAAATATTGTTGTTCCTGGGGGATCTAAAATCTATATTTCTTTAAAAACTATGTGATCTTTGTGACATGTGAGGTATGACAGCCTAACATAGGCTATGTGATTTCTTTACCTTCTGTTAATTGGTCTGTCCAGGTGGACATCAGTCTTCCGGTCATATGATTGGCTAAGTGGGCGGGACTAGGTGTTGTTTTGGCTGAGAGGTCAAGGCGAGTGGAGAGAGTAGGAAGAGGAGAGAAGCGGGCTAGTATAAGGCCTGCATTATTGTTTTGTTATAGCTAACTACAACCCTAACCTAAACTTAACTGTGCATTCATCCACTCGTAAACAGCGTGTCACGTTACCAGACTGTGTTGGACTTAACTGAAGTACGTTGCTTAGCCGCTAGTTAGCAACCTGCTAGCAATACATCGCCAAGACAGGCTTCACCAGATAGCGGCCCGGTGTTACCAGGAAATATACGGTGCTTCCTGTGGCTCCGCGGGAGACTTGATGTTTCGTTTCTTCTTCACTGGTGGAACGGATGTGGTTTTTCCTACATTCCTGGACGGAATCTGGACGCTTCTTTTCCTCCTTTACTTCGGGAAGGCTTAAGCTGACTGTTTCAGATCGGATCCGAGGTAACTCCACTCAGGCCTGTGGGGGGTGTGTCTGTTCTTTTTCTCTGATGATTACATGCGTGAATCTCTGAGACTGCTGTGAACCAGCTGAGTAAGCAAACGTGATTTTGCAGATTTCGTTATAGATAGAAGCAGTCAGGTGTAGCAATTATCCAGCTGGAGTTAATTTCTATTTTTCACTAAAGGGGCAGTGCCCAGTGTTTGGTTAGACTTAAAGGCAGAGGAATCTTCAACGCACGGTCATTATAACTGGTTAATGTGCCTGTTTTATTTCCCTGTATTTTTATTTTGCTGGTAAAAATGCTTTATACATACTGTTTTATTCCTGCTCTGTCGCTGTCTGATAGTGGGTGCAGAGATCCTTCTGGTATGTTGTCTGAAATATCTGTTGTTTTAATGATATTAATATTTTGCGGAATAGGACCCGGTGATAGCAGAAGCACAAGTTTTGGGCGGGTCATCTTAAGGAAGCTGCGGCGCTGGATCACAGTTTATTGGTACATAGAAAGCGCTACAAAAGTTTCACTGCAAAGTCAGCAATGTTAAAAATGTATTTCTAAAGTTGTTTCTTCACCTTATAATCAGTGTGTATCCTGTGCTTTACTGTTTAATGTAAATAGTAAAAACAATATATATTGAATATATACTTAAAAATCAAGCAAAAAGACGGTTCATCCTGACTTCCTCGTGCATGTTGTTTGGTGAGGAGTTGTTTAGGTCTAATGGCAAAGGCCAGATCATTTGTCTTTAATCTCCAGCCAGACAGAAAAATAGCGCTAATAAAAAACTGCTGCAGGGCCCGAGGCTGCAGTCAGGCTCATCTGGAGTTTAAACAGCTGCCTCATCAGATTACACTGCTGTTCGACTTTAAGGGGAAATGCTTTTGTACGAATCTGGCTGAGGGCATCCGGGAATTGAGCGACTGATTTGCACCACTTCAGGCTTCAAATGTAAACTGTTTATTTTATTAAATGCTGTCATGTTTGTTAGTTTTAGCTTTTTTTTTGCTCTACTTCAGTAATTACTGAACAAATGTACATTACTGATAGTTCATGTTTATATTATCCATGTTTCGGAGGAGGAAAATGTACTTTGTCCTATTCACTCATTCATTCATCATTGATATGATGACTAATTGATAGAACCTGGGTCAAAGCTCTAATAATTGGCCACAGGTGACAGAGTATTAAAAATGATACTAAACAGGTTCATGTGTTTGAGATATATTCAGGAAATTAGTAGAGGGTAACTATTTGTGAAGGGTTTCAAGCTTCAGTGCCTGGTTGCTGGTCCATCTATATGTCCTCACACAGTAACACAAAAATAGCGTGATTTTCATCTCAGACTGACACTCAGAAATCTGCCCATTGGGCTAACATAGAGCGATGTGCAGATTTGTTCCCAGGATGCTCGAGTTCATGTCCTCTGCGTGGCCACTGCTTTTTTTTTTTATTCCGTGATTTATGATCTGTTCAGCTTTTGTATGTTAACCTGGTCGGAAAAGGATTTAGCAATAAGCTTTTCTATAATTGTTTTGGCTACCATGGCATCAAGTCCTTCCCCAACCAGCGTATTTGATATACACTGAACAGTAAAATACAAATTTTTAAAAAGAAATCAATCCCAGCTATTGTTTCCATGGACAGATTGACAGCACCAGGGTGACTTCACTCTGCAGAAAGCATGTAGTGGTGTGATGCAGAAATCAGATCAAAATTTACCTGAAATGGATCAGCTAATAGATGCTAAAATGCTACATAGATGTATATAATTCACCCATTCTCAATTGCCCGATTGCCATCCGTATTTGTGCACAGTTTGCAATGAATAAATAAATCCCAAACTGAAACGTTTTCTGCAGCTCTGAGTGATGAATGGTGTCAAAATGTGTCAAATGTGTGAAGTGAAGACCTTCCACATATAAATACATGAAATAAGAGCCACATTTGCATCATATTTATCTGATCGTTTTGTGTGTGTACGTGTGTCAGAGTCATTGACTAGCTAACATTTACAGGGAAATACATTCTTCCCAACCCCGCTCCGATGACATCAGCTGTGCTATTGGCAGCAGAAACAAGTGTGTCCATCTAAACTCACATACACACAATGAGCCCATTCATGCCTTTTTCTGTCACAAATAATTGCTACAATAAGATTTACAGTAAGCCTAAATGTGTTTGTCGCAATCTGAGTCCTGCTCCAGAGATCTGCCGATAAGTTTGATTTTAAAGGTTTTGTGGGTTACATTTGAGAAATCCTGTTTTGGTTGACTATCAGCGGTCTATATTACATTACATTGTCTTTCTTCATTTTAATGATTTTCTCACTATCTTAGCGTGGAGTGCTTTCCAGATTAAGTCTGAAGGAATTCAAAGATTTATGAACTTGATGACTTAAGAATAATGATATGGGCGAGCCTGGAATGGAAAACATGGACAGCGTTGCAAAATGCAGGCTCTTAAAAGATGCATTCACTTTGGCTGTGAAATGTAGGTGTGGTGAGTAGAAGATGAGAATGTTCTGTGTCCTCAAGGCGCTGGTTAGGACAGGCAAAAGAACTGACACAGAACGGAGTGAAAGTCACTCTGAGATCAAACTAAACCACCAAACTCTTCGTTAACATGCATGTGAGCTGCAGTTTCTTTCTTACAATCTAGAAATATATCCCAGTATCTCCTCTCACATTGAAACAAAGTTTTTTCTAGTATCTTCCATTCAGCTTCCCTGCAGCAATTTTAACATCTACCCCAGAGATTAGCTGTGTCACAAAGCGCACATTGAGTGCTAGTGGAGTGTCATGTGAAACAAGATACAAAGAACCCAGCCTCTAAAACAAACTCACAGCAACTGTTGAAAGGATATAGAAGGGAGCTGGTGGAAGTATTAGGCCAGATTAACAGCCTAAGTGCCTGCAGTGGGGATGGCCTTCGGAAACTTCCTGCATGTGTTGAAAAGAAAGTTCCCGTGCCCTTGCTTTGGACCTGACGCATATGGAGCCCATGCTTACTCCTTTTCCTGGAAGAAATGTTTCTCTGTCCTTTTGGCCCTTTTTTAGTACCAGACTGGTGCATTTAAATTGTAGCTGCAGTTGTGCAGAGATGTTTCTGTTACACCAGCACGACACTAAATACTCAATGTTTGTTAAACATTCATGGAATGTAGCTAAAGGTTGCAGGAGAAGCATAAAAAAGATGTGCAAGTGTCTTCAGTTGGATCTAGTGCAGCGCAGTGAAGCTGACATTTTTCACATGTGTAATATGTGTGAGGCGAGAACAGTAGACTTATACAAAATGGCAAAATAAATGCTCAAGTCAAAACCCAACAGAGATAAAATATTAAAATAAATGACCAAGAGGATCAGGTGTCAGGATCTGGCTTTTATTACAACTGTCATTACATCATGTCTTTCAGTCTCTTGTTTTCATTTCATACCTATAAAATAAATAAATAAAAATTGCATTAAAAAATTGAAAGTACATATATATATATAGAAAAAATGCAACATATTACTATACCTACATGGATGATGAAATTATATATAAAAAAGTCACAAACTAATTCTAATAATCTCTGGAAAAAAATGCAGTTGTGTTATCTTTTTGTGTTCAATTTGATATTTTCACAACCTAACTAGTTCCATCCTTGACAAGGAAGTACTAAGGTGCAGTTTGTTGCAGGCTTTGAAGTGGCCAGTGTTTACATGTCTAGAGTGGATGTAGTTGCTGGTTAGCTAGGCTTGTGCAAAATCGTATCGTGTGCAATTAATCGTCAGAAAAACTGTCACCGATTAATTTTAATTTGCCACTTATCGTTTACGGCGGGTAGTGCCTCGTCATGATGACGCATTTTTGTGTGCGACGTACTCTCACCATCACCCGCGCACATGTGAGCCCACAATAACAATAATGGCTGAAGGCAGTGGTATTCAGTTAAATGATGCGGAGCAGCACAACTAACATAAGTTCAACGTCTGTCACCATAAGCCCGAGCACGAAGAAAGCCGAAGAAAGCGCAACGAGGCCACAACGCCGGCTACAGCTGTATATAGTGCCGTGACATGCATTAGGTGAAGCGTGGAACATTGGTTGTTGCCATAGTAACTGGATTTTTGCTCGTATCAAAAGAATGAACTCCGATCATTATTTAGATACGTTTAGTCATTGTGCTGCTTACGACCACACACACTTTTAAATGTGAAATTGTCCGGTTTGTTTGTTTGTTTTTCTGCTGCTGTTCTACAGTATGAGTGTAAACATGCACTAGTGTGCGACATATTCCAGTTAAGGGGTTCATTCCTCAGACACATTTTTTTTAACTTGAAATAATCACTGATGTGACTTTTCTGTCCTATGTGACTTATTTGTCCTGTTTATTTTAATGTTGACATGCACTGCTTTGTGATCTTAAAATAAGAACATTTGAAGGACAAAGTTACTTTAAATGTTTGCCTCATTATTTTGAAGCAGTATGTGCATCTGTTATCAATACATATTTCAAACATGGCTGGTTGGTGCGTAATCACTACTTACCAGCTTAACCTGTTAGAATGAAGTAGTTAACTTGACTGACCGATATCATGCTAGAACACTGTGCCAATTTAGTCAAAAACATGTAAGTGCAATAGTCATCAATTAATCGTCAAATTAATTGTTATCGGCTAAATGCCACAATTAATCGTGATTAATTTTTTTGCCAGTATCACCCAACCCTACATTTAGCGGAGTGTGTAACACTTCCAATCTAGTTTCCGAGGTCCCTGTACAGGTACAGAGAATTCGTTTGAGCCCAGCTCTAAAACTCACATACTACACAACAACATGCTGGAAAGCACTGTGACACAGGAACAGCATGACTTTTGCCATGGTCATCTTTCTTGTGCATGAATTCCCACTTTACAAGACATGATGTGACTTTCCTTGGAAACAGCCTTATATAACGTCCCGTCAGTGCTGCCAGCTTTGATCTGAGGACTATCTTTGTGCTCACTGGGCAACTTCCTGCACCTTCCTTTAGCCCTTGAAGCCATGAGTGTATAATTCATGATTCCACAAAAATGAGCCAGCACTCATTTTTAGAGTCAGTAAAGGATTATCTAGGTACATGCAAGGACATTTTGAAAGTCGGTGGCTTTTTTTTGTGAAGTCACTGTTTAGTTAGTCTGTTTTAGTGTCCTGATTCCCCTGCCCTTCTCTGTAGCTGTTTACGGCAGTTCTTCTTCTCATTGCCTCTTTGTATGATTCGAACAAAACATATACATATTGCATCTCTCCATAATGCTGTATATCTAAGACTAATCAAAGCCTGTGCTTTGGAGCTAGGTGACCCCCTGACAGCACATCTTTACCCTGAGCCTGTGTGTGGGGAGGGTTCCTGTGCAATCAAAGACATCCTGCATCATTCCTGTCCCAGAGGCTGGTCACCGTGACATCACTTGTCATTAAGACCATGGAGCAGCTGCTGCTACGCCACCGCAGACCACAGGTCTTCCATGCACTCTGCAGTTTGTGTCAAGGTTTCTCCAGTGCCTTCAGCACCATCCAGCCTCTGCTGGGCCATTCCACCAAATCGGTGCCATTTACGTCCCCATGAGATTATTTGTGTAAATATATATTAAAATTGACTGTAGAACACAGTTTATTGTTAAGGAAATTGTCTTGAACCTTGACCTAATTGCCAGCTTAATATAAATAATTGCAATTATTTAAAAAACCTACTAAACCTAGTGAAAATTAGCACATTATGTGTGTCCCCAGTCTCTAATACAACAGTGTACCATGAAATATAATAATTAAAATCAAATAGAAATGTTTTATTTTTTACATTTTTGTATGACTCTATATTCCATCTCTGATTTAAAGATTTTTTTTAAATAAATTTATAATACTGTAGTTAAAATATACATTTTAGTCATGTCCCCATGTTTTACCTCAGTCCTGTTACCCTAACACATCCCCCTCTATAAAAAATTGGAACATTCCACAAGTCACATGGTCAACAGGAAGTTGCATTGTCTAGTTCTTCTAAGGAACATGGGAAGACCAAAAGTAAGGTCTCTCTTTTTCTTTTCTGTATATTTGATGATATTTTAACTGTGGCTGAGACGGTCAATATAAACATTCAGTCCTGTTACCTTGTTTTTTGTTAGATGTTAGTTTTTATTTTAAAAAAATACATATTTTTGGTGAATTAGTAGATGTGCTAGATGTCCTCATGCTGCTAGCATGGACGCCATTTTGCTATATTTCATGTTTTAGCTAATTCTTTGCTAAAAACTCAGTCCTGTTACTTTCAGTCCTGTTACTGATATAGTGAGTAACAGGACTGTGTTACTGTAACAGGAGTGAGTATCCCCCTTTATTTAATTGATTTTTTTAAGGTTTATATCAGTTTTTTGATACTGTTGACCTGAATACTAAGGCTGGGGACACAATACATGACTTCCCCAGTATTCAGTAATGTGACAATTTGTTGTTTGCTAACCACCAACAAACTCAAAGAAGAAGATCAGGAAGAATTAGGAAGAAAAAACTGGTTTGGATCAAATCATGGAGGAGTCGGTTGTTATTTTAATATTCCTGCTACTTCCCGTCATCGTCAGGCACTAGTTCCCATGTCACACCCTCTCTTTTTCATTGACATGAAATGTTTGCAGTTGGGTTGGTGAACAGTTCACACTACACCACTGTAGTGTAACCCAAACCCTAACCTGACAGGGAATTAAGGGTGAAATCAGACAAAAAAAAAACTGTGTAGTGTGTCCCCAGCTTAAGTTAGTAAGCTTTAGTTTACACATAAGGTCAGTTTGACAATATAAATGCTATTCTTACAGGGAAAAAATCCACCATTAACTGCTGCAGAAAAGCAGCGGCGCTATCGTGCATGACGTGATGCAGACCCAGGGAGGCGACAAAAATATTTACAGAAAGAACATGACAAGTACAGGAGTGAAACAGAGTCAGGCAAGAAGAAAAGAATCTGTAATGTCAGTGAGAGGGAAAAGCGCAGACGACGCAGAAAGTGGAGGGAGACTTGTCATAGGTTAAAAGCAAGAAAAGAAGCTCAAGAACTCATCATTACACCTCCAGACACCCCCCAAGTATCACCAGTTGACCCTGCAGATCCACAGCCAAGAATTTCCAGGTCCAATATTAGTTTCTGAACACAGCTCCTGTCACATTATGTGTATGGTTTGGCAAGTGTATTTGTCAAATGTGTAATAATTAAATATACAATGCACTCTCATTAAATTGTTGACATTTAATGTTTTTCTCATGATGGGTTTTAGGCAGCAAAATGAAGGGAGGAGAAGAAGCAGAAAAAAAATTAAAAAGCTTAAGGAACAAATTCAAGAACTGCAGATGCTTCTGAAAAAACAAGTTTGAAAAACAGAAAAGTACAAGAAACAAACCCGGCGCATGAAAAAGAATAATCCATCTCCACGTAAAAAGGTTAAGAAACAGATGAGACAGCTTCCTCGTGAAGCTATTCAGAAGACCCTTTTGTTTCATGAGGCTCTTGTACAGGACATCCGAAATAAGTACACAAAAGCACAGGGGGAGAAGGAAAGGCAAATCATCGCAAAGATAGTAACAGGAAAAGTTTTGAAAAAGTACAGACTACAGCGTTTTGCTTTAAACTCATTGGGCTTTTCAAAGAAAAGATGGAACCATGAGAAGGAGGGGAGGTTTAACTTCACCTATGATCGGAAGCGAAACAACAGGATTGCAGCTGGTCTAATAGAGAGGGTGAGAGATTTCTATTTAAGAGATGATGTGAGTCGCATCACAACTGGGAAGAAGCAGACCATCACTCAAAAGAAAAACAGAAAACAAAAACGTTTCCTGTCTGATACGATGAAAAATTTGCACAGGAAGTTTCTGGCAGAAGATAAAAGCTCCATTTCCTACTCACTCTTTTGTTTGCTCCGACCTTTTTGGGTTTCTCATCCAACTCTGAGTGATCGGGACACATGCATGTGCAAGATGCATGAGAATCTGGGCTTTCTTGTGCAGAAGCTGCACCAGTTGAAAGTGATCAACACAGTCAACCTGGATGATCTTGTGAAAGCCATCACATGTGACACACACAGTATTGAGTGCATGTATGGACAGTGCGCTGAGTGCAAAGATCTTTCCTGCCCAGTGTCCAGCCAGTATAATCCACAGAGTCAAGTGTCTTATCTCCAGTGGGCAATTGTGGATAAGGAGCACAAGAATGACCCCAATGGCAAAACATCTAAAATCACAATCAAAAAAGAGCTACTTGGCACACAAGAAGAACTACTGGAACAGATGAATCTTCTTCTGCATAGATTTAAACGACACATGTTCAACATCAACAACCAGTTTTCACATTACAGGGCACTGAGGCATGGCTTGAAAGCACATGAATGCTTAATTCATGTTGATTTTTCTGAGAATTACCTCTGCAAGTACAGCACAGAAATTCAAGCAGTGCACTTTGGAGCATCCCACCAGCAGGCAACACTGCACACAGGTGTGCTTTATATGCATGCAACGCCTCAGCCAATGTCCTTCTGTACAGTGTCACCTTCAAGACAAAAAGGCCCACCAGCTATCTGGCAGTATTTGTCACCAGTGCTTGATTACCTACAAAGTGCACATCCAGAGGTCTCTACTATCCACTTTTACAGTGATGGCCCTTGTACTCAGTACAAACAGCGTGGAAATTTTTTCCTGTTTTGCACTGAGCTGTTCAGAAGAGGATTCGCTGCTGGGACATGGAACTTCTTTGAAGCAAGCCATGGGAAGGGTGCCCCAGATGGTGTGGGAGGGGCACCGAAGAGAAGGGCTGACAGTCTGGTCAGCAAAGGGACAGATATTCCTGATGCTGCAGAGCTGTTTTCTGCGTTGCAAAAGACAGACACAACAATAAAGTTGTTTTTTGTCAAAGAGGAAGCTGTTGAAAAAGCAGTTTCAATGATGCCCAACAACGTGCCACCAATTCCATCAACCATGAGAATGCATCAGGCAGTAACCCTAACTCATGGCAAACTAATGTACAGGGATGTCAGCTGTTTGTGCTCAGAAACACAAAATCTTAAGTGTGACTGTTTCAACACAAAGCATTTCGTGTTCAATCAGCAGGCAGCTCCTGGAACTCTCACAGACACAGAAGTCCTATGGCAAAACCCTGATGTTGTAGGAAAATGGTGTGTCCTGAAATATGAAGGTGACCTTTACCCTGGGATCATCATGGACACAAGTGAAACACACATACAAGTGCGTTGCATGCAGAAAATTGGAGTGAACAGATTTTTCTGGCCAGCGTGGGAAGACATTATGTGGTACCTCTTTGAGGACATTGTATCTCTCATCCCTCCCACAAAACCAGTCACTGGTCGACACATGGAAATTGAAAAAGAAGTGTGGGCAAAACTACAGAAGTTTTCTTAAAAAAAGGTTAGACTAAGAAGTTTGTTGTCATGACTTTTACCTGGACCACTATTTGATAGTTGCTGCATCCTGACCAAAAATGTTTTTAACTTGTAGGCAATGGAAGGATCTTAAGACTTCTTCTTCTTTTGCAGAAGAGAACAATAGTAGAACATCTACCAACAGCTTTCTGCAGAAAGGAGCAACACACTAGCCACCTTCCCTATCCCACCATCTTATGATCACACTTTTTACTCTATCTTTCTTTAATTCCTGTTACCTGACTTCATTCCTGTTACACATGTTTTTTCCTGTTACCAGATTTTTCTAAAAAATCTGTATAACCAGTTCTTTTTAAATGAAATGAATACAGTGTTTTTAAAACAGTTTAATAAATGGCACAATTTTTAAAAAATCAGCAAAGTTGTGTTTGGGGATTTTTTTTTATATTAAAAATTACGTTGTGTTTTGTAAACAAGTACAACTTGGGTCCATACAAAGTTATTTTTTGGCAAAAATATAAATAATTTAACATATGGCCATTCATTTCCTAAAACTGATTGATTATATGAGGGCAAAACAAAAGAGATATTTGAATATGATTTAAAAACAGCTTTTTAAAAGACACTAGAGTTTCCGTAACAGGACTGAGGAAAATGCGTCCATTGTCTGCTTAGATACCTTGTAAAAAAATAAATAAATGTCCCTGAGATGGACCATTATTTATTTTGAATAGTTACGCATGTTTATTATTAGACTGCGTCTTGAAAAAAGATAAAAAAAAATATTTATTTTGGAAGAATTATTACATGCAAATGGCACCCATTCGGTAGAATGTCCCTGCTACTGAGGACTTATGCTTAGTGAAATGTTGTACAGATCTCACTGGGAGACCTCAGTACATCCAGCTGGGGACTGCATCTGAGACTGTGGTCAGCGGAATAGGTCCCCCACAGTCAACGGTCCTCTGCAGTGTCATAACAAGGTATGGACCCTAGGGGGACCTAGGGGAGCCTGATTGTGGAATTTGTGACATGGTGCAGGTCTAACCATCTACAGCTCAAAACCACCGAGACAAAAGAGGACAGTGGTCAACTCCCAGCCTGTGTCAACTGAGGAAATCTTTGTGGAGGTGGTCCAGACCTTCAAATACTTATATAGATATAGAGCTAGATGACAGACTGGACAACCACAAGGGGAAGGGTCAGAGTTGACTCGGCTGTGGTCCTTCAACATCTGCCAGAAGCTGCTTCAAATGTTCTATCACACAATCATTACTAGCCTCAGACCTGGACTTATTAACAGCTGTGACAGAGAAGAAGACCCTCAGTAAGCTACTGTCCATCCAGGATGCCCATCACCTTCTGCACAACACCATCACCAGGCAGAGGAGCACCTTCTTTGACAGGCTGTTGTCTCTTTCCTGCTGCACAGACAGACTGGGGAAGTTGTTTGTCCCTCAGGCGATACAGCTCTTTAACACCTCCCTGTGAGCAGGACTTGAACTGGACTGTTGCTGATGAACATGCCATTGGAGAGCACTGCTCATCACTCATCTGTTTTGCAGTCAATGTTCTGCCACTTTCATTCATACCACCATGTTTGTATTTTTAGAGCTTTTAGCACTGTGTGTTTACACTTTTTTAACACACGTTATCTGTTTAACTGTTGCCCCTAGATATCTGAATTTCCCCCGGGGATCAATAAACTGACAAAACTGACAAATATGAAAAAAGAAGAAGCATTTTTGGTATGTTGCTATCTGCCAGATTATTGTTTCCATGGTGATCTAAACAGTGTGCTACATGCAGTTTATGCATTAGGCATGCATGCAGTAGCTCTTCTCTATCTCTCATGAGGACACGATAACCAGATTCTACATCAAAAGTCAAAATGTTATATTTGCATTTTTTTTATTGCGTTTCATTTTCTTTGTGCAGCGTGCGGAAAGTCTTACTTCCACTTTGTGCCGAGCTGAGCCAAACAGACCTCACCTCTGACCTCAGAGCTGAGAATCACCCAGATGTCTGGAACTTGGCTAATCTTCATTTGGATGCAGCAGTGACCTCTCGCTGCCCCTGAATGTGTAATTTATGATACTTGTCAAAAATGTATTATGGAGAGTTCCAACTATTCTTACAGCTGTTATTGTTATTGTTCTGTTGAAGCAGCACAGCTAATTTCACATGGCCTTTTTCGAATAATGTATTCTCTCAGTGAAGCACAGCATTGTAACACTCAGTGCTAAGTGCCAGTAATTTAAATCGTCACTGACAATGCATGACAAACATTGTAGCAACATTGTAGCATATTAGATGTTGTATAAAAAACAGGAATACTTTTCAGTAAATTATGTTAAATAAATGCATAGTTATAGACTGAAAAGAAAATGTGAGTGCCTTCTTTTGGCCAAATGTTGTTCTTGTTTTAGCAAAACAGGCATTTGCAGCAGCTGCCATCTGTTCACTTTATAACTCTCATTCTGCCAATAATGACTGTATTTTGGTTACACATGTTGTCAAAAATAGAGAGGAATTTTCCCAGAGGAAGAGAGTTCCTAGGTTTTTGGAAATATCTAACAGGAAACCTCTGTCTCTGGTATTACAGATGTATCAGAGCCCTGGTGTTAATATCTGCAATCCTCTACAAAAAAAGTTTCCGCAGATACAAGCTGGACACTAACAGGTGCATCCACTCTCTCTCGCTCTCTACAAACACACATGTTGAATATTTTGGAACAGAAAATGGAAGTCCTAAAATATCACTTTACGATCGTGGAGGGATGCAGAAAACATAGGCAGATATTTGCTGTGTTGATTAAAGAAACATGTTTCCATTCTGCTGTGTTAGAATCTCAATACAGTGATAGTTTAATGCCATCTTTGCTACACAGGTGGTTTTAGCCTGTTGCTATAGAAACAATGTGAGTTCACAACTTACTAAAAACCCGGTGATGCTACTGCAAGCCAGCTAGCATTTTCCAACGTTTGCACATTTCAGAGTGCACGCTTTTACACTGCTCAATTAATCTCCCGCCAAAAAAAAGGGGTTGTTAAACTGGCAAAGAGCCTTCTTGGTGACAAAAAGCACTTAAGAATGTCAGGGATGCGATGCCTTTCAGGACACACATTGATCTAAATTTACTATACTAATGAAAACCCAGAATATTCTACATAAAACTATATAAAATGTATATAAATTTGTTGGATTTGCTTAGACCTCTCAAATACTCAGTCGATTCCTAAGAAAATCAAAGCCTGCTGAAAGACTGCCGATCAGAATCAAACATACAACAAAGCTGTGTGTTGATATCTATATTCTGAGTTTTAATCAATGTACAATACAATGCATCAAAATGTATTCAACCACATTTTATTTATGTATTTATTTTTTTAACAATCCTAACAAGGGAGATTATATTCCTCCTATTCTTTTTAGGTAGCATGGCATGGCATTAATTCTTTATTAACCGAAACATACATTTAAATATTCTCTGGTTGAAGTCTCTCAGTGAGTGCTTGGGGTCAGTAATGAATTATGAATACCCAGTCTTGTCCCAAACTGAGCAAAAGACAAAACAGGGCTGAACAATAGAAAGTGAACGAGTGTGTGTCTCTGGGTGTGTCTGTGTATTTATTTATTTTTTTTGAAGTGGGAAATGGGGTTGTGGGGGTAGGGGTGGGGTGAAGGGTTGAAGACCTGATCTCTGGAGAATGCAGGAAACAAAAGAGAAAAAAAAGTAGGAAATGGTCACATATTTTTCTAAGACAATATCAGTTCCCCTACATTCTTCAGCATGCTTTTACTTTAAAGAAATGCCATTGTTGATGTATGTGGAGGTCAACATCAGACAACGGACTAAAGAAAGGGAAGGATCTGATAGAGGAATGTGGCGACCGTCTGTCTTACGAGGCAGCAGACTTTCAGACAGGGTGGAGAAGAAAGTGGTCAATACAGCCAGGATCAGTAACTTCCAGGAAACAGTGTGATATTATCTGTAAATCCACAACCTGCTGTTCTTACACGCTGGCTGCTGCACACATATAATATGCAAGTTTTCATAAATCTTTGGAGGCTGATTTTATAATAGACACACCCCAGGAAATCTGTTTTTTAAGCTAACAATTTCCTAATTGTACTGAAAACTAAAACAACAACTATTCTTAAAACAATTATAATCATAAAGTTAACAGCACGGTCTCTTGATAGATGAATAGATACATGTATGTCAATTTTCATCTTTCATAAATTTCACACGAGAGTTTTGCTCTTCATCTCCATCTTGGCAGAAAGGGGGGCAGCAGGTCCTGCCTTGCAAAACCTAGCTCCGTGTAATGAAATCCAGATGTTATGGCAGAAAATTCCCACAGAAGAAGAAAAAAAAATGCATGTGCGTGCATGATAAGGATGGAAAAAAAATTAACCATATGGGACATACCGTAAATAACAGATAATCTCATGAAATATGGCATCCCACTGATGTTATGAGAGACATTTTTTCCCTCTCAAGAGAAATAGACTTTTAATCAATCTCAAGCGATTATTAAAAAAAAAAATGAAAGACAAATGAGAGTATGAGGGTATGAGAGTAAATGTCAGCACCTGAAGCCCTGACAGCCACAAGCATGTGAGCTCAGCTTCAGAGCAAAGTTACCAGGACAACCGCTGACCTGCTCGCATGTGTTAGCTGAACCTTTGTCAGGCCTCTTCCTCTGAGGCTTTTTGAGTTGGGGGAGGAAATGTATTCCACACCGCAGGCTCTGCACAGTGTTAGGAATACACGGTGTTCAATAACACAGACACTAACTTTTGCAGTAGAATCACAAATCACATTTTGGTCTTTCACTGTTTATGTGTAAATATTAACGGTGATACAGGTGTCATTGCATGTTACACTTGTGCACAACCAGCTCAGTGTAGTTAAATGACAATGGTCTGTACAAGTTCATGTTCATCAAGGCTTGTCACACAAGCATTGTAAAATGTATTTCAGTTCAGGTCGTTTTCTGTTATGAATTCATGGCTGGGGTGACACGCTGGTGCAGTGGTTTGCACAGCTAACTGCCTCACAGCTGGGGCCTTTCTGTGTGAAGTTTGCACAATGTGTGCGTTTTCTCCCACATCACGCTCACGTGCTTGTTAGGTTAATAGGTGGCTCTAAATTACCCAAAGTATGAATGGTTGCTTGTCCATGTTGCCTGGCAACCTCTTGCCCATAGTTAGCAAGATGTACTACAAAGTCAGATTTAGATGGGTGGATGTGTTTAAAAGTGCTACTGCATTTTTATTTTTGCATTATTTTTTAATCCCCATATCCAACCACAAAGACCACCCTGCTCATGGTGTTGTATGTGTTTGTGAGAGATTATAATCTGATTAGCAGCACTGATTGATTAATCCATATGTTAAACATGACTCCAACAGTGGCCCTCACATGTAGTGCAGATGTGTGAGATGTGAGGATATATGCTGCAGCTTTTGGTGCTGTTGAAAATAAAATAGAATCCATGTGCTCTTTTCTTTGATGAGTGAGGCCTCCTTGTGTAAACATTAACATCCAGATCTAAGGATCATTGCCATCATTAGGACATGCAGGATAACAAGCAAGCTTGTTAAGTGCAGCTGCTCAATCAATCCACTCAGGTCAGACAGGGTGAGATCAATAGACATAATAGCCTCCAGGTTCAGGCGCAAATCAGCCATACATCAATGTCCGACATCTTTGCCACTTCCCTTTTCACTGCAAGCAGTTACCAAAGTGATACTGCAGTGAGACTCTGTGCTCACGTAAAGGTCTCCACTGACTACAGCATGCAATTAACAGGTTGGCATAGTAGTCTTCACACATGGAACACTGCACTTCCTACATGCAGGACAAGCCAGCATGTAACTTGCTGGTGGCAAGTAAATTGATGCACAAGTCATATTCGATTCAAAATTTGATTTGACTTCAAATCGGTGGCAACATTTCCACTTTTGCACACTTGTTAGGAAAGAGCAGGACAAACTCAGTGGCCAACTGCAGTTTTTGGCACTTCAGCTACCAACCTGTTGCTGCTTCACACAGAGGAAGGATTTCCTGTTCAAAAAATTACATATTTATTGAAAATTTTAAATTCATTGTTCTCTTTTTCAGTGGTCTCCAATTACAAAAAGCTACATCAATGGTACTAGAACACAAGAAAACAAGTGTCATGACACTCTAGTTATTTAAAAACTCCTACACTCAGCCCAGGAAGTAGCATGGTGCATAAATAAATTGGACCAAGAACAATTTCTCAAAGCAAAATTCTTTGCTCTGGTTCCGTAGCCCCTGTTGTGCCACAGCTCCCCGTCTCCTCATCATGCTGATTGCTGCATTATGTCCCAAATCCACAGGGCTCCTGTGAGACAGCAGCGGTTTTCCAAAAGAAAATTGGCTTTGGCAGGGAATCAAAAGCAGCAAAAAAGCTCAACGTGAGGTTTGCTCATATTCAGATTGTATCCTCTCGTCTTTGCCTCAAGCTAACACCCCCCCCCCCCCCCCCGGCTGTCTAGAAATAACAGGGGTACAGTGCAGTCTGAGATGTCGTGAGAAGGGAGGGTGGGGGCAGGGTGAGAGACAGAGGCAAAGTTTACTTAAGTACAGTCAGCACATGAGTGCCGACCGTTTGTGTACAAGTATACACGTTGTAATGTTATGTAGACCTCAGTTCCATTTCCTTTTGTTGAATTAGCTGTACAGTGAGGGACAGGCTGGTAGGACCGGATGAGATCATAGGGTGGCTGACATGCTTTATGACCACGGACCATTGGCTAACATCTGAGTTACATAAGAACGGCCATTTCTCCACCGAGTGTTTCAGTGATGATACCAGACAGGAGAGGGGAGGCTGATTGTGAAACGAGCTGTATGACCAGGCCAACAAACTCACATCACCTCTTGTCTTTGGGGAGCTTTGCTCAGACTGCAGGCAATTCAGATATATATATATATATATATATATATATATATATTTCTTTCCTTTAAAGATCAGATCTGCTATATGCAAATGATTAGATCTGACTGATGTGTCTGAGTGGGTTGCTGTGGTAACGATGTCTGCACCACTAAGTGCTGCATTGGTGATATGGGTTTTTTTTTCAGCTTAGAAACAAAGATAAATAAATAAATAAATGAATGAATAAGTGTGACTGCATTCTGTGCTTTTAAAGTGTTATTTCACACAATGTAGTGTCAACGAAGGAGCTTCCACCCTTAACCCCATCAATGCTATTTCATTGTCATTTGCTGTTATCACATGAAAGATAAAAAGTTTAAGAAAGCATACAGATTACATTGAAAATGTGCTATATGAACAGTTTCATGATGTCAAAAGAGCCATTTTAAAGGACAGCCAGGATACAGATCAAGTCTTAAATGCTGAAGGATCATGCCAGTGAGTGTTCCTGTCCCTTTGTGGGGACACAGGTTTTTTGGTCACAGTAGCTGTAATTACTAGTGGAGACTTTATTTTTACAAAATGTATAGATTTGTGAAGTGTGCAGTAGTAGAGCCAAATGCATACGCCAAAGGTGAAAGGTGAGCTTTAATAAAACTGAAAACATAAATGCCAAAATTAGCTAAAGGACCAAATTCAGCCAAGTACAAACTACTAGAAAGAAAACTGCAGTAGCAAAACCACAAAACCACAGACTGGAACAACAGGTGAGGAAACAGATACGGATCACTGACAAAGTGACAAAGACAAAGGGGAAGCAAAAGGACTGGGGGGGGGGGTGACAAGACACAGGTGAAAACAACAAGGGCAGAGCAGGTAATCACTGTGGAGGGAAAAACTCACAGAGATGCATCAGAACAACTTGATTTTCCAAATAGAAAACAGGAAATGAAACGTCAGGACCCGGAAAAATAGAACCACAAACAAAAACTGAAACACAGCAATACTCAGTCAGAATGCAATATGTGTAAAACATTGTTTTGTAGAATATGAGTACACCCAGTTCTTGCAAATTGCACAGATTGACACCATTTTTGTTTGTTCCCGTAAAAAGCCAAATGAATACATATACTGTATTAAAAAATCAGAATATAAATGTAAGGATACACCAGCTCAGGAAAATAAAATTACAGAGTAAAAAGAAATCATAAAAGGTGTTGTGCATTTGCCTGAAGCTGTATACAGCTGCATAATTCACCAAAAATTATCAGTATTATAAGTGATTTATCAGGGTTTGATAGGAGAAACAGACACAGCCCTGCAGAAAAAAAAGGCTGTGCACCTTTTTCACAGACTGAGATTACATTTAGGAGCACGGCGGCCTGTTACTGAACCTGATAAGGCCAATCACCCATGTACAAAGGGTTAATTTGAGGTTATCTAAGGATTCGCTCCTATCCTAACTTCACCATGGCCATAACGCTATAGATAGCCTCATCTTCCTGACCTCCAAGTGGAACCACTAATGACATTATTTGGCTCAATTAAACTGACATTTGAAACTTTGCCTCAGTCGCATATTATCTCATTTCGAGCCCCGGCTGCACGTACACACAATCATCTGTGTGCAGCCACCAATTTGCAATCCATCACCGTAGCTAGCAGGGAATGATTTATTTTCATTATTTTCAAAGCCAAATGCTGCCTGTCTGCTTATTGTTTTGCAGATAAAGCAGAACTGGCCTGCACTCAAAAGACTCTTAAAGCAATTTTATTTCAGCTTTCATCATTGGCGCTATGTCATTTCCTTGTATCGTTAAAAAACGAGCCGTAAAGCAGATGTGTTTAGAGCTCACATCCAGGAGAGAGAGAGAGTGAGGTTCACGCAGAACAAACGGACCCTGATCTCTCCTTTTCTGACCCTTATCTGACTCCACGCAGGTGTCAGACCACAAACATGGCAACACAAACGCATTATCCCAGCATGGGACCTGCTTCCTTTTATTTGCACAGCTGAAGGCCCGGTTGGCTCGGCTAAAAAGGCACAGAGGATGCGCTTGCGTTACCGAACAGATGAGGGAACCTTTGCTGCCAGACATCCATGAGAAAGTGGAGCAAAGTAAACATGTGCGTCCTTGGCCTGACTAGTTTTGCTTTCACTCATTCACTGTTGTCATATCTTTTTACAAAGTGCTTCGGGCTGTTTGATTTTCATGTGGAGCTTCTGATGCCCACACATAGAGTGACGTAACCTTTCTCTAGCTTTCTCACAGTGTCTTTATCTGTTTCCATTATACAGCTGTCTGCACAGGCAGAATAAGACTGTGTGTTTTATTTTTGTAAATACAGCTCAACCTGTATTTCTGCTTCAGGTCTATTTTTCTAGGTGTTATATGATTGCCTGCTGAGGTCATGGCAGAAATCACTGTGCAGTCTCACATAAAGTGTTGGTGCTGCACCTGCTGCTCTTCTCATGCTACACCTTCATGGTCATGTTAGTGCAGCATGTAAGGGCATGGCATGTAAATGGAAGGTGGGACACCTGGTTATCCATATCCATTCATAGATGATCATACGTTCATTCAAATAAACTCAAATACGCTGCGTATTCATTTGTGTATATCTGTGCCAATATATTCTCTACCATCAGGGATTGGAACTTGGATATGGCACTTCCAATTCTGAACTTGTATTTGAACGTGTATTTGAGGGCCCAAAAAGCAAAATCAAGGACTGCATCGGAGAGATGTATCTTTATTTACAGTTTATTTATATTATATTTTGGATATTATGTTTGTTTTTTGGGGTTTTTCTCTGCCTCTTGTGGGCAGTTGTTTTTCTTTTCAGGATGGCGGGGTGTGGTGTCCGGTTGGTGTTTTGTTCTTTTCTCTAGGTGCTCCAGTAAACCCCTACAGCCAGCCGCACCATCCATCTCACTTTTTTTTTGCTAAACCTTTCAGGGGGGGGCAATTATTTTTTTGCGAGGGCCACATAGTCTTCCATAAGAAAAGCAAAGGGCCACATTTTTTCCATAAATAATAATATAAATTGGAAATCACTGGCACAGTATCTACCTTTATGAATATGCTTCTGTTACATTTTCATCATTGTAAGAATCTTTTGCTGTCATTTACTGGTTACTCCTCTGTCCTCTCTGTGTGTGTCCATGTCTACTTTGAGTGTGTGCTGGTTGTATGTTGAAACACACACACAGTACAGAGCAGCACAGGTGGTGTAAAGATATTTTTACAGAAGAAAACCATTAGAGTTAAAGTAGCAAATCCCACAGTTCTGAAAGTCAGACAAGATCTGTGCTTTTTAAGAGCAGATGACGATGAAATATGTCGGCTGGCAGCACCGCGGTAACATCTGAATGCGCCATTGAGTTTCTGTGTGCTTTACCGTACATTTCAGCGTAGTCGCGCAGCATTTTTAAAGCGTACACAGCGCAACCGTGTCTCTCCAGAGAGTAGATGGGATTATGCAGTAGAGCAGTGCGGAAGAGACAAGGAGGGTTGGAAAGACGTTACCGGTAATGCCGTGCTCAACAGCTGACTTTTGCTGCCTTTTTTTAATATTGTGTGCACAGTCCGCGGGCCGCGTTGAAGACGCAAGCGGCCGGGTGTGGACCACGGGCCGTGCTTTGCCCAGGTCTGCTCTATGGTCTGCTTCTGGATCCTCAAAACCTGTAGCACACACTAACTTAACAGCATCTAACAAATCGAGTTATATAAAATAATGGCAGAGAAGCTTGTTGTGGGTGGTAGAATTTTACCTCATAAAATGTGTTCTGGTTGTTAATATGCCAGTTAGGATTGTTTTATAAATGTCTCTCTCTGTAACAACATGTTTAGATTTAATCTCTCTTATTTCTCTTGTTAGTAAATTGATTTGATTCTGCCCGTTTCTTTCCGAGACCATCAGCCACAAAAACAGGGAATCAGTGGTGAAAAAGTCAAACTGAAATGAAGCATAACATGAAAGACGGTCAATATCAAGAAACATCCTCCTCATCAAAGCCCAGCTCACATAACAGAAGGTCTTTGAAGCATTTAACCACAGCAGACCACAGACAGACTGAAGCCCGACATCTTCACCGAGTGCTTTTTGTGACATACATCGGGCTCAGAGCAGCATGAGAAACAGCTGTTCTGCATTTGCACCCCAAGCCAAATAAATATGGAAAGAAGTTCCAGCTAAACTTTAGAAGCAACAATGGTGTTCTATCCGTGCAATAGTGGGTGTTTGTGTTTCATTCAGTCAGCTGTAAAAGGCTGAAACAAGTCCACCATCATAAATCAATTTTCTTTTTTTTTGAGGCTTTAAAGCTATCAACAGCCATCTTTGATCTGCCCTGTCTGCAGAGCACATGTCCCATTTTCTATTGTTCACAGAGGATCAGAATCTTCTCAGAAGAAATCAGCTGTAATGAAAGCTGGGATTGTGTAATTATATAATTATCCCATTGTAAATGGATGTGCTGTCATGTTTTACAACTTTTAGCCGTGCTTGCTAATGATGCCACAGGCAGCGATGTCAGCCGGTCTGCCAAACCAAATCCAGCACTTTTACAGGGGCTATCTCTGCAGTTCTGTACAGCAACATATGGCCTTCAGGACGTACATTTGACAATTTTGCAGCTAGCCTCCAGTGGCCATTGGAGGAACTACAGTTTTTGGCACTTGCTGCACCGGTAGACTGTAGACTGCAAAAGGATCTTAGAGCTGTACAAAGCAAGATTAATGTCTACAGCCAGAGTCTCTAGGTCACCAAGCTGGTTTTGACCCAGAGAAGTTAGTGGTGCTGCTCTTTCACCGACAGTCTGGTTTGAAAAACATGGTCAAGCCACAGGACTTTGGCATCTGTGAGAATATTGACAAAATTATGAACAGAACTAAGTTTTTTTTTTTTAATTTACGGTTTTATTGTGATACCAATTTTAAATTCTTCATTATATTGCTCCATAAAAACCATATGGTCCTCCTGGAGCAAATCTGTGACCCACAAAAACTCAAAAGAGAGCTTTTTTAAGTTTAGCTCCACTTGTGTATCCCTCTTTGTGCATATGTAGCTCATCAAAAAGTATTCAACAAAGATGTATATCTGTTTGCTAGACAGCTGAATTCAATGCTCAGTGTTTTTTCAAAACTGTTATATGGTAAAATCTAAGAAATATGTTGCAGTTTGGGATTTTTTTAGGGGGTTTTCCTCTTGGATAACAAGCTGGGGCTGATTTGGTAATCAAATAAAGAGAGACGCACCGATGATAGAGATGAAGTCCTGATTGGTGAGCGATGCAGTGGCGATGCAGTGGTGTTTGTATATATTTGTATATTTGTATATATGTATGTATATATATATATATATATATACTCATGCTTTATATGTATATGTATATATATATATATATATATATATATATAAAGCATGTGTTTGACATGTATGCGTTTGTCACTCAGAAAGAAATGAGCTGATTCAAATCTACAGAAAAATAACAGGACAGAATAGGTCAGCTGTGCTCAAACTCAGAGCTTGCTGAGAACAAGCCCCTATATATACCTACAGTATGTATGTTTTGTATGACAGACAAGATGTAGGAAGTGGGATGACACTTGAGCCACAGCAATCTCACAGGATATCATGTCCGCCCCTTTTAAAACTGCAGGCTATTTCTGAAGCCGTTTACGCCAAGCGGGTCTATTTTGGGTCAGCAGGAGGGGACTGGTGTGCATGCAGGGCAAGGGGGACTGTGTCACAATAACCACAAGAAACAGTATTCCAGTGCTGCAACGTGACGTATGCAGATAGCTGTGGGCAGCAAAACCTGTCACTTTAACTTAGGTTTTTCAAGCCTAACCACTGGCTGCACAAACCTCTATTATCTTAAAACTAAAAGCAAAAGTGACCCATGATTAGAAGCAGTGCTAAATCAAATTATTGAGAAGCTCTCTAGTCTAGCTTTCTAGTGCAAACCCAAAAAGTAAAGCTAGAACTTTATAGCATTATATTTAAATGTATTTTTGGATTAGGTGTTTTTCTTTTTCAGAATAGAAATCAAATAAGAAAAGATGGCTGCCAGCTAACCTTTCTGTTTGCTAACACAGTCAAACATTAAGCAAGCATAAGTCAGCTAATCTTGCTGCATTAGGTCAAAAGCAAGCAGAGCAGCTCAGCTACTGCTCTTACCAACAACTTGAAGACAGTCCAAGGAGCCATTGAGAAAACTGAGCTATGGCTATTGTTAAAGACTCCCAGTTGGCAACAGTTGGTGGTGTGATGTAATACCACAAACCATTACACACTGTCAGATTGTACCCAAGTTACATTGTGTGAAAATAAAGCTCCAGAATGAGACACCATCCAGACGGCTCCACAACATTCAGTGCTTTGAGGAACCACTGATCTTGTATACAAACCCACAGAGCACACCCTATTGGATAACTCTGAGTCCCCCCAGATCTGCTTCTTCCTGGAAATCACATTGGTGGGACTAAGAAGATCCTTGACATATTCCTTCCACTTCCCAATGACATCACCAGTTGAAGTAAGCAGCGCCCCACTGCCACTGTACACAGTGTTAGTGAAACACTGCTTCCTTCTCCTGAGCTGCCTGAAAGTTTGCCAGATGCCACATGTGAAGTCTCCAAGCAGAGCCAAACCCTTAACCCCCTTTAAAGATCCAAAGGCTGGGTGTCCTGAGCTGCCATTTGGTGCATAAGCACAGACAACGGTCAGGACCTGTTCCAAGACCCAAAGGCACAGGGAAGCAACCCCAACAATACAGGCCCCAAATCCCCCACACCAGCTCAGAACACCAAGAACCCCTGCCTTTAACCACCACCCAGAATACATTGCACCCAAACCCTATGGCCTCTTGCTAGCGGGGGGTCCACACGAGGGCAAACCTATGTTATCTATTCAACCAAAAGCCCTGCCATTTTTAACTGTTTCAAGACAGTCATCAAGTGAAAGAATATTAAAGCTGTTATTTTAAAGCAGAACAGACACCTTTCTCTGCTCTGCCAGTTGATTAAAAGCTACATATTGCCAGTGTAAAATCGATTTTCTTTAGTTACAGACAACTTTTAATTAAAGGATATTATGCTTTGATACCCTGACATTCTACAATAGTTCACTTCCTCCAGAGCTGGTCCAACCTGATGCTCAGCCACTGACATGGATTACAAAAAAGGAAATTAAATGATGAAGGTAGTATTCTGGAGAATCCATAAAACTGCAGATCCTAAAGTGGCCACTTGGGGCTGGTTCCAAAAATAATTTAATCTCCATAGATTTCCATGTAAAAATACCCAACTTTACAGCAGAAATAAACATGTTTTCCCCATTCATGTGCCACCACCTCTTTGCCTACGTCTGGTTCAACCAGGAGTTAGAGAGCATTGTTGCTAACATTCAAAGCCACCACACAGCCTCCACTAGTTATTACAAATCATGAATGCATGACTGTGTGTGTTTCTCTGGTTTGTAGATAACAGTAGTGCACTCCACTTCCATCACCATGATCAACATTTGTCACAATCCTGAGCCGCAGAGAGTGAAACATGAAAGTCAGCTGGACGGTAAGGTGCTAAATTGATAAATAATCGAAGTGAAATGCAGAAGAACCTCACTGCAGTGTGCGAGAAAGGACACTGAAAGTATCATACCAACAAAGCAGACCCACCTCACCTGTAGGGCAGATTTTTTTGACATGACTTGAAACCCCTCGTAAAACACAAGACAAACATGCCTGCTAATAGCCTGCTGTTAAAACAAATACTGTTGAGCTGGCCTCTCGCCTGCGTAACAGATACCCCCTTTTCACAGTCGGGTTGGATTCACTGTCTGGCTCTGACCGGGGTTCACGTTTCGAAACCTTGGCAGTGCAGCGGCATGTGAAAAATGTCGCCCATGTCCGGACAGCATGAGAAAAGTGGAACAATAGGATATGCTAATGTGTCCTGATGTTCGGTGTCATCATGCTGCCATATTCTATGAATACCTTCATCAATAACAAGAATATAGATTATTAAGCACAATGCAATACAATGATGGGTTGTAGGGTTCTGTTATTTGATATAACATATCTAGAATGCCACCATAAGCATGTTTAGGGCCCAAATTCTGATTTTATGATGTCAGATTAAATTAGATTAATTTAGAATTTTGACATTAAACTCCCCAGGCTCCACCTGACCATGAGTGAAGGGAAGTGATGTTTGTAAAAATAAAAACAGTTCTACAGAGGAGAAAGAAAAAAACAAACCACCCAGGTGAAAGTGTGAAGCTAAGGTGACTTCTTTACACGGTAGCCTTGATACAAGCTGGCCACTCAGCCAGATGTGTTGACCTGCCCATTCAGCAAAAAATGCGACTGTTGAGCAGATGAATATTTTGAAAATATGTTGGTTTAAGCACCCCCCCCCCTTTATTCCAAAAAAGAATAAATAAAATAAAAATAATAATTAATAATAATAAGGCGCTATTGCCTCGAAGATAGTTTCTAAGCTGCTTTTCTCGTTTGTAAGCTGTACATGGAGGTGAGCACATTAGTTCACATGAGGTATACGAGTGTGTGTCATTCACTGTCCCCCATAGGCCAGCGATAATCCTTGTGGCGTTTTATGATCTACCAAGTGCGTCAGACTGTTTCCATTCCATTCAATAGATCCTCCGGCCACCTTACTCCACACATCCAGAGCTTCTTTGCCAAGCACCCAAGGCTTCTTTCTAGGGGAAGGGGGGAGGAGGGGCAACGAGGTGTCACTGTGTGTGTGAGGATCCATGTTCACCATCAATTATTTCCACTGTATGGAACAACACAGAGCAGAGGTAGCTGGATGTGATCCAGCCCATTAAGTGTGTGAGGTCTGGATTCTCTTCTTCTCTAATCCTCACTCAACCCAATCTGGAAACAATTCAAATGTTTCTCAATCACATCTAGTATTCAAGCTATTCCGATCAGTACATGAAGTATTAGTAATTAGTGCAAAATCTAGGGATGAAACTGTTTCTTAAATTTAAGCCAAAAAACAGTTGGATATTCATGTTACTGCTTTAAGTAAGGATCTGTCCACAGTCAGGCAAATCCAAAAAATCAAGAATAAAACTTGTGCAACTCTGACCTCTAGTGGTCATTTTCAAGTACCTCAACCTGCATTAACTAATGTCTACCCATTTACATACTGTTCCCACTTTGCTCTTCATGTATATCTTTAAAACAAAAACAGACATTAAAAAGTTTTTGTGATTTATAGCAACTTAAAGACCACTTCATCGTCATTACATTACAGTTAATGAGCCTCTAACATGCATTGTGATAATTTCAGGCTCTTCCAGAACATTAGGACACTGAGCGCAGGTCTTTTGTCCTTTTGTGATCACCTGATCTAACTGCGCAATAAAGGTGGCCTAAGATTTGAATATTGTCTGTCAGTGATGATGCTCCTGGTGTGCACATGCTGCTCAGGCACTCCATCAGCTTCACCTTGTGCTTGAGGAGAGTTTTATTTTTGTATTTCTTCACTGTATATTGTTAATGTAAATGGCCGTTTTTGGACCTGTAGAATAAAGTAGTTTTCATAAAATATTTAAGTTCTCAGTCATATTCATGGTGCATTCAAGGACCATTTAAAAGTTTAAACCCAACTGCTGTAGTGCATTCATTTACATGGGGAAAATGCTACTGGACCTGAGAATAAATGTCTCTTCAGATACTGTATGTACAGTACAGCCTCGTGTGCCTTGTTCTTACCTGCTGGTGTTTTTTTACACACTAATATCAGTTGTGACATCAGGTTGTTAATTTTGTCAGCACAAAAGAAAACTATTACGTGCAGTGTGCGTTGCTGGAGAAACCTCTCTAGCCACATTCCCTATAATATGGTGATTTTCCACCTTCTTGGATGATGTGTGTTTATGAGCTGCATTCCTTCTTACATGATGGACCGCTTCCATTGTCAGTCCTAGCAGAGATGGAGTTCACCTTTGTTTTTGTATTAAATTAAAGGTGAAGCCTGCTCGCAGGACTCGTACATACCTTCAGCACCAGGGTTAGAGAGCAGCTGCAGCTGCTGATAGCCTGATGCTCTTTCAGAATGTCAACAAAAGTCTGACAGAAGTCTTCTCCCTTGTTAATGATGACTCAAAAGTTTTCTGAACTTCTCTGCAGCACTCCTTTGTTTTTGTACCTCTTTAAATTCTAGTTAAAATATCCCTGTGCTGATCGAGGATGTAGTCGGGATTATCAGAAAGACACACACACAGTACCTGTCTGTCTATTTGTATTTTTGACTGAACAGTTTTATTACAGTTTAAGCACTGGCACATCAAATTTATAATTCGTAGTGTAAGATGACATTGTATAAAGTATTATCTCTGCTGTGGTTCAAGCATGCAGCTTTAAGGAGTCGAGGGGGCCTGAGATGATTAAAACCTCTATTTCTGCTTTATTTTTGATGTTATTGAAATTTATAATAACATATTTATGTAAAATGACCTGTAACATCTGTCAAATTCAGTGCAACAATTTCCTTCTAAAGTGCCATGGAGTAAATTGTAAAGTAGTATAAAGTTGGAAATCTTTTATTTCAAAATATTGTTATTGTTAAGAAAAGTGTTAAAAATGATTGTACTGTTATGTAGATTTAATGTTTTAAGATAGAAACATGTCCCTTCATTTTATTTAGTCTACAATGAATAAATATTCTTGGTGTGGGTTAATCATCATGGCATGGTCCAGTTTTTTTAATAAATTATACACTGTATACATCAAAACAACAAACATTTATATTCATCATGTGTTTTTTTTAGTGTGTAAAGCCTTGTACCGCTGCTGTCATTAGGTAACAGGGCAAGAAATAACATTTTAGGTTAAGACACTAAACCGCTTAGCATTTGCATTAGTTTATATAGAGGAATGTGCAGCTGAGTGGCTTCTGAATCTAAATGAAATAAGTAACTGTAAATGAGTACAGCACTGTCCTCGCAGTGGAGCTTCACTCTGGAGGAGACTGTTTACTGCTGGATTTGCTTTTGACGAAGGTGGCATTGCGCTCCAGCGTCACAGTCCTCCTGCCAGTCGTCTGGTTCAGTTCGCTCATGTCCACCCCTGAGTCTAAGCTGGTTTCCCGACTTTCGACTGGCCTCCGTCTCCTCTGCTGCTCAGACACAGCGTAATGGATCTCGGCTGCAGGTTTGCCCTCCAGCGACACGAACCAAGCCCGAGGAGGCTGAGGCGAGGTTTTAGTTAGTCCTAATAAGCCATGCACTGAGTGTCTGCTGCCACCCATTTTATTTAATGTCCCTGGCACTGACACTGACTCTGGCAGACTGAAGGGAATCCTGGATGTGGTGGTGGTGGGTTTTGCTGCTAAAACTCCAAGCTGGTCCTCTGTTTCTGTTGCCTGGTTCGGCGTGGCAGAAGGACCTTTTAGAAGAGTCTGGGTGAAGTTGTCATTACTGAGCGGCTCGGTGCCGGCGCTGTTTGAGGCTCCCGCTCGGGGCAGGGTGGCCGACTTGCTTCTTTGGACCTGCTCTGGTTGCTCATCCAGTTGGAAGAAAGCCGGAGCGTGCAGAATAGCAACAGGCTGGTTGTAGAAAAATAAGCTGTCGGCTAAAGATGCTGGAACTCTGACTTGATCTGAAGTGTTGTGCGTTAGATCATTCATGTTCAGCTCTAGCTGGTTACACTCCAGTGCAATGGCCACAGCATTAGGGTTCGAAATTACATCATCGTTGTGCATAGAGATGTAAGTAGCATTGTGCTGGTTGTCTCTTCTTTCTGTGAATGAATGGTTCATCCCATCCTGTGGATCAGAGTTGTTCCCTGAACATGACTCTTCGTCACATGTGGAGGTAATTTGGTCTTTTTTCCCCACTGGCCGGATTTTCTGTGCTTCCTCGCTTCCACTAGGTGGACGTCTGAAGACGAAACACATTTATTAAAATAAATATTAGTGATGCTTTGTGCTGCATTCACAGACTTACGGAAAACACAACTATGGATGAGTATCATTAGATTATTTAGATTTTGCAGCAACCAAAAAGATTAAACATGAAAATATATATATTCCCATTAATCAATATTGGCATTGAATGTGGTACAAACTGGTATGAAATAATAAATCCTTGGTTACCTGCAGTGATATAATAATCCAACCAGAAGACATATGATGATCACAAGTATTCCTCCAAAGAGAACCATCAGAAAAAATGAATGGCGCAGGATCAATTCAAAGGGGACAGCAAATCCAAAGAAACCTGCAAATGTTTAGAAGGAGGAATGTAAACATTGACTAAAAAATATAGAAATACATGAAATAACTGCAGTTCAACAACAAATAACAATGTTTCTGTTAGCCTGTGGTTCAGTGTATTTAAACACTCGCCTCCAGTAGATGACAGAGGTGCTGCGATCCAGTATCCCAGGTGGGGAGCTGTGAAAGTCCACATGAGTTTTCCATCTACTAATATAATCTTTCCTAGTCCTTTTCTCATCCAGCCACCTGAAGGAAGAAAAAAAATCATTAAAATGTAAAATAATTTGTCCTGGCACTATTCTTAGAGTACAGTATAAAGGTGATAGAGTCACCAAAATAAAGGGCCCTCTGTGCCTGAATAAGCAGTAAAAAGAAATTGGACATCTGAGTCACATTATGCTTGATGCCTAATTAAGCATAAACTTTAAATAGTTGCTCCTCTGGGCTGATGAATCAACAGATCACTGTTTAAATGGATTTTAGCTGATCTGTTAGGGTAGTCTGCTTATCTACTGCACACAGACAGGCCTTAGAACTTCTCCTCAGAGACATCAAACCGACACAAGTGCATGATACTAAGAATAAGATGACAGGTTAAAGTCTCGCCTGCAGAGGTGCAGTCGTCACACATTTCATGTTCATTTTCTAAACTGAACATTAATGATATTATTATGAATCTAAGCTGATGAGTGGATATAGCCTACAGTGAAAGTAGTGTGTGTGTGTTTGTGTGTGTGTTCCTACATACCTGTGGTTCTGTTAAAGAACCACGCCGGGACAACATTTGAGGATTGAAGTCCGCAGCTGTCAGGAACCCTGATGCTTATCTGAATGGGTCCGCTCAAGTGTAACTCTTTGTTTTCTGAGAAAAGCTGCACGCTGACAGCTGCTACCGGGCTCAACTCCACGCTGACGTATCCTTGAGAAAAATGAAAGTAAATAAGTTCAGTTTTATCTTAATCACATCTTAATGTAATGAATATACTTGAGCTGCAGGTGTTGTAGTTTGATTGGCAGATCAGTGATGCCTGGATGGTGTGGTTAAATGATTTAGATAGTCAGTCTGTGGGGAATTCATTGTTCCATCTTTCCATCAAAAACTGCAGTTCCACATCAAACCTCTAGGGGGCTGGCTTTAAAAGCGAGTCAGTCCCCATAGACCTCCATTGTTAAAATGTTTCGTTTTATAGCAGAAATAAAGATATTTACAGACTGAAATAGATCACTTGTTTTAATATATAAACAGGCAAAATAAAATGAACAGATGTAATTCCATTGATGCATATATTTATATATATATCTACCTGATTTGCTGCTCATGATGCCCAGAGTCTTTAGAGAGCCATCCTGCTCTGACATCAGCTTGGGAAGGGTCAGGTAGGCTATAACAGAGGTGACATTACTGCTGTGTGTCAGGTTCAGCAGGCTTTTGGGAAACCTCACAGTGGGCTGGGATAAAGCATCTACACATGGAAGAAAGCAGAGTTCCTTATTTCTACACATGTCTTCTTAATGGATGTGAAGACTGACACACATAGAGTCAGTATACAGTACCAGATGTTTTCCCAGTGATCAGGACAGAATCTTCAAACAGCCAGATGTTCCCTTGATTCAGACTGAGTAGTGATATAGTCACTGATGAAAATACTACAAACATACGGGGAAGACAAATACATGTAAAATTAGCACCACTAGATGGCAGTGTGCCCTTCAGCTGTAGGACAAGGCATTTCACCGTTCTGAAAGGAGCTTATCTAACATCCACTACAACAATAGCTCAGGATTGAAGATTTATTGCCATCGTACTTGGAAAGAAATGTGTAGCACTGCAGATGGCAGATGAGCAATAGAGACACAAAGATGTGTGCTAGAAAATCTCAAGTTGATTTTTCTTGGGTTCTGCCACCTAATTAGGTGTCACATGCAGTCAGGTGGAGGAACATTTGCCCTTCAAATGACACCTAGAAAGTTTAGAAAAGTACACAAATCTATCATTGTGCTCCTTTTTTATTTTTTAGATGTGATTGCTGCATAAGAGGAATATAAAAAACCCCTACCATTTTCTGCAGATTGGGAGCATGCAGATCCACAGACACAAACATGTGACTACTCTGCCCCTGATATACAGAATATATATATATATATATATATATATATATATATATATATATATATATATATATATATGTAATTGGTTGAATTATACCTTGGAAGCCACAGAGTAACAGATTTTCTGAACTGACAGAATAAGAACCTGTCATATTGGGGTCTGGTGTTTTCTCATCAATGCAATAAAAAAGCATTTGAGCGCTTTGAGAGCTTTTGAGAACGTTTGTGGATCATAACACTTAACTTACTTGGCATTCTCTTGGTTTTATAAGGCAGCATTGTAGAAATGTAGCTGTCCTTGCTGGCCACTACTGTGATAGGCCACCCAGCATGGTAAGGTACATGAAGTGAAACGCCACCATCGTCCCCGGTAAAGGCTGCATTGGTCCTGGTGTAGTTGACATAGACTTCCACGGCTGCCTGGCTCAGGTACTGACGACTCAGCACGTCGTTCACCCAGACTTTCAAGTCAAAGGCTGAACCTGGAGAACAAAGAAAGACTAGTGAAGTGGATAGTAGAGATGTCAAGAATGTTTGACAACATTATTGATATAAAAATGACACATACAAAATGAAAAATGACTTTCCAGGAGCAGCTGTTCTGTGACTCATCCAGACAACACATAATTTGACATCAGAATATCGTAGCCTCATATGTTGGGACAACAGAAAACACAGCTGACTGATTTAAGACCATCTGGGAACTAGAAGCAGCCATGACATTAAAAGCCGCCACTATATGCAGCTTTGGAGCTCTGTTCATACGGTATAACATCATCTCATATGTGCATGCTTGGCATGTCACTCATGAGTAATGTGGGTTAGAAATACCACACTAGAAATGCACACTATGAAACACAACCCTATAAAGAAGAACCTCATGGCATTTCATGATGCACCTTATTCTTTCACTGGCATATTAAAGAGTATACAAGTATGGATATTGGACCGCAGTCTAACACTGCTGTGTGACCCATTAACTCTTTAATCAACATGACTCAGGTAAGGTCACTAGAGATACACAGATGATACATATCTATATATCATATAATGATATGCCATCATTCAAGTCATCACCTAGAAAATGAGCGAGGCACATTATGAAAAAGTAATTTTCTTTGACATCAGATATAATGTCAGGATCTTTGCTGTAATGTGAGCACGCCTTCAGTGAGGTATTATTAAAATGACCCGTTATGAGCACACACAAGATGACTACACACAGCTTGCATTACACTCATTCAATTGTTTCCATAGGTCACCCATGTACATAATGAATGGAACTAAATTACTCTAAGGCACTTTAAACATTAGTCATATTTTATGCTCCAGGTTAAGTTCAAAGATATTGTTCATGCTATTTTGTCTATTTCTTTTACGCACTGTGTGACAATGTGCTTTGTTAGAAATCCATTTGCAAATGGAGATGAGATGCAGTTTCAATTAACCTGGGTGGGACGTTATTGACAACACACGTGGAAAAGTAATTTGTAGACTCCCCTGAGGGTTAGGGTTAGGGTATTAGTCAATTAATCCCAGCAGATTTTTTTTAAAGAGGACACTAATACAGATAGTGGCATAGGTACAGCAATCAACATTATTGTACATCAGCAGGCATGTGATGTGATTCTTATTGAGTGGCATAATTATTACATGTATTCAGAGGAGAATCTCATTTGAGGCCTAATGATAATAAGGTGACACCTCCGCCTATTATCCTTTCATACTGAACAGCCAGTAGTATGTTGATGACAACGGGCCTTTAATTCTGAGAGGCAAGCTTTTGCATAATAATGAAAGATGCTCAATAAACCATCCGTTTGCCTGCATAACATAATGCTAGGTAGCAGATAGTATAACCCACCAAGATTTAATGATAAAGGCTTTATATTAAAGCAGCACTAATCAATAAATTATATGAGAGTTGGTGAAAACAAAACAGCTCAGGGTGTCAGGGGGACTCAAATCCTGAACTCCTGAGTGAAGGTCTGTCCCCTCGTTACTTGGACTTTTGCTGCTGTATAAGTCTCAAGACGGCATCAGGAAAAACGGTCATGTGTTTGGTTTGTGTAAATGTAACCATGTGTCGTACCTGAAGGGTGTATTATTAGCAAATGTGTTGTTTTTCATGAGTGTATGTTGCTTATGAGTCATAACAGTATAATAATATGTAATGGTGTTTTTAAAGCTTATTGTGACCAGTAATCAATTAGTGCAGCTTCAGTATGGGAACTTTTCAAGATGAACACTCACTTTTCCAGCATGAGATCAGAACTTAGTGAGAGAAATCAGACGTATGATTGCACAGACCAGCTGTGAAAATCTGAGCACCAGTGCCTCATAACAATTATAGATAATGAAGCCACAGAACAATACTTCAAAGAAACTGCTCCATAACGAGAGGCTTAGAGAGTGTACAGCTGCAGAACTCTGCCAGGTCTGGGTAGCACCGAGGTGTCATCCTCCACCTACTGCCCTGCTATAAATATTGTCTGCTGACCTGCTTCTACACAGTCTGGGCTGTACTGTGAGTTTGGAGAGCCATAAATCTCAGCAGCTGGCTCTTCAGCAACTCGGTTTGTGCTGGGAGGCCATGAAAAGTCCCTTATTACACTTTTTATTAGTGACTAAGTACTGCAGTAATGCTAGGGCTGCAATCCCTCTCATCATAATGCCATGAGCATCTTTTCTGTAATGGTGACAAAACAACAGTGACAGTAGCAGTGGCTGAAATTTCTGCTGGTGGTCTGATTGCTCCTAATCCTGCTTCTAAAAGATCTGCCAACAGTTAAGAGAGCTCATGAAGCCACATTTTACACAAGCAGCTTTGACAATATTGCAGCACATAGCACAAAGCCAGATAACCAGATTCACTGCCACAAACAATTCCCTTTGATCAGAGGCAGAGGCATCCATTTTCACCACAATGTGACCAAACATGCCCATTTGGCTGTTTTAGAGTCGTCCCGCTGAGATGCTTACACCAGAGCAGATGGACATGAGGATGCTTGTTTCGGGGAGTGGCGGCCTCCCTCTGTATGTGTGTCCTGCCGTGGCAGCCAAACACAACAGAAGTAGGGAATGGTGGTGGTGGGGGGGTCAGTAAATCTGAAGTGGAGGTGGTCCGAGCCAGATTACAGTAATCTCCCCATTTGGTGGAACTGAACCACACCACAAAGAGGTTTATGAAGAGGATTGAAATGGGTCGTCTGAGGCCACAGAGTGCAGATGAGAAATAGATCCTATGTTGTGTGCGATGCGGCTTGAATACTGTTATTACCAAGCACATAATGGAACCAGTGTCCAACACACACACAAAAAAGATTTCATTTCAACTTGTGGTGTAGAGCTTCCCAATCCTTATGCACTTGTGCAGCCATTTTGACTTTTAAAACCACACAATGAAACATTTCTACTGAGCAAATATCAAATTTAAAAAAAAAGCTTCCTACCCCACAGTTAAAAACAACAGATATCAGATTGGCAGGATATAATTATTGAAAAAATACACCCTGTGGCTTAAATGAGTTTTTTGGATTAAGCATCATTTCATCAATGATCAACGCAGGAGGGAACACAAACAACACCAAGAGAACACCAGGCAGCACAAACAGATGGTCCAACAGGGAATTATATATTGACCACCCACACGCGTGTGTGTGTGTGTGTTGGAATTAGGCCATACATTCCACTGATGGAAGAAAACACAAGTGCACCCTTTGATATGTGGGCCAAATCATCCTCAAGCACGACTCAGCAATATAAAACTCAAGTGACATTTATGACAAGAGATGCTTTAGGTGGAGGTTTGTGCGTGTGTGTGGTAGCAAGTCTGATGCTCTGTTCATTATGAGGCATGAGAATAATCAAGATAAGTGACCATCTTTTTTTTTAAATTGGTATTTCAGAGGTTTCAGTGTTTATTTACAAAGGGAAAGTAGGCAGTCAGTCCCCCGAGAGCAGGGGAACTGTTGAGCAGGACTCAGCTGCAGCAGCGAGGAGGAAAAATTCTAGCTGGGTAGGGGGTGGGGGGTGTACCATAGACAACAGCATGCTTGGGTACACTTCCAAGCGTTGTAGTCAACAACACAGTCTGAAGGATCATGTGATGACGGATGGTAATGCACTCCCACATCAGCATGAATTAGTCATGAATCATTTGATAAGTGAGCGGGGTCACAAATCCCTCTTTCAGCTGCTGCTGCTCCGCTGAAAAGTGCAAGCACATTTGCTCTGAGAGCGTGAGGAACAGACATGCTCTACAGATGGAGGGGCACTTACATTTTATACAATTCAGCTGGGACTCAGTGGTGTCAAATGTAAATAAAAACATAATGTGTTTTTATACCTCTTAAAAGTCCTTTTTTATGTCTATATAGTCATACAGATATATTGGAAAAGTTGACTGTTGTGCACTAAAAGACTTTAACTGGTTGGAGTGAGACCTGGTAAAGAGCAGAAGGACCATTTAGCTTGTAATCAGCACACAGTTTAAAAGCCATCACCTGTTATGGCATGAAGAGACACCATTAGTGCTGATCGAAGGTTTCAGGAACCACGTATGCTGTCTTCCAGGCAATGTGAACAGTAAATTCTGTCATTTTTCACATCCTCCAGAGACAACAGATTGTCACATTGTGTTTAGAATTGCCATAGAATAGAATGGCTGGCTACTCAACTGACATGCACATAAAGGCCGCCACAATAAGGTGGAGGTGTAAGTGATGGCTTTAATTGTGCTCCAGACTTTCAGCCTGCTGCTGATCACCAGTCCTTGATGAACTGATCATCAGCAGGTGAGCACAGCGTTTTGGCAGTTTGCTGCTTTGGAGCATTCAAATACTATTTGGAGTTCAGCATTCTACAGTGACAAAGAAAGAACAGTAAATGAAGACTTAACAGTGTGTTTGGATGGGTTACCATTAGAAAAACAATTGTCTAAAAAGCACATGGAAGCACGACTTTTGGAACAATGTCCTGTGCACAGATGAAACCAAAGTGGAGTTGTTTGGCCTTAATAGTCACCACCATAGCTGTAGGGAGGGATGGTGATTTAGGCTTGCTTTACAGCCACCTGGGAACCTTGCAGTCACTGAGCTGACCATGAACTCCTCTGTACACCAGAGCATTCTAGAGACAAATGTGAGACCATCTGTCCCACAGTTAAAGTTTGGTTTAAACTGGGTCATGCAACAGGACAATGATCCAAAGCACAGCAGCAGATCTACACCAGAATGGCTAATCAATAACAGAATTAAGGTTATGGAATTGGCATAGTAAAAGTCCAGACCTCAACCCAATTACAATGCTGTGATGGGACCTTCATAAGGAAATGTCTAAAAACCTCAATGTGAGGCTGTGAGAGGCTGATAAAGTCAGGAAACCATTACTTCAAGTTACTGCTGCTAAAGGTTGATCTATTAAATCATGGCATCATGTGTGTGTGTGTTGTTTGGCTTCATTTTTTGCTAAATTAATAATGGCTCAGTGAAAAACGTTATATGCTGTTGTTTATCCATTCATTTACTTCTGCTTATCCTTGGTCAGGTCGCTGGGGTAGCAGCCTCCAGACCCCCCTTTCTCTTCTCTAGGATCCACTAAAATCAGATGGTTTTGTATTATGTTTTTCAGTCAGCTAACATAGAGTTAAAAGTTTAAAAGTATCCTTTAAACACGACAGCCTTGTTTCCAAGGCCTGGAAATATTGTTTTTGTCAGAGAGGAAGCGCTGGTATAATACGAGCATGGCTGCATAGTATAAAAGTCAGGATGATAAACTGGCCTGCCTGCATGCAGACCTGTCACTGAGTGGATCACAAAAAAATGAAAAGAAATCTGCCCTTTAACCCTTCACTGTAAATACATACATATTCAGCATTCAATTATTTCAAGTGAAAATACATGGAGACCATCTAAACCAGTACAACAGAAGTGTTGCTCCCAGAACATGAAGGCCACTGACCTGCTCTCCACTGACATTTAACACACTATGTGTTTGTTTGTTTATTATTATTATGACAGTTATGCTACCACAGTGAATGTTAGATTGGTAAAATATTGTAAATAATGCACACACATAATGGAGAATAGCCTCCTTCTGGTGGCATTAAACTGAGAGACAGATGGAGAAACCGTTATTCATGGTGACAGCAGGAAGCTCCCACATACTTATTAGTCATGAACAAATCTGCGAGCAAATCCTCATACAGATGGTCTGGGCCGAGTAAATGAGGACATCTTGGTCTATAATCTGATAAACAGCCCTTCACTGTGATGCTTGATGGAGCAGAAATAAAAATAAATGTCAGAAACATTTATCTACGTCCTCCAACGGTGCAGTTTATTTTCAGCTTATTGCATAAAGTAACAAAGACGCAGCAGTGGCAAACTTGTAAAGTTTACAGACCTGGCATGGCATGGAGCACTTGTTGTTGGAGCTGAAAGGGCTCTTGTTTCATGTGATGCTGCTCTGAAAAGTTCCCGTCATCGATATGCAGAGGGTGTCCCGCAGTCGAAGTGAACTCTCCAGCCGCTGTCCCATTCTTGCGCAAAAGCAGCAGCGCACACAGCAGACAGACGCATAACAGGCGCATGGCTTTTATAACGAGCTGCACTGTCCGCCTGGTTTCACTGGTTTTCAACTCATTACAGCGCTGATTATTAACTAAAACTAAAACAGAGATGCCCACTCCGCTGACATCCTAACTACTTTTCTGTCAGCCGATATTCAAACTGCGCAGGAAACTCCTCCCCTTTAAGCTGCTGCCTGAGGCCCCCACAGAGCTGCATGTCTGTCTGAAGTAAACACAGAAATACCACAGAATGAGTGTAAATAATAGTTAATAATAATTTCATATTCTTAAAGTTTCTTTTATTTGATTTTATGTTGCATTAATTTAGGCCCATTAATTTATTTATACATTTATTTTGCACTAGAAAATTATTTTGATTATTGTTTTTATATTATATTATATTATATTATATTATATTATATTATATTATATTATATTATATTATATTATATTATATTATATTATATTATATTATAATATATTATATTATTATGGACAACAATATTAGTATTGTTGGATTTATTATTATGCATTATTAGTGCTTCAGTTCATGCATCATTTCTGCCACTAGATGGAGATAAAGCGATGTCACCTTACGAACACAAAATCTGAACTTTCAGTTAGCTGTTTATATAGATGTATTTACAATAATATACTCAAAACAGTTTAACCTGAGAGTCTGACCTCTAAAAGAGTGACATGTAGCGGGGACACCAGCAGCTGTTTGTGCAGTGGGAGCAGCAGCAGTCAGGCTATACTGCTGATCACACTGAAGTTCTCAGTTCCAGGTGTCTTTATCCTGCAGGTATTTAAACATTTGTGGGACTTTGCAGGTTTAATAACTGCCTCTATTAAACATTGATTCTGCCTCAGGGCTTCTTTTGAAAATTTCTCTTTCTACTTTACACGATGTTTTAATCAGTGGTTTAAAAATTCATCCACGCCACACTCTACATTCCCGTGTGCAGGTACGGAGCTGCCAGCCAAAGGCCACTGAACTTCAAGGGGAAAAAACTTAATGTCTCAGTCAGACATTTTCTGTTTTCTCTGCAGGTTGGAACTATGCAAAATGAATATGAAACAAAACACATTGGAATTGTGAATGCTGATTTACAAGGCTGTGGCAATAGAGACTCTACAGATGTCTAATTGGGTGAACTCAGTCCTCCATCCTTCATGTTTTCTACTTCCTTTCCTCTTGTTTTGTTCTCAGTGTGACCTTCAACATTTACACAGAACTCCAAATCAACTCTACATGCACAGCATGCTCCTCAGAACAAATCAAATCTTTTATTTCTGACATTTCATGTCTAATCTTCTATTTAATCTGCATCCACCCATTGTTTATATATGGCAGCGTCTGCATTCACTGTGTTTCTCCAAGCATGAGTTACTATGGTGTTATGGTAACATGCACACATATCATCAGCAGGAGGCGGTTGACCTCCAACTACAGCTTCAACCATGCATATCACGAGTGCCCCCTAGTGACAAAAATGAACCATTAATTTCTGATCACATAATGACATAAATTCCTTTTATGTGACACACTGTGTGTTTTAGTCACTCTTTAGCTTTACATAGAAGGAGCTTGACATCCAGGCTGCACCTGAAGGTTGGCTTCCTGTGTGATGCCTGCCTGCCTGCCTGCCTGTCTGCCTGCGGAGCTTTCTGATGCCAAAACCATGAGTGAATCCTTCCTCGGCTGGCTTCTTCACCATCATAGCTCTTCTGTGACAGGGACCTTAGAGAGGAGAGGCACAGAGCTGACACATTTGTCCTCCCAGCTCTATTCCCCCTCTGACAAAGCATAAATCGGAGTCTAAACACACAAGCAGGAGGATGGATGACAGCCTGAGTCTCCAGGATCAATTTGCCACAAATTAGATACAGTAATGGTTCATTTCTCCACATAAATAGCTGCATCTACAGGGACTATTTTGGAAATCTGCTAGCTTTCACCCTGGAAATCTGTGCCGGCTCTTTGGCGCACCCCTGACTGCTTTCTTCTATTAATCTTATCAGATAGACTTTCTCTTTTGTTTCAGTGCTGCAAGAGTTTATTAGATTTGTGCTATTAAAGCACACTGATTGTTTCACTGATAGGAAATATATTTTTTTTCTTTCTCTGTCTCTGCTCAATCAGCTTTTACTATCGACATCATTTTTCCTTTTCTATAATTTAAGTCTGATTAACACAAATTTAACAGCCCCGTTGCCATAGAGGCAGTGGTTAGCTCTGACTGAATGTGGATAAATGTTGAATGGCCTGAAAATAATCTAGATGAATGACGATCAATAACAATTTTTAGTTCGAAAGCTGCCTTCAATCTGAAATAATAAAAAAAAGCACTTGTATATAGTGTATAGTCCTCTGCCATGTTCTGTGTGATGGTGTCTTTCAAAGGGAGCAGTCAAAATCAATATTTCCCTCCTCTTACATAGATGTGAACTTAACATTTCTTGTGAGTTGAAGGTTTGAGCTGAGGAGATGAAAACACAGTCCAAAGGTGATTTTTAAAAAAATGCTTTGAAAATCCTTCATAGTAATAAGAAGCCAATAGTAGGAGGTCTCCTACTTTAAAAATCCCAAGTGTGAGGTCTTAAAAACTATCGTGACTAATTTCCTGCTAATTGGCCTGAGCCATTTTTGGTAGAGACAAACAGCCTGCCAGGTGACGACTTTCGGCGGGTGGAACGGATTAAATGTTCGCCTCTGCAGCTGTGCTCTACTTCAAAATACCAGAGCTGGACCAGAGGCAACACACTGACGTGAGGGTGTAAGACAGGAAACATGACAGAGTGATAGACACTGTCGCACCATGTGTAAGCCCTTGCCCGAAGAGACAGGTGCATGACTTTACCATTAATAATGACAACATCAGCAAAGCTTTTGGGGTACAAGCGACATGACGAGGAATGTGATGGGAAGATAATAAGAGACCTGAGGAAAAGTTTGGAAAGTCAGGAAGAAAGCCAGTGATTGTGCTTTGCTGCTTACAGGAGGGGGGGGGGGCGCACATCTGCTCTATCCACTCCTGTTTGATGGGCGGATTTTTAAGTAAAGCAGAGCGGCCTTGAAGCTGCATATGCAGCCATGGAGTGCATGTAAACACAGAATATAAATTTGTATAAATGTTGCCACTGGATGCACTTAGCCTTTGTATTTTAATGCAGAGGAGAAACCAACAAATGGTATATTAGATGCTGTAAAGGTATGAGATATTTATGACCTGAGACTGAGGAGGAGGGAGGCAGTCTATGATGAAGAGACACAGGAAGAATTGCTTCTTTTTTTCTACATTATTATTATTTATTTCATGTCAATGGGACATATCAGATCAGCTTATTAGTATCAGAGGAAAAGAGGTAAAGGCTGAACAAAAGCAGATCACATCAGCCCAAAACAGAGATGAGAGCTATAAGAGAGATTTAAAAATACAATAAAAGCACGTCTAAATTTATATGAATAAAAGCAGTAAAAAGGCATCGATAATAAAAAAAAGATTATAAGCAACCATAAAAAGCAATAAAGAGCTGACATCACTTCATAGAAGTCTTAGAATGGGTTTAAAGCAGTGAATGATGCTGCCAGCCTCCTTTTTTCATGGTCACCTTTGGGTGAGGGCTTTGACTTTGAAACAGCAGAAAGGGCCCCCACTTGAGAATCTGAGGCTGCCTCACATTTAAAAGTGATCAGTAAGATTCATCGATCAATCCAAAGCGGACCATCAGCACTTAACTTTCAGCTTCAGTCACTGTCTGGTGAAGGAAAAGATCATAGTCTGGATGATCCCAGGAGTTAAGATGCCTAACGTGATCTCTATCATGCCCTGTTTTCATACCTGTCTGAGGATAATTCATCTGTAATAAAACACTCTTCTCATATGAGATGAGCCTACAGTCACATACAACAGGCGATAGTGCACTATTACCATTTGGTGAAGGTCTGTCTGTCACTTTATGAACTCCTCTTCATGATGTGCATGAAGGGAAAAAAATTAAACTGCCAATGTGAAAACCTGAATTCCTCCAGCAAATAACCGCTCACTGTTCATTAACAGGAGACTGTGATGTGACTTTTTCAGCCCTGCAGTGAGCTGACATGAGGGAACGGTGGGACAGGGGGGGCTGGCCTCTTTCTTCTGTTTAATCTCAAGAGTTAATCTATAATTTATTGTCCCTGGGTTTAAGCATTTTTAGGGATATAAAGTTCTGTTTGATTTTGCTACAAAGTCCAGGTTAATTGTATTAATGTATATTGAATGAGCTGAATTTTAAAAGCACAGCAATAAAGATGTGGATGTCTGCAGGACATCCAGAGTTCTGTGCACAACTTTTACTCTTTAAACGTGGGCAAATTTACACAGGGGAGTTCAGTGGAGCTTTACGTATTAGGATTTACCCATCCTGAGACAAGATGACACAAATCCCCCTGAAGGCCCCGCTGATTAAAATGTTTGTTCATTGTTGGTTAAACAGCTTTATTATTTTTTTTCCTCGTGGAGGTGGTGCTGTTTGCTCTCTGAAATGAACTGGATTTGGAGATTAGGGGAAAAAAGATGAACAGAATAGGATGTTAATTGATAGTTAGTTGTTGTTTATTCCTCGCTGCGCTCTGCTTGGCCCATTAACACCAGCCCTAACACTGACCCCTCTAGCATGCCAAATAGCAGGGTTCAGAGCAGATATGTTCTCTGACTGATGGAGGTGGTGCGTAGAGCATCAGATGTTCCAGCAGTGAGCTATTGCAGCTGACTTCCTGAGAGCAGCATATAGAATCTCATCCAATTGCATTCACAAGGACAGCTGCCTCATTTCCATAAAGCCTATGAGGAGAGCTCAGGGCCTGTTTCCCCCATATATTGTATTTAATCTTTAACTGACTGAGTCCTGATTATATTTTCCAAATACATTTCTGTTCTCACAGATGTTTGTTTCTTTAGCACTGGTGTAAATGAGCTGCTGCTGCTGTCAAGTTTCATTTTCTCACATGCAGCCGTGGACTTCACACTGATGTCAGTGGAAGATGCAGCACTTGAAACTCAGTAATTTGTGAACAAAAAGCAAGCCTATCATTTCTGAGCAGTGGCGGTCAATTTTACCACCTCCAATAACAACTGCTAGCAGATTTTATTAGCTAAAAACACTCTCTGGTGCTTGATGAAAAGACACTATTATACAGTGCATGCTAAATGCAATCATATTTTCAGCAACTGGCTTAAATTCCTGGACAGAATAATTGTTAATGTTAGCCTGGATACATACACAGCAGATATAACAATATAACAAATAAATTAGGTTATGATAGTTTTTACCAAATAGTGCATCCTCTCCAGTGATGCCTATTTGCCCAGTGCCTAGTGACTCACATGACTCAAAGGCTAGCCAATTAACCAAAAAAAAAAAAAAAAACACTCAGATCCTATTGGACAGAGTAACACAAGTTGTTGCATATGCCACACACTGGTCCACTCGCAGCCATATTCCTGCATCCAGCTTAACTGTGGATGACGTCTAAATCAGCTGAGCGCTGATCCTGTGCTGCAATGGATGTGAGGGCAGCACCTGGACACAGGAGAGATGGAACAACACACTCACCACATGGCTTCATGCTGGAACGTTACAAAAGCACACCATAGATAAATAGTGAGTGAGAATGAAGCTTCACTCTGAATCCATCAGGGGCCCCATGTAGAATCCTCTCTTTAAAGATCAGCAGTGGAGTTCATGCACAGTACAGTAACCATAAGTGCCAGTCAAGAATGTAACCTGTAAAGGTGACCCTGCATTTAACCCAAGCCCTATTGACCACCAATGTAATAGGGATATTTAAAACATAATTGGTTTTAGGTTGGTAGTCTGTCTGTATGATGCCCTGTGATGGACTGGTGACCTGTCCAGGGTGTACCCCGCCTGTCACCCATAGTTATCTGGGATAGGCTCCAGCCTCCCATGACCCTGCACTGCGGCACGCAGCAGGTTAATGAATAATGGATGGGTTAGGTCTACAGGTACACTGTATGTATTGTACAACGTGGCAAGAATCCAATACATACCACACACTCATAAAGAACTATATTCCACAACGAGAAGAACAATGAGTCCTGTAACAGATGGTGTGGCCCCCACAGAGACAGTCTAGGATTACGTGAAGTCACTGAGACAGCCTTAATCCACAGAAGAATCTGCCAAGCTGCCGAACAAGCTACCTGCCAAGTACCTTGAAAAAGCCTACACAAGCGCATCAAAGGAAAATGGATGAAATATTGTTTTGTTCATAGAACTTTCTACCAAGTTCATAGATGAATGCAAAGTGATAACTTTTTGAACGGGTCCTTAAAACTTTTCAACAGTATGTAGCTAATGTTTATGCAGTAGAAAGCCGCTTCCTGACCCCAAACCAGCCCAGGTCGCAGCTCAGGTCAAGTTATTAGGAACCCATTAGAAAGATGTTTATTCTAAGCATTTACTTTGAAGGCAAACTGTTGTTGTGAGCGTGCATCTTTCTGATTGTTAGCCCTATTAGAAAATGGGTTGACTCTGGCCTCCAGTGACCCTGAGCAGGGTAAGTGGTTTAGAGAATGGATGGATGCGGGATTTGGAAATTCTTTTAGTCTCCTTTCTAAAATAGTACCATGCTCTACATTCCCACTTTCTCTGGGCACTTAGTGGCAAATGTAACCCAACTGATGCTCTGTGAACACTGTCCGATCAGCCAGTGGAAGTACAGTGGAGTCAGTGTGCGACATTTTGACCTTTGCTTGCTCCAAACCCAAGTGCTCATAAAACCAAATATTATATTTCAAACTTATTTCAGAGGTTATTGACATAATAAAATCAGAGCTTTGAAACGGAGCCGTGCAAGCACCTCTGCTTTGGAGCACTAGTGGGCAATAATTTCTCTGAAATTGTGCCTCATGCCAACATTATACTCATAACGTGTGTACTGTGTTTCTGCCTTCTCCCTACTCTTCAGTTTTGTAACATCACTATAAATAGTTGCTGAGCTAATGCTATCAGCGAACCCTTTGCTTGTATTTATGTTATTACAATACTGAATTAATGCAATTTCAGTAATTGTCAAAAATTAATTTGGAATATTTGTCTATCAGCAGGTTCGAGCACAGCAAAAACATAATTCCATATTTGAAAAATTTCATAAACTGTACAAACTAATTAATTTAATCAGGAATGAAAGATGACTGTAAAATTGCCAGTTACTTAAAATTCCTGCTCATATATATACATTCAGAAAATACATGTAACTGTAAGAACTGAAGTCCTAAAACCTGGAAATGTCTTTTAGATCTTCTGGTACGCTCACCCTGATGTCAATAGGTTTGTGTTTTAGTTATGCCTGAAACAATGGTCAATACTAAAGAGTATCCAAAGAATATAATAGAGGGCAGGGACATTAAAGACCACCATACATGTGTAGGTCACTATGCTTAATGTTGGTGATGTTGATGTGCAACTGTGCTGTTGTTTATTTAGTGTTACATGAACAATTCTCACAATCATCCAAAGGCCAGTGGATGTTATGATAATGTGTTCTGTTCTTCTTAACTAAGTCCTTAGTTATTTTGGTATATTTGGGTTTTCTTCTTCTTTGTTTTGGTCATTTAATGTTTTATTTTGAAAGACCTGTTCCCCTGTGTATTCCTGTGTTTTACTTCCTCTTGTTTTCTTCCTTTGTGAAGACCTGCCCCGCCCTGATTGTGTTCACCTGTGTCTTGTTACCCTTGCCTATTTAGGTCTGTTGTTTTTAGAGGCTGATTAAGACCCTGTTGAAAAAAGACTTTTTCTTTTGTTTGTGCCTTTCATTTACACATAAATAGCGATTTCGCCTCTGAAAACGAATCTTTCTAAAAACTCCGGCAAAAGTGGAGATTTTGGAAAACGTCGCGTTTCAACGTGAACTGAAAAAAACGGAGAAAAACGGAGTCTGCACATCAGTTCGTGCAACCTTTTTTTTGTGTAGTATGGCTGCCAGAGCAGACTGTAGTCTAGTAATGGAAGCATTCCGGGTAGCGTTTGCATTTCTGTTGGTGTAAGCACTTTTTATGTGTTTGTATTTGCAAATATTGCTTTTCTTACTATGTAGAGGAGCAGAGACGTGTTAGGTCTCCAGGTTCAGTAATTTTGGAACATCTTCTGACACAGAGAGCCAGACTGTGTCGATGAGGCTTCTGATTGGCTTGCTCGGCTTTCTCCTTCTTCCTACACTGCCATTCACAGGCCTGGCGTAATTATGATGGCTCTTGGGAGTGTATTCATGCGGGTTAATGTAAACGGAAACTTTTTTGGAAACGACGATGTGTGCAAAATGTTATTTTGGAAAACGGAGGGAAGGAAATATTCGTTTTTCAAAATACCCGGCTCACACACAACAGTGGAAACATCTGATTGTCGAAGGATGCATATATATTGTTGTTAAGTAATGTCGTGGCCAGGTTGTTGGTTTGAATCTGGTCCCAAGCCTGTGTTGGCTTTCCACATACCAAAGATGATAGGTTAATGAGCCATAGGTGTGATTGGGACTGGTTGTTTGTGTTGGCCCTGTGATGGTGCCTTTCAAGCACTAAGAACAGGGATAGGCTCCAGCATCCTATACAGGCCCTACACTATTGTAGAAAGGATGTTTACCTGGACAGACTGGCATGTGCGGTGAGGAGCTGATTGCAAAAGCAGCCCATCATGAAGTTGATATATTCAGGTCTTGAAGACCTTGGAGACCCAATGTCAACATATCTACGCTGAGAGCGGCACTCGTCTTGGCTGTGTATTATCTCTGAGTAGATGAATATTAGCCTGCACCTGCACCCAGATGTCCAAATGTAATGATATAGAAGTATCTAGACAGATATATTTATACACATTAAAGAGGGTTTTAGCCTGTGTTCCTGCCTGAAAATAAACTTGCAAGTGGAAAATCAGATCAGCACCATCATCAGATTTCTTTTCTTTTTGTCGGGATGAGGCAGAGGTAACACCTCATTTTTAACACCTGGAATTTTGATCTCAGTCACATACACGGATGATCGTTTAAGTGGAAATAATTGGATTCAAAGTCACACTTAGCGGTGTCAAAACGACAGCGGCCCATCTTTGTTAGAGAGGTCTGTATTACAGTTTGTCACCTTTCATCCATTTAAAAGATTGAGAGAGATAATTGGTACTATATTCGCATGAGGTGAAGCTGGCTTTAAGATAACAGAGAGAGAGGCTAGAAGCCACACAGGCAGCAGCGTCACTATAAATAATTCCAGTCGGACTGTTAATAGCATCAACCCCCACAATTCAGCAACCGGGACAAGCGCCTTTGTATATTTTTCCAGGGCAGATACCAAAAGGGACAATAAGCTTCCCCAGACTGAAGTTTATTGAAGTTTTCACGAGGCAGGCTGCTTTCACAGTTCACAGCATTTACTGTACTGTGTTCACCTTCTTTGTGTTTCTAATCTATTTGACCATGCACTGTATAGGAATCGGTAAATCCGACTGCACTGTTTTCTTGTTTTGTCCTATAATTGGATGATGGAAAGAGTTACCTAAGGCAACAATGCAGAAGGTGAAACACACTGAAAAGTTTTACTGCTCCTGTGAAACAACATGACTTACTGCAAGCTGTCTTTTCTTTTTGTTTTCCCCCTCACACAATGTAGAGGCAAATAGAGGCAGTTTCTGTGATTAATTCCACTCTCTGCAAAACAATCTCCACAGACGCAGCAGGGGCCAATGGCTGACGTATGCAGGTATCATAAGCTGCACATCTTCCCAGTGGGAGAAAAAAAAAAACAGGGCAGACACATCTCCTCTTTTTTTGTCTCAACTCTTTATTGGTCAGAAACTGGCGGTACTAGCAGAGGGCTCCACAACAAGGCTGGACCGAGGGGGCCGACTCAATATATCCTCCCAGGCGTATTATACTGTAAGATTGATCTTCCTTTTGTCAGGAAAGACCACGGCAGCGCTGTTGTGACACAAATATCTTGGCGTTGCTCTTTTGAATAGGAGAGGCGAGGTGCCAAATGGGGCAGAGAAACAGGTCAGCTGCAGGTGCTGCTCAGGATGGACGCGTTCCAAACCAACGGTCCCTTCGCTATGCATCACGTACCTTAATTAGACTGTGAATTGAGAGAACATGGCGTCACTACAATGTGTCAAGCCAACGTGGTACAACCCTAACTCAATATATCACAACTGACAGTGTATACACAAATAGAGCGGCAAATGTCCTTTTGTTCCACACGCAGCAGACCTGAGTGGATTAAATTTAAATAAAATTAAAACAGTAGTTTTCCTTGCATCATATTTCTTTTCATGCTGATAACTGTTATTTTGCTCGGCAATATATATTATAATGTGAGGCATCACTCGCTCACACTTGATCTTGAGCCAGCATCAACTGCTCATTATCAAATTGCGAGACTGTTGGCTGAACCCAGTAATGACAGCTTTGATCCTGCAGCAGAAATGTTTGGTGCAACATTTTCCATGCCAACTTCCCATGCGCATCATTTTCACAAGTTTGGAAATAATTTGGTGGTTTCTTTCTTTCACTACATATCAATGAGAGCATTAAGGGTGTTAAGAATGTTGTCATAATTGATGGCTGCACTCAAAATATCACACACACACACAAATAAAAAAAAAATGTTGGGAGGAAACTCTATTGACCATTTTCAGCAGCATATTCATACATATTTAAAGCGCTAGTCAGAGTTTCTGTGGCGGCAGGGTATTATTACACATCTCACAACCTTAGCATTATGACGTTTGCAGCACGCCCTTAAGTCCTGCAAGTCGTGAGGTGGAGCCTCTAAGAATCTGACTTTGTCCAGCTTTGTCCAACTAAATTGAGACGTAGTGATTTTGATTTTGAATTTTGATTGATGGACTGTGTGTTCTGACACTTTTCTATCAGAACAGTTAGATCGACACTATGCTGTTTTTCTGTCACCAGTTCATATTTTTCCCTTCACTTTTCATTGGTACTGATCACTACAGACACCCAACACCCCACAACAGTTGCAGTTTTGACAGGTTGGCCCTGCTCACTGTCTCCTAAATGCTTCTAATGTCCATTTTTTCTACTTCAAAACATCAAATTTGAGGATAAAACATTAAGCCTACGTACAGACTGCAGGCCAAAGTGACCCAAATCTGATTTTTTTTGTGACCTGTATCGGATATTTTCATGACAGTCTGAACAGCTCAATTCCGATTATTTTTTTTAAATCCGACCCAGGCCACTTTCTTATGTGGTCCTAAATCAGATTTTGCAATGCGACCTCAGTCTGAACGGCTATGCTGCATATATCTTTTGCATCATAGAAAGGCGACAGACGTCACAATTCTGTGACAAAGGAGCGGGAAAGACAAACAACAAACATGGCGGACGACAGAGTGGAAAGCAGTCACTGGAAAGAAAGCGAGATTTTAGAATTAATAAATATTTTGGAGGACAATTTCATTCAAGCAAAACTCAGGGTTCCATATCAGAGCCAGGTCGTATTTGAAAGTATTGCAAAAGAAATGGCAGAGCGAGAGTATAGAAGCTCCTGGCTGCAATGTCAAAGGAAGATAAATAGTCTCCGAGCTAAATGTAAGGAGTCTAAAGATGTCAACAAACAAAGCGGACGTGGACGTTGTGTCCTCATAGTCTTCTGCGCGTGCCGGTCACTTCAGGGCCACAGACGGTTCACGCAGGAGAGTAGTAGCAGTCGCATATTATTTTGTAATGTGACACCAAAAAAACTAATTTTACCAAAAAATCTGAATTGGGCATTAAGACCTGTCTAATAGATCCCACTCACTTTTAGGTGCCATGAAAACCAGATGGGTGTCACTTAGCAGTACATTGGATTGAAGATAAACTATAGTGCCTATTAAACTGATGATTAGAGACATAGTGTTGTTTATGGACAGATGCCCCTGTCTACAGACAGACTTTGTGTACAATCAGGAACTATACTGATAGTTTGCTCAAAATACAAACATGATTCAACAATGGCATCAAACAACAAACTCAAAAGCAATACCTTTCAGGGGTTCCTCTTTAGAAGACAACAGTCTGTACAGCATACAGTGATCTCCTTGATGCTCCTATTATTTTTTCATGAGTTTTGTCTCAAGACACTGCACCACTCTAATCTGTTGCCCTTTATGTTCAGATTACAGTTCTGTGTACGTATTTGGTCACTATTCATGCCAGCAGCCCACTGCCTGACAAACAGATGCATAGAAGATTTTCAGACTCAATCCGTATCACAAGAGTGCTTCTTTAACGTAATAAGATTTCGAGCATTTGGTGAGAATCCAGACAGGCACGAGTCCATTTGAAGTACAGAGAGCTTGAAGTTTCTCAGTGGTCGCTACAGTTACGGCACATGATGTGGCAAACATTTCATGTAATTACCATGAAGTTGGTCCTTTTTAGGACACTAGTCTGAATTTAGTTTATACTGTGCGAATATTCTTTTATAAAAGGGCTTGTTACAAAAGTACATACGTCGATTATGTCGCCATATTTCCTAAACCGGCCTCTTTTTTACTTTGTTCCTTCTGAAATTGAGCATGAGCACATCCCATCAAAAGAAGATCTATAGTAAATTTTTAAAGAAATGTTTGCTGGTCCAGCTCACATGAAGCATAGATATGATTGGATGATGAATATCAGAGTAAATCAATACCACTGTCACAGCAACACTCAGGAGTAATCACCGCGGTCGCTGAGAAGCAGAACAAATCATTATCATTTTTCGCTGGGGATTGTCATCCTCTTTTCCAACCAGCTGGTTCAATAAAGTGAAGTGAAGAACCAGGCATGTACGACACTATGGGTTGTGATTTATTTAGCTGATAATAAGAAAGTAATGAAAAGACATCACAATGACAGTCTAGTCTAGACAGAAGAATAGAAGGCAGGCCTGTGCTGTTTGGAAACACATTCACAGATAGAGTTCAGAGCATTTATTCAAGTGTATGATATAAACACACTCTGAATTTCCTGTCCATAGAGGGCACTCTCAAGATAGTCCAGAATGAATAGTGTCATAGAGGCGTAGCCGCATCATGTATGGTTCTTTACGGCTGATGTCATGCTCCAAAAGACACTTTCCAGCATCCACTACTTTGACTTAATACATCCAAGAAGAAGCAGCAGAGCAACTACTGTCAGGTCTCTGCTCTGACTCAGGTTGTCTTATTTGGAAAATTCTATGACTTCCAGTTTTATTTTGAAGTATCAGCTCTCCTCTTATTTCAGGTGTCTTGTCTTTCCCCTCCTCGTGTTTCCAAGCGGCAACCTTCGGGGCTCAAAGTGGAAGCCCATGCGGAAGTGTCAAAACTTGTAATTCACACTGCAACAGCTGGGGGTTGGCTCCAAAAGCGAGTAATTTCCCATAGACTCCCATGTTAAAATGGCCGATTTCACAGCAGAAAAGAACATGTTTACAGCCTGGTACGAAAAATCGCTGTGGTCTCAGATGATAGGTTCTCTTCTAGTGTCAATTGTACGGGGGGGTGAATTTTTTTACAATTCACTCGTTTCAATTGTATTCGGACTTAAAATTACGCCTAATTATGGGCGTTGCCGCTTGAGTGACAGACAGTTGACGTATCACAGCGTGAGTTTCCTGCTTCCACGATCGCCCGCCCCCTAAACCCCGCTCGTGCTCCCCCTCTTTGTCCATATTCGGAGTTTTAGTTGACGTGACGCTGCCAACATGGCAGCGGTCATCACGTCCCGGAACCTCCCACTGAGACTCAAAACGGCTCTTCAGAAACAAACGGGTGACGTCACGGAAGCTCTGTCCATAGTTTTTACTGTCAATGCGTGTTTCACATCCATCCTGCTGATTACCTGCCCCGCCCTAATGTGTTTCACCTGTGTCCGATTGCCTTCCCTTCCCTCCTCTGTGTTTCCCTGCACTCCCCTCAAGATAGTCTTGCTTGTGTATTTATTCTGAGCATTCAAGCCTTTGTTTCGAGTTCAGCTATCAGTGTATGACTTTGCCTGTTTCTTTTTTTTTTTTTTACCTTAGCCTGAATTCTCTCTGACTGTGGTTTTTGTCTCTCCCTGTGTGCCATTGCCTGGTATCTAGTCCTGCTTCTGAGTGCAGAAGGCAGTAGGCTGGGGATACATGTAACACGACTTTTTTTCAGGTCACTGGTTCGAGTCCCCTTGACATCGCCAGTTGTTTTATTTTTACCCAAGATAAGTTTAAGGTTAGACGTTAAAAAAACGGTCATCTTAAAACACACAAATTCATAACATGAAGATGCGGCTATGGTCCCCTTGTGGACCACTTTAGTGCCATCATCATCATCACTACGCCATAAGTGGGCCAGATAAGCACGCTGAAGTGAACCAGATTTGGGCCACACACATGCTAAAGAATGTGTAAATCATTAATCTACTGTAGCCACTATAGGTCCATTCAATCTTATTCATAGTAAGAACATCCTGTAAGCACATTCGAGAGTGAATTACAGCCAGTTTTGGTGCAAACAGCATTGGTCTCTGGTGGTATATTAAGATTCATCAATTCATTCAAATGAGTGTGTGAGAAAGTCAAGACAATGTGACAAACCCAAAATGTCAATCTCATGAAAGCTTTAAAACTCAGTGGGATTGACTTTTATACATAATATATATAAGCTTTATTAAACAATAATGGTTTTTAATTTTACAGCAATCCATATTGTGCATGTGTAGAAGAGTTTAGGATGATGTCATGCGGCACTGCTGTGAATGCATTTCCCTATATATATGAAAAACACTGGGTGAAGGGCTGTCAATAGAAGTGAAGAGCTGAGACGTGCACACACATACACAGAGTCCTTCTCAAGCAACCAACGTCGGTGACACTTGGAGGACAAGATCTTATTAGTTGCTTTAGTAACCAAGCCTCCACAACCTCCGAGGAACAGAGTATTCTCAAGAAATCTAATGCTATTCTCCTCAACTGTTTTGCCAATTTGCATGCAGACATAATCTAATGCTACGATCACATCTTTAAAATCATAAGCTTTATTGGAACGCACTGAAGCGAGAGCTCTAATCAATTCTTTATCGCAAAGAGCATCTTAGGTTGGCCATAGTAATAAAATGTGCTTGACTGAATATAGACTACACAGATAGCGGTTGACCCACCTTCCCCTGAAATGTAATTTCCAGACACTGCGTTGACGATGATCTACCACTAATAGAGTGTGTCGAGAGTGGGATGCGAGCTCTGCCGGGGCCCTAATTTGATGAACAGTGGCGTGATTCAAAACAGATGCGGTGCCTTCCAATCCCCACACCCACCTCTAAACAGGCCGACAGCTGCTGGGAGAGATTGCACTCTGATGGTAATTTGATTATAAAATAGAACACTGTTTGGTCTGGGTTAGACATTCAACCTGTGTGAGTACAGACCACATGTGCTGGCATAAATGATCATGAAATGCATGCTTTAACAGTTCAGTTTACACAAATTAAACAAGACAATCCTATTTTTTCTACCAGTTGGAGTTGTGGCCAGCCATGCAAATTCTACTGTTCTCTCAGGTTTCTGTAATGTATCCGGTGCCTCCAGTGACAAAAGATCATCCCACGTGTTTCTCAATAGTCTGACGGCTAATAATCAGTGCAAAGAGGTGACTGTGGTAATATTTTTTCAGATTATCAGAGCATTAGGAGTGTCCTTCCATGGGGATCTAGGCAACCGGGCATCACCTAACATGCTGTATCTCTGGCTTTAGAGCTTCAGAATCTGGGAAAGAGACAGGTGTTCAAATCTAAACAGGTTTAGGCAGAATCCAATGAAAACTAAGTTGAAAACTTGAACACATTATGTTTTCTACACTTTTTATAGTACATAAATCTTAGCATATTCGTTGCCAGAATACAATAGTGGGCAATATTATCATAACAATGCAATTTATCCTATTTTTTTTATTACATTCTCCTATAATCTCTGAGAAGGACAAACATGTAGTATTCTATGAAAACTGAAGTGCACTCAGAGGGACAATGAAAGCTAAACTTTAGAAAGTGGAGTGCATTGGACTCCCTATAAACAAATCAACAGAACTGAAATGTGATAGCATTAACACACAAAGGCAGATGGAAATAAGATTTAAATGATTCTTCCTTGGGCTGCTTGTTCCTACATGACCATGCATACATAAACAGCTACACGAGGACTGCCTGGGACAATTTACTGTTGTCTCATTACTGGAAGTTATTATTCAGAAAAAGGTGAAAGAGAATGGGGTACATCCTAAATACTTCCTCTGTGTATAGGTGTTATGACGGTAGAGCTTTATTGCTACAGTAAAGGTATTCTCCCCGGGTGAAGGCCGGGGCTATAAACTTACTCTCCCCAGTTCTTGAGACAGAAATGTACTCTATGTCTAAGACATACAGTCACTCCAAGCTAACACTATCCGCAAATGCCCTTTGGGTACACAAATGTATAATTGAGGAAAAAGATACATTTTTGTGCCATGGACGGAATGGTGCAATGTCATCCTGAGAATAATAAGTGTGCCTCAAGCAACCCTGAACCTGGATAAGGTGCAAATCCTCTCTGATGGCCCAAATCTTGTTTGTGAGCTGCGAATTCAAGATAAACTGTTTTAGCAAATGAAAACATACAAATCTTTTCTTCTGTGACGAAGCTTACAACCACTGATACATTGATGAAATAACTTACTGGACACCAAAGATGCCTGATACAAATGAAAGAATTCAGAACTGAATGAAGTGTCTTTACTCTAATCAACAGTCAAAAAGTTTCTTACTACATTAATGGAATAACTCTAATAATTGTGCATTACTTTATCTGTTCACTAGTCAGAGTAACATTGATTCCAGGTTCTTTGCTTATGTTCCCGTAGCTCCAGCTGGCTGGTTGTTGGGTCATTTCTGGGCTGTAGCAGTGATAACACTCTGATGCTCCTGTAAAAAGACGTCCTAACAAAAAAATAACACTGGTGTAGCATCTGGATAGCAGATTGGATTGAATTAGCATGTGATAAAATCCTGGTTAGAGAAATGACGTTCATGCATTACTTTAGAAACAAACATGGTACAAAACCCTATTGATGATTGCCTTATTGAAAACTGTGTGCAGGTGACCTACAATGTACAATGTAATTTAATTCTAACATTTTCTGTAGCTCCAACGTCTTCACTCTAGGTCTATACAGTGTTTTTATTGTTATGCTCCTGTATGATTTCTTGTTTTCTTTGTGTTAAAAACACCAGGTATGCCCCAGATTTCACCCTCGTCTCTTTAACTTCCTCGTAGTATAAGAACTCTCCAGCACTAGAAAAAAAATAAAAAGTTGGCAGTTGATATAAAATACTGTATATATAGGACTGCTGTGGCGCAGTGATTGATGCTCCTCTCCTTACTACATCCTGCTCTTCGATCGCACCATGCACGCATCTCCTGGCCTGGCATCCAACACAGCTCTGGATGTCCCCATTTTAAAAATCCATTAACTAAACATTGCACTGAAACAGGTCACCTCCTTTATTGGCTACACTGAAAAAAAATCTGATTTAGTACACTGCACTGCTCTTCGGGTTCTGACATCATATTATCGGAAATGGGGGATTGATTTAAGTCAAATGCCCTCCAAAAATCTGGAGTCATGTATGGATAACATTTACAAGCACTTAATAGGCTGCTATTAATCTCTGCAAGGGACAGAGAGTGACTGCTTGGCGCTCAGGAGAGCTGGAGGCTGTGAGACTGCAGCAGAAAATAATATCTGTTAAAAATGTTTTTTTTTGCAGGGGAGAGATGTTCTAGCACTTTTAAAACAGCATGCTCTTTTGAGTAAACAAATCAATACTCTTCAGGCAACAGGAAACACATAGACTATTCAAAACTCATTTACAATATCAATCCTCATAATGTCAGTGAAAAGGCATGTACTCACTCATAAACTGCCACCTACAGAGGGAAATGATGGTGAGCAAGAATGCTTGAGCTGGAACCAAAGAACAAGTGGCTACTGTGCCAGCAGATGCTGGTGAAATATAGCAGGGGGTAAATTGAACAATTTCCCTTACCTGCACCTGTGGAGCTGAGCCAGTGATTATGGTTTTCTGAGATGGCATAATGATGAAATGCTCCTGATCCTGTGGGAAAGCGAATTGCCTGCTCATCTGAAAACAATGCAGAAAGCCACAGTCTTACAAATAACCTGCTGATGGGTGTGGGTCCAAACTTGTGTTTTTACATTACCTCAGCTAATCTGGATGGTGTCAATATGCTTGTACAGCATGATGTTGGACTATGGTTTCCTAGAATCCCAGTTCCCAAGGTTCCAGCATGAGGCTGTTGAGCCCTTACTAGCCCATGTAGTCATTCAAAGTGGTAATGTGCAAGGGTAGCATGCTAACTTCAACCTTAAAAACACACGTCTTAAGCTTAATGCCGTTGCTGTTACTTCTTTTACTGTTTTGTTGCAACTTTTGTGTCATTTTCTTGGCTCATGAGTTTTTATTATATTCACAAATTGCTCTTTTCCAATTATGCACATAAACTGCAAACTACAGTCATAAAAAACCCACTTTGCTGCCGTATGAACAATTTCATGGAAACAACCATTGTCATTCATGCTTGAGCGAGAAATTTAATTCAAGCTCCCATGTTTTTTTTTTTTTTAATTCACTTATGAACATAACAAAATGGACGCAGCATAGATGTCTGGAATGATTCAGCATATCAATATCCATGAAGTTACAGTTTTTGACATGTGGCTGGTTATCGCCTTGTTCAAGGACATTTTGATGAAGCTAGATATGGTCACAATTTTCAGCGAATCAAACTGTGACCTTCCTTGGCAGTCTTTCTGCCACCTGCTACCCACACACCCTCCAAATGGCCCAAACTGTCTAAATCTATGGGACTGGAGAGCTTAGGGTTAGTGAACTGCATGGGGTTAGAGGAAAAGAAAAAAAAAATGATTCAGGACGACCCAAACTGTCAAACACTATACATGCTGTTGTTTTGTAAGGCAACTTTAAGCCATGTCCTTTATAGAGGTAAAATATTCATCGTACATAAAGTTCCAAACGTGTACCTGCCAGGAAAAGTAACTACACACCAGATTGCGTGGGACCACTCAGTGGCAGAGCTTCCTTCCCTTACAAGCTCAGTTATTGCACACAGTGACAAGCACAGAAAATCAGTCCTCATAGCGTGTCCTCAAACGTTTATCGCCGCAGTGATCTCTTTGCAGCAAAACTAGCGTTCTGTGTGCATAAGAATCAATGATCACATCGGTGTATGTTGTTTGCAAAGGCTGTGGTGGAGGCTTTGTGTAGGTGCGATGCAGAAGCAGAAGTCCCTCAACAATTCCCCTCTATCTAAGTCTCTGTACCTTTAACACAAAATGCAGAGGCTGAACAGAGGTGCTGCTTTCAACAGCCCTGAGCACAGAGAGAAAATAAAATAACAAGCTTCAGGACCCAACATGCATGAATCCCTTTAACTGGTCCACTTAACTTTACAGCATGGAGCCTTCCACTTTTTTTTTGCAGGTCTTTATTGCAAATCATATTTCTATCTTAATATCTTAATTCGATTATGTGAAGTGTCCTTTCAGTGCCTTCTCCAAGCACAAAGTGCACATCTTATTAAACAGGTGTGTCCACATCAGAGCAGCATGTCAGTGCTTGAAACTAAATATTACAAAGAATTAGCTCTAGTCTGGGAGATTTTAGGCATCATCTCTAAAATAAATACTAACATTTTGGGCCAAAATAATAAATGGTATTTGTTTTGCCAGGACATTAAAGTGCTTTAGGGATTTGGAAATGTCCAAACTAATAGTTTTATATTGAAACTCTTAATAGCTGACATTTTACTGTCTTTAGTGTTTCCATTACTATGCCATTAAAAAGAGGGAGACAAGAGTGGTCCCAATGATTTGACCAGACATTTGTTCCTTCCTGGTCGGACAGAGAACAGAAACATCATTTTAGACACTACGATGAAACACTATTCTATAACTGAATATTGCAACGTTATGTAGATTTAGGTCCATGTACATTTTATAGAAGGTCAAATCAACCAAAAGAGAGGCTGCAGACGAAGCACAGCAGATGTGCAACAGACCAGGACCCCTGACATGTCACAGTCCACAGCACGCTCCAAACACTAGGAGACAGCCCTGGCAGAGTCATATACTAAAAATACAATAACATAACCAGCAGCACTCTAAGTTAGAATAATCATATAAATTATATATAAATTATATATATATATATATATATATATATATATATATATATATATATATATATATATATATATATATATATATATATATATATATAAATGGACAATATATAGAGATGACCTGATCCTTTTGATATTAGCTTTAAATGTTGCATGACTATATCCTTGGTTAGCTTGAAGACATTGAAAAAGAAGGGCTTTGTTTTTAAATGTCAATGGTGAGGCTGATGTTGACGTCAACATGTCAGCTGTGACCTTTGACATTAGACTTTGCACCATCATCTCCATTTGTTTACATGAGCACTAAGAAGAGATTTAATGCAAATGAGGACATGTATACATGTTTTCTCATATATGTCTTTTTTGTGGGGAACAAAAGATTTGGAGTACACTGCAGAGGTCACTGTTACAGAAATCACACACTCCTGCTTTTGTTGTCAACCAGCTGGAAATGGGTTGGTCACCATGGCCATGACATATTTCCTATAAAATAAATTGCATCATTATATACTGAGACTTTGTGTTAAATGTTGTTGTTGGCCATTTATTGATTGAAGTGACAGATGGTTCATCCAACATTTTTTTTTAATTCTTGCTTCTTTCCTAATGTTTTCTTAGTGCTTTACAAATAGCACTGTATAACAAAAAGTTATAAGCAATAGATCAGCTCCTTATTTTATTTTTTTTCCAGCTTTTTCCAGATATTCGAGAAAATGTAACAATTTGGATTAAAAGTTTCAATCCAATTTGTTACATTTTGAAAGGTTCAATCCAATTTGTTACATTTTTATCTGATTGTTTCAATTTGAAACATCTGAACCACGTGTTTTATGGTGGGAGGGAGGGTGCCTTACCTCTGGACTGACATGTTGATGTACTTTTTTTAGAGTAAAGTGATTAATTGATGGCGTCACTGATTGTAAATTACCAGCAGGTGTAAAGGAGTACACACCACATTCAGTTTCTGTCACAGCTGACACAATCAAAAGGCCACAATCATTCAAAGATTACTTCACTCTGACTCACTGTCCTTCTAATGGTATGTTGTCTTTTAAACCTTTGTTTGTTTTAGCCTAGAGCATTGAAAAATCTGAAAAATTCTGAAAAAACAAAACAGAAAAACAGACTGTGAATAGCTTTCACAGGGACAGTTTGTTTTCATTTGTCTTGTTAGATTAACTTGTTTTGTCATTCCTGTAGTATTTGTATGGGTGTGTGCAAAATTTTCTCTTCAGCAGCTTCAAGGCTGATAAAATCGTGCTATTCCTCAGTGTCTGACAGTATCGCCATGGTTTGATGTTTATGGCTGCACTATTCAATCAAATGAAAAATATCATCCTCTGCACCAATTTATTCCCATTTCCCCAAAGTTTGACCCAACATCTTCAGAATTTTAGATTTTTTTTCATCTATCTTCTTTTCATTGACTTTATTTTTTCTTGTGTGTGTAGAAGGTCCAATTTACCTGGGTGTACATTAATAGCAATAAAAGCATATAGAGCTTGTTTTAGTACGTGGGAGCAGCAAAAGCTGTAAAATGGATTGTAAAGTGTGAAATCACGTCCAATAGTTTCTGTAAGACTGGAGAATGGAGAAAGGACGATGGATGCTTTGGCTCTAAAATCTGAGGAATAACATCCACTTTCTTTTTTCTTGTTCATAGGACAAGTCGGAGCGTCGTGGTCTTTAATTAAAATGTAAATTATATTTCAGTGAACAGATGGCGCAAAGGGCAAACAGCCAGAATGAACATACACAGCAAGGCAAACGAGTAGGTCACATTCCAGCCAAGTGCATTGTTCTACATGTTAATCACCAGAAGATAACAAATCATTATGCTCTCCATGGAGGCAACAAAAAATGATTTGGATGCCAAAAAAACAATCTGGGAGAGGATTGAAGACACGGGACCTCATGGGGACAAAATAAATGGTGCTTGTAGCAACTAGCTAAGCCCTCAATATAATTGTTCCAGTGGGGTGATTAGAGATGATGGGCTGCACCTCCACATCACAGCTTTGTCTTTAGGCTGATCTACAAGTAATGTCTAACAAACCTACAACCACCAACATTCACTGTTTAATGAACCACAACTACACTCTGGTGTCAAGTAGAAAAAGACATCAGTGTTGTAGAGACACGGCACGGAGGAGCAATGGTCTCAGACAATCAGGAGGCAAAACACAATACTCTGTAAAAAAAAAAAAATATTTCCTTTGTATTTAGATTACATCATCCATACTGTCAGAAACCCACAACCACCACCTTTGGTAGGTGAACTCTTGGATCCTGCGTGCACCCTAAGTACAGCTTTTACAAAAAAAAATCAGCAAAACTGCGAGGCCGCGAAAGGTGAACTGCGTTACAGCAAGGTTCTCTGTCTTTGAAGACATGCTAATAGGAAGGATCACACTGAGCACATCCCGTCTGGAGACGCTGTGGAGAACCTTCTGCTGCCTGCAACATCCTCCAGCATGACCGGTTTGATGGTGGGTCAGTAATGGTGTGGGGAGGCATTTCTTTGGAGAGCTGCATGTGCTAGCCAGAGGTACCCTGACTGCCATTAGGTACCAGGATGAGATCCTCAGACCCATTGTGAGACCATATGCTGGTGCAGTGGGCCCTGGGTTCCTTCTGATGCATGACAATGCTAAGCCTCATGTGGCTGAAGTGTGTCAGCAGTTCCTGCATGATAAAGGAATTGATGCACATCTGGGACATCATGTCTTGTTCCATCCACCAATGTTATATTGTTCTCAATGTATTCCACTATGTAATAAATCAAGATTTTCAACTGGAATATTTCATTTATTGAGAAGTAGGAGGTGTTATTTTAGTGTTCCCTTTATTTTTTGAGCAGTGTGTTTCTAGAGGGATTGGGGTCATTTGTCATTGCCAATCGATCTGCTCTGTTTATGTATGAGCACATGTAGGATACACTACACAACTTGTGTATTGATTTTTCTTGTGTTTTTTTTTCCATGTGACAGAAGTGCACAATTAGCCTGGTGACTGGGCTAAGATTGCCTTCATCTCCTTACAGGTCACTGTGTCCGTGCCTTCTGTTTCCATTACTTAATATGTATGGAGATCAGCTTTGCTTTGCTTTGTGGTCACTGCAGTAATTAATACACTGGCCTTTTCACAATAAAAGCTGCACTTCCCCACTTGAAAACTTATAATGTAAGGTAGCTGTAAAATGTTTGGCTTTCATTAGCAGTAAGTTAATAGAACTCTTAACAGTTTATTATTAAGGCAATAACAAAGCAAGTCCCCTGAGCCTGAGATGTTAATTTAAATCCAGCATGGGAATGGTGGACTTATTCCAACACTAGCACACATGCAGAGCTTTTAAGGACTGTGCTGATGAGGACGTTTCAAGGACATTGCACATTTTATGCTTTCACTCCTGTGGCCACAACCAGGGACCTGATAAGTCATGGAGGATGAATAAATTGATGGATGAACGGCCAAACTAATGTTTGTCTCCGCATTTGCAACTTTTCCAGTCAAAATAAATTAAGATGACTGAGTGAAGCCCTGCAGATAACAATGTTTGAAGACTAAATAGACTGCTCACTTTTAAGTTTGATGGTTTTATTTCAGGTCCAGACTGAGCACACCGACAGTCAGATTAAGCTCACAGCCAACATTTGCATCTCAACATCACTAGCAGAAACTAACAGGAGTTCACAAAAGTAGAAATTATGCACTACCTCAGTTAAAAATGGACAACAATGTAGTTCTGAAGGCTTGGGAAACACAGATTCATATAATTGCTACAGCATGTCACGGATCCTTAGAGTCAGTGGCCTTTAAAAGTGATGCAGCAGGTTCAAGTTTTTATACGTAATGAGTCTTTTATTGATCTCCGCACTGTGTACTGAAGCTGCCAGCTGGATAAGCCAAACTCTTGCCTTGGAGAGTGGACACTGTGCAATGTGGAGTGCAACTGTGTGGAAGATTAAAAATCTATTATTTATAATGGTAATATCAGTTCACTCTCCATCACAAAACCAACCCTCAACATAGAAATATGAAATTGACAGCTGATAAATTACAAATGAAAATACAAGATTTCCACATTCTTTGGAATGTGCTGTTTGTTGACGTTTTAGATCTTTTACATTTGTAAAAGGTATAAAAACATTAAGTAGGTAAATAAGGTAATGAACCTGTGAATGGCTAGCAAATGCAGATTTTTGTGACTTGTGCCACCTACATTATGCCCTGCTTGTTTACTAAATGTGACTTTTCTACTAATATACAGACATATATAAGACGAAAAGCATCTACATGCTGTAGAACACAATATTTGGAACATGTCTGCATATTTCATACTTTTCACATGTCCCATCACTGCAATAATCATAAAAACTAGATGGTTAGAGTCAGTGCACGGAGCACTGCAGATTTGTTTTTGCATTTTAACATCTTCACAAGAAAGCATGACTTTGTTAACACTGAAAAACACGTTTTTATAATAATATGAAACTGATATAATAATAATTTATATATTTATATATAATTTTTGGCTGCAGACTCCCTAATAACAGCATAACAGATGACATGGCAGTAGACCACATGTTATTACAGTATCTCATTCATATATTTACAAAATGCTGTAATGTAACAATAACTGGCAACTTGACTGTGTTGAAAAAGAACTTTTATTTTGAAATGCTGGTAAGGTGTCCATGGAAGTCAAGAAAAACAAACAAACACAGTAAATTACAGGAAGTTAGAAAATTGACATGATTATTCCAAACACATTTATTGGAGCCCTTTCATTTCCATCACAGGTACAACATAGAGCTCAAAGACTAACTGTTCTATAGAGCAAGAAAAAAAACAGAAAAGGAAATAGACCAGTTACAATTTCCTAAAGACATCCAAACACATTAGTAGGATTTAGCCAAAGACATAATTTTACAAAATGACAACACAGATTCCTTCAGAAAATTGTAAAAGTCGTATACACATTGGCCAGCACGAACATTGTTATGACAGGTCTAGACTGCACAGACGAACACTTTTGTAACAAAGGTACTCTAAGTAGTATAAAAAGATCTAAATTAAAAACAGGTCTTTCTAGAGTAGCTCAAGTATTTGCTGCAAATAACTACTTGTGTTTATCCTAACCTGCTTGCACTATGAAATGAATCACCATGAGTGGACAGGTACAGCAGGCTTAATCACAGAAAAGTTTCTGGTTCCTACAATGATGCGGGCGGACAGGGGCAGGACACGGTGCACAGTGCTATGGTGTAGAAATCCCAGAGAGTAGGCACTTGGACACAATCAACTCCTGACCAGCATAGCAACCATAAGGGAAAAAAAATTATTGAGTTTGTGTCCGAACACTGTTATGCTACAATCAAATCAATAGCAGTAGTCCCTTTGGCATGCTGATTGAGCTGTAGGTGTTACTGCTGCTATCAGAAATCATTTGGCGTTTTAAGACTTCTTAAACGTTCAAATACATTCATAAATGTATATTTCAAAAATTGCTAATTTTGCTAATTCCGATATCTTTATATTATTAAAGTCTCTGTTAATGGCTTTATTCTGTTACCTGTGCTGTGTGTGTATAATTTATTAATATTTTTTCATGTGTTTCTCAAACCCCTTGTGTATTTATTCATAGTGGTTGTGAATTCTGGCCTCCTTTCTATCCACGGCACCATCACCGTGTCAGGTTAACCTTGACTCAGAAGGCGGTGTAATGCAGGAATGGTTTCTCACAGTGACAACCCCATGGAGAGTTTCCACTGGACTACAAGCTTTTTAGCCTCTTGTAATTTGATTTTTCTAACCTACACATCGAGGCTGGAATATTGGCTGTGTACTTTAGGTAAACAAGCCCTGGGTACTGTAACTTGTGTTCAAACATGTTTTTTTCCAACCCTGCCTCTTGACTGGAGCGAAGGTGCCAAATCAAGTAGGGGTGTGCACATTTGTCAGCGTGCAATCCTCTGCAATCAGCCATTGTCACTAACACACATTTTTGAATAACAATTCCAACATTAGTGTAATGATTCAGGCTGGGGACATACTACATGACTTTCATAGTCTTAACAGATTTAGAGTACACACATAGACCCTGTTCACACTGGGGAAATCAATCCTGCTAGAGCGGAATTCAGGGCCTTTTCCAGATATATCTGGATAGTTTTTTGCTGAGTCTGAACAACGCAAATCCGGATTTGTCAAAATTGATTTCAATCCACCTTTTGGAGGTGGATCTAGATGGATTGGCTTCAATCTGGCTCAGGTCTGAGCTGGGACAGTGTCCGGGTCGCGTACACTGTGTATGTATGTGTAAACATCCATATTAAGCTCTTACAGCATAAATGAGTAGCTGAAAGATCCTCTCTGCTCTACTTCAGACCATAAGACCAGAAAAAGATTAAGAAAGTAGTTGGTGGGGATTGATAAGTTCATGGCCTAGGACAGGAGAAGAGTGGCTATATGAGGGACTGTATTTTGTATGCACGTGTTGAACCCGGTCCTAGAAGTCAGTATCATCACCACACTGGAGACAACTGACAAGCTCCATGGACAGATCTTAGGAGGCTGACAAATAACAAAACATCACATTATCACAGAGCAGTGTATCTCTCAATAGTGTGTCACTGCAACTACAACTGAGGTGTCAGCTCGCTGGGATTCGACGCGTCAAGAGTCATTTTTGCAGTCAATCCTGGGAGAATCCTCCAGAAATAATAAGCATGGATGAGACTTCTTACTAGAGGTAAACAGATAAAAGAAGAAAGCCAAATCAAGTGAGGTCTGCAGGCAAAAGGATGCTGGTGATTACTGAAAAAGCTACAAAAGAAAAGATTTGGCATGGCAATCTGACAAGATTTCTCTGATCTGCCAGGACATTTATCCCACAAGTCCACAGTGATGGCAGCCAGGAATGTGGACATTAACTCTTCCTTCCTTGGGCCACAAACTCACAGGCAGTCGTTCACAATAATATCTGCAAACATATATTTCCCAGTTGATCATTTTTTAAATTTACACAAAACACACAAGAGCTATAGAAGTATGGCAGCTTTTTCAGCCTGAATCTGTTTTGTCTTTAACATGATGCAGTTGCATTATTTCCTGAACCTACAGTTTGTGGTTTACTGGAGGCAGCTCTGTACGGTGTGTGTGTGTAAAGCAAACAGAATGTTGACTTCTTCGCCTAGTTCATATATTAGCAGAAGTCTAGTAAAATAGCCTTCACCTTGACAACATGACACAGAGGACATAAATCAGTCAATACAAAGTAACTGGGAGACGCCTCGTCCTTGTCATTCATCTCAGTCCAAATTCAATCACATTGTGGATCGACACCAGCATGGGAACATTTATCTTTCCAGTCTAGCTCTTTTTTTTTGCTGTGATTTGCTTTTTTTGTGCTATCTCTGTTGTCCTTTCTGGTTGTTTGCACAACATTTAACATAACCAAGAAACATGTCCAGAGAAGATTTATGTATGGGGCTAATTAAAATTTAAACTGATCCTTTTTATGCACTGAAAGACCAACTAAAATGTGCTATGTGATTCTGTGTATCAACAGCTTTTAAGTCATTTTGTACACATAACATATTTACAGACACACACACATACAGACACACACACCACCTGAGTCATGCAGGCCTGCTAGAGAACTGTGCTGATGGTGTCAAAGTCCTTGCTGATCTGAGAGCTGCTGGGCAGTGACTTGAGGTACTCCAGGTGCCGCCTGGCATCTTCCTGATTGTGTCTCACATAGTAGATGACGTACCCGATCACCATTGTGAACCATCCGAACATGGTGACGAACATGGCTACGTCGGTGGTCTTATGGTGAAAGTTGCAGAAGTTGATCCCTGAGTCCAGCACCTGGATTACCGACTTGCCTGCGTATTCTTCCTGCACCGCCGTGTGGCAGATCACCTCGTTCACTGTCTCGGGGTCCAGCCGCAACTCCCTCAGGACCTCCTGTAGCGTACACTCACAGTGCCAGGGGTTGTTAGAAAGGCTGATTTTTGCTCGCAGACGCGCAAACGCCTCTTTTGGGACGCTTTGGATGCGATTGTTTGCTAGATCCAGAACAAGTAGGCTGTCAGCAACACCTTGAAATGCTCCAACGTCCACAGTCTTAATGTCATTGTTAGACAGGTCCAGCTCCTGAAGGTAGTGCAGTTCTCTGAAGGCATGGTTGGGGATGTGGGTGATGTGGTTGGAGGCCAATAGCAGGACCACTGTATCTCTTGGAAGGTCTGCTGGGATCGTCTCCAAATTCCGAGACATACACTGGACTACAGTCAAGCCATTCTTCTCTATGCAGTGACAACTTGTGGGACATGCCATCACTGGTGCCTTTGTGAGGAATATTCCAAAGAACAAGCCCCATAACAGGGCAAAGCCATGTAAGAGGTGGGACTTTCTGGGCATATCAGGCCCTGATAAGTCCTGCATATTTAGCAGTGACCTCCCACAACTCCTGTCAGGCAAAAGCAATCATAGTTCCCTGTGTTTGTTGGCATTAAAAAGATGATGATCAGAAAACCAAACTAATCACAAACATGTGGGCTTATCTCAAGATAATCCTTTAAAATTGATCTGAATGTGTTTTGTATAATCTTTTGAAATATATTTCAAAAAGGCTCCTCCAAAAATCGAGCTGCGTGATGAACATATTCCGGCAGAGACTTGTGATTTCAGGTTTATTGTGAGGATGTTGAAAGCATCAGAGAGTCAGAAGCAGACCAAGCAACACTGGAATCAACATGCTGCGCACTGGAAGGGGAAAAAATAAGCAAAGAAAATAGTGTTACACTTCAAAATATTTCTACAGATACACAATGTGTAAGTGAAAAATCTAACCTGACAGTGACTCCTGCTAATATAAGTCATCTTCTAAGTGCATAGGCACTTTGCCTTTGTCTTGCCAAAGGAGCGGCATTAATGCTATTCCCACAATGTTTACAAAATGTGTAATGTGATTACTGAGGAGAAGAAAAAAATCCATTTTACTTCAGCAAATCTCATAAAGCCGCCAGGACACTCATGGGTCATTGCCTGTGTTTTCTTATTTAATTAGGGACAGCATAATTTTGTCTCCTATAAACACATGGAATCATTTACAGCACTGTACATATCAATATCAATTACAACAATTTCATAAATAGACAAAGAACAACTCATGTCCAAATTTTGGATTTTTTTTTCTTGCACAGCCCCCTCTTTTCAAGGGCTTCTGTCTCTCATTCACAGGCGCATGATCAGAATAGCTGTACACTCTAATATGACTCCATCTGTCCTGCTGGAGGATCATCACTTAAGGACTGCGCATACCCTCTGATGGGCTAAACTGATCACACAATGAGCCCCTCACTGTGTTGGAGGTCATCCGCCCCATGGAGCCGGTGTCTTCTTCTCATTTTTCTTTGCTTTTTTTTTTCTTTGGCAGGAGCTTCATCGCTTAGGGCCACACACACGCCATCTATCTTATCCTCTCTCTCTCTCTCTCTCTCTCTCACACACACACACACACGCACACAGACACATGCATGAGCCTTAAAAAGGGCCTCTCACATTCTCATCATTCTGCAGCTCAGCTGGAGGTGTGGACAAGTGATGTGGCACCTACACGTACACAAGTGAGGCTAAAACATCCTGCGGTTGTGTTATGACACCGATGCATAATTAAGTAAATCAGGCGCAATTAAGGTTTAGACATGCGCAGCTTATCCAGCTTACTTCTTTACTAATCTCATAAAATAAATAATAAAATGAGCTGTCAAATTGCCTCTTTCTCCAAGTAAATAAATACTGCAGAGAAATTAAGGAACATTAAGGCAATTAAATAAGGATGTTAGGTGCAAGAAAACCTGGAGGAAAGACTTAAAGTGAGTAAGGATAATGATGCCTAATTGTGCAGTGTGGGGATGTTTGGTAATGTTGCGGATTTTAATCACATTAACACGTGGCACTGCATTAAATATGGGCTAAGATTAACTCCATTAGAAAGTATTCTACTTGTTTCCTACTTACCACGGAAGAAGAGTTTGATCCTGAAACGTGTTCAAACGGCCGAGAATGTCTCTGATAGTGCAGCAGCACTCACCATCGTTCAAATAAGCCCGAACCTCTCTAAAAACACGTTTTTCTAAAATAAAAAAAAACAAACAAAAACTTCAACGTGTCCACATTTCCGAGAGGGAAAGACGTAAAGTTCCTTTAGCTGTTCGCGGGGAAGTTAATAAATCTCCGAGAGAAATGAGCCGTATCTCCAACATGCGTCTTGTTGTGCGTAAAACACAGCACGGCGGCCACACTTGTTGATGGTGAGCATGATGGTGATGCTGGTGGTGCTGCTGATGGTGTCCCGGTGAAGGTCTCGTGGAACCTCTCCGCTCCGACTCATCACGCGCCCCTCTCTCTCTCTCTCTCTCTCTTTCTGTCTCGCTCTCTCCGAACCAACCGCGCGCGCCTGGCGCCAGAAGGAGTCCCGGCTGCGCCCCGCGTGGACTGAACTGCTGCGCTGTTGGCAGCGCTCCTCGTCCTCCAGTATACCCCCCCGCCCCCACCCCGCCTGCACCTCCCCTCCGCTCGCCTCCTCCCAATGTCTCCTCAAAGCGAATTAGACAAATGAAAAATGATTATTAGTCAGAAACATTTTTTTAAATGCATGTTTACAGTGCATTTATAGGAAGACTGTTATGCATTGAATGTATTCTGTGGCTCTATATGTCTCTGGCTATGTTTTTAATCAAGGCCATAAGTTGCATTAATTAGTAATTATCCACAGAGATATCTAGAGGTGATTGTGTAAATACTCCACCTCAAGACCTTCTCACACTGAACCCTGCTGCATTGATTATTGTAACTAGCCCGAGGGGATTTAAAGCTGCACAGCAGTGGATCAAGATGTCAGCTCTGAGGTCCTCACTGGATCCTTATTCCTGTATGGAATAATAAATAAGGTGCTCACAATCTGCAAGCACAGACAAAAAAAAAATGTTTTTTTCTTTTTCTTTTCTTTTTACATTTTAGTGCCACATGGATCTCTGCTGAATCGAACACTAGATAGATAGAACACTGGAACATCCTCATCAGTCTCAGTGTTTGGTTGTTTTTATTCATTATGTGTGGGTTATTAACACTGTATAACACATTATCGTAAAACAACAGTCAGGTGCCAGAAAGTGTGTAAAACTCTATCTTAATACAAATGTGAAAATGATGTCATAAATAAGTAAATAAATAAACCATGCTGTTAACATGGTGAAAATTGGTAATTTTGGTGCCAGAAAGAAATTACTTTATTATTACTTTAAAAAAAATTGCCATCTTGGATGCTAGAAAAAAATGTGTTAAAATGCTAAAATATTTCCTGTTAAATAGTGAAAATATTGCAATTTGTGTGCCAGATAGCCCATCTTAAAAAACATACTGTTAAAATAATAATAATAAGTAAATTCAGAACTCTATCTGGCAACTTGACTTAAACTAAAAATAGATATTGATGGCTCACATGCATAGAAGCATTCATTTGTTTCCTCCACAAGTCACTGTGTGTACAGGTTTTTTAATGGTCTTTCTCTGACAGATTGCACTATAAGCCAAATCTCAGAGCTGTTCGTAAAATGTACAATGTAGTGCAGGTTATAAACACACACAGACACAAACAGTGCCATGTCAATCTTCCAGATAACCTTGACAAGGAAAAACACATCTGCAAATATGGGCTTAGACAGTGAGTTAAACCGACCACTTGGATTCCATTTGTGCTCCTTCCCATGTGTGAGTCCAATGTAGGTCAGCTGGTCCCAGTGTTCCAGGTGTCATTTTAACTACGAAGGAGTTTTTTCATATAGGGCCAGGCCTGCCACAGCCTCAGACCCACACTGTGCCAGCTGGCAGGATGGATTGTACTGCGTGTGGCGTTTAACTACTGAACTCCTTGAATCTACATTTTGTACATTTGTTGGAACCATGGGGTGGATGTGATGTTTAACATAATACCTAGGAGGAAGTGAGTGGTTTATAAGACAAATAAATGTATAACTGACTGTGTAATTACCTCATAAAGACCTCACAGTGAGTTACAAAGGGAGTCCGGCCAATTAATAACACGAGGTAATGACATCCTAAAGCTGCACTAATCCATACTTTAACATTAGCTGTGGGCCATAATATTGAAAGTGAAGGAGGTCACTTTTATTAAGAAACTCTCAGATTTATAACCACATTCTTTTCCTTAGCATGTGATGTGGTTCAGAGAGCTATTTAAGATTTAAAGGACAAAGCTGCTAATTGATTTTTTCCTTTTTTTTAATTTAAAGACGTAGAAGCTTCACGCAGAGAGGATGGGGTTAAATGTTGTGAGTAGTCTTATCACTGTATGGTTGTGTAATGTATAGTCCTGTGGGTATTTATGCAGGTCCTGTGAGACTGGAAGAAATGACAGCGGGTAATGGAGCTCTAAATAAACAAAGGCTTCATTTTAATATCTTTCAGCTCATTGTTTTGGTTTCTGAGATCAGATTGTACCTAGGGGACTAAAAGCCAGATGATAAGGTTTTTGTGTGAGTCCAGTGTGACTGCTGAATTATTAAAATCACATAATCACATAATCAGTCTGGACATTTCATTATAGGACATCCAAAAATGTGTTTTTGTGTGGTATTATTGGACCTTGTTGCATCACGGTGGTAGCAAAATGACCAAAATGCTGAAAAAATTCATTTACTGGAGTTGCCAAAAAAAACTCTTTAAGAAGACATTCTTAAATCCAACTTATTTATTAACATTTAGTGTTGTTTTTTGACCTTGTTGCATTGCTCCATGGCTGCAACCCATTGAAAGCAACTTGAGGTGAAGTTAATCATATAGTCTATGTAGAAAACATGTTTGTGTTGCTAATTGGAGGGGGGGAAAAACACAATGAGTAGAATTCAATACAATAAAATTTTAACACTTTGGAACAGTTAAGACACAAATGACCTCCACGTCCAAGTCTTATCTGCCAAATACAAATGCTGCGTGAATATATGAATACATTTTGTTGCTGTTATCTTTTTTTTCGCTTCTTCCTGCTAAGATATGTGATATAATGGCAAAATCTCCAACAATTTGTGTGTTTTTTTTTTAAATATCGGGCAAATATGCACAAGATATGTAAATGAGTCAACTGGGACCTGACAAAAGGGGACTGAGGCTATGGAAGTATCAGCGGCCCGAGCCGGGGATAGCTTGGCAGATGGAAGATGCTATCTCCTTCTTCTTCTTTGTGTTTTGTAGTGGCGCTCATGTCGTTGGACTGAGAATGCAAGTGTTTAGATAAGAAGGTGTGAATTTTTAAATTTACCTATCTGCTCAGCACAGCCGAGGTATAAGTACTGATTGTCATGCAGTGAGCAGAATGAATTTGCTTGCTTGTATAATGAAGTTTCCCCAGATTCATGTGATGTTGAAGCTATGCTAAATTGGCTGCCTTACAGAAGACAGAAAATGCACAGTGTCAGGTAGTCCGGGCATCAGAGCAAGACTTCAAGCACCCATTGTGTTGTAACTAGTGATGCAACCTATACAAAACTACAGACAGGTAAAGTGGCTAAAAACTCATTAGGTATGTGCTCCATAAAAGAAAGCAAGGCTGTGTTATTACACCTGCAGACTGTGGGCAAGCTAAATTAGGAGTTGTCATGCTGGGACGCAGAGATCATCACTTACATTCAGAATTTACTAACAAGCACACAGCATTGTTTTAATTTGTCTCCACCTAATCATCACAGATTCATCATTCAGTTAGTCCCAACAAAGGCCATAGCAGCTATAAATACACTCAATGTGAAGGAATAAAATATTAACACGACCAGCTAGAGGGGGAACTTCTAACTATCTAAATATACACTCAACAAAAATATAAACGCAACACTTTTGTTTTTGCTCCCATGTTTCATGAGATGGACTTGAAGATCTAAACTTCATTCCAGATACACAATATTACCATTCCTCTCAAACATTGTTCACAAATCTGTCTAAATGTGTGATAGTGAGCACTTCTGCTTTGCTGAGATAATCCATCCCACCTCACAGGTGTGCCACATCAAGATGCTGATCTGACATCATGATTAGTGCACAGGTGTACCTTAAACTGCCCACAATAAAAGGCCACCCTGAAATGTGCATTTTGTTTCTGCTTTATTGGCGGTCTGGGGACTCAGAACCAGTCAGTATCTGGTGTGACCACCATTTGCCTCATGCAGTGCAACACATCTTCTTCGCATAGAGTTTATCAGATTGTCTATTGTGGCCTGTGGCATGTTGGTCCACTCCTCTTCAATGGCTGTGCGAAGTTGCTGGATATTAGTGGGAACTGGTGCACGCTGTCGTATATGCCGGTCAAGCACATCCCAAACATGTTCAATGGGTGACCGGTGAGTATGCTGGCCATGCAAGAACTGGGACATTTTCAGCTTCCAAGAATTGTGTACAGATCCTTGCAACATGGGGCCGTGCATTATCTTGCTGAAACATGAGGTGATGTTCATGGATGTATGGCACAACAATGGGCCTCAGGATCTCATCACGGTATCTCTGTGCATTCAAAATGCCATCAATAAAATGCACCTGTGTTCTTCGTCCACAACAGATGCCTGCCCATACCATGACCCCACCACCACCATGGGCCACTCGATCCACAACATTGACATCAGCAAAGCGCTCACCCACACGACGCCACACACCCTGTCTGCCATCTGCCCTGAACAATGTAAACCGAGATTCATCCGTGAAGAGAACACCTCTCCAACGTGCTAGACGCCATCGAATGTGAGCATTTGCCCACTCAAGTCTGTTACGGCGACGATCTGGAGTCAGGTTAAGACCCCGATGAGGACGACGAGCATGCAGTTGAGCTTCCCTGAGACGGTTTCTGACAGTTTGTGCAGAAATTGTTTAGTTATGCAAACCAATTGTTTCAGCAGCTGTCTGAGTGGCTGGTCTCAGACGATCTCGGAGGTGAACCTGCTGGATGTGGAGGTCCTGGGCTGGTGTGGTTACTCGTGGTCTGCGGTTGTGAGGCCGGTTGGATGTACTGCCATATTCTCTGAAACGCCTTTGGAGAAATGAACATTCAATGCACGAGCAACAGATCTGGTTGACATTCCTGCTGTCAACATGCCAATTGCACGCTCCCTCAATGCTTGTGGCATCTGTGGCATTTTGCTGTGAGACAAAACTGCACATTTCAGGGTGGCCTTTTATTGTGGGCAGTTTGAGGTACACCTGTGCACTAATCATGATGTCAGATCAGCATCTTGATGTGGCACACCTGTGAGGTGGGATGGATTATCTCAGCAAAGCAGAAGTGCTCACTATCACACATTTAGACAGATTTGTGAACAATGTTTGAGAGGAATGGTAATATTGTGTATCTGGAATGAAGTTTAGATCTTCAAGTCCATCTCATGAAACATGGGAGCAAAAACAAAAGTGTTGCGTTTATATTTTTGTTGAGTGTACATCTGCTGAGCTGGGCAACTCACACACAGGTATTTTATGCTTTGTCTGGCTATATAAAAGGTCATAATAAGGATCATTGGTAGTTTGTTTCTGCCAAAAGTCCGCACTAAGTCAGAAAATGGGATGACAGTGGCATTCAGATACAAAAAAGGAAGCCAAGGTCGGGACTTTGGAGCACAGCTGGAGAAGCACAAACGCTGCGCGTTCGCTGCCAGAGAGATGCAGCAGGTTTTCCACGTCAGCGACTTGTACTAACCTTCCTCAATCAATTTAAGGGAACTGGCAGAGAGAGAGAGCGAGAGAGAGAGAGAGAGTCTGGGTTGGAGGGGTTGCAAGCAAAAGTGGCTATTCATCTAGATGAACAACGGCACTTGTTTTATCTCCGTATCAATTTGTCATGATTAATGTAGCCACTGTAGAATTTCCTCTCTGTCAGGATATTTTTTTTCTTCCCAAAACACGTTTTGTCCTAAATGCTTTGAAGCTGTTTGGTGGGATTACTGCACGAAAAAAAAAAAAAGATGGCGTTATTCCACGTTTATCCCATGATTAACACACTGGTAAAGTGTTTCTAATGATCACCATCTATTTATATTACGCACAGTTTAGAACAGATTTGACTGGCCCCTGCCTGTAATCGCCCCTGGGACATCTAATAACAGCTCCACACACAAAACACATTCATCCAACTCTGCCATGAGCGAGTGGATGTGACACCGAAGATAGAGGACTGAGGCATGGCTTGGTGTGTGTGTGTGTGTGTGTGTGTGGCATGGTAGATTTTATTTAGCAGGTAAAACCAACAGGTCTAGTTGTCACCAGGAGGCCTTTACCCCTCATCTTCTGTGTTCAGCTGCCCCTTAATGAATCCCCAAATCCTTTAGAATAGACAAATTACCCATGTCAGCTGCTTCCAGTCAATTCAACCTCCGGCCACCTACTTACTTATCCAAGTGGATCACTTTGGATTTCTCTTGAGTAAATTCATCTTGTTTGATGTGGTTCCAGATAGTGATGAGTGGAGCCTTAAGTCTGAGACAATTCATCACAATTATGTGTATTTACTGTAGCAGTGACCACGGGAGCGGAGCATCAGCGGCTAATAGTGTCCACAGAGGGGGGGGGGGGGGGTGTGAATGTCTGATTAGCTGCTGTAATACATTCAGAGCTGTTTGTGTGTGACAGGAAGGGTGAAAGGAAATAGATCAGCACAATGATTTATTACCAGCCACTGCATCAGTTGCCTGTGCAGTATGTATGTATTATTTAACAACATAAGATGGCACAGGCATATAACAGTCTAAAGCCTAATTTGTGAGGCAGCAGACACCACATGTGCATATGTGTTTTTATACTGCTATAAGTACACTCGAAGTCACTGTTCCATACATGCACAGGAAATAGGTGTCGTGACGCTGACACACATTTTCCTTTTTTCTCAAATTCTACATTAATTTCCCGGTTTATACAAATACAGATCTAGCTGACCTTTTCACACAACCTATCTTGAGAGTTGGCAGCTGCTTCCTGGAATATGCAGCAATGCAGCAAGTCCATCCAGCAAGGACACAAAAAACGTTGGCGAGTATGTGGACATCCACTCGGAAGCTAGTCTCAAATTATGACAAATATATGACCCTCACATACTCATGGAGTGGAAAGTATAAATTTGGTTAGGTTCGAAGCAATCCTCATCTATTATACTGTTCATGACAGTGCACCATAACCATAACAATGATGAGTTTTTCAGTTGTTGGTAACAAAATAGATTTAAAATAATAAGTCAGCAGCTTAAATACGGTTAGAGTTAGGCAGCATCCCCAAAAAGTCCCTCACTGGAGGTTGGTTGAATTGGTTGGAGTACAGACAACAGGTCAAACGTTACACTGAGGAATCAGGGGTTCATGACCCCTGACACCGAGAGCTGTTTTGTTTTTACCTGCTGTTAAGTTTTGTTTTCAGTTAGACTTGACAAAATGGGTTAAGTTTAAGCACTGAAGACAGGGTAAGGGGTTTAGTAACGATCATCCTCAAACACAAAAATTTACATTACATCACATAACATTTTACAGGGTAAATCACTCCTGTGCAGTCACTGTTTTTGTCTACCGTTGTAATGAGTTCCCACCCCAATGAACAGAGATGTGGCCAGAGAACTATGAACACGTTCCATTTACAAGGACTGAAATATCAACATGTTACATTGTCCCAGTGAGTTCAGCCTATTGTTACCCACCTAGTTAATGTATAGTCTGTATGTAGGTTTGTTCCAAGTACCATGAGTCAAGTAGTAAACAACTGTTGTCTTATGGTTTTTCCTAAGACAACATAAGGATATGATACTGTGTGTAGATGTGAGATGCACACTGATGATCAGTCAGTTATCATATCTACAAAATAATAAGCTTCAGGGCATTGGGGAGTGGCGCAGTTGGTATATTATTTAGGGATGTGTGGAAATTACTGGTGTGTAATCGATTGTTGTGGGTTGGTCTGGGCCAGTATATCAGAGCTTATTTGTCTGCCCCGGTCCACCCTTGATTTAAACAGGTTTGAATCATTCCTTGTGTTTACACAGCTCATTAAAATTTCCTTCCTGCCAAGGGGAGGTTATGGGAGTCAAAGTCATGTAGGACAAATAGACTTCATATCTCCTAAAATATAGTCTACTGATTGAATTTTCTCATTATGGATTGAATCCCATATCTTACACCTAAGTCACATTACAGAGGGATTTCCACACTGACCTCCAGCATTAGTAGGTGTCACAGTTCCTGTCTTACCTTTGTGTCATTTCCACCTTCCCACCCCTGCCTCCTGTCACGATCCCACCAGATGTCTTCTGACTTTTCTCCTGGTTCCTGTCATCTACTTCCACACCCATTTCACCACCTGCTTCAGACCATGGTCTGAAGCAGATCAAATCAAGGTGTCATTTTTTTTGTTCACTGTTTTGAAAGTCTTGAAAAAGATTTTACAAAACCAATTTTCACACTGGGAAAAATGACCTCTATTTTAACCCTCTCCATTTTGTTCAGCATGAGTGAAGGTGAATGTTGTTCAAATTACGGAGTGAGTCTAATGAAGGACAAGCTGTTTACAGCTGTACACTTGAAGGAGAGGGACATTCTTAGTGTCAAACAAACAGCCTTTTCTTAATTGGGATTAAGAGTTGTTAGCTTTAAACTAAGAGCTGAAGTGGATTGATAATCCAGAGCAACCAGGGAACAAAACTGAGGCAAGGGTCATTTGAAGAGAGAGTTATTTGGTATGTAAGCAGCAGTTATGGTAGCAGCCTTCACAACAGCGATCAAACTGTTATATGTCAAGTGATTATTTATTTGGAACTGCTCAGAAGAAAATATTATGTTATGATTGTACTGAACAAATGATTAGGCCCGGTGCAGCCAGCCAGAATAATAAAAGCTCTGCTGCACAAGTGCTTTTTTTTTTTTCTCAGGATGAGGATTTACCTGCACAGCAGGATCTCTCTTTCAGAGAGATCTATTGTTCTACTAGAAAGAAAGAAAAAATCCTGAAGGAAACACTGCATGAGAAACCTGGTGTCTGACTAACACATTGATTCATTGATTCCAAACTATGAATTTTTTTTAAGGTCAGCTTGTGTACTTTAAGCAGCTTCAAGCAAGAGGCATCAAAAGGCTGGAAAACTCAAAAATAAAAACACCTCATGGCACATTTGACGATTAATGTGGTTATTTGGCAGCAAGTCAGTAGCATCATTGTGTGTAAATAGAGCATCCCAGAAGAGGCTGAAGGCTTTTAGAAGCAAAGTTAGGGAGAAGAATCCACAGAAACCGCTCTACACGAGGGACACAGTGAAAACCAACACTGAACAGTTATAATCTGGAGGCCCTCAAGTGGCACATCATTAAAGAAACACCGGGCTTCCCAAACCAGAGCCGCTGTGAACAGTAACTTAACATATCCTTGTGAAAAAATGCCCCATCCTGAATACAACATAGGATTACATGCTAATGGAACATAAGGACATATTGCTGGATGTCATCCGAACGGAGTAAAGAGACAGGTTGGGTATGATGGGGCTATATGCAGAATTTCTCTCAGGAGTCTCAGAAGGACAGCCTTGTACCGATAAACAAATAATTAAGTACATGAATAAATAAAGTGTAGTCCTGTGCTATAATTCTTACTCTTAATCATTTCTTTTCATGTTAATAACGGTTTAAAGGTGTGTGTATGCATTTTTCCATTATGTATCAATGGCCTGTGTTCTAATGTATTTGTGTATTGTAGGTTCTGTATTTTTATTGGTTGCTACGTGGCTGTGATTGTTGAACCGGAAGTTGGGGTGACAGGTGAAGAAGAAGAAACGAGGACGAGAGGATGGACCAGAGCGGGTACACTCGGGTACACTTGCTATTCCTGGATTTATAAATACACAGTTAATTTCTATGTCTAGACTATAGGACAAGATGCAAACTGATTTATGTTGTCGAACGCCGTCAGTGGCTGTGTGTATGGTTTTTTTTTGGAAAGTTTTTTGAGTTTGAGCAAGTTTAGTAGCCTGCCTCGCAACAGTAACAACTGGATGCCACTGTAGCTCATAGTGCCTGAGCCGGAAGCAGTTGCCAGGGTCCTTGCGGACTTTGCAGAGGGGCCGAGACATAGATTTACCTGCCTTTCGTTTGATCAAGACGAGAGGACTGAGGAGAGTGACGCTGCAGATTGGGCAACGCATGCACTTGGGAATCACGCAGGTTTCTTCTCCTGCCAACGCTTCAGGTAAACAGATTGATTGTTTTGTTTGCTTTGAGTGAAGCCGCCGTCCAGTTTATGACCACAACGCCTGGCCTGCAACTTAGGAGGTTAATTGAGTTATACTGTCGGGACAGCATAGATAATTCTATTTTATTTTTTGAATTACATTGGATGAATATTCCCATTTTTTAATGCATGTGAGGGTTGTTTTGATGATTATGTGCTAGTGGTGCATATTTCATTAAGGGTTCACTGACTGAATGAATCCAAGTGATTTCATCCTGTTTTAAAGGTAGGGTAGGAGGTTTCATTCTGATGCACTTTTTGTTAAATTAGTGTAACTTCTCTTTACAATCCGATAGCAACCAATTAGTTCGGCAGTTTCGCTTTAAAATGAAGAATATTAGAATGTCGGTTAAATGCCATGACCACATTAAAGGCATCAAGGCAATACACAGGGAATTAAAAAAAAACAAAACAAAAAAAAAAGAATGGAATGGAAAGGAGTTTGGGATGCACTCTCAGTTTCCATCAGATAGTCATGCAGTGAAAAAATGAAGCATTATTTTCAGTACTGTAGCTAATTTCTTAATATAACCTAAAACAGCACATGTCTATGTGCCACAGGACTCAGTCTCCACGCTGCATAGTGTTTTTTTTTCAGTCATTAAATGCAGAAAGTGCCACTGGTTTATTTCTGCAGGTGTCACCACAGACGGCAGGTGAAAAATATCTGCAGAAAAAGACCAGGACTAAGTTTAAAGAGTTTACACTTTTACTCAAAGACTCTGATTTCAATTACAGATACTTCATCGTTGCTTTGAGTTATTGTTGTGTACAGAGGAAATGATGCTGTCATTAAGTAGTGCCAAAGATAAACTGGCAGTCAAGACAAAAGTCTGAGTAACAGAAGCTGACCGGCACCAAGATGCCCAGTCAGTCCTGGAAATATGAGCACCATCCGTGTGGGCTGACAGTGTTGCCAGTCAAAATGACTCCCACAAGGATGTCAAGGTTATTTCAGTGTCTTTGAACACGGAACAGCAGCTCATGGCTGCAAGGCTTGTGCCAAACTGAGAACTGAGCGTGAGGACCACACAGATAATTATCAAACTTTTATACCATATAATTATTTATGTTAATCAATATGATCTAATTAACATCTTAGTGCAAGTATGGGATGAATTCTAGAGGATTGCATGAGTGCATCTTTACCATTATGATGTAAAAAAAAAGAAGCCAGTAAACATTAGTGACCCTAAAGCCCCATATAGAAATATGAATGATTCATAAGGTAAATTATCTAATTGCTTTCTATACCCAAAGTTTAATGAAACATAAAACCCCAAACTTCTTCTAAGAACTAATCTAAACCCAAGGGTGTATTCATTTCCTACCCAGCATGCTTTGCAATTTGCTCTGAGACCACTTAGGAGAGCTGCTCCTTTTTTAAGAGGGGAAAAAAGCAAATGCCAGAGGAAAAAAAATGTGATGAAAGAATGTCACAGTTTGACCCTAAAGTGTTCGTCTGCACCCACTCTCATAATGACCCATGGAAGATAGAGGGCAAGGAGGGAGTCTTATTTTAGTTTGCGTAAGAGGCGTAAGAGGTAAAATAAATAAATAAAGTACATCCTCAGCATCCTCTGTCTGATGACAGGCTAATCTCTCCTTATCTCTGACCTGTTGTTGTATTGACACCTTGCAGTAATGACTCTGCCACCAGCACCACCAGTAAAAGGCCTTTAAACACAGGCAGGTGTGGACATTGATTTTACTGTGTGTTTTTAATTATAAGTGGATCAAAAGAAGCCTGCAATTTTCAATGAATATTGACCATGTTCAAATGCACATGAGGAAGTGATGAGGGCACGGGTGCTTCGCTCAGTCGTAGATGCTTTTGTGTGTTAAGTTTGACCATCAATGGTGCTCCTGAAACCCCGTGCTGGGCAACATGACAGACAGACCAATGAGGAGTAATCACCATTCCCCTTTGTGTTATTGGAACCTTTCAACATCCTCAGCTCATTGTTTTGCTTTCATGAGCCACAGTTGTGGTTACTCACACGTGAGGCCAGAATCCATTAGAAGCCTTGGCCGATGTGGTTTTTGTCCGCTGATAAAAATGAAGTAGACATGTTTTGTACTAGCATGAGACCAGACAGTAGTAGGAAATGAGTCATCAAGGCTTGTGTACACAGGAAAAAGCTTTCAAGGGTCAGAAAGACACAACTTGGCATGTGGCTGAAAGAGGCAGGTGGACGCATTTGCTCCAGACTTACGCCCAGGAGGCCCAGGTTCATGTCCCTGTAGTAACACATTTGGCTCTGAAGTTGAATTTGGTTCTTCTTTAAAAATAACAAATTCAAAAAAAGACAAATCTTGTGTGTCTTCCTGTCTTTTTGCCTTCTTTGTAATTGGCTGTACTCGCCACATTGTTGCCACCTGTGACTCGTTACCATTACTAAGTGTATTTAGCCGATGTGCTTCCATACTGGCGTTTTCAGTTAGGCCGTTTTCACACCTGGTCTCTTTTAAAAGAACTCAGACTCGGTCCTCTGTCTAAGTGGATCAAAAAGTGGACCGGCAGAAAAAGAACTCTGTTCTTTTTATGTTCACACTGTGAGTTTATTACAAAGAGGGCCGGCTTCTCTTTCTGGTCCAGTTCAGCTTTGTCGGGACCTCAGTCCTCTTTCTGTTCACACCAGGTCCTCTAGAGCTTTCAGACCCCCACTGCACTGAAAGCAAAAAAGCAAAACGTCTGCTGCCATACTTGCCCTCCCGTGTTTTCATAAATATTACATATGAGCCGAAAAAGCAATTGAGGAGACTACAAAGAAGACTGGCATGGTGGAGAAGAACTTTGTTGTGACAAATGTCTCTGATGCTGAGATTTTTCCAGCTAAAGTCACTTGACCAATCTACGGAGAGCATACAGGGGGAAAAAGGCGAAGACGAGGTGTCTCCAGTGTGTTCAGCATGCACTTTAGTTTCCTTTCATTTGTTTTGGGTCTTTCTCGAACTCAAAGGTAACACTTAATATTTGAATTTCACCTGCTATTTTCTCATTTCTTTCATTATGAGTTAAGACTTTAATAAGTTTACACTTATGTGAAGCCTCTCTTTATCCCTCTCCCCTTACTCATTAAACTCATGTATTTGCTAACAACAGCAACATTATTGTAGTAAAAGTTCATTGAACCACAGAGAACATTTAGATCCGATGAAGTCAAACCACCTGATTCCTTCTGGAGTGCACAAACAGCAGCTCTCTAAGCTCTCAGTCTGTTCTCACTGCAGCAGCTTTCATGTGTTCTTGGTTCTGTGCTTCATCAGCCATTGTTTCCTCTATAGAGACCGCTACATGTCACATACTTATGTCTACATCCATAAAGAAAAACTGCAGTGAAACAGTATATTTTATGTTTTTTATTTTTTTATTTTCAATTCTATTAATTTTTTTTTTTGGAAACCCTTTTTTGCCTGAACCCCGAGCAAGCACTGTAGGCGACAGTGGCAAGGAAAAACTCCCTTTTAACAGGAAGAAACCTTGAGCAGGACCAGGCTCATGTGGGGGGGTGGGAAAATTTGGTGACTGCTGCATCTTTTTCAGGGCAATTCTGCCAGAGCGGTTTGCCACACCCTGGGTCGATTCAGACCAGCTCTGCTCTCACGCCGTCAGACACACAGCCTTGTCCCTCATCCTCTGACAGCCAGAGACAACGGAAATGAGTCTCCTACATCTCAGTAGAGACAGAAGCAAATGTCTCCAATGAGACGGAGGAGAGTCTCTGTGTCCCCAGAGCCTGGGGAAAAGCCTGACACGAAACGGGGCGGAGTGGCAGCTTCCAGAACTAACCCTGTTTTTGAGTTGCAGCCAGACCAGAGTACATTTCTGTAGGAGGGACTAGAGCTGCTGTCTTTTGAGGCCTTTTGAGGCCTCTATTCGAATCTGCTGAAGCCTGGAGAGAAATGAGACAGTGTTACAAAAACACAACACAGCATCACAGTATTACAGAGTGGATCGCTATCACTGGGCCTGTTTAAATGTGTAAAAGTGGGTTTAATGGACCAAACATTTCACTAATGTGCAACAAACACTTAAAATGACAGAAATGCACAAAGCCACACACACTGTTACAGACACGTCATTTCATCATCATGTTTAAATGCAAAATATCCACTTGTTCCTTTTCAGGTTTTCATTGAAGTAATTTAAAACTAATAAAAGAAATAACCAACTTAACATGAGGAATGAGGGACATGTCCGTATTGCAGCAAGAGTTGTTTGAATTATTTACAAGAAAAAAGCCTAACTGTGACAGTGCCTCCTTAGGACATGTTTAATGGGAAAATTGCTCTTGTGTTGCCCCCTACCTTTGGGAGGTACAATACTTGTTGTGGTAGGAGCCTCCTCTGTAGACGGCATAGAAGCTACGCTAACGATTACATACTGACTAGTCCAGCAGCAATAAGGCCACATTCGCCATTTCCATCTTGAGTTTAGGCCAGTCTGATAATCACTCTGGTGTGGTTAAAAAAACTACATAGAGTAACTTTAACAGGGACAGACGTAGCCATGTTGAAAATAAACTCTTGGCAAAGCCGTCGTAGTTTGATGGATGTTTACACAGCTTTTGTACACGGCCAGGACACTCTCCCCGTCAATCCGGAAATATCCAGATTTGCGTTGTTCAGACTGAAAAAAACAATCGGGATACTGCCCGAATCCCGCTCTAGCCAGATTGATTTCCCCAGTGTGAACTAGGCATTAGTTTGTTTTTCTTTGCCCGTCTCCAATCTTTTACATGCACGCTTCTAATTTGATTCTGTTTGATTTTATTTATTTGTTTGTTTGTTTTTACTCCCTTTGGATTTTTGCTAGTCCTTATGTTTTCTGTATTTTTTGGATTTACACCTTTATTTAAAATATGCTTTATATATGATATGATGTGATTTTTGTTACTTTGTCTCACAGCTGTGTGCATATAGGTTCTTCATAATCCTTGTCATAACAGCCAGGCTGCAAAAAAAAAACACAAAAAAACATAGAGGCACCCATGCTGATTCCATGTTTTGTTCACCATTTTTAATGAATTACTGGATCAATCAGCCCAATTTTGTGGAAATAATAGTACTCTGTACTGACTGACCTCTGTCTGAATCCTCTAGTTACACATGGACTTCGACAGTTGTCTGTGTAAAGTTGTGGTCGTAAATCAAGCAGCAGGATACCACCAATCAAAAGCTCAGTAGGAACCTTTGTCAAATTAAAGTTACAAAGGCTTGACTTGATGTCAAAGATTTTTCTGTGTTCATATGTGGACGGTCAACATTGATTAAAAGAAATAACATGCAGCTGAGAACCAAGAGTAGAAGTGTGTATGCAGTGTGAAGGTTTTTTAAAATATATATATAATATTTCTGTGTTGTGTGTCAGAAATTCTGTAAAAATCTGCTGGATCATATGCAGAAATGTGAAATGTGTATGTATATATTCATTGTATATATATATATATATATATATATATATATATATATATATATATATATATATATATATATATATATATATATATATACATACTATTCTAAAGGATTGACAGACCTTCAGGCACCACTGTATTTACTTCACACCTCAACTGAAGCCACGAGGACAGTTTAGAAAAACGTGGGTAACCTTTGGCTCTTTGAGTAGGAATGACAAAGGCTTCATGATAAAGCTATTGAACGACGTCAAGTCACAATGGGCTTCCTACATATAATTTGGATCTTCCTTGTTACCCAGCAAGGTTGTCAATTGTCAAGTGCAGGGATTATCTCTCCCTATTTAGACTTGGTCAATGTGCGACTAAATGTAATCGGGGACTTTGGGAGCGCAATCAAGAGCTGCTTGAAACTGGCCATATTTAACAGCCACGATAGATTTGGGGAGGACTGATGGTTTAGCTGCATGCAAGGTGACCTCTTGTCGCCCCCGAAGAGGGACGCTGTTAATTTTGCAACACGCCGGTGGACAAGGGCGTCCCCTGTGGCTTGGTCTCTTGTGTACACACTCCAGCTGAATGTCAGACTAACTTAGCTCCTTCCAATT